>NC_133760.1:27119078-27754613 GCF_036562045.2 Rhinolophus sinicus | reverse complement strand
AATCCTCCTGGGCGCTGCTCAGTGGCATGGCACACCAACATGCCAAGGCCCAGCTGCGACATGCCGGAGGCCTCAGGGCTCTCCCAAAGACCCTGTTGAGTATTGCACCAATGGAGGCAGACCCTCCCCATCCCAGAGAGGTCAAGTGGGAAACCCTGCAAATGAAAGTGGCTGTCTACAAAGAGAGCTCACAAGGACATCCGCCATAGTTTTCCAGTAATCTTAAACATGTAATATTAAGGTAATGGGAGAAAATCACAAAGTATAGAAACTGAGCTCAGAAACTAGACCTTAACTGAAATTCAAATATTTTGTAAGATTTTGTGCAGCAGGAAGGACAGAGGCTAGCTGATTGGCTATTGCAGATCTTTGGACCAGGTTCTACATTATTACAACTGCCAAAATGCGCCATTTGGCTGGTACTGCTAAAACCCCTAAAATCCATAACCTTAAAGATCCATCTAGGCTATTGCTCATTTTCTGAGACACCACAGATCCTGGACCCCCTTGGCTTTCCTCTGAACACACAGAACCAGGAAATTCTCATGGGGCATGCCTGCCATCATGGGTCTCTGTGGTCTGTAGTGAAGAGGGAGAGGGATGGCAAAGGCCCCTAGAGCCACCGGTATTTTCACCAGGGCCCTCCCTCTCACCTGGATATTTATCACCTGGTGCCATGCCCATCCTTCCATCACAGTGGTCACTGCTCAGGCTCCTAGTGAATGGAAAACATTAACGAGGCCCATCTGCCACACAAGATTGGCAAGGTCTAATGGTAAGAGTGTTCTGCACCCAATTCTACCATAGATGGGGGTGGGAGGTGTCCCCACACCACAAGCAATTCTCAGACACCAGCTGGGTAAAAAATTCAACTCAATTCTGACACCATCTATCTGGAGGTAACATCAGATTTCACATTTTAAGAGTTCAGTCCTACAAGACCACACCGCCCATTACAGAGGCCAGTCGCAAGCCCAGATTGCTACTTGTGCTTCTGATTGACTATGAATCAGAGGTTCCCAAGACCCCCTCCTTGCGTTCAATTAATTTGCTAGAGCAGCTCACAGAACTCAGGAAACCCAATTACTCACTAGATTACTAGTTTATTATAAAAGGATATAACTCAGGAAGGGCCAGACAGAAGAGGTTACATGGAATGAATAAATGAACAAACAAATGTAACGCATGTCCCCACGTCCACTGCCATGGTTAGTGGGAAAGGGGCGCAGAGCGTCCATGCCCTCTCCATGGGCACTACTGTCTCCGAATCTCCACATGTTCACCAACCTGGAAGGTCTCTCAACCCTGTCCTTTTGGGAGTTTATGGAGGCTTCACTACATGGATGTGATTGATTAAATCATTGGCAACTGGTGATTGCACTCGATCTCCAGCCCATCCAGGTTGGGGATGGGACTGAAAAAGTTTCAACCCTCTAATCACATGGTTTGGCCCCACTGGTATCCAGCCCCCAATCTTGGTGAGTTCCAAAAGTCACCTCATTAACATAGCAAAAGACCTTTATGGCTCATATCACTTAGGAAACTCCAAGGGTTTTAGGAGCTCTGTGCCAGAAACAGGACCTAAGTGACCTCTTTATTTCCAACCCTGAAGAGGCCCCATTTGACCCTGAGTGCAGAGAATTCGTTATACAGAGCCCGCTCCCAATGGCAGGGCATCATCTACCACATTTTATGGAGACTGCCACAGCCACCCAAAAGGCACTGGAGGGTGTTGACATGGTGGCTCGACATGACGATTCCCACGCAGACGCCGAGATAATTCAGACTCCTGCCCTCCATTCCTGCTGCCCTAGAACTGTCTCCCTGGAACAAATTTCCCTCAATGGAAAAGGTTCCTGTATCAGGAACCTATACAGGAACTATACAGGAAAACCTCTACCAGGAGTTAACAACTTGAGGTTCCTGGCCACTTCACAGCTAGTCTCAAGACTCTTGACCATGAAACCAGCATTTTCCCAGCTACAGCCCCTTCTGCTGTCGACCCTCGCGCCACACAGCTGCCCTCTGACCCCGATCCTGTCCCTGCTACTCCCTCTGCCTCCTTCCCTAACCTCCAGGACTGGCAGCCACCTAAGGCCCTACCCTAGGAAACTGAGGCTTTTGGGGACTTGTCCCACCTCCTTGGGACAATCACCCCTATACTACTTTCAGGGTCCACTGAGACAATAAAAATGCACAGTCCTTTTTGGTACTCTTAGAAATGGGTCCAAGGCACTGTCGTTCCAGGCAATCCCTCTAAATTCTACCTACAGGGCATTCATTGCTGGTAAAACAATCAAAGTTGCAAACTGTATAGAGCATTGATTATGAACACAAAATGGACTAATAATGCTGACAGCTATGTCAGTCACAAAGCGACAGTAATGCCAGAGTATCACGTGAAAGGCATACCCAGTGAATGCCCTAACCAGATAACTCCAGATGCAGGGTGGAGCGACCGTCTGGATGGCTTTATCGGATTGGAGATGAGCTTTATCAGACTGCAGATGGTACACTGCACCCAGCCTCAAGTATAAAATCAGAGGTTTCTGACGGCTCATCACTCAGGCTGCAACTGAGGAGCTGACAGCCGTACCTGTACGCATCCAGACGAAGCACTTGAAGCCTCACCTCCTGCCCATCTCACCAGCCCAGACTGACACCTAATGATATGCATCCCCGTGCTGAAGGGACTCGGGACTCTCACTGAACTGAACGCTGGACTCTCTCTCCTTCTTTCGTAAGACTCTGTTCGCCTTGCCTAACACTATTGCCTGCAAACCTGTGTGACCCTCTTGTGTGAAACCACTCTACCTCAACTATTAGAGGCTGTCCTCTGACCGGAGCCTTGGTTAACACCCATGGTAAGCCAAGTCAGTAGGACTAGATCCGTGGCTTTATTCTAACAAAGTCTGACATTGTGGAAAGACACAAACATGTGTGAGACTGCTACTTTGATAGTCGCATTCCACTCACAACACAAACCCATTTGATTGTAACTATGGAAACCATTCACCTCAAACAGCTCCTTCCCACCAAAAAAAATGTCCAAGCTCTTGGCCTTTCTGGTGGGATTTGCAAATGGAAGCTGGTGACTCTTCCTACCCCTTCAAGATAGTAAACACTCCCCAATACTAACTTAAACGGGGCACTGAAAGACCAGCCCTGTCATTAAAGATACCATATTTCCCCGAAAATAAGACCTAGCCGGACAATCAGCTCTAATGTGTCTTTTGGAGCAAAAATTAATATAAGACCCGATCTTACTTTACTATAAGACCAATTCTATAATATAATATAATACCAGGTCTTATATTAATTTTTGCTCCAAAAGACGCATTAGAGCTGATTGTCCAGCTAGGTCTTATATTCGGGGAAACACAGGTGTCATTAAGGCCACACTCTCCCCGTTCAATAGTCCCATTTGGCTGTACTTAAGCCAGCCACTAGTGAATGGTGGCTCACCATTGACTATGGAAACCTCAATTCTCAGGATCCCCCATCAAGGCTCCAATTCCTAATATTATAGAACTGACTGAGTATATACAACAAGCCCAAAGGATATCCTTCACAGTCACTGACCTAGCTAATATATTCTTTTCTGTTGGAATGTGGAGGAATCCAGGCCCAATTTGCTTTCACTTTTGAAGGGGGTCAATACATATTTCCCCGGCTGCCAATAGAATATTTAAACAGTCCTGCTCCAAATTCAATAACCTAGAAGAAATGGACAACTTCTTAGAAATATATAGCCTTCCTAGGCTGAAACATGAAGAACTGGAAAATCTAAACAGACCGATCACCAGTAACGAAATTGAATGTCATCTAAAACCTTCCCAAAAGCAAAAGTCCGGGACCAGAAGGCATCACTAGTGAATTCTACCAAACCTTCAAAGAGGATCTAATCCCAATTCTGCTCAAACTCTTCCAAAAAGTTGAAGAGACAGTACTCCCTAACTCATTTTATGAGGCCAACATTACCCTGATACCAAAACCTGGTAAGGACAACACAAAAACAGAAAACTACAGACCAATATCTCTGATGAATACAGATGCAAAACTCCTAAACAAAATTCTAGCAAAACAAATGCAACAATGCACTAAAAAGATTATTCATTATGACCAAGTGTGGTTCATCCCAGGGGCACAAGGATGGTTCAACATATGCAAATCCACCAATGTGATACATCACATAAACAAAATAAAAGACAAAAATCATATGATTTTATCAATAGATGCAGAAAAAGCATTTGACAAGATACAACATCCATTTATGATTAAAACACTTAATAAAATGGGTATAGAAGGAAAATACCTTAACATAATAAAGGCCATATATGACAAGCCCTCTGCTAATCTCATAATTAATGGTGAAAAACTGAAACCCTTTGCTCTACGTTCAGGAACATGACAGGACTGTCCCCTGTCACCTCTGCTTTTCAACATAGTGTTGGAAGTCCTCGCCAGAGCAGTCAGGCAAGAAATAAAAGGTATCCAAATTGGGAATGAAGAAGTTAAATTGTCACTCTTTGCAGATGACATGATGCTACATATAGAAAACCCTAAAGACTCCACCAAAAAGCTATTAGAAACAATCAACGAATACAGTAAAGTTGCTGGCTACAAAATCAACATACAAAAGTCCATTGCATTCCTATCTACTAACAATGAAATCTCAGAAAAAGAAATAAAAAAACAACAAAACAATTCCTTTTGCAATTGCAGCAAAAAGAATAAAATACCTAGGAATAAACTTAACTAAGGATGTGAAAGACCTATATGCTGAAAACTTTAAGACATTTTTGAAAGAAATTGAAGAAGACACAAAGAAATGGAAAGACATTCCGTGCTCATGGATTGGAAGAATCAACATAGTTAAAATGGCCATATTACCCAAAGCAATATACAGATTTAATGGAATCCCTATCAAAATCCCAATGGCATTTTTTAAAGAAATAGAACAAAAAATCAGATTTGTTTGGAAGCACAAAAGACCCCGAATAGCCAAAGCAATCTTAAGAAAAAAGAACAATGCTGGAGGTATCACACTCCCTGACTTTAGCTTGTATTACAGGGCAACAATAATCAAAACAGCACGGTATTGGCAGAAAAACACACATAGACCAATGGAATAGAATTGAGAACCCAGAAATAAAACCACATAAATATGGACAGATAATTTTTGACAAAGAAGCAAAAAACGTACAATGGAGAAAAGGCAGCCTCTTCAATAAATGGTGCTGGGAGAATTGGAAAGCCACGTGCAAAAGAATGAAACTGGACTGCTATCTGTCACCATGTACCAAAATTAATTCAAAATGGATCAAACACTTAAGCATAAGACCTGAAATAATAAACTGCATAGAAGAAAACATAGGTACTAAAAACTTCTGGACCTTGGGTTCAAAGAACATTTCATGAATTTGACTCCAAAGGCAAGGGAAGTAAAAGCTAAAATAAACGAATGGTACGATATCAAACTTAAAAGCTTCTGCACAGCAAAAGAAACCATCGACAAAATAAAGAGGCAACCAACTGAATGGGAAAAGATTTTTGCAAACAGTGCCTCCGATAAAGGGCTAATATCCAAAATATACAAGAAACTCATGCAACTCAACAACAAAAAAACAACCCACTTTGAAAATTGGCAGAGGACCTGAAGAGACATTTCTCCAAAGAGGACATACAAATGGCAAATAGACATATGAAAAAATGGTAAACATCACTAATCATCAGAGAAATGCAAATAAAAACCACAATGAGATATCACCTCACCCCAGTCAGAATGGCTATCATCAACAAGACAAATAGTAACAAGTGTTGGAGAGGCTGTGGAGAAAAAGGAACCCTCATACACTGTTGGTGGGAATGCAGACTGGTGCAGCCGTTATGGAAGGCCGTGTGGAGGTTCCTCAAAAATTTACAAATAGAATTACTGTATGACCCAGCATTCCCTCTCCTGGGTATCTACCCAAAGAATCTGAAAACATTTATACATAAAGACAAGTGCGCTCCAATGTGCATTGCAGCTTTATTTACGGTGGCCAAGATATGGAAACAACCAAAATGTCCTTCCATACATGAATGGATAAAGAAATTGTGGTATCTATACACAATGGAATACTATTCGGCGGTAAGAAAAGATGAAATAGGACCATTTGTGACAACATAGATGCATCTTGAGATTATAATGCTAAGCGAAATAAGTCAGACAGAAAAAGCAGAGAACCATATGATTTCACTGATATGTGGTATATAAACCAAAAACAACAAAAGAACAAGACAAACAAATGAGAAACAAAAACTTATAGACACAGACAATAGTTTAGTGGTTACCAGAGGGTAAGGAGAGGGGTGGTAGATGAGGGTAAAGGGGATCAAATATATGGTGATGGAAGGAGAACTGACTCTGGGTGGTGAACACACAATGTGATTTATAGATGATGTAATACAGAATTGTACACCTGAAATCTATGTAACTTTACTAACAATTGTCACCACAATAAACTTTAATTTAAAAAAAGAATATTTAAACAGTCGTGCTAATATAGGAAAGGGGCATAAGGGCTATTTCTTCAGAAGAGAGAACTAAGAGGTTGGATTCCAAGACTGCTGCCTACGTGCTCAGGCACAGAACTCAGGTAGATGTTAAGCAGTGACACAAAGCCATCTCTCACGGGAAGACTAGAGATGCCATTAGGACCATCCCTGTAGTGATGCCCATGGCACATTAAACACAGGTTGTGCTTTACAAGCGTTAAAAACCAACCTGCCCCTATTTTTCCTGTAAATTAGTGAAGTTAAAGGTAAACTTACCATTTTTCTTCTACCCTCCTTTCGCCCCCATACCAATGACTTTTCCATGGATGCAGAAAACACATGTAAACCCAGCCCAGGAGATGGAGGGGGTCTGTCTTCCACTAGCAATTAGAGACCGCTACTCTGTCTATGGGTGGCCTTTGTTTTCTTACTTTCTGCTAAATAAACTTACTTTTACTTTAAACTCTATATCAATTCATGTTTGAATTCTTTCCTATGTGAAGCCAAGAACACAGCCCCCCCCCCCCCATTTTTTTTCCCTGTAACACTGCAATTGCTCATAACCTCTGCCGCCAAGATTTAAATACCTTACAATTGGAAAGGTGCCATTTTGGGCATTATATTGACTAGCAGACCACTTATACCAACGTGACTGGTCAATCGCCCCTCACAAGATTCAAGACCCAGTCTCATGTCAAGTTTTGTGCATCATCTGGTTCTCTAAGGGCCAAGAAATTCCCCCAACAGTCAAATATCAATTACCATTAAACCAGCCACTACACTCAGGCACAACACATAGTAGGTCTTTTCATGTTCTGGAGGCAACACTTCCCTCATCTATCACTAATTATTTGTCCTGTATACACAACTATACCAAGTCTACCACCTGCCATCGGGATAAAGCTCAGCAGTACACTTTGGAAACTGCCCACCAGGCAACCCAGCAACCATACCGTTGAACCCCCCGACCCCACATTCCAAGCCGAGTCCTTGGCCACATCTGACTATGCTTTCTGGAGTCTCTGGATCCAACATGTCTACCTGGCTTCTTCTGTGGTTTTGGACTAAGTACCTACCCCAAGTGGCAGCCAGTATACTACCCTTGAGAGTTAGCGTTTGGTATGCTACTGAGCTTGTCAAGACCCAGGGCAGGCCAGCCGCAAATACCCCACAATAGCTAATTGATTACAGTGGTACCTCGGTTTTCGAACGTAATCCGTTCCGGAAGGCCGTTCGAGTTCTGAAACGTTCGAAAACCGAGGCACGGTTTCCCCATAGAAAGTAATGGAAAATGGATTAATCCATTCCAGACCTTTAAAATCAACCCCTAAAACTGCAAATTTAGCATGAATTTTACTATCTAATGATACCATAGATGCATAAAATTTACGATGTTCGTAAACTGAAATGTTCGTCAATGGAGATGTTCGAAAACCGACGTACCACTGTCCTTTGATTGAAAGCTACTTGACAAGCAGTTGGTGCCAGAAGGGCACCTTGACCCTCCCTTGTCTCCTTGAATTCTGGAAATGAACCTGCTCCAGGAGGAGTGAGAGAAAACCTTATCACCAGAGCTAAGAGATCCAGGGCCCAAGAGCCTATATGATCAAACCTTGTTGCCTCTTTATTAATTTACTCCCCGAACCCAAACATTCTTTAGCGCCCTCACCATTATACACCCAGACCTTGCTTAGATTCCTTTCTAAGCACTAATTTTGTCCTGTCAGTTCTTCAAACGCATTGTTTGCCTAAAAAAGTGTGTAAAACACTGGCTGGTTCATCATTTCCTTGAGTATCCTCTATGATCTCCCTCGCATACATATTAAGTTGTTTTTTTCTCCTCTTAATCTGGTTTTGTGTCAATTTTATTATTAGTCCAGCCGTAAGAATTTAAGAAGTGAGGAAAGGGACTCTCCCCCTCCCAACAGGCTCTTTTACAAACCAAGACCCCAACTGGGCCTCACCTGTTATACTCCTTCCCCAAGTTCCCATAATGCCCTGGGCTAGAGACACCTCCCAGCAGCAGCTGCCTCCTTGGGAAAATGGAAATGGTACTTTGCAGGAGAGGGTTAACCCTGCCGTCAAAGGCCTTTCCAGATCACTGGAGGACGTGACTTGCCCGTGCTCAGCAACTTGCCCACGAGTCTTGAGGAAGTGATAGAGGTGCCCTCACTTCCTCCTCCTCCGACTGCTTGGGGAGCCCCTTGGGATCCGCTGTCTGAGATAAGCAGGCAGTCGATGTTCTTCAGTAACGACCACGCCACCCTTAGAGGCAATGCAGCTCCCTGGGGCGGGGGGAAAGCATTGCCCCCTGCCTCAGACACCCCTCTAGTCAAGGAGGGCTGGCTCAGGCCAATTGGAGAATTTGCATGACCCTTGAGGGGGTCATAAACAGGGCCTTTTGCAGCTCCCACATTCCCAGATTCCTGGGCTGTTGCTGTTTGGTCTGGTCTGTGACTAAGGGACAGTTTTCTCATACGAGGCAAACCCCTGTGAGGTGCCCCGATACGGAAGGAATTAGAGGCCCCCATTGACATCATTGTTACTCATGTTTCCACATACACTAACCATTCTACACTAGAAGCCATTTTCAGTAACATCACAGGCTCCCTCACTGAGCCCTCCACACACTTCCTAGGACAGCTCGTGCAATGGACCCACGCAACCTTGGGTCAGCAGGAATTTCACCCCTTAACAACTTGGGCAGCAGCCAACGTTATGACAGACAAGTACATTCTCTGCTCCCAAGCCAAACCACGGAGACTATCTAGACGGAGACACAGTCCCTGGGGAGTCCGCCCATATTCCTGCTGGCAGATTGATTTCCATGGCCCACTGCCCCTTCTGCTGGAGCTTCCAGAATTGCTGTCATAATGATTGCTACACAGGACGCCTTTTGGCAACTCCTACCCGGAGTGCCTCAATTTCCTTACTACATTGATTCTTGTTCCCTTTGGGTCACCAGACATGACTCACTGTAACCAAGGTGCCCACTCTCAGAACACTCCACAGTGGGCTCCCCGACAGCATTCTTTGGAACTTTCATTAGGTCCCCCCCCACCCCCAGCTGCTGGCCTCATCGAATGTCAGAACAGCCTTAAATTACTTTCACACAAGTGGTCCCCCAAGTGGATGGAACTCGTGCCCCAGGCCCTCAGCGTGCGTTATTCTCATCCCCTGGACTTTCATAACCCACAAACCAATTATTATACAACCCCCTCCCCCCCCCAGTTCCACTTTGGGTATCTCCGGCAAGCCTCAAGCTTTTCCCTTCCAAGATGATGTCCTTTTTATTTTGTCTTCTGACTCTACTTCCCTCTTCTGCTATTTCTGCATCGTCTCACCATCTGCTCTCACTGAAGACCTGATGGAGGGCAGATAGTCCAATATGACTCCCTCATCATTGAACACCCCAGACGAAAGCCCACCAAGTTAGCCTGAGATCATTTCCTTGGAAACCCTGACACCACTGAGGATTCTCCAAAAGGAGCCACCTCCAGGCTGGCCTCTCTCCCTGAATATAGTGGCTACAAGGCCTGGCTAATGACACTAAACTCCCCTACTAATTTACAGGAATTAGAAATCACCGCCCTTGGACCATCCAGTGGCACAGTTTGGGTGTCTGAAGACAAAAGGAAACTTTCCACTTGGTAGATGCGAGCCACATGCAGAGATGAGAGTATGGCGAGAAAGCTACAAGTTGTGGCCTTACATTTAACTAAGAAAAATTATGTAAGTGGAGCCAATTCAAACTGGAGCAGAGCCAGTATCCCCGATAAAAGGCTTTGCACATCTTGTTCCTTGTAACTTGGAAGGTTTGACTTGGGCAGAATAACCTTTGGACTGGGCCAGAGTAGCACTGTCTTCCAAACAACTGTAGCACTAACAGGAAAGCAGACCGCCTGACCGTAAGGACTGATAATCATGGACATTCTTTAGAATCAATAAACAGCTGCGTATAGCTACAGAGTAACTTAGCTTACCAGCACCAGTAGAAAGTCCTTCCTTCTATTCATGTAATTACTTCCCTTCCCTTTCTCATAAAAACCCCTTGCTTTTATCCCATAATCGGAACACTATCTGGAGTTCTGCCTGAATCAGTGCTTCCCCGATAGCTTTTCTTTGATCTCAGATAAACGCTTGTTGCCTCCCACTTTGGCTTTTTCTTTTTAGGTTAACATAACCCACAACTTTCTCACCGAGAGCAACCGTACTCAGCAGTTAGTCAATAAACAAATAGCTCAGCCAGAAGGAACCCAACCCAAGCTCATCAAATGTCCACACTCTATGGGGTTCTGGCTGTTCTTATGGCTTGGTATGGCCTGGGTGACAGGGTTACTGGTAGAGCTCTCGGGCCTCACCCTCACACAGATCCAGTGCTGGGACAATGCCACTCCAGCCTGCAATTGCACCATAGGATGGAAAAGTGGGGACGGTTGGAGAGCGCTATTGGAAGGGGTCAGGCCAGCAGGCCACCGAGTCTGGGCAGCAAGGGCCCTCTGGGAGTGATATGTAAATGACACTTGACCCCCAATTCCTATGCATCAAATATTGCTACACGCTAACTGGCTCTATAATTGCCTGCACGCAAACCCATCTGGTAACAGGGACTGTGCTCCCATGATTTGTCCATTGCCCTCATGGTCAGTCCCAGGAATGCATAAATAGCATCCGTAAGATTTCCCTTAGCCTGGGATATAGCGTGCCCAGAATCTTTGTGTTTTGGACGAGCTCCTCTGGGAATAAAAGGGCAGCTGCCCCATTTGTTGCAAAGTTCACTCAGGCTGGCCTCCCCCCACCCCCCCAGCCCATGACCAACGCCCTGAGTACCACGTGGGAGTGTCACTCACCCCCTGTATGGCCACCAACTCCAGAGGACATTATCACCCTGTTGGAACCTGACAGCTTGCCCAGATGGCCCAAGATGTTAAAATATTCTACAATATGACCCAAATCTTTGAAGAGATTCCCAGGCCCCCAAGGTGACTGACCTATTTCATGGCTGGATCCTTTAACCTTGGGACCATGGCTATGGGCTAGATTTCCGACTATTGCCTCTAAAATTATTATAGGATTTGCTACTACAATCTTAATTAGATATGTACTTTCTTGGTTACAATGTGCCCTACCCCTGACTTTTAACGTATCTTCTACCCAGGCTGTTAAAGTCCTATAGCCACCGCCTTGCTTCACAGGGTAGATTGTAGTGTACGTGGTTTTATTGTATTTCGAGCGTCTGACTCTGGCTTTTGACTGCCAAGGCATCCCTTCAAAGATGGCCACCTCATAAGACAAAGAGCCAGGCCGCCCTCCCCTCCAAAGTTTCCTTTGTTTTAGACATTTCTGGTGGACTCAGGTAACTGACCGCTGGTTTTTCCTTCCCGTGTTTTAATTCCCACTCTTATGTTTTAAATTCACCAATAAAGAGGGAACCTGCAAACCCTTAGGCCCCCACCCTTGACCCCAATAAAAGCAGAACTCCAGGCCCACGCATTGCTAACAGGTTTGCCGTGACGCTGCTGCTGGCCGGAGCACCCCACTTTGAAAATCCCTGCTAGGAGGGGAACAGCTCCTGTCCCACGAAGCTCACAGTCTAGTTGGGGATGTTCAAAGAAACAGGTGAATCCAATGGAATGCAGTCAGTTTCTAACGGGATACGAGGTGCCCCATGGAAGCATGGAGGGAGCATCTAACTCGGGTTGAGACAAAACAAAAAGCCCGATACACGTTCGAGGTGCTGCGGAATGCCAGGTTGTTTACTGAGACAACTTAACCAGCTGGTCACCAGGCCTTGATTTCTTCTCATTGTACAGATAGAGCCGTGCCCCTGCCAGCGGCCCTTCTGTCCTGCCCCCGGGTTGCCAGGCCCTACTCACCATCAGCATAATTCTGCAGGGCAGGACCCCAGCTGCCACTCACGATGGTAATGGCAGCCACCTGGCCCCTGTTACCTCAGGCCCCCAGCATATTGCCATCTGCCTCTCAGTTCTGTAGTGTCTCCTACCACCCGCCCCGGCCTAGAGATGGCGAGCCTCTGGTGAACTTCTTAGCCACGCTGGGGCCCGTCTAACCAGCACATTCCTTCCTGCTTTGGTAGATGAGTGCATCTTCCAGGCCTTCCTGTGAAACAGTCACCCACAGGGCGTTCCGCCTTACATAGCACATCCACTGAGCTTTATAATCCCTTCCTCCTCCACCCAGCACAGTAATTCTGGCATTTCTATGTCACTCAGGGTGCTCCAGGGCCACGACCACGCCTCTAGGACACATCCTTGCAACATGTTGGCACCACCTGGGGGCCTGGCCAGGGTGTTAAAACCTCCATCCTGGGTGAATGGGCCCAAATCAATCAACTCTCCCTTATCCATTTCAGGTTCTGCCCCCCTCTCTGCTTCAATGGAGCACTCCCTGTCCAGTGCCCATCATACTGTCCTGGACCCAGCTAGCACCTGCTGCCTAGGTCCTGCAGCTCTGTCATACAGGGTTTCATGCAGGGTCTCAGCTCCCGCTCCCCACATAAGAACGCAGGGTATGGTGAGGCCAAAAAGGAACACCCACGGAGACATAGATAGGGGAGTCATACCACTATAGTGTCACTGGCAGCTGGGTTGGAGACACAGGAAGCAGGAGACACACGATCCACAACCCGCCGTCCACTTTTCTGCCAACCAACCTCACTTGCTAACTGCAATCCGCGCTTGCTAGTTCAGCCACGGCAGTTATATCAGCGGCTAATGGCTAACCGGTAACAGCCGATGGCCAACTAGTCACAGCTGACGGCCATCTACTACCCAAGCCAGCACCTTTCCATGTGAGGCCGAGAGCCTGGAAACTGCTCTCTGGGACTCTTGTCCCCACAAGTTCCCACGGGAAAGAGCCTCTGTACTCTCTTCCCAGGCCCCGCACAGCACCATGGCCAGCAGCGGAGGTGGGGGCCGATGCTGGGGCGCCTGTCGTCCTGCAGGGCCCTGACCTTGGCATAGCGGACTAGTCTAGGTTGAGGGTTAAGCCATTGGAACGTGGCTGCTCTGTGACTAGATCCTGGACCCAGTTCTCAGCTTTCTCCACCATGTAGGCAACTACAGGAGGAGAGAGCCTTTCTGTGCGTCCATGGAGCTTTCTGGCTTCCATAGCTAGCTTTTAATTGCTTACAAATCACTCTCAGCTTCTTCTTTTTTCCAAAGACTTATTTGTGCTTAGCCATAGCCTCACCATTTCACCATCCTTATAGTTTTTCCCTTCCTACTTCTCAAACTCCTGATAACTGGAACCCATTCATGAATTCTCTTCCACCAAAAAACCACCCCAATTCATCAGTGGGAGACATTTGAACGATTTCATTGTTACCTTATGCCAGGGGCCATGCTCTCTGTCCCATCGGTGAAAGGGTCCCCATTGCCAGCCAGCAGCCAGTGCTGCATCTCCAGAATCCCATCCTAGCATCCGCTTTCTGGGGCCCACTCCTGGTCCCCATAGCTGCAGCTCAAGCGCCCCAGTGAGCAGACTCTAGATGAAGATTACCATTGAGGAAGTTTATCCAAGAATACTCCCAGGAATCAACACCTTGGAAGGGAAGGAACGGACGCAGGATGGGACTGAGGGAGTAACTGGATTGACTTCACTACCCAAACGTGGCCTAAGGGACTAGGCCTTTAAAAACCCCATTGCCCAATCAGGGATGTGGGAGGCCCAGAAAGGAGGTATGGCTTTGGTCAAGATGATTCTCTTTAGCTGAGGAAATTTTCAGAGGACAGACAGCTGAGGGCTGTCGGCTGGCAGCGCTCCCAGCTGCTGGGGTGCAAGCCATTCCTGGAGGGGCTCATCACAGCTCGTCACAGTGTCCACTGGACTGGGTACGCGTGCTGGCTGATAAGTGGCTGGTGAACTGTGTGACATTCTGTGGATGTGAACGGTGCACATCTCTTCTGATCAATTCAGATGTTTCAGTAAAGTAGGAAGCAAGTTCATCTGAAGACAGAGAAAAGGTGGGGAGCCCGCATTGTGTCAACAAGGTCTAACTCCGAACAAGAATATGGGCCAGCCTTGGCAAGGCCTGTTAAGCAGACCCTGCCCTGGGGCTGGGGTGGGGGACCTGTTTGCAAATTGACAGAGACTCCCAATTAAACATGGAACTTTTTGCTTAACTGTACTTTTCAGTATAACACCTAATTCAAAAAGTATATTTGGAACAACTTGGGTAAGTCTAATTTTTCAACTGTAATTTTTATGAAATTTAAATGCAGATGAACTATTACTGATGAAAATTGAGCATCTTAATTGAGATGTTCTGTAAGTGCAAATTACACTCTAGATTTCAAAGACTATTATGAGAAAAAGAATGTATAATATATCATTAATAATTTAAAAACATTGATTGTATGTTGAAATGATGCTATGTGGATATATTGAATTAAATAAAGTATATTAATAAAATCACCTACTTCTTTTGACTGTATAAGTCAGGCTACCAGATAATTTAAAATCACTTGTTTGGCTTACATTATTTCGCACAGATGTGGGTCAGAAGCCAGAGGCAAGGCACAGCCATGCGGTTTTCACATTGACCACCAGGTGGCGACTTTATCCCAGGACTCAGGTGTTCCGACTCCAGGAGGCTGCCTCACCCAAGATCAGTCTTGAAGGAACTCTAAAGAGAAGTATCAAGATCTGAAGAAAACTGGGAGAAAGACCTGGGAGAGGAGAGAATGATTTGAACCAGGGTTGTGTGTGGTCATCTGTGGGCTTGGCTGCGGGAGCATAAAACAGGAAATCAACTGTCAGAGAATTCTGTCTGCTTCTCTCCCCAACTCGTGTTTTGGGGCAATGGGTGCCTACCCCAGGCCCATCTATGACAGCTAGTACAGGTGTCATCAGAATAAATGGGGGGTGCAGAAGTTCTGTGCGGGTGAGGAGCCGAGGAGGACAGAAAGACCACCTCCACAGCCATCCCACGCCTCCCAAACCCGTCTGTGTGCTGCTGAGCTGGAAATGGAGCTCAGAGCAGTTTCTTGATGAGATGGGCAGTGAATTGCTATGGTTTTCAGGCACCTAGAGCTCGTCCACTGCCTCCCATTCCTGAGCTCAAGGGACTGACAGCCACTAGGCACTCTGACCTCTCTCCGTGTGTGTTGTAGGACCTGGTACTCAGTGGCCCTGTGGGAATATGCACTCATAGCCCAAAATAATGAGAATTCTGAGGGCCTCAGTTAATTCAACAGAAATTCACAAACTGGAGCTTCAATAAGAAAAATAATTGCAATGGATTGAAATCCTCAAATATGTTTAAATCCACAAATACATAATGATTCTAAAAAACAAAATTAATTGGGCCACCTTTGGGGGATGACAGAGAATATATTCATTATCTTAAAAATTAGCAACGGGAAAAAAGGTAAAAAAAAAAATCTGTGAAGGAAAAAGAAGTAAGCATGTACCCAGCAAAAACAGTACCACTGGATAATTGAATGATAGATGGAGAGGTATCTCTGTACAAGTATTCCAGATGATAAGGCAATGTTAAAATTAAGTTATCACCATTTTGCAAGCCCCTAAAGAACTGATGGATCCAGGGCGGCCGGATGGCTCAGTTGGTTAGAGCACGAGCTCTTAACAACAGGGTTGCCGTTCGATTCCCACGTGGACAAGTGAGCTGCGCCCTCCACAACTAGATTGAAGACAACAAGCTGCCGCTGAGCTGCCGGAGGGGCGGCCGGATGGCTCAGTTGGTTAAAGCACTAGCTCTCAACAACAAGGTTGCCGGATCAATTCCCACGTGGGATGGTGGGCTGTGCCCCTACAACTAAAGATTGAAAACGATGACTGGACTTGGAGCTGATGGGCCCTGGAGAAACACACTGTTCCCCAATATTCTCCAATAAAAAAAAATTTAAAAAGAGAGAGAGAGAGAGAGAAAATCTTCCTAAACCACTAGCAACCGGGCAATTATTCTTTAAAAATAAATAATTGATGGATCCAAGCATTGGAGACAGAAAGAGAGACAGTCAGTCCTGACACCTCCTGAAAGGAACCCAGCTCCCCCCACAGTCTGGTCAAAGGGACTGAACCAGAAGCTGACCAAGCCTCTAGATTTATAACTGTCAAATCTCAGGAAACACAGGGGACAAGGAGGGAGCTGAAAGGACAGTGGTGCCAACCTCCTGGACTGTATTGATATTTCCCAAGCTGCGTAGCTTTGCGTGTGTATCTCATGTGCGGAAGCCTAGGCTCCGAAGCAGAGAAGGGTGGAGATCGAATGCTCGTTCCAGGGCACTGGGTGTGGAAGGGGCTCAAGGCAGAGAAAGGTGCCTGGAGCATGTGCAGGAGGGAGAAGCCTTCATGCGTAGGCTATCTTGGTCCTAATGTCCACGTTTCAGGGCTATGAACTGCATAGCCTGGCCAAGAACTCCTGCCTTCCAGAAAGCTCTATGAGCCATGCTGGCTCCAGCAAATAGGACTTGAATTCTACCCCAGGGTGAAGTCCTGAACAGGGAGGATGTGATACAAAGCTTCCTGAGGAGGCTGGGGTTGTGGGGATACCTGCACACTGGAAAGGGAGCAGTGACACCACTCCCTGGTGGGTAACAGAGGAAATGCAGCCCCACATCCCCTAGACCAGACAGAGAAACATGCAGTCAGTGTTTCTGTACAGATGCTTTTATTAGGGACACTCAGGGTAGGGATGGTAGGGGGTGCAGGTTCAGTTGGCGGCCAGAATCTCCTGAACCCAGGGCATGAGCTCCGTCACGCGGGCGTACACGGCAGGCGTGGAGGTGGAGCAAAAGCCGCTGCCCCAGGACACGATGCCCACCAGAGTCCAGGCTCCATCCTTCTGACAGACCAGGGGGCCGCCAGAGTCACCCTGCAGGAGGAAAAAGGACTGTGTCCAAGCCTGAATGGGGTTTCCAGGGCCCTAGTGTGCCTGGCCTGGCTACGTCCAGGGGGCATGCAGAGAAATGACAAGTGTGTGCACAGTGGCCGTGCATGAGATACTTAGAGCTGGGCCATATGGCAACCCCAGCTCTGCCACCTACTCCTGGAGAGCCTGGGGCAGGTAGCTTACCCTCTCAGCTCACCATGGTATGTAAAATGGGCTGAAAACATCCAGCTCACAGGGTTGGTGTGAGATTAAATACCCCTGGGAAGCCTGGCACCACATCTGGCAAGAGCAAGCCCTCATTAGGGCATCTGTTAGTGCTAGACCTGGCTTTTGCTGGGGCACTGGGCAAGGAGTGAGGTTAAGTAGATTGTGGCAGAAAGGAGTGGCCCTCCTGGCCTGATCAGGGGCGGGGCAAGGTCAGTGAGGGTGGGCAGGGTGGCCCAAGTGAGACCATACCATGCAGGAGGAGACACCGCTGGCTCCGGCGCAGACCATCACGTCGGTGATCTTGTTGCCCCAGAACTTCTTGCATTCATCGTTGGACAGGAGGGGCAGGGCGGCCTGCTGCAGCTTGTCAGGGGTCTTGTTGGCTGAGGGGACAGAGGGGGTGGGATCAGGGCTCTTCAGCCCACCAGTCTACCCTGGGTGGAAGAGACCAGAGGCTTCCTGGAGACCCTGCCTCCCCCTGTGTGGTCCTCGTCCTTCACCATCGCGATGACCATGAATACAGAGCTCCTCACCTTCCCTTAGACCCTAGCAGCATGTGTGGGACAGTTTCTTTCTGATTCCACACCAGGCAGTGGTGACATTGGTTCAAGCACAGTTGTTCAAACAAACCCTGCCCTGCGAAGCTCTGGGGTGGTCTGGGCCCTGCCAGCCACTGTGTGGTGGGCAGAGGGGCTGTGTCCTCCTTTCCAGGGAAGGGAGCACCCTCCTTCTTCTGCCCTTTCCTGGCTGCTTCTGTCCTGTTACAGGACCAGCTGGGTGGCCTGGGCAGAAGACTAGGAGGCTGGAGGAAGAAGATCAAGCAGAGCCAGCAGCCCGGGAAGGTGAGATGAGGCTGGACTCTCAGGGCTCCGACCCAGCCCTGGACACTGGACTCCCAGCCCAGACTTCAGGACGAGCTGGATGCACCCACCCTCCTCAAGTCTGGAGAGAAGACCAGGTTGGAGATAGGATACTGTCGAAGTTGGTGCAGGTTAGTGAGGGCGATACTTCTTGGTACTTAGGTGTTTCTTAAGCAACTTGCTGTTTAGGTGTATATTATTAAACTGCATTTTTGTTCATGTTTAGTGGGTTTTTAATTAAGAGGGTTTAAATAAATGGGAAGACTTACGACTGTGTTGGAATTTAGGAAAACAAAAAGAGCCCTATGAGCCCCACCTGGAGACTCCTGCTGCTCAGAATCTCCAACCCCAGACGCAGCTCATGGGTGGAAAGGCCACGTCATGCTCACCATTGAACTTGGTCTTGCCCCAGCCAGTGGTGGCACACAGGCTCCCAGCGGGGAAGTCGTCGTCAGCGTCAGGCAGGCACACAGCGGACACGGTCTGGGAGAAGCGGGCGGGAGTGGCCAGCTTCAGCAGGGTGATGTCGTTGCGGACGGTGAGCATGTTGAACTTGGGGTTCTTGAAAACCTGTGGGGTGAGGCCAGAACTACAAAGTGAGGCTCTGGGACAAATCAGCCATCTGCAACTTTCAAGGAGACAAACTCCTTTCCTGGTGGCCCATTTCCAGAAAGGAGACCCACAGCCCAGGGTGAGAATTTTGAGGCCCCATTTCTGGTTCCTGTCTCTCGAGCAGCTGAAGGCTCTCCTTCTTACCCCTGTCCCAGCCCCTTGGCTGAGCCTCCCCAGCCAGTGCAGCAGGGCCTGGGCATACCTGGGCAATCTCCAGAACCTGGATGTTTTCCTCATCGGAGCCCTGGTCAAACTCCCCGGCCACGACCACGTGGGAGGTCCTAGTGGAAGCACATGGGGGTTAATGACCTGCCCCATGCTCTGCTCACCTCCCCCAACCCAACTGGCGCTGGGAGCAGCGCCCTGAGCAGGCCCGGCCCTCACTTGACTCCGCAGTGGGCAGCGGTCACCACCCAGTCCTCGCTGATGAGGGAGCCCCCGCAGAAGTGGAAGCCGGTTTTGTCCTGGAGGAAGATGGGGAGGTGAGTGCTGGCTGGACACCAGCAGCCCCCAGCGGGCCCACCACCCTAGTGTGCCCCCCGCTCATGTGCAGAACCCCCCTCACCTGCAGGGACACCTGCCAGGGCCAGGAGCCAGGGATAGCATCTTCCCCGTTGACGATCCTGGACAGGCCACTCAGCACGGGGTGGATGGCGGGGACCCCGCAGCCTGGGGGAGGTGGGTGGGATGAAAGATGAAGAAGGGCTGAGGCCTGGAGCTAGTCTTCAGAAGACTTGGTTTCTACTTCAGCCCACCCAGGCTGGCACAGGACCCCACTGCCAGACTCCCTCCTCCTCCAGGGACCTTCTCCTGGCAGCCTCCAACCTGTAGCCTCAAGGATCCCCCACACACAGTCTGCTGACCCTAGTCATCCTTCCAAGGATGCTGTGGGAAGGGTCTGCTCCCACCCAGGGCCGTTCTGCCGGAAGGAGCAGAACACAGGCTGAGAAATCAGACTGCCGGGCCTCAGACCAGTCCCCGAAGCTCCAGTGCTCATTTTTCTTAGTAAACTGGGAAGCAAAGGATGCTAAACTCACGGGTCAAGGCCCACCCATTAGACTGGTGGGATGAGGGAGGTGTGGAATTAAGATCTGATAACCCAGGTGCATGGGGAATCGGGAACTCTAACGCTGCTGAGGGGAGTGTGAAAGCTGGGCCCACGTTGGATTTTCTATTCTGGAGATTTCAGGAACTACTCATTGTACAA
Source organism: Rhinolophus sinicus (assembly GCF_036562045.2). Taxonomy (NCBI): domain Eukaryota; kingdom Metazoa; phylum Chordata; class Mammalia; order Chiroptera; family Rhinolophidae; genus Rhinolophus; species Rhinolophus sinicus. The sequence continues at coordinate 27,734,311 of NC_133760.1, read as the reverse complement.
AGTTTTAGTTTCTTAACTAGTTCATAAAATGGGACTTTGATTCCACACCATAAAAGGAAGCACTGGGGAAACAGAACACAAAGGACTTGAATTGTCATAGAAGAATGAGAAAAGACAGGTGTACGTATATATGTCCATGACACATTTGCTGGGTCAGGACCAGGTGAATTCTCAGCACCTGTGCAGGGGTGTTACAATTTGACAACAGAAAGGAAAGTTGGGCTAGGACAGCCCCTCCGACCATCCAGGCCACCTCGAGGGTCATACAAGCCTTGCTCCCTGCCCCTTGTGCCTGTGGGCACAAGGAGATGAACTGGCCACTCACTGAAGATTGTTACCACCAAAACATATGTCGTTGTAATAATCTATTTTCTTGTAATAGCAAAAAGATTAGAAATAAACTGACATATTTACACAGCTGAGTAAGTGAATGGGCTGGGTCATCAACGGGGATAAATCTAAAACATTATGTGGGTGGCAAAAAGCAAGTAGAGTGTCATTCTGTTTCTGTAAGTTTTTACAAAGGTTCTACATTGTTTACGGAGTTATAAATATGTAGTAAATTGGTAAAAAACAAAAACAAAAAAACACACACACAGAAATGACACACTGCAAATACAGAAGAGGGTTCACCTTCACCTTCCAAGGGGAGGAGGGAGAGGGGAACTTTAGCTGAATCTATTTTATATTTTAAAAGAAATACCTTGAACAAATCTGCAAAAAGGTAACATTTTGCTAACCCCTGATGGTAGTAGGTACGTGGATGTCATATAATTTTATGTATTTTTTTTTACTATTCCTTCTTCTTTTTTTTAAATAGAAAATAAAACTTTGACAAGTGCCCGACATATAAATAAAAAACCCGGGTGGAGGCCTTGGGAGGTATCTGTGATCACACTCTGCCTACAGCATCCCGCCACTTCTGGGCCTCAGAACTTGGCGAGGCCCGGACGGTCTTTTTAACCTGCCCAGTGCAGGCTGTGAGGCTCAGAAAGCCCCAAAGGACATCTCTCCTCCCTGTAGCCTGTCTGGACATGAGGCCACAGGTGCAGGGGAGGTGACTCAGAGTTCCCTCTTGGGCAGACACCAGGGCTCCTTCCAATAGAGCCCCCATAATGGGGCCTGACCGTGGGGCCACTGAGGGCTCAGGGACCTCTCCACCTCACCTCCTTCCAGGCTGGCCGCCCCCCACGCCTGCCCCGATACTCACCGAAGGCAGCTTCCACGAGGGCGAGGCAGGAGAGGAGCCAGAGGAAAGCCATGTTGCTGCAGTCAGAGCAATGTGGGATGCCTGCTGTCCGGGCCCTTTTTTTATATCTCCTGGGAGCCCTAAAACCCCACCCAGTCCCCCAGCCCTGCCCAGTCAGAGAAGCCTGACAGCCTCCCTCCCTGTTATCCAGGGACCTTGGGCGATAAGTAGAGGTCAAGCCCCTCATGCAGCCCAACCTGGCTCTCAGCCTGGGACACCCCAGCCCCTGAGAAAAGAGCAGCTGCCCTAGCCAACGTCACCCCTAAGCTTTGGCAATGCCAGCCATTCCCATGGCACTGTGGGCAAGGCCAGCACCCAGGCTGCTAGCCCAGGCCCTGTAGAGACCAGCTCTGTGCAGTCTTTGCCAGGACACAGGTGCCGGTGCCTGTGCCACTCCCAGTGCAAAAGGGGGGATCCCACCACAGGGTCAAAGAATTAATTCAAAGAATCCCAGCTGGTCGTTACTAGGAGGCCTCCAGTCCCATAAACACAGGCTGCAGGTTCTCAGCAAAGAGTGCGTTCATGCATTGCTCCTCAGGAAGTCAAGTATTATAAGGATATTCTGGGTTATCCAGAGGGTCACCTCTAAACCAGCCCAGCTAAGCAGCTTCAGAGCAGGCATGAGGCAGTTTGTGGGCCTAAAAAAGTCACCCCACAGTGGCCGCCAGAAGGTTACAGGTTGGCATACACGCTGACAGGCTGTCCCATGTTTACTGCTGGGCTCAACTTTATTCTCTTTTTCTGTGATAATTCACAATTTATGAAACTAGTCATTGCATAAAGCTTTTGTTTCTTAAAAAAAGCTTCTTTGATTCCACACCATTAAAGTACGCACTGAGGAAACAGAAAAGAAACGATGTAATACACCAGTAACACATTTGTCATCAGTGGAGGCCAAATGACTTCTCAGCATCTGTGCACAGGTCCCTTCTCTCCTCTGGGCCAGGCCGGGGCACTCATAGGAACAGAGCACACAGTGCCCCTGCCCTGTGGAGCCGAGACCCTAATGAGAGAGACAGACGCTAAAGTAAGAATATAATGCTTTAGGTCCAGTAACGGGGAGATGGAATGGGGAACGCTGCTGCTCTAGACAGTCCAGTGGGGCCTCATGGATGAAACGGTTTGGAAAGAAAAATGCAGCAGGCAAACTGAGTCTTACCTCCAACACCTCTGTGGTCAACAGGCCATGGTCACCTAGGGAGAAGGTCGTCAGAATGAACAGGACAGTGTCACCGATCTTCGTTTGAACTTGATTGGATTTGAAGTTTTGTCTTTGATTTGTAAATTTAGTTTTGTTTTACAATTGTGTGTTCTTATCAGGGGGGATATTCAAAATGTTTAATTAACCACAGGTTGAGCAGAAGCTCTGGCCAGTGGGAGCAGTGGCTGGGACAGGCTGTGGGGAGGCGCTGAGGCAGCCAAATTTTGAGGACCTAGAGGGTGGGGGCAGCGGCTGTTCACTAAGTGGGTCTGAAGCCTTTTGATATTTTAACAGGCTATGTGGTCACCCAGGGGTGTCCTGGCTGAGCGTCAGCCCTGGCTTTGAGCATAAGGAATTACACATTCAAATTCCAGGCCAGCGTAATTTATTGAAATATTAACATTTGCTGGGTTTTTTCCCCTTTCACTCATTCCAGGCAGGTAGTCAAGCCATTTGTATTTTCCTTGACGCAGGGATTTTTCCAGAGTGGACAACAGAAGCAGCCTGAAGTCCATGGCGCTTCAGGTCTGTGGCCGACTTGCATATGGGGAGAATATGGCCTCCGAAGTCTATACCTGGTCTGCAAAGAGGTCTGTGTGTATTTGCTGATATGTATTTTACTTGAAGCAGTTCCTTTTGGCCCCAACCCATGCCCCTATTCCGAACAGACCATGAGATGAGCACTGCTGGAGCAGGGTTGTCATTTTGTTACCGAGTGATAGCCACTGCTGCTTGCCCGAAGCCATTGGCTCCTTTTGTCCACACCGAGGGTTCCCATGGAGGGCCACCCCACCCAGCTCGCAGTGGAGAGAATGCTGATAAACACAGGCCAGTGGAAACACATGGGGGTGAGGAGAACTCCAGCCCCACCCCACTTTGGCAGTCTTGTGGGGATGTGGCACTTGGCACTTCAGCCGCCATCATGATACCCGGAGAAGAAATACAAGAGATTCTGATCCAAAGCTGTACCACCACTGAGCTGCTGAGCAGGAACCTGCAAACCCACACCTCCAAATCGCTGCTCGTGTGCACTCACGTGAGAAAAGCAAATCCCTCTTTATAGCCACTGCTAGCCGTGCATCTTGTTACAGAAAAGCACCTTAAGGAATACAAAATAATCATAAGAATGGTGCTGGGTGTCTTCCATCTTCCCCTTCAGATTCACTTCTCTCCCTTCTCCACCTTATGGGCCTCAAGCAGACTGATCCTCAGGGAAGAGACTGCATGGCAGCTTCCCAGGCTCTCTGGCTTCCTGTTGGGGTCAGCCTCGGGGAGGCGCCAGCAGGAGCAGGGCCCAGGGAGAGAGAAGTCGGGCACTTGTTCCTGGGTTCCCTCCGAGAGGCTGCTGTGGGTTGGCTGCCTCTCACTCCAGAGGCCACAGATCCTTTCAGGCGCCCCTCTCTGTCCAGCGGCCCTTCCTGGATACCCTAACTCCCTCCTATCCTTTCAGCTCCAGGTGTGTCTCCATTGTTGCTAGAACCCTGTGCACCTCACTATCCTTCGTTGGTTTCCCTAAACCCTGCCAACACCTTTGTAACAATTCCCTATATTAAAACTCCTTAAATAACCCAGTTTCAGTGTGCCATCTGTTTTCAACAGGACCATGACTGATACAGTAATTGTGGCCACAGGACCACTGAACATGGAATTCCGGGGATGGGCTGCTCACCCCGGAGGAGTCAAGGATGACCCCTTAGCCAAAGCAGATGAGACCCTGGTGGCCCATGGCACCCAGTGGCATCACATTTACTCTGCCACTGGAGGTGGCAGAGGCTGAAGTGCAGGTGGGAACAGGCACTGGAGGTCGAGTGTTTGTGGCACTAAGTTCCTACAGCATCAGTGGGGATCACAAATGGCCAATGAGCACATGAAAAGATGATCAAAACCACCAGGCATCAGGGAAATGCAAATCAAAACCACAGTGAGGTATCACTTCACACCCATTAGGACAGCTAACAAACAAAAACCAAAAAAATAAGAATTGGCAAGGACGTGGAGAAACCAGAACCCTTGTGTATTGTTGGTGGGAATGTAAAATAGTGCAGCCACTGTGGAAAACAGTATGGTGGTTCCTCAAAAAATTAAAACTAGATTTACCGTATGATTCCACAATTCCACTTCTGGGTAAATACCCAAAAGAATTAAAAGCAGGGTCTCAAAGAGGTATTTGCACACCAATGTTCATAGCCCTGGGGAAGCCTTGGGATGGGGAAGAAATGGGCAACCGCAGCGATGGGATGCAGGCACTTCAGCAAGCGGCAGTGTGGACACCTGAGCAGGACAAAGGAGCAGCTTCCTTCTCCATGTCTGGGCACAGTGCCAGCCGAGGATGGCGGAGGTTTTCCTCCATGGGCTGAGATTTGGTTTCAGGCTTCTGGCAGAATAAATGATGAAAATACAATTATGTTCTCTAATAGAAAAATAAAGAAAACTACATTTGTTGCATGACAGTGTTTAGGGCTGAGAGTCACTTCAGTAAAAGGAGCAAAAAGAAGGTGGGAGTAGGAGAGGGGCAACAGCCCCAATGTCCCAGTGAGAGAATTGGGTACACAATTGGGGTGTATTTACGAAACACCGCTCCGCCATGAAAAGGAACACACTACTGATACAAACAAGAACTCAAGTGAATCGTAAAATCATTTGGCTGAGCGAAAAAACCCAGACGCAAAGACAACATACTGTACGGTTCCATTTATATAAATTTCCAGAACAGGCATAACTAATCTACAATGAAAGAAATCAGAACAGTGGTTTCTGGTTGCCTCAGAGGAGGGGGAGTTGGAAAGAGGCATGAGGGACCTTTATATATATACTATAATTACATATATAATTTATATATATTATATATGTCAAAATTCATTCCTCTGTTGACTTAAGATCTATGCATTTCACCATCTATAATACATTCTTCAACATACCTTTTTTTTTTTTTAAAGATTTTATTGGGGAAGGGGAACAGGACTTTATTGGGGAACAGTGTGTACTTCCAGGCCTTTTTTTTTCCAAGTCAAGTTGTTGTCCATTCAATCTTAGTTGTGGAGGGCGCAGCTCAGCTCCAGGTCCAGTTGCCGTTTCTAGTTGCAGGGGGCACAGGCCACCATCCCTTGTGGGAGTCGAACTGGCAACCTTGTGGTTGAGAGGACGCGCTCCAACCAACTGAGCCATCCGGGAGGCAGCTCAGCTTAAGGTGCTGTGTTCAATCTTAGTTGCAGGGGGTGCAGCCCATCATCCCTTGCGGGACTCGAGGAATTGAACTGACAACCTTGTGGTTGAGAGCCCACTGGCCCATGTGGGAATCGAACCGGCAGCCTTCGGAGTTAGGAGCATGGAGCTCTAACCGCCTGAGCCACCGGGCCGGCCCCAACATATCTTATTTTTAATTAAAAAAAAAAAAAGATTGGGATGTGACCCCCTCAGCTGCAGGGCTTCGAGGGGAATTGCTCTCTCCCTTAAGGAGACTGACACCTGAGTGCTGGCCTCAGGGAAGATGCCACCGTCTTAGAGGCAATGCCCCTCACAGCCCTCTGCAACACCTAGATGCTGGGCAGAACCTGGAACCTGGCCTAACACCCACCTGAGGCCAAACCCCAGGAGGCAGCTGGGCAGAGACTGAATCAGGACCCCCTGTCCCTAGCCAAGCTCTTCCCCCAACCCAGGCTGCCTGCGAGAGTGCTCCCCCACATGTGCGAGAGTGCTCCCCCACATGCTGTTGGTTCCCTGTGTGTGCCAAGATCGGGTCATGAGAAGAAATGTCACTGAGTTACAACTTTTCCTGGGCTTGCTTCAGCATTACCCATTAAACATACTAGACCTCACATACTTGCAATGAGGTACCAAGTGCAGAGCCAAAGTTTTCTGAAATGTCAGACAACCCACAAACAAGGCTCTACCTGCTCCCTAGGAGTTTGCATGAACAGAGATGGGGAGGCTCCAGGAGTCTAGGAGAAGAGGCAGAGCTCCAAGTCCGAGGGTGGAGAGAAATATCAGGGGAAAAGTAGAGCCCAAGAAAATACTCTTTCCTATAAACTTGTTTGGCTAAACTAATTCTGGGTCCAGAGATCGACTCATCCATAGCCTCTGACTGATGCCTGCTTTGCAGCTGGCCAGCCACCGCGAGGCAGCACTGTGAAAAGCTCCCTGCCAGGGTTCAACTGCACTGCGAAGTCCCAGAGACAGGAAGTTCAGGGACTGTAGAATAGGACAAAGCGGCGATCTAACACTCAGCCCTTAGGGGCCCTTCCTTTGGGTGAGGGTTGGAGGGGCGCTCTGGGTTGCGTTTGCCCCTTGGGAGGGTGGTGCGGGACAGAGGGCCGCGGGTCCTGTCCCCGCCAGCTTCTGGCCCCTCTTCCAGCTGGAGTGGGGCATGTACGAGGCCCACCCTCCCCGCCCCCACTAACAGCTGTGCTGATTCCCAGGCCTCAGTAACCTGTGAGTGAGGGCGGGCAGGGCTCCAGCCAGCTGTCAGCTCCCAAGGCTTAGGCCATGGCCACAGGTTGGCTCCCGCAGCTGCGTCCCCTCCCCCAGCTGCTCTGCCCCTCCCCTACTCAGGCCCCAGCATCCAGGGGTGGCCAGAGGGTCACGATCCGGATCCTGGTAGTGTCTTCATCAGGACCCTCCTCGGTGGGCCCCTTGACTTCTCCGCCCTGGCTTCCTGCCCTCTCGGCTTTTTGCAACACTCGGGAGCGCTCCGCCAGCCCTTTGCGCTCGGTATTCCCCCTGCCTGGACCCCAGGTCCTCTGACCTGCTCTTGGAGCACACCTGTAAACTCTTAGGCTGCGACTTAAATGTTCTCAGTGAGGCCCTCGGGTAGTAGTAGTAGTAATAATTAATAATAAATAATAATAATAATAATAATAATAATAATATAATGTAACTCCTTAAAGGGATAGGAAGGTATATCTTACTTTTTTTTTTTTTTTCTCTCTTCCCTGAACTCTCCCACCCCTTGCCCCCATGTAAGCTTGCTAAAGGCAGGAACTTGCGTTTCTTCGGTTTGTTCTAGTCCAGCAGGGGCCTGGTAAGCATTGGTGGCTAGGATGAAGGCACTTGCACAGACAGTACAATTTCATTCAGATGGGACCACAGTCTGCATCTTGTTTTGTGTCCTGCTTTCCCTCCTAATAACATTGTGGCCACCCCGCCCTGTCATTAGTCCTCCAGGATGTGCAAAGGGCACCAATACGCAATTCAAAGCAGAAAAGGACAAGGACCAAGCAACGTGAATTGTGTGTGAGGTCTGGTCCTAGCGCGCTCGAAATGGGCCATGTCCTTTCATATTGTGGAACCCACACTCAGCATCCCCATTTTACATACGTAGGAATGGGATCAGAGAGGGTAAGTAACTTGCTAAGGCCCCACAGCTGTCTGATGCCGACATCTGCATCGTGAACTAGCACACTACAATCAGCAATGCAATTGAAATTAGACCCAGCCAGGAGGTATTTTCCTCGTGGGTTTTAGGGCGCTTGTCCTATACCTGGCAGCCTCAACCCAAATTTCTCCCTCCCCAGTTTTGCAGTTGCTGGGAAAGGCCCCACTGTCCATGCTATTGCCCAAGCCAGAAACAGACCTCCCTGCTCCTACTACTGTGTTTCCCCCAAAATAAGACCTCACCAGAAAATAAGCCCTAGCATGATGTTTCAGGATGACGTCTCCTGAACATAAGCCCTAATGCGTCTTTTGGAGCAAAAATTAATATAAGACCCAGGCTTATTTTCGGGGAAACACGGTATCCTGCCTGGTCCAGCCTCCATCAGTTCTTGTTGGGGTGACAGCAAGGGCCCTCTGGCTGGCCCCTGGACCCAGTCTTGCCCTGGATGCCTCATGCTTAACTCCAGGGACTCATGGCACCTGGGGGAAGGGCCCAGGTCCCTGTGAATTGGCAGTGGGATACATGCCCCTCCAAGCCACACTGCAAACAGCCTGAGTGACCAGCACAGATACTAAAGTAAGCCTTCACTGAACCTTCTTGGCCAACCCAAGAGCGGGGGGGGAGGGCAGGAGAGAAACACCCTCAGCCCCTGACCACCTGTGCCACCACCCACCCCTTGGTCGCCACACATCCCCACGACTTGACCACACTGCCCAGGGAGTTTTGAACAACTAACAGATGAGCTAAATTACTTGTCCTAGGTCCTCCAGACCATGAGAGACTCGGTTGGGGCTCAACTCTTGGCCAGGTCTGGCTGCTGCCACAGGGCCCCTCCCGAGGCAGGGCCAAGAGGAGGAAGCCAAGTGCAGTGGGAATGAAAAAAGCCATGAGATCTCTTTCTCTTCTTGGCTGTGGGTTGGGGGCCACCTTGGTTGGCCTCAGCTTTGCCCTTGGCCATGACCCCAAGCTCGGCCATGGCCACAGCTGCTGCTGTCCTGGCCTGCTCTGGTACGTCCTGCCCTCTCTGGCACACACCCAGGAAAGAGATTGTCACCTCAAGGTCTCCAGATAACAGCCTCATGCACAGGGATATAACGAGGAACCCCCCAGGCAGGGGCTCTACACCTTTCTGAACACAGCACCATGACCTTTCTCTGGCTCCTGTCCTGCGCCCTCCTGGGTACAGCTTTCGGTGAGTGCCGGGGCAGGTAGAGGCTGGGAAGGCTGTGTCCCCAACCCTGAGGCCAGCAAGGGGCCCCGGGGTCCCTACTCCCAGTTCTACTGTGCCTGGTGGTGTGAGGCTGAGCGAGTCTCTCCCCCTCTGAGCCTCACCAGCCCCTTCTCTACAATGGGCATGCTGGGAGGGTTGGATCAGACCAGCCAGAGTGAGGCCTCCGAGGAGTAGGGAGACATTCCTGGGGCTGTCCCAAGGCCTCACACCCTGTGCAGGGGACGGGGACGACAGGTCCAGATGGTCAGAGAGTTCTCTGAACGGTTGGGGGCTCCCAAAGAGGCTCAGAAAGTGAGCAGGTGGGCAGGTGTGGCTCAGCATCCACCAGCCCTAACTTGTGTTTGCTGAGTGCGTACTATGTGCCAGGAACAGAACAAGTTCCTGCTGTGCCTACTAACTCCTCTTATGTCCTTATACCGACTCTGTGAGGTTAGCAACCATATGGCCCCCATTTTGCTGATGGGAAAACTGAGACTTAGAGTAGTTAAGCGAGGCAGTGATGGGGCCGGGGTTCAAACCCACAGAGCCCGGCCCCCTGCCCAGGCTTTGGTCCTGCACCACCTCACACTCAACCCACTGGACTTGTCTGGGCTGATGCATACAGCAGACTGAGTTGTCCGTGGGGAATTCCTGGGGCCATGGGACCTGGCTGGGGGGCACAGAGTTGACCTTGGCTTCCACCCCTCACCATATACTCCCACCCCCAGGCTGCGGGGTCCCCGCCATCCACCCCGTGCTGAGTGGCCTGTCCAGGATCGTCAATGGGGAAGAGGCTATCCCTGGCTCCTGGCCCTGGCAGGTGTCCCTGCAGGTGAGGGGGGTTCTGCACATGAGTGGAGGGCACACTGGGGTGGTGGGCCCGCTGGGGGCTGCTGGTGTCCAGCCAGCACTCACCTCCCCCTCTTCCTCCAGGACAAAACCGGCTTCCACTTCTGCGGGGGCTCCCTCATCAGCGAGGACTGGGTGGTGACCGCCGCCCACTGCAGTGTCAGGTGAGGGCCTCGGGTCCCCAGGAAACCCCTTAAGTGGGGGGAAGACCCTCAGCACTGAGGACTAGTCCTTTGACTCCTTTGTTCGTCAGTTTCCTAATTTGGAAATGTGAAGAAAATTCAGTCCTGCTGTTCTCCCAGGGGTCTCTGGGAAGGAAACATGGGGTAGACTGTTGGCATAGTTGTTCCAGGGGGCAGTTGTTGGTATTCTGAGCTCCTGAATCTTGTGATCAGCACCGCACACACCAGCCCCCAGCAGCCCGGCAGGGCCCCACCACCTCATGTCAGGAACCCCTCCTTTCTCTGGCCCTTCCCAGAACCTCTCACCTGGTCGTGGCCGGGGAGTTTGACCAGGGCTCAGACGCTGAGGACATCCAGGTGCTGAAGATTGCCAAGGTATGGTGGCCCTCAGAGTCCAGGTGGCTCCAGGCAGGGTGGGCTCTTGGCAGTTGCAGCCCAGGCTAACTGGGCTGGATCAAAAGGCCTGAAAACCCCTTGGGCTGGGCATAGTGGGAAGGGGTGCCTCAGCTCCCGATCACCCCAATACCCCATCATGATACAGCAAAGCAGAAAGCAGGTGAGTGAGGTTTCACGTAGGGACAGTCTTTGCCTGCATCCTGGGCCCACAGGAGGCACTGCTGAGCTAAACAGACGGTTGTCCAGAGAGGACACCAAGGCGATGAGGGGTAGCCCAGCGCCCTTGTTCTGCCGTGCGCTGGCTTCTTCCCAGACCCCAACTGTGGCTGTCGGCCCCACCCAACAGGTTTTCAAGAACCCCAAGTTCAACATGTTCACCATCAACAACGACATCACCCTGCTGAAGCTGGCCACGCCCGCCCGCTTCTCCCAGACCGTGTCCCCTGTGTGCCTGCCTGAGGACTCTGACGACTTCCCTGCGGGGTCGCTGTGTGCCACCACGGGCTGGGGCTTGACCAAACACAACAGTGAGTGGCCACAGGGTGGGTGGACAAGAAGCGGAGGCTGCGGGCAGGGCAGGGCTACTGTTACTGACCACCCACTCTGCCCTTCCAGATGCCAAGACCCCTGACAAGCTGCAGCAGGCAGCCCTGCCCCTCCTGTCTAACACCAACTGCAAGAAGTTCTGGGGCAACAAGATCACCAACCTCATGGTCTGCGCAGGTGCCAGTGGCGTCTCCTCCTGCATGGTATGGCTTCCTAGGCTACCCTCGAATCCCTTTCCTCCCAGCCTGGGATGTATTTGAGCAAAAGGCCAGGCCAGGGCTTGGTAGAGAGGAAATGGAAGTAGCAGGGCATTTCGCTGGGCATTCCTACCTAAGTAGTTGGGAAGACAGGGCTCTTGGCAGATCACCCACCAATGACCTCAGCACAAGTGCCAGAGTAAGGGGCTTTGGCCTTGGAGCCACCACAACCCAAAATTCTATTGATAATGGTGTCTAAACAAATGGTGCTTCCTGGAGTTGTGCAGTGCACAGCCTGGACAGTGGAACATGGCAGCCTAGAATGGCTCCAGAAGGGGCTGGGCAGCCCTTCCTCACAGTGGCCCCAAGACCAGCATGACTCATACTTCCCCCCTACTAATCAAACCAGCTTTACTGAGCCTCTATCACAAAACCCCACCCCAGAGGGTGGTCCAGACTTCCAGGGGCACAAACCATAGAAAGAGCTGCTCAAGTTTCTTTCATCATCTTTCCAGTATGCTTGTGCTGAGTCTTCTGGCAATCAGGCCCTGGACTGGGCTCTGGGAACATCTGGGAACCCCACCTGGGCTGCCAGATCCAAGCCCGCTTCTCCTTCTCCCGTAGGGTGACTCTGGCGGCCCCCTGGTCTGCCAGAAGGATGGAGCCTGGACCCTGGTGGGCATCGTGTCCTGGGGCAGCGGTACCTGCTCCACCTCCACCCCTGGCGTGTACGCCCGTGTGACGGAACTCATGCCCTGGGTGCGGCAGATCCTGGCCGCCAACTGAACCCCCGCCCCACCCTGGCCTCCCTGCTGACTTTGCTCCCACAAAGTCTCAATAAACCGAGTGAAACTCACATCAATGGTGTCCATCTCCTGTGTTGGGGCCTCCAAGGCCTGAACTTGGGCCTTCGCCAGGCCAGGTACGGGGGGGTCTCTCCTTAGACCCCTCTCCAGAAGAGCTGGGAAGGGCACAGGCAGATGAAATGGGACTTTGACCCCCACTCTCCCACCTGGGCTACAAGGTCCTCACCATCTGCCCCCTGCTCAGCATGCTCAGGCCCCCTGCCGGGACTGGCATCCAGGGGGTGAGTCTGCTGTTGGCCGCACACACCTATGCTTCCAGGAATCCTCCCAGGCCCCCACTGGGGACACTAGAAGGGACCCAACACTCTCAATGGTTGATGAGGGAGCACCCTCCTTCCTGTTACCCTATCCTGGCTGCTTCTGTCCTGTTAAAGGACCAGCTGGATGAGCGGTGGCCTGGGCAGACCTTAGGATGCTGGAGGAAGAAAATCAGCCAGATGGCTCAGTTGGTTAAAGCGTGTTTTTTAAATTTATTATTATCATTATTTTTAGTTGGGGAACAGTGTTTCTCCAGGGCCTATCAGTCCCATCAGCTCCAAATCGATGTCCTTCAATCTAGTTGTGTCGGGCGCAGCTCAGCTCCAAAGTCCAGTCGCCGTTTTCAATCTTAGTTGCAGGGGGCACAGCCCACCATCCCATGCGGGAATTGAACCGGCAGCCTTGTTGTTAAGAGCTTGCACTCTAACCAGCTGAGCCGTCCGGCCGCTTCTCCGGAATCTCAGCGGCAGCTCGCTGCCTTCAATCTAGTTATGGAGGGCACAGCTCACTGGCCCGTGTGAGAATCGAATCGGCGATCCTGTTGTTCAGAGCTCGCGCTCTAACCAACTGAGCCATCCGGCGGTCCCTAGAGCGCGTGTTCTTAACAAGGTTGCCAGTTCAATTCCTGCATGGGATGGTGGGCTGCGCCCCCCTGCAACTAGATTGAAAATGGACACTGGACTTGGAGCTGAGCTGCGTGCGCCCTCCACAACTAGATTAAAGGACAACGACTTCACTTGGAGCTGATGGGTCCTGGAAAAAAACAGTTGCCCAATAAAACTTTTTAAAAAAGAAAAGAAAGAAGATCAGGCAGAGGCAGCAGCTTGGGAAGGTGAGACGAGGCTGGACTCTCAGGGCTCCGACCTAGTCCTGGACACTGGACTCCCTGCCCAGACTTCATGGCGAGCTGGGTGCACCCCCAGCTCCCAAGGTCTTACAGCCATTAGCAGAGCTCACCCGCCTGCAGGAGATAATTCTTGTAGGGTGCTTGGGCTGAGCCTACCGGCTTCAGGCCCTGGACTGGGGCGTCACCTCCTTGGCCCTGCTGTTCCCTGCGGCCTTGGTTTTCTTCTGCGGGGACCCATTGCTTCTTCACCCTCCCAAGAGGCCGCCCACAGCCTCACCATGGACCCCTTCAACCAACCACTCCTACCCTGGGCATCCACAGGTGAGGACACACCCACCTTTCCACCCAAGGACCCTCTCACGTCTCATACCTCAGGAGGCTGCTTTACATTTTTAGAATTTTATTTAAATGTAGCCTATTAGTCAAATGATTGGAAAATCAATAATGAAAAATAGTTTTTTAGGGTTTTCTCCTAGTGTTCAGAAGGATCAAGCAACAGCGGCCTTGGCCCTGGGAGGTACACAGCACCCTGTGGAGCTGGGGTCAGCCACAGGGGTCAGCCCAGGCCATGTGGGTCAGGGGGCCTGCATGCTCCTGGCCGGGCCCCCTTGACCCTCCCCAGGCCCGCAGCACTCGGGGAAGACCACGCGCCTGCTCCTTGGCCGGCCTAGGCCCCCGGGCCCAGCTCTGCATCATCCCATATCCTGCCCTGTCATAAATATGTACAAATCCCTGGACAGTTTGGGACCCCAGGCCTGGGTGGAGCTAGGGTTGTGCGTCCCGATGCCAGCGGCGCCATGACTCTCTTGCGTGACCTCTGCAGGCCTCCATCGCTCTGGCCATCGGCTCTCAGGCGGCTGCCAGCTGGCCCAGCACCCGGCGGAACTGCTGGGTGCTGTGGCCCAACTCCTTGACCCTGTCCACCATGTCCCGGGCGGCGGTGGCCGATGGGTACTGCAGGGCGGCCGCCTTGGTGGTAGCCACAATGCCACGCAGGAGGTCACACAGCAAGTTGCTGTAGTGAGTCACCTGGCTGCGAACGTCAGCGGCCTTGGCCTGCCGCGACAGCGTGTCCCCAATGAACACCAGCTTGTGGGCGCTGAGGATGACGAACTTGCTGTGTGCCACGAAGATCTTGGGTGGCTGGTTGGTTTCCACAGCGGTGAAGAAGGCGTCCACTGCGTTGGTCAGCGTGGTCAGGTTGGCCTCGCACTGCTCCAGGTAGAAAAGCAGCAGCTGTCGGTCCGAGGGCCCCAGGCCACCTGTCCGCCCCGGGGCCAGGGGCTGGGCCGTGGTCCAGTTGGTCAGGTCATGGTCTATGGGTCGTGACACCTCCTGCTCCAGCCGCTCGAACTGCTTCAGCTGGAGAGAGGGAAAGCAGAGTCAAAACTGCAGCCACAGAGCAAGAAGGGATAAAAATGGACCCCTTCTAAAAAGGGACGCTACTCTGAGTCAGTGGCCGTGGGGAACAGGCCACCTCTATCCTACTGGCGGAGCATGTATCCTTACCAAATAACTTTTTTGTTCTAGAGATTCTCCAAGTAACTTTTTCGCCAATATCATTTATGATTTCATTTATGTAACATTTTTAAAACGATAGAAATGGAGAAGAAAGGAGAGGCTGCAGGGGCGTCAATCTCTTGGTCTGGGTGTTTTCTAGTTACTCAGGATGCAATCTTGGGGGAAAACCGGGTGAAGGGTACACAGGACTGCTCTGTAATCTCTTTGCAACTTCCCGTGAATCTATAAATATTTCAAAATGAAAAGCTAAACCAAACATTTTCTTAACATACATAATGTAAGATTCAAATACACTAAGCAGCCGTCACTTGGAATCCCACGGACCCAGAAATGTTAAAATTCTGACAAATTAGCTTTTAGAACTACACACTCAAGTTTTCACAGATGAAATAATATAAAATATCTTTGAAATGATTTGGGGGATTAGCTGTTGTGCTGAGAATGATTGGGGCTGAGTTAATGGTACCTGGGGGACTATTTTCTTCAATTTTATAAATGGATTAATTTTTCATAATAAAAATTTTAAACAAAAGAAAGGTCCTGGTATTTGTCAAGTTTCAGAAAACAAAAATCCATACAAAAATTGGATATTCTTCCAAGATATTTTCCTTTAAATGTGAATTTCCTTTTTAATTAGAACACTGAAAACATATAATATTTTATCGCCTACTTTTAGCACCCGACAACAGGTCATTCATTTCATACCAGTATGTATGAAAGCATGTGGGAGGAGGAAATTTCCACCAGCCACAGCCCTTGCCTGGGACTCATTGCTGTGACCAACGTGTCCTCACCAGAGCTGGTTCTGACCAGGGGACTGAGTGGCTGTGACCAGCTGTGCACAGACTTAAGGACAGACAAGATCCATTCTACCCAAGATGTCAAGCCTTAATTGGCAAAACCAACATGAAACCTAACACTTGAAACCCTCAACTTTCCTCGCCGTAGGCAAGCTACCTGCTGAAACTCCCACTCAGTTTTGCCTAGTGAGAGAATACTCAGTTTTGTTTTAAACTCTGGTGAGTCTTTTTCATTCTTTGACAATTCTTAATAGCTACATAATATTCGACTGTATGAATGTTCATACTTTATTCAACCAATACTCTATTATTAGATATTTGGGGCGAGTCCAGATTTTTCACCGATACGGAAATGGAGCAATAAACGTCTTTGCCAATACATTTTATGTACTTGTATTTTACTTGTACATTATGTTCCTGGCCTAGGAATTTTAGATGTTTAGAGTTTTTCATACACGTTCCTATCTTCCAGCTTCTAGTAATTTCTCTAAGTGATCAATCAGATATGTGAAGAGATTTATATTCTGTACAGCACTGTTTAAAAAAGTAAACACCAACAGAGGACTGATTAAATGCTGGAAGAGTTCAGAGGAAGACAAAGAGAATAAAGTATATGTGATATCTTGAATCAGTGGAAATCCCATATATTACATATATATATATATAAAATAACAGTTCTTTATTTAGTGTGCTCTATGTGCCAGGAACTTCCTAAGCATTGTGCTTTTTTTGTTTTTTTTTAAGGAGGGTGAAGCTCACAGTGGCCCATGTGGGGATCGAACTGGCAACCTTGGTGTTATTAGCACCACGCTCTAACTAATTGAGCTAACTGGCCACTCCTGTGCTTTCTTTAAAAACTTATGGAATTGTCACATCGACCCTGAAATAGAAACAATTATAACCCCCCCCTTTACAGCTGGGGAAACTGGCTTTGAAAAATGTATGCCTTGTCTCGGGTCTCAGGGTAGGGAAAGCAGGCTCTCCATACCATCCTTCCCTATGCCCCGGGGGCAGGCAGGGTGAGGGAAACCTTACAGGTGGTACTGCTGTATTTATTTTGTGCTAGTCTATATTTTAATTTTCTATTATCTTCATAATCAGAATCTTAGTTTTTTGTTTTTCTTTTTACTATCCCTTTCAAATGACCCAAAATATGAAGGAAATTCTGTCTGCAGATAAACACAGCAGTACTATTTATATTAAGGAAAATTGGGTACAATGTAAATGTTCAACAGTAACAGATGTTATGTGGCCTTTTAAAAATAACTTATGAGGAATGTTTAATACCATGGAAAAATGCTTGAGGTAAAAGCAGATGTAACTGTTCACAAAGCATCATCTCAAACACACCTCTGGGTGTGAATGGCTTTTTTCTTTTTTATAAGTTTCTGTATGTGCACTCTAAAATGTCTACCATGATTATTCTAATAATAACTTAACACACGGAGACAGTCATGTGGTTGAGGGGGGACTGGCTGAGCTGGGAGGGCCCGGAGGCTCAGCTCTGGAGACGGGCTCTGAGGGGTGGCTTCTCTGACAGATGAGAAGCCTGTGCTGGGAGAAGCTGGTGAATCTGAGCTTCCTCACCTGCTGCAGCTCCAGCTGGCCCTTCCCCTGCCGCATGATGTTGCCCTTTTCCAATAGCTCCTTCTGGGTCTTCTCAAACTCTTCCTTCCCCTAGAGGGGAGACACAAGACTGGGCTGAGCCAGAAGCCCCACAGGTCCTATCGGGCCGAGTGTAGGATGCGCGGCCACCAGGTGGCGCTGCACACCACACCAGGCTCCTACTGAAGCCACCAAGCCTAGGGTGGGTGGGGGCAGCTTCCAGGGGAAGCATTTCTCCTGAGCCTCCTCCAATTCCAGCCAGCCCAGGAAGGGGTTGGGCACACGCTATGTGGCCATGGCCATCCTCCCTGCCAGGGTTCCCATGCCAGGAATCACTTCCAAGCCCATCCCCTAGGCGTACAGGGCCTGTTCCCTGCTTTCCAGACCACTGGGCCTTGGCACCTGCCGACTCAGCCCAGCCCAGAATACTGAGACAACTCAGCTGGCATCCAGGTCTCTGCTCAGAGGCCCACTCCTACTCCACCCTCCATCACCTTATTTCTCCCATGCCTGTAACTATCTTTGTCTTTGCTTACACTTCAGAATCCATCTCCCCAAACAGAACAGAGCCACCTCTGCCCTGGTCGCCAAGCAGCTCAACCCCTCCAGGTGCTCAGAAGTCACTCCTGGCTGGCACTGCAGGACCCTGATGACATGGACTTGTTGGTCCAAAGGCCTGAGGTGGGGGGGCCCTCTAGCCTGGACAGTCAAAGTGAGAGGAGGGCACAGGGCCTCACTGAGGCATTGCTGGGGCCAAACCCTCCTCTGGCCACAAGAGCCCTCTGTGTGGGGGTGATGAGGGTCCCACGACACAGGTGGAAAAATCAGCTCAGAGAGGGCGAGGGACTTCCCAAGGGGCCTGGGGAACCTGGGCAGGGCAGATACCCACCTGCAGGTGGACGTAGTCATAGTCCTCCATCCAGCCCCCCTCACTGTTCTCATATTGCCCATCTGGCGAGTCCTGAGAGGTGAACTTGGGGGGTGAGGGCAGGGGCCGGGACTGGATACTGCTGGCCTTGTCAGTGGGGTTTGGGTGCAGGGGGCCGCCCCCCTCGGGCCCTGGCACAGGAGCCTTGGTCCGTCTGAAGAGCAGCGAGGCGTTGCCATGTAAGAAGGAGGCCAGCTGCTTGGCGTCCTCGGGCACAGCCCGTGAGCAGGCCACCAGGCGGTCTAGGTCTTCAGGAGTGGTCCCGGGGCCTCCCCGGGCACTGTCGAAAGTCTGACTGTGGGCCACTAACGTCTGGTACACGTCCTCCATCTTCTGCAGTTGCCGGCTAAGCTTGGCATGCAGCGTGCGGTCGGAAGTGTGGGCAGCATTGCCCACGGCGCTGCGGGCGAACTCCAGCAGCTCATGGACCGCCCCCTGGACGGCGGCCATGGCAGCCCGCAGGTCCTGCACGGGGGGCTCCTGAGGCTCGGCGGTGCTGCGCCAGCCCCCAGACCCGCCGGCACTGCCCGCCACATCCAGGAGGTGGGCTACGGTGGTGCTCACACTCTGCTGCAGCCGCGCCAGGGCCTCCACAGCCACCTCCAGCTCCAGGGGCTCGCGGCCCGGAACCACGGCCTCCAGGGACGAGGCTGACTGGCTGCTGCGTGTGCTGCCTGTGCTGGAGGCTGACAGGCGCTTGGCATCCGCGGGGGCCTCTCGCTCGGCTGGGGGGGGCACCGCGTACACACCATCGTCAGCTACGCCGCTGTCAGCTGCCTCAGGAGGAAGCCGCTCACGGGGCACGTCGTAGAGGGTGCCAGGGCCAGGCCGCCGCAGGCCAGGGGGCACGTCGTAGAGGTCGGGAGCCGGGGGCGGCACGTCGTACACATCCTCAGCTGGCGGCGAGTCCGGAGCGGGTGCAGCAAGGACCATTGGGTGGCGGGTCGGGTCAAAGGGCTTGGCCTTGGCGAACGCAGGGGGCACATCATAGGTTTCCTCACGCAGCAGTGGGCCATCGGGCACATCCTTGCTCACCGATGGAGGAACATCGTACACCTGGAGGGGCCAAAGGGTGGTCAAGGCTTCTGCCCATCTGCCCACCTGGGAGCTTAGGGGCAGGACCCAGTCACATACACAGACACAGCCCAGGGGCACACATTCGACAGGATTCTTATCCACGCAGGTTATGGTTAAGAGCCCAACTCTGGAGCCAGACCTGAGTTCAAAATCCTGGCTCCATGGTTTACTAGCTGTGTGACTTAAGGAAGGTGACTCAACCTCTCTGTGACTGTCTGCTCACCTATAAGATGGGAAAATTTTCTTATACGTTTGTTGTAAGGATTACATGAGTTAATTCACTTCGTAACTTCACACACTTGGTGGAAGATCAACTATGACACCACTACCACCGCTACCACTACCATCACCACCACAACCACCACCACCACTTGTGTATTCTCTGCTCTGTGGCAGGTACTTGGCTGAGCTACCTGTGTGTTTTATTCAGTGTGACATATATTACTGGTCATCTCCCTTGCGCTCTCAGAAGTGTCCTGGTTTGGATGATGAATTCTGAGTCACCTTGCCTGATATCCTGTGTGATCCTCTCAAGAACCTGTGAAGAAAGCCCACCAAGGGGCCCTTTTACAGATGAGGACGCTGAGGTTTTGAGAAGCGTTCGTCACAGAGTGAGTGAGGGGTAGAGCCGGGGTCTGGAGTCAGGTCTCTCGATGCCCTCAAGCCTGTAGATATGGGTCCCCATCCCAGTACACACGCTCAGTCATACCCAGAACCCCACACACAGTCCAGTCTCAGCCCGAGGCCCCAGCATGCCCTGACTGCTCACCGCATGGTGGCTGGATGGCGGCAGGCCCTTCTCCACACTGGGGGGCACGTCATAGACGTCCAGAGATGGGTCCCGGCCATTGGGACCCTTGACAGCCATGGGGGGGGTGTCATATACCTGGGGGTAGAAAAGGTACAGTGATACAGGTGCCAGGGTCACCTGAGGGGATGGAAAGAGCAGAAACCACACAGCACCCACCTTAGGACCACCCTACCCTGGCCAGGGCCAGGCCGACTTACCCCTACCCCAGTCCCGACACTTACCTCCTGGCCATACTGGCTGGGAAGTAGCCCCCGAATAGGGGGCACGTCATAGATGTCCTGGGGTCCCGGGCCCAGCAGGTGACGTGGGATGTCATACTCATCCTGCTCTGGCTGGGAGGTCTCAAACACATAGCCCTGTCCCACACGGGTGGGCACCACCACCTAAGGGCAGACAGCTGACTGTTACCACCGGCCCTAGACGCCAGCCCCCAGGGTCCCCCCTCAGGTCCTCAGGGAAACTCTACTCCCCCATGACACACACAAAGGCTGGGGCTCCCCAAGGGTGGGTTCAGAGGCTACTCGGAGGCAAGGGAGCTTACATCCCCTTGCATTCTCTGCCCTTTCTTCAATGAAATACAATGCCTGGGGAATACTAAGACCCCCTAGGGTTTGCTTAGAGTTTGGCTCTCGTCAGGATACCGAAGTGGTCTTCACAGTTGGATGACCTGGAAGGTTCCCAAAGAGGGTATATATAGGCTGATGGGAGGATGGGCCACCCTTGAGTGGGGTGCCCTACCTAGGGATGCCTCCCAGCTGCACTGTCCTCAGAAAGATCTGCCAGCAAGGGTCTATCCCAAGTATAGGACCCAGCAACCACCTTCTGGCTCCAGGACAAATGGAGTTGGTGGTGGCAGGCTGTGCCTTCCTCAGGCTAGGCTCAGAGGAGGTGGCCTGCAGGAGATCCCGACAGGCAAGGCCTGGAGCCTCCAAGGAGGTGGTGGCACGGCAGCGCAGCAGGCAGCACCTCTGCCCTCCTCATTGCCCCCAGCACATCTTGGGGCCAGTAAGGACTCTCTGACCTCATGGCCAGTTCTCAGGCAGATGGAAGGATGGGTGCAGGTGTGAGGGAGTAAACAAGACTAGAACCAAGACGGCCACTCCGCACTGCACCACACCCACAGGACCAAGACCAGAGAGGAGGCCAGCCCTTTCCCTTCCCTTCCCCAGTGCCCTCCCCCTGGCCCAGGGTCCAGAGCTCTGAGCTGCCCAGCCCTTCACGTCAGTACCAGACCTGGCAGGCAGTGCTGGGCTGGCAGCTTTCTTCCCTGCATACTCCTCAGGCCCTAGGGGAGGGGCCTGTGGGAGGGGCCAGCGGGATCTCCTAAGTCAGCTCAGGGCAGGCCTCCCCCACAAGGTTCCCTGCTCTGCTCTTCTCCACAGAAAGGCCTTTTGTTCCATAATCAAAGGGGATGTCTGGGACACGGTTGACTCAGGCCCTCCCCACACACACCCCTGGGGGCAGCGGGGCTGAGGCAGGGCCCGCCCTGGGGCTCGGCGCCGCAGAACTCTGTGTCCATGCTTGTACCCAGCTCCCGTGACAGTGACAGCCAGCTCTGCACCCCCTGTGCCCTGGAGGGTGCAGGCTGCATGTGCACACACTGGGTACCCCAGGAGCAGCAGAGTGTCCCCCCTGGAAGTGTGGGCACCAGCACTTTTCTGAGCAGCCCAGACCTTGTCAGAGCCTCCTGCTGATCTGACACGTCCCCTGCCTGTGTCCGGGGCAGCAAAGCTGCAGCAACTTGGGGGCTCTTGGGCAGGCTCTCCCCGAGTTGCTGGGGCAGACCTCCATGGGGTATTCCCGGCCCACTGCACCCCACCCACAGTGTGTCTGGGAGTGGAGTTGGCGGCCCTCCTCAGACTCATCTCCCTCCTCGAGCCCCAGACTTGAGTCTCCTCCAGAGCTATTTTTAGACACTGGAACCTGCCAACAGCAGGGCAGGCAGGCGGGAGCTGGCGGGACGTGGCAGGTTGGCGGAGCCTTGAGGCAAGGCCTGAGGCATCTCTAGGCCCTGCCGACCTCTGAGGGAGGTAAGGACCCGGCTCCACAAAAAGGGGTGTGTACCCAAGCCCCTCTCAACCTCCCACAGATGAGAAAGAGCAGGCAGCACAGGCCCCGGGCTCTGGGCAGCTTGCCACTCCTGCGCTCAGTCGGTGACAGTAAGCAGCCATATTGGCCAGCAAATGTTTTTCTGGGAGAAAAAAATAGTAAGGCAGCCGCCAGTGGGGAGAAGCTTGTTAGGGAAACCCACTCTCCAGAGAGCTGCTGAGCCCATAATCACAGGCCGCCATGCTCCGCACCTGGGGCTCCGTTAGCAGGACCTGGAGGCCCCTGGGGGCGGGGACACAGCCAGAGTCTGGGAAGAGACACAGACCTCATCCCCAAGACCCACATGCTCTCTCTCACACACGTCTCAAAAGTGCAGAAGACAGACACAGAGAAGCAGAGAAAACAAATTCCCATAGCCAGACACACATCCAAAGACAGACTCAGGCCAGGCAGAGCCCCAGCAGGGTGTCTGTAGAGAGCAGAAATGAGGCATGAAGATAACGGCTACCAGGACCCACTGGGATGGGACAGGCCGCCGGCCCCATTCTGTCCAGGCACCCAGCCACCTCCAGGCTGTGTCCCCCACTCCCAAGCTGCCAGTCTCCCCCTTCTGCAAAAGGGGGAGACTCACACATGACCCAGGCCAGTTGGCCCTGGCACACCCCTACCCCACCCCCATCTAGGAGCTCAGTTTCCTCCTCTGGGCAGTGGAGCACCACTGAATGCTGTGGGACGGAGTACCTGACATGGGTCCCCTTGCTCCTGGCCCCACCATGGCCCAGCACCAGGAGCCTGGGGAGGAGACAAAGCTCCCAGAAGGAACAGGACTGAGCTCAGCTGTGTCTCCCGGCAGCCTGACCCAGCGCAACAGCTGTCCCCTCAGGCACAGCTGCGGCCCCTGACCCAGAGGCACTCCCCGGAGAGTGACCACACAAAAACACCCCTCCCACTGGGGACCCTACCGACTTCTCTCAGCTTCCTAACACTACGCCCAGCCCAAAGGGTGCCGACACCCCGATGTGGCCCTGACCACCACCCCCAGTCCCGCAGGCCACTCTGCTCCAGGCTCCAGGCATCTGATCCCTTCTGACCACTGGCCCTCTCACTCATTGTCTGGTGTCCTGAGTGCCAGGGCCCCAGCCCCCCAACCAAGTCCTGACAGGATTCTTCCTCAGCCACACCGACCTCCCCGGCTGGAACTAGGAGCCTCAGTTTCCCAGACTTCTGAGGGGGAAGACAAGGATTATGAAAGCACAACCTTGAAATGTGGGCACAGATGTACACACACCAAGATGCGTGCTGCATCACTGCTTGTCACAGAGACATGTGCCATCAGAAACTGCCTAGAGCCTACCCTCACAGTGGGGGGTGGGGGGACACAG
This sequence comes from Rhinolophus sinicus, assembly GCF_036562045.2. NCBI lineage: Eukaryota > Metazoa > Chordata > Mammalia > Chiroptera > Rhinolophidae > Rhinolophus > Rhinolophus sinicus. The sequence continues at coordinate 27,710,966 of NC_133760.1, read as the reverse complement.
CAAAATCCAGGGCAGCAGTCACAAGCACGTACAGGGACCCACCCAACAAAATGCTTTTGATATCTGATATTGAATCTATAACCTCAAAATGCAGAAGTATATCTACAAATCTGTGAAAGATGAATAGAGAATATGCTAGATAAAATATGCCAAAATTTCCCAGTGATTACCTCTTGATTAGGGCAGCTCATTACTAGGCTTTTTCGTACATTAAGTATATTCTATGACAGACAAGCACAACTTTCATGCTCATGAAATAAAAGCAACTGAGGCTGGCCAGATCAGGAGCAACGAGACTTCTCAGGAGAGGGCATCCAGGCGCCCGCAGGTGAACCCAGAAGCAGTCTGAGAGCAAGCCCCTTGAGTGGGAGGGAAACAGAACCAATGACCAAAACGTGGGCTCGAGTCCAGGGCCCGCCACAAGGGGCTCACTGGTTTCCTGGCCCACAGGGCTTCCGCTGCCTGCCTGGCCTCACAGAAGAACCAGGACAGGCCAGGCTTAACTGCAAAGACTCAGGGAGTGAGAGGTGCGTAGGGAAAAGTGTGTGCCTCCCTGGGGTGTGTGCAGAGCATGGAGGGGGGAGAGACAGACAAAGAGAGAGAGAGAGAGAGAGAGAGAGAGAGAGAGAGCGCTATGGCCTGTCCCAAGACTCACTGGCTAGGCACTGCTCCCTGCCACCACCCACAGGACAGGTACTCCCCTGGCAGGACTCTGTTCCTTCCACGGAAGCTGTCTTGGGAGCAGCCTCAGTCGGGCTACCCCAGTCCCAGCACGGCACGCTTCTGCCACCAGCCTGTCTCTGGCCAGGCAGTTGAAGGAGCAGGTAGGGCAGGAAGTAGAAGCCAGTGACCCAGGGTTCCCTGGTGGCCAGAGTCCATGGAGCCCCACCTTCGCCAGCCAATGACCTCTGGCCAGGTCTCCTGGCTGCCAAGCTCCGCCCCGTGGACAGGGGCAGGGCGACACTGCCTGCTGACTCTCTGCCCAGCTGTCATGGGCACGTCTCCTACCTCAGCCCTGAGACGGCTCTGAGGACAGAGGCTCAGTACCGTGGAGTGAGTGTCCACTTGGCCACTGTTGCTCCAGACACAGGTGGCCCTGGATTAGACAGGGTACAAAGATGAGGCTGGGCCTGGGCCCCCGGAAGCTGATCCCGGCAGAGCCCAGCTGCTGTGCCTGCCACCTGGCCTCTCCCACTGGGGCCTCTAGGACACACCACCAGCTGTGGTCTCCCTTGGAGGAGGGCTGAGCCGGAAAGCTATGGCTGGCTGGCTATGAGGGCCTTCCTGCTGCCATGGGCCGGGTTTCTTAGGGTCCAGCCGGGTGAGCTATAATGGAGGAACAGACATGGAGGAGACAGGGAGGGAGAGCTAAGCGTGGCCACTGTCCTCCAAGACAGTTGGACTTCTGCTTCCAGCCCTCAGGAATCTCTACTCCCCAACTCTTGACGGGAAGACACAGGCCAAAGCTGAGAAAAAGTTGTTCCTAACTCAGCTCAAACTAGCCAGTGGGGCCTGGCCTCCCTCTTCAGTCCTGCCTCCTTCCTACAGGCACACGGACTGGGGAGGGGAGGGGGCACACAGGCCTGTGTGGAGCAGAGTGTGGGGCGCAGAGCTGCGTCTCGTAGCCCAACATCAGACTGGCAACAGCTCACAGGGGCTTGAACCAGAGTCTCTCTCAGAGCAACTCTATCCTGGCGATCCTATGGGCAGTGTCCTTCCCAAGGCGCAGGAGTCACAAAGAGGTGACCCTGCAGGTGCCCACAGCCCCACTAACAGGTCCCAGAAGAGGGGATGGCAGAAGCTGTGCTCCACCCCCACCCAAGGGGCTGACACATCTCTCCAGAGACTCGTGGGAGCCCCCAAGCACGAGGCAGCTGGCCTCTGCCCCTTGTCCCTTCCTCCTTTTCTTGCTGACTGGGAGGCAGATGTGGCGAGCATCCTAGGCCCACACTGAGGATGTCAGAGCAACCAGACGGAAGGAGCTGTGGCCCCTGACAGGCACGTCCCTTATGCATTGCTCACCTCCAAACTGAGGTGTGTGAGGAAAAAAAAATCTCTTGTCCAATCCATTCTTTGGGGTTTTCAGCCATTCTTTACCTGCTGCACCGTGCTTCATACTTGATTTATCCTTCAAGTGCCGCCCAACGCTCCCAACCTTCCCTCCCTTTCCTGGCTCCCTGCCCTAGTCGGGGCCCCTCGATGCTCCCCGTGGGCAAAATGACTTTACTAGGACATGGGTTGGTTGGGCAGGTCATTCCTACTCAAATCTCTCCACCGTCAGAAAGGCATCGGGGTCTTTGGTGACCCAGGTCCCTGAGGGTCTGTTCCCAGCCTTCTGCTTTGGCCTTACCAGCCAAGCCCCGCCTGCCCACCTGGAATGCAGAGACTTTTCCACACCTCCAGGCAGGCCTCTGACAGGCTGTGTCCTCTGCTGGTGACACCCTCCCACTGGGGTGTCTGCTGAAGGTCACATTGTGGTCCAAGTTCAGCTCAGATGTCGCCTCTCTGGGCTGGCCCAGCCTGTTCACACCCATCTTCAGCAGCAGGATGAACATCTTCTCCAAACACTCACTCCCACCTTGGCCCCAGACCAACATAGAGCTGCTGCCGGAGCCCCAGAGAACCCAAAGGTGCTTAGCTGGGCCCTGCAGTGCCCAGAAACCAGGGCCTGGGCAAAACCCACCAGGGGGCTGCCCAGCCATGCCAGGGTGGCCTTACCTTTGCCGGTGGCTTCGTCCCCTCCCAGCTGCGTGCGTCCATGGATGGGGGCACCTGGTAGATGTCATGCCCTATCCCAGCGGAAGGTGGTACCTGGTAAATGTCCTGGGCAGGGCTGCCAGGCCCTGGAGGCACCTGGTAAAGGTCTGGGGCTGGGCTAGGAAACGGGTGATGGGGCATTTGCTTCGAGAATGTGGACGTCTGAGTGGCCGGGGGAGACTGGAACTGTGCGCTGGGGCCTGGGGCTTGGTAGAGACCTTGCTGAGTCTTGCTGGGGGTGGGCACCAGGTAGACACTGTCAGGCTGGGGTGGGTACGCGGCAGGCAGCATGGATGTATACTGGGTAGCCGGGTTGTGGAGACCAGGCTGGGGCGGGGCTGACGGAGCAGGAGGGCCAGGGCCAGCCCCTGCTGGCTTCTTGTCATGCATGCCCACCAGGATCTTGAGGCGGTTCCCGGGCACGATGCCTTGGCGCCCGTGCAGCGAGCAGAGCCACCAGCCGTCCAGGCCCTGTGTGTCCCGCTCTAGCACCGTCATGATATCGCCCTTGCGGAAGGAGAGCTCATCCGGGGACTCAGCCACATTGTCATAGAGGGCTTTGGCCAGCACGTTCTGGGAAGAGAGGATACAGGTGGGTATGAGGGCAAGAGGATGTGCATGGGGGGCTCAGCGGCCAGGCCAGCTCCCACCCCCTCCAGGACATGGGGGGGCGACATCTGGCCTTGGCACTGAGGAAGGAACTAAGTAGGGTTGGCACGATCCCGGCACCTCTGTTCCGTTGCCCCTGGGAGAAAGGCCCAGCTGATCCTGGCACTTTTTCCAATGGGCCTGGATAGTGCCTCAAAATCCCCTTGACCGAAGCTACCACCTACACTGCAGAGATGGCACTCAAGATACTCTTGAAAGCCACTCCCAAAGTCACACCGCAACCTGGACCGACACTGGGGAAAGTAGTGATGATGCCAATAATGGCCACTGCGTTTGGAAAGAAAACAGGATGCACCCCCTCCCTCCTCGCTGCAGCGCAATCATCCTGCTACCCGGCCAGCACAATCGGCCAAGAGGAAAAAACGAAAGACAAAGTAGGGAGGGGACACAGGGACAAAACAGTCATCATCTGCAGACCATATGATCATCAAATATTCCTACAAACTAGAAAAATCAGTAACTGATGAGAAAGAAAGGCCATAGAATTGATGTCACACCATGATAACAAGTGCTACAAGTTATTCAGGAATTCATCAATCAGAGACTGCAGGCGACCTCAAGGGGAATGTTTACATCCTGTCAATGGGCTGAAGGAAAACCTGAATAAGGGCAAAAATGTACCAAGTTCAAGGTGGGATGACTAAGTGCAGTGAAAAGCCAATCAGCCCAGGCTCACTTAATACATTACGATCACAATCCAAGTGCCAGCAGGAATTTCTTGTTGTTGTTGAGGAATCTGACCAAAGAAAAAGAATTCTTCTAGAATTAAATGGAGGAACAGAGGTCCACAAATACACAGGTTAGTTCTGAAACTGAAACACCAAGGGGCACTCTTCCCAGCCATGAGGGTGTGCCATGACACCAAGCCAGCGAGTGGCACAGAAACGGGTATGCTGGGCAGGGCTCAGAAAGGGCCCAGCTCTATGGGAAGCCTGCAGGCTGTGCCCCACAGCAACGGGGAAGGATGAGACTGCATCATAGATGATAGTAGGAAAACTCAGTCACTGTAGGAAGAAAAATCCATTTGGACACTTGCCTCACGTTATAAACACAGGGCAATTAGAGACCTAAATGTGAAAGGTAAAACTCTATAACTAATAAAAGAAAAAGTTGTGGGAGGATATCTTTGTGATGTTGAGATAGGGAAAAAATGATAAAACAAAACCTCAAAGACCCCAAAAGCACAAAACATAAGGTGACATAAAGTTGGCAGGGTGATAGGTCACCAAGTGACAAGAGAGTGATTAATCTAGAATCTGGAGGCTCTCCTACAAATCATCAAGAAAAAGACAAGAACACCAACAGAAAACCAAAAAATATGAAAAGTGAGTTCTCCAGAGGGGAAAACCAAATGGCCAAAAGCATCACAAAGGATGCTCAGGGTTCCAGCCAGCAAATCTAGACACATCTGAGACGCTGCTCTGTGTGCAGCAGGTGTCTGGGTATTTGGTGAGACATGTCTGCCACACCCTCCTAAGTAGGGCAACACACGGGAGATCTAGGGCCCAGGTCACTTTCTTTACGTAGATGTTATTATAAACAGCTACAAAAGAACTCTACGTATTTTTCATAGACACTTATCCAGGGACAGATTCCAGACACATTACGTTAGCGTGGGTGCTTCTGGAAGAGTGACGGGAATGAGACAGACATCAGGAATAAGTGGGGAAAATAAAGCAAAATAAGGAAGAGCAGCACCACCCCAGCCCTGTTCTTTGCTCCGGCAATTCTCCTGTTAATTCTCACAGCCACCCAGAAGCAGGCACTGCTATGGGGCTCCCTTAGTCATCAAACCCTCCCAGAGCAGGGACATACAGAGGCCCTGCTGCCAAGCAGCCTGTGCGGGCCCTGGGGAAGGCCTTGGGGGAGGCTGTGGGCTCGAGGTAGGAGGACCAGAACCTCACTGTGGGTAGAGAACCTGGGGTGGGGAGGCCCTGTGATTTCTGCCCTTGGCCCCTGCTGTCACTGCTCCCCTTGCACTGGTGCCAGTCTCGGGCTGAGTCAAGATACATCACAGAGGGGCTCCCCAGCTGGAGGGCCAGGGTCAGTCCCAAGGAGAGAAGGACGTGCCTGGGGGAGAAAAGGCCAGGGTTACTTTGGCCTCCCAGGGCAGCAGACAGTTTGGCAGCGTGCAGCAAGGGCCCAGGCCTCCCACACAGGGGAAGCCAGGTCGATGGAGAGGATGGTGCCAGGACAGCTGGGCTCCAGCCCCACCACCCAGGACTCAGCTCTAGTTGCCCTCCTCTGAGTTTCCCCGGTCTGAGGACACAGAGCCTGGTCTAGACCCAACTTAGAAATGGTATCTGAGTTCTGGCCACCCACTACTTATGAGACCTTCCCCACGTGAGCCCAGTCTCCTTCCATGGACTCCATGTGCAAGGATTAATGCAGGCGCTGGAATTCCAGGCAGAAGGAAGGGCCACGCCCCCTCGGGCACAAACAGGAAGCAGGAGCTGGGCCCTGGGGCAGAGAGGAATGGGGGTGAGGCCTCATCCAAGCCCAGGAGGGCCCGTCCTCTTCCCACCACACCAGCATCTGGAGGTAGCAAGTGCCCCTCTGCACTCCACACTGCAGATGAGGGCAGAGGACCGAGCATCACCAAGGCAGCCCACGAGAGAGGCGGGGGCATGCAGCATGTGCTCCAGACCCAGGACTGAAGCTCAGAGCCCAGGGAGCATCAGCTGGGAGCCCATTTCGCCAGAGCAGCTCTGAGGCCCGGCCCTAGAAAGGGCCAGAGGCAGACAAGTTGGGAATCAAGAGGGGAGGAGCCAGCCCAGGCAGGCAGCTCAGAGCTGGAGGAGGGCGGAACCAGTGGGTTCACCCCAGCACCAAGGTGAGCACCAGGGCAGCGGCTCGGAACTGCTGGTTGCTGCAAGGTTGTCCACACCAAAATTAAGACAGAGTTACAAAGGCACTGGAGTGCGAATTACCCTCAGTAAAACATCACTCCAACTTAAATAATGGGGGGAGAACAAGAATAACAGTGATTGGGGGACGCTTCTCTTCCTGTTCTTCAGAGTTCTCAATTTATATTTAATAAGCATTTCTTGGCTTTGGGGTTTAAAAAATACACATCCTGAAAAAGAAAACTATGGACGACCTCCTAGGCTCCAAGACGATAGGCCAGAGGCTGCTGAAGCAGGTCCAGAGGCCAGAGCCCCAGGAGGAGCAGGCAGGGGCAGGGGCTGTCCTGCAGCCCACTGGGCTCACCGTGGGCCCCATCCCCTGGCTGCCAGCAAGAAAAGCAAGTTTCCCAAATATGGTCTGCAGCCAGCCTCAGGGAATCACATCCAGTCAGGGGGTGGGACACCCGGTCCCCCTCCCCCAGTGACCCCAGAACACAGAGCCACCCCACTGGGTCTCCCCAGCCCCTGCCCTGGTGACCACAGGAAGTGCCAGCAGGGTGAGTCACAGGAAAATTCCCCTCTGGCCCAGTCAAAGGGGGCGGGGTGCCGACGGTGGGGGCTGCCGCTGGGAGGCCCCTCACCTCTTAGGAGGAGGGCAGTCCAGGGAAGGCTGGCGGATGGGCCTCGGACAGGCCCCACGGGCAGCACTGGGTACTCAGGGAGGCTGGAAGGCTCTGCCCAGGGCAAGGTCCAACAGGGGAAGGGAAGGCAGGAAGAGTCCACCCGGCCCAGGGAGCTACTGGGGCCGCCTGATTGCAGGGTAGCCAGCCCCTACCCCTCGGAGTGAGCTCGCTGAGCAGTCAAGGCCAACTGTAGCTGCAACTGTACAGTCTGGGATGGCCGGAGCCAGGCTGGGAAGCCCCTCTCAGGCTGGGCACGTGGCACTGGGTGCCTGGCACCAGAAGCTCCTTACTGGTGCCCCCACAGAGCCCCAGAGGAGCCTCTCTCCACAGCCCAGTGAAAGGCACTGCTGGCGCCAGCCAGCGTACCCCAGCTGGCTGAGTACCCGCCCCCTTGGGCCTCTAAGCCTCCCCAGCTGCTCCTGAGACAAGCTCCTCCTTCCTTCTCTCAGTCACTCAGCGCAGAGCAGCTAAGACCAGAACTGGGCATGCCTCTCCTTCCCACTGCTGGGTAACCCCGAGCAAATCCCTTACCCTCTCTGAGCACCCAGATCCCCAGTGCTAAGTTCTGTTGTTTAACAAAAGATTCACCTGGCTCTACTATCTGCCTGGCTCTGGGAAAAGGAGTAGGCCTAGCTCAACCAGGCCCCTGTCCGCACAGGGGCTTACATTCCCGCAGGGGCAGACAGACACCAAACAACTTGCTAGGAGGCAAAAGTGGGGTGCCAAAAATAATGTGGGACAGGGCCACTATGTATAAGGTGGTGAAAGAAGGCCTCCCCAAGGAAGTGACATTTTAGGTGACTCGTGAAGAATGAAAACTAGACAACCATAAAACCAGCTGGGGAAGAGTGTGCGGGCAGAGGACGGGCATGAGCCAAGGCGCTGGAGCAGAGAGAGGCCAGAGGGGAGATAGTCTGTGGCCCTGGAGCAGCAGGCAGGCCAGGGCCAGTCACATTGCAGGATGCTTTGGGATGGTGCATGGAAAGCCAGTAAATGTCATCCAAATGATGACATCCCATGGCAGGATAAGCCCAGCCTGAGCATTCCTGCTGTGGATGTGCTCCCCAGGTCCCAATGTCTTGCACCAGCTTGGAAGAGGGGCCAGCTCCCCCAGAGCCTGGCTTTCCAGCCTTCCTCCAGCCAATTAGTGCTTTGCCCCAAAGCTCAAAAGGGGGGGACGGCTGTGATCTCTTGAGGGGCACACCACCAGAGCACCATCACAGACCAGGCAAACACTGTGTCCAAGGCACCAGAGACTAATGCCTGACTGGCCCTGAGTCTCTAGCCATCTCACTCCTGCCCCTAGGAAACCTCTCCGGTGTCCTGCTACCCCAGGACGTGACTCCCAGGAAGGATCCATCCTCCAGGAAGGATCCCGTGCCCCTCCCTAGGCACCCGCTCCCTTTTGCCCCCACCTGGAAGTACTGACCAATATGCCTTGTTACTGTCCACTTCATGCCCCCCAACTCGGATGCCCAGGATGGCAGGGGCTGTCCCCCTCAGCATGGAACACCCTTGCACAAGTGCATCAGGCGCGGCCCAGAATGGGCGGGCTCAGGCAGAAGCCCTCCTTGCAGAAGTGGTATCCTGCCCTCCCTGGGAGCAGCTTGGCCATGCCTGAGGAAGCCAGGAAGGCCCTTTGGGGCTTGCTCACCCCAGACAGAGGAGGCAGAGAGCCCCCAGCCCAATGCCAACACTCCTCAGGCAGTGGCCTGCCAGCCAGGCCCACTCAGAACAACACCCTGGTTGTTGCACATGGGAGCGGACAAGGCTGCCCCAACAGGCCTTGCCTGGCTCTGAGAATGGCCCTCATTGTGTCCTGGGGCCCTCTGGGTGCCAGACCCACCCAGGCCGGGAGGGTCCTCAGACCCAGAGCAGCTGGGCCTTGGATGCTGGTGGGCAGACGTCTAGAAGAACCACAGCCATCTGATGGGTATTCAGGTCTCCCCCTCAGCTCCGCCAGCTGCCTCAGGAAGCCGTGGATGTGCTCTGGGTATCTCCAAACCCTGACTGGCGGTTGAGGGGGTGGGATGCTACTGGTGGCTAGGAGTAATGGGGGGGAGACACAACTGGTGGGTTCACAATAACAACGACGGCCAGAGCTGACTCGCTGTCAGAGGAAGGGCTCTTTTGCACTTCAATCATCTCTTTTAACCCTATGAGACACTATGGTTACTCCCATCTTACAGGTGGGGAAACTGAGGCACAGAAGGTACTTGACTTACCAGAGTCATAGTACAAAGCAGCAGAAGCAGGTCTGGGCTGTGTGATAATGTGGAACTGGGTGGCTCCTGGGGTAATGTTTAGGTTCATAAAAGCCAGGAGTGGAAATTTCACAGACTTTTTCCTCCCTCCCTGTCCCCCACCTCCAACACACACACACACACACACACACACACACATACACACACACACACTCCATCCCCAAGCACAGAGCCTCACACACAGCAGTCACTCGGGAAACACTAGTTCCCTTCATACCCAGAACCATCTCAAATGTGGGCCAAGTTTATTTCTGGGGTATTCTGTTTGCTTGTACCAAGGAGCCCCAGTGGCCAATGGATACAGGCCCAACGGGTGTATGCCCAATTGCAGTCTATGCCTATAAGCCCTGCTCACTCATGTCCCAGGATCCCCTGGAGGGGCAGCAACACAGGCTCATTGGCCAGGGTCCTGACCACCCCTTTGCCCTCGTTACCTGGTCTGCGATGGAACTCTGAGGGCAGTGCCTCTTCCCTTCCCAAATGTCCCCACACTCACATACTGGGCGGAACTCTGGGACCAGCAGCCTTAGCATCACTCTCCCCCAATACTCCCAGGGACAACTGAGTGGCCAGGATCTGGGCTCAAGTCCTTAGTGCTCGGCTGGCAGGAAGCAAGTGTGGGCGAGCCTCTTCAAGAGCCATCTCAAGGGAAGCATGGCTCCTGCCATGCCTTCCTCAGGAGCCTGAGGCTCAGGGTACAGAGCAGGGCTCATGTGTGGATCCTCAGCCCGTGCCTGACACTCAGCAGCCAGAAGACAGGTCTGTGGAATGAAGGACCAAAAACCTACCCATGGTGTCCACTGCCAGTGGCTCCTTGTGGCAATCATCAGCCACACTTGGCCTTGGCTCCAGTGACAATAGCAGATGCCTTTGTGTCCAGGGCCAGGTCTGGGCTGGAAGCAGGCCTCTGCTCCCACCCCTGCCAAGATGTCCTAGGCACTATCCCTGGGAGGCTGGACCGAGGAGAGGTGAAATGCAGAGGGCCCTCATGCTGCATGGCACCTGCATCCCCAACATACCACGGATGGTGGGGACACGCGGGCCTGTGGCCAGAGCACCAAGAGCCCATGTGGGTGGTGTGAGGACAGAGCCCTTCACCCTCCAGCCCATTCCAACTGCTGGCAGCTTGGGAATGGTCCCCAGGCTGGCAGACCCCAGACCTATGCATTTAATGATGACCCACTCCCTCCTTCCCTGACCCTGGGGCCCTGCTGGGAAGATTCAGGGGTCTCTGGAAGAGGGCTCTGCATGAGGCTGACCTTACTTCAGGGACAGCACCAGACCCAGAATAGGGATAATGCCACTCCCTCAGCCCCCGATTTGTCATCAGAGAGGGCAGAGGCTGAGGGGACAGCCCAGGTGGGACAGCAGGTACTTCACTCTACAAGGCCTTGGCTTTTCCACCATGACATCTAAAAGTCCCCGAGAGCTCTGCCCACTGCAGTCCTAAATGAGAACTTTCAGCAGCCCTTCTGCCTGAGCAGCACCACCTGCCTGAGCCGTAATGGAAGGGGACACGATGGCACAAAAAGTGTGGTTCTCCAGCTCAAAAAACAAAACAAAACAAAACAAAACAAAACAAAACAAAACACCAAATCCCTGCTACCTGGGATGTGCAGTGAAGATGGAGGAGATGGAGCCCTGCCCCCCACCCTCTGCACTGCATCCACTCCGGGCCAGCACTTCGCCCCACTCCTCACTAAGAGGCGAGGAAGTCAGGGCAGCAAGACAGACAGTGCCCTCCCCAGTGCTGGAGGGCCAGCCCCACCCCCTTGAAGGGAGACCACCCTGCAGCCCCTTATTTGGGGTCCCTAAGGAACCAGAGGAGAAAAGCTACCCAGGGTCTTGATTAGAGAAAGATCCCTATCACCCCCACCCTCTACCCCACCCCTACAAGTTTCACACCAACATGACCCCTCACCCCTCTGAGGCTTCTGGATGCACACCGGGCTGGTTCTGGCTGTGGGTTCCTGGGCAGGGGGGAAGGAAGGGGAAAGTTCTCCACGCCCAGAAGAAAAGGGTGGTGGGGTCTCCTTAAGAACAATGGGTCCCAAGGGAGGGGCCACAAAAGTACAGCCCTGGGGTCAGAGAGACCCCACCAAGCTGGCAGATCGAGTAGAGCATAGCAGCACCCCAAGGACCAGAGCACCCCCAAGGGGTGGCACATGTGGGGCGGAGCAGAAGACTAAGTTCTGGATCCAGACCTTTGTCTTGGTCTCCCCATCTGTACCATCTGCATGACTGGTGGGGAGAGTGGCTGTCTGTCTCCAGGGTCTTTCCAGCTCAGACGGGATGCCCTAGTGGCTCTGCCCTCATTTCAATCCCTTGCCCAGGCCGCGGAGCTGGTGCCAGCCCACAGCGCTCACCCCTGTGCTCAGCACAAACAACCAGGGCATCAGGCCTGCTCCTGGGAGTGGGTGATTATTCTGCGCGGCCTCCACCCAGCTCCCATTGGGCTCCTTCCTTGCCCAGGGCAAGCGGGTGGTGGCTGCCAGTGCCAGGAGGGCATGTCAGCAGCTCCTCCCAGACCTCTCTTCCCTGCAGGCTCCACCTGTGCCCAACCCCACTCCTGGTCTTCCTGCACCCAGCACACACCTGCTCTTCTAGGCCAGTCAGTCCTGCCATTCCTCAACCTCCACCATCAGTTCTCCGCACAGGAAAAGAAATGGGCGCGCGGGGGTGGGGTGGGGGGGAGGATAGCCCTGGGGGATAGATGAGGAACATCTCCCGACCTGGCTGAAGTCCGCGCGGAAGACACAGCAAGCTTGGACGGTGCCTCCCAGTCTAGACCTTCCCTCATGGTAGGGGTAAAGGAAAGGAAACTCCGTGTTCTCAAGACGGATAAGGGAGCCGCTGCCTCCAGTCTGGGACCTGAGGACCCCAACATCTCCCCAGGCTCTAACCCCCCCACCCCACCCCAGCTTTCAGCAAATCCCAGCTTCTCCGACTCCCTCAACACGGCCCTGGGAGCCGGGGCTACCGACACCCGAACAGCAACTCGCCCCTGCCCCGGCCATGCGCACTCGACCGGCAGAGGCTGGAACCCGGGGATCGCGCGGTGAGGCCCCGGACTTCCAACGCCAGAATCCGGCTCCTAACGCCGCTTTTGCAACAAGGGTGGGTGCAGGTCGAGAAGTGCCTGCCCCTGATCTGGGAATCCAACGCCGGCGGACCAGCGGTGAATCATTAACCGGCCCCACACTGGCGCTCTGGCCGCGCAGACAACTAGGCGGACACCACGCACTTGCTCGCCGAGCCCTTCAACCCCCAGTCTGGGGACCGAGGGCAGCTGCCACTCCAAACCACACAGACGGACCGACGGACGCACCACCACCCTGCTTCCTGGAAAGTCACGCCTCCTGGAAGTTCACGGTCTAGGGGACCTCGGACCCCTCCTCATAGCCGAGGAAACCGAGGCCAGGGCTCGCAGGCTCAAGGTCACCCAGGAGGCGGCACCCTGCAGGGGGAGAGCGGGCCTCCCGCCAGCAACTTTCCCGGATCCAGGAACTTTCCTGCCGGCCAGCGGCCCCTGAGTTCGGGCCAGGGTCCCTTCCAACCACCCCCGGGGTGCGCAGGCGCTGGGATCCTCCGCAGTCCTCGCCTCCGGATACCGGGCCAGGGCGGGAGGCGGGTCCGGGATCTCGGACCCCAGCCCTGTCGCGCCCCCGCGGAGGCTCCAGCGGCCGACAGTTCCCAGGACCCGCAGGTCCGACAGGAAATGCCACTCGCTTAACTCTTTCCCGCCTGGGCCCGCCCTGGCGCGGACAGGGCGGTCGCCTCGAAGCCGGTACGCGGACCCCGGCCAGACGCTCCCGGGCGCGCGGACCCCACCCCGGCCGCCGCACTCACCAGGTAGTTCATCGTGGCTGGCTGGCCTGGGGCCCCGGCTCCCCGCAGGGGCGTACACCGCGCTGCCCGCTCTCGGGGCTCCGAGCGCGCCGCAGCCTCCCGGGTCCCGGTCCCGCCGTCTCAGCCACCACGTCCGCCACTGCCGCCGCAGCTACCCAGAGCTGGTCCCACCTCGCTCCGCCAGCTGCTGCTGCTGCTGCCGCCGCCGCCGCAGCCGGGCCGGCCCAGTCCCGCTCCCGGCATGCCCGGCCGAGCGCGCCCATTGGTCGCTGCGGCTACACATGCAAATGAACTGCCGGCCCTGGGGCGCGGGCTCGCGAGCGGCTGCGGGAGTACGCGGGCACGCGCCGCCCGGTGGGACCGCCCCCCAAACCCTACCAGCACCAAGCTCTAGGCGACTGCCCAACGCCAGACTTCAAGCCTGGTACGCGGGGTATCTCCTTTTCTCCAAATGCACGTCCCCAACCTCTACCACGGGCGAGAACACGCCCCTCCTCAACGGACTAAGCAAATGCCTCGTCTTCTAGGCAGACTGCCGGGATTGCCCTTCTCTTGCTCGTGGAGCTGCTGCAGCCCCCGAGGCACTAGTCTAAAGTGGACTGCTGCCTCCCCCGCCCACCAACACCCGGGCATTCCGCGCGCGTCCTTCGGGCCCTCCGACTCACACCTGAATCTGGAGGTAAAGGGGAAGGGGCGTGCACCAGGTGGCAGAAACTAATAAGGAGTATCGACTCAGGTGAGGCCTACCATGTAAGAGCCCGAAGAAATTAAGTCAAGACAGAGAGATTGGGGACTCCAGCTAGTACCCGGCGGGTCCCTGTAACCCAAAAGGCGCAGAGATGGAGCTTATCCTGTTCTACCGGGTGTGTGGACGTGTGACCGAGTCTCCAGTCCACTCACGGACAAGGGGCTCAGCTTCTCTTACCTTCTCCCCTTAGTTGAATCCTGCCTCCCTGAAGTGTCCCCCCACGGTCTGGCTTCTGCCCAAGAGCTCTGCTCCCACCCCAATTCCCCAGTCAGCCCTGTGGGTGCCTAACACCTGTAACCCAACAGCTCTGTCTGTTTCATCAACATGGGGGCGGGGGTGGGAGTTGCATGGAATGAGGCAGAACTGAGTGGAGAGCGCCTCGGTTCTCCTGAGTCCCCACTCCGTTGACTGTAGGTCGGTGACTGTCCCCCACAGCAGGACCAAGGTGAGCACAGTCCAGGCTTGTGCAATGGTCTGCAGGGAGATTGAGGATGGAACCTACTCCAGAACAGGTCAGTTCAGTGCCTCATCTCCTGACCCTTGGACAGTCAACATCCTGGGCCACTTGCTGAGTGTGGATACATCCGGCAGCTCACGGTGCCAGGGCAGCAGTGGTGCAGACTCAGCTTTGCCCTCCAGAGAACCCTCAGGTCTGGTCTATAAAATACATATAAGCCCAAGGTGGAGCCACAGCTGTCCTTCCACCTGACACACATACCTGACATCCTGGCTAGGTGTGCCACCTTGGACAGGCCTTCTCCCATCTGTAACATAAAGAGGCTAGGCTAGGGCAGTCCAAGTCTGGCTGGTTACAGATGCCCTGGAGAGCTTGTTAAAAACAGATTCCTAGGTATCTCTCCAAAAAAAAAGTGTGTGTGTGTGTGGGGAACCTGGACATCTGCATTTCCTCAAAGCTTCTTGGGGAACCACTGGACAGAACTCACAGCATAGGGGGTGGGTAAGGAGCAGTGGGATTTGGACACAGTGTGACCCAAAGTCCTAAAGAAGGAGCAGGACAACTAGCTGCCACCCTATGCCCTCCCCAAGACTGGCCCCCTCAAAACAGCCCATTTCCCCACAGAAGAGCCAGCTCTCAGAGAACCACTACCTAGGGCATCCTTTCCTGCTTGTTCCCAACAGCTGTGCCCCAAAGTCAGGCAGGAAGCTATGGGCCCCCCTAAACACTGTCCCTGTCCTCAGGCTGGCTGTCACCCCACATTCCAAGGGTGCAGATCTGGACCAGCTGGGCCATGCATGAGTATCTGTCTGTGGTGGGGGCTGGAGGGAGTCCTTAGGTGTCCCCCCCCCACCCCCCCAGCACACCACTACAGTAGGGAGAGGGGCAGGGAGCAGGCCTCACAGCCAGGTAGTGCCCTGTATGCAAGGCTCCAGGCAGGAGGTCTCTGCAGGGATGGGCGGAGATACAAAAATACCTGGCCCTCAACTCTGTCCTAGTTGGCCCTGGGAGCGGGGTGGCTGGCTGGGAACAAGGGAATGGGAGAAAGAGACCCTCCAGTCTCCGGGGCTGGATTAAAGTAGCACTGGGGGTGGGGTTGCTGGTGTGGGCGGGCAGACGGGGGAAGGGAACCCAGCTCAGGCGCAGGCATTTCAAAAATTTGCTCCTTTTCCACTTCAACTCCACCCCCCCAACTCCCCAGCCTGTGCCTCCCAGAATGGCATTTCCGCTTTGGAATCAAGGCCCTAGGATCTCTGTCCCACTGTGCTGGAAGGGGGGTCGTTAGAGGGGAGAGGAATGCCCCCTCCCAGGCTTGGGGCGATAGGACAGGACATGCTGGGCAGGCAATGGTTGGGGTATACGGTGCATGAGGAAAGCAGACCCTCCTAGGCTGACTGCCAAGGAGCTCTGACAGTGACAGCCCTCAAGACAGCCTTCGTGAGGCCCTGGGCCAAGGCTCTATGATCACGTGCTCATTTCATGCCCACAGCAATTCTGCAAAACAGGCTTCAGAATTAGCCCCATTTTCCAGATTAGGAGGTTAAGATCCAGTTTACCACCCGTTGTCCCATTCCACAGACTCCCAGACGCAGCGGGGACAGAGCTGGTGGCCAGGGAAGGGATGGTGGGACTGCTAGATCTCAGTCTAGCCTGACTGTCCTGCAGCATCTTCAGGATAGGGCAGGAAGGGAATCACGGGGCAGGGGCACTTGCGCTCAGAAGGCCAAGGACCCTTTGGCACTCGGAGACCGCAAAGGTCAGGCAGCTGAGAACTGGGGCCCAGCACCACCTCCACACACTGAGGTTCAACCCCATAAGGGGTGCAGGGGAATGTGCAGGCAGGAAGGCGAGCAGCCACTGGGAGAGAACAAGCAGGGAGAAGGTATTGCTGGTGGAGATACAAGAGTACTGCCCGGGCACAGGACTCTCCTAGACCATTGTCAGCCTCCCCAGGGGCAGCCTGGCACCTCCAACCAGGCTTAGGATGAGCTCACAGGCTGCACGGAGATGTCACCAACCCCTCCCCTTGGGGCCTGGAGTAGCTCTCTGTACAGGGAACATGGTGGGCCCAGCCCACAGGGACAATGGTTCTCATCTGTCCATTAAAGTGTCCACTGGGGTGAGGACTGCTGCTGATCCCAGACCCTAAGTGGGAAGAAGAGTTTGGGACCCGGTTCCCATTCTGGGCTTTCTGGGTCTTATTCTTCAGGTCAGACCCATTGCACAATGAACAATTCTTGCTTTAGACCCAACAATGTCTGTTGCAGCATTTCTAACTGCAAACAAAGCAGAGGCATCACCTAAATGCCCAAGTATAGGGGACTGGTGGTGCAACCACAGCCTCTCGATGGAATATTGTGCAGCTATTATTAGGATGGCCACTTTCAAAGACAGAAATCATGCAAGGCAATGCTTATGACAATGGGAAGTGAAAAGAGTGGGCTCAGATGGCTTGCACAGTGTGAGGAGGGCAGCCCTTTTGCCTCCTAAAGCCTTGGTTTTCCCAGCAGCACAGGAGGTTGGCTGGATAGGTCAGCGGATGGCCAGCTCTGGGAGCAACAGCAGGAAAGGATTTCCTGAGGCCGGAGGTGAGTGCTGCCAGCCCCAAGGACAGGAAGAAATGATGTATCTGGAGGGCCACATGGTGTTGAAGCCTTCCCGCTGGGCTGGCCATTCACATTGGCAAGCTCAACGCTGGCGTGTGAGCTGGAGCCAGCTCCGCCTGGGAGAGGGTGCAGGGAGCGCTGTGGATGGCCTGGAGAAAAGGTGAGCCTGGCTGCATCAAGAACCACTGTCACAGACAGGCTGGATTCGGTCCTCACTGTCACTCTGGGGACCAGGACAGAACTACCACTACCCAAAGGCTCAGAGATGGGCAGTGCCTTGCCCAGGTCACACTGCCAAGAAGTGGCAAAGCAGTGATCCTAACCCAGCTACCCAGGCGTGTCCCCATGGAAAAGCACCCAGGTAACCCCAGACGGAGCAGAGCATGCACTCTTAGAGCCATCAGCTGGAAAACACTTTGCTATCCTCCCCTCCTCTTGGAGGGTGGAATGACCAGCGGGGCAGTTCACTTGTCATTACAGTGGTGACTGTGTGGGGGTGGGGTGGGGTGGGGGAGGGCTGCCCCTCCCCCCCAGCCTGGAGCTAAATCCCTCCCCAGTTACCTCCTCCTGGGGCTGGGGGGCTCCAGTCCTCAGCTTGCCATACCCTTTAGTATCCTCCTAGGCCAGTCCCCAGAGACTTGGGTGCAGGGGCAGGGCCAGGATCAAAGGTGTGGGAGTGGAGCTGCAAGGTATAGGAACATAGTCAGGGGAGGAGGAGGGGGACTCGGTGAGGACAGAGGGCAGACTGGCCCCCCAGGTCCAGGGAAATCCGGTGCCCCTCACCTTCCTGTACCTCCCTCCCTCCCCACTAGCTCTTTCAAGGAACCGGAACTGGAAGGAGCAGCATACTCCCTGAATTCTTTTAATTGCTTTTCTAATTTGAAAATTAAAGAGCTGCACACGCACCTGCAGGGAGATGCCTGCTTCTAAAAGGGGCTCTGCTCATAGCAGCCCAAGGTTAGGCTGGGCCCTGGAGCACTTCCAAGGGGCACTTTGCCCCACTCAGGGTGCTCATCCTGGTGCCCAGTCCCCCTTTCTCTTCTGCAACCCCCTCTTCTACGCTCCAGGTGGGGGACCTCCCTGAGTGCTGGCAGGTGGGCAGGGGCTTGGACCAACAACCAGGCCCCCAAGTGTGTCATGAGAAGGTTGGGTCCTCAATGCCCTTGTCCTCTCTGCTGGCACTGGTGACACCACTGCTGGCATCCTCACCCCGCAGCAGCCCGTCAACACTGCCAGGGGGAAGAAATGGGCTGGCAGAAGAAATGCTGGTACAGGAAGGAGGGGCTGGGGCTCGGTCCTGGCTTGAGGAGAGTGGCCTGTGAGAAGGACAGGCAGGCAAGTCCCTGTCTTCAGAGAACGCTTAGCTGCGGGTGGCCGCCCAGCTTGGGCTGGCAGCCTGGCAGGCAGGGACAAGGGTATGGTCAAGAAGCCACCCCAGCCCCCCATCTGCTCTTGCCTCTTCCCATGGCAACCAGTCCCAGCACATCAGGACAGGCAGGGGGGTGACACTTCACATGCCATCTGCTGCCCCCTTCCCAGCCTGCTTTTCCACAGGAGCACAGGTACCCATACCCACAGAGGCTCACAGAGGTGCCCAGAAATGTACAGAGGGGTAGAACAGTGCTGCCCAGCCATTCAGCTGGGATGGGTGGCTCAGGGAGTGAGTGGCATCACAGGAGGGGACGCTTAGGGCTCTGGGAGCAGTGCGGGGAGCGTACATGAAGGAGTGGATACAGAGCTACGGCAGCCACTGTAAAGGCACTGCTGTTTCTCCCTCCTCGGGCCACACTGTGGAGCAGCCCACCTGAGCCTGCTCCAGCCTCCAGAGAAAGGCTCCATTTTCCCAGGAGAGAACATTAAAGATTCCACCTGGCGCAGGACCCTCAGCCCATCATCACTGCAGCTTTCAGAGCCTCGGTTTGCTCATCACCAGCCACCGGACTGAAGGCACATGCAGCTTGCACAGTGCACAGCAGCGCCCTGGTATCAGCAGCACACCCCAGCCCCCCTCCACCAGGCACCAGGGGCATGAGTGCTCTCCACTAAGGCCTCCTTGCTCTCCCAGCCCCTGCTCAGGTGCCCTGAGCTTCCCCCAGCCCTGACCCGCACGAGGATCAAAACCTCAACTGAGACTCTGGGGTAGAATCTTTCTGTGGAGCCCTACTGCCCTCAGGTCCACCAGCCAACGCAGGGGTATGGGTTGTGGGGCGGGGGGAGTGGCTGGTTGTGGGGTCTATCACTATACAAATACAGTGTGCCTGTCATTCCTTTGCCACCTACTTGCTACCAGGATACTGCTGCCTGGAAACCATCCCTGTCCCAGGGAACTGACACTGGGGGGTGGGGGTGGGGACACAAACAGATAAACACGTGCACATCTTTGGTGATCAGGACTCTGAAGGAGAACAGAGAAGACAGCAGAGTGATGGCAGCGAGGGGCTATTTTATAGAAGGTGCAGGGGGGGTGGGTCCTCTCTTTGGAGGTGACATTTGAGCAGATGTGTGAATCTTTTGCTAAGGCTCACTATGCAGAAAAAGTAACAGTAAAGATTTGTAAAAATAGCACAGGCGTGCCAACTCCCTTGGTGTCCATGTTGGTGTTAGGGGGGCGGGGAGTGTATCCCAAGCGAACCCATCCCCCGCCTTGGCTTCTTGAGTGGTGGGGTCTCCAGTGGGCTGGGGGCTCCCAGACCTGAAGCAGGAGCAGCCAGGAGTGTCTGCCCTGTGGCTATCTTGGCAGGCAGCCAGGGACAAAGAGGAGGGAGCCCAGGAATCTGGGGAGGATAGAGAGCAGGGTGGAAAGATGTGGTCAGCTCCCAGAGCAGCCTCCATCCTCCCCTATTCCGGCTCTCTCAGGAGCCTGTCCCAGCCAGGACCTCTGCAGTGGAAAGGGGCCCAGGAGAACACACAGGTGACAAAAAACCTACGAGGCTTCATCCCACAGGCAACCTGGGAAGAGGGGATTCACACCCTAGATCTTTGGGCAGGGCTGTGAACAGGGAGACATGTGGTCACACCACCTTCTGAACAAGCACGTAACTTGGGGGATCCAGGATTTGGGGGCACACACGACTCTCTGGGCATGCCTCAAGACACACATCATGGGATATCAGGTTTTATAAAACACTGACAACACTTCCAGTGTTCCAGGATTTTAAAATACACAGCATACAAAAACTAGAGACAGGTATCCATCAGCAAGAGCAGGGATAAGTACACCAGTTCTTATTCATAAATGGAAGACTACTCAGCACAGCAGTGAGAAAGGAACTATTAATATCGCGTGGATGAAAATCTCAAAACTGTCATGCTGAATAAAAGAAGCAAAACCTCCAAGAGCGCATACTATATGCTTCCTCGTCTATAAAGTTCAAGAACAGGCAAATTTAAGCATGAAGAGAGAAATCAGAATGTTGGCCACCATAGGGTGGGGGGGCACTTGACTGTAAAGGGTTACCTGCAAATTTTCTGAGATGATGGAGACGTTCACTATTTTCATTTGATTGATGATTACATGGGGTCTACGTTAGTCAAAACTCATCCAACTATGCACCTAACATCTGTCCATTTCACTAAATGGAAAATCTACCTCGATAAGGGTCTCAACTGGTAAAAATAAAAGCACAGAGGGGAAAAATACATGGCATTAGAAGTACCAAAAATAGGTATTACAATCCTGAATTCACCAAGTCACCCTTTTTGCCCTGGCTGTCAGGGAGCTTAAAGTTCAATTTGTACGCCTATCTTCCTCATTACACAGTTCTGGATCTTTTGATGACCCCAGACTATTTATATCTTTCACTATAATCTGCTTCAAATCCTCCTTGGAACTTGGTGGGGTTTAAATAATAAATTAAAATGACTGAACCCCCCCTCCCCCCAGCCTCTAATCCCCTTTAGAGCAGGGATTAACTTTAGAGCTGAAACTTGTGACCCTCTCTCCGGCCAGCATGGGCACCCATTGCCACCACTCCTGAGGTCCCCAACGTGCCCTCAGCTCTTTCTCCTTTTGTTGAAGTGAGGAGACACTGGCCCAGCAAACAGTGACTAAGAGCAAGCCAAAGACACGCTAGGTTTGGTGAGGATACAGTCAAAGCAAGCAGCTGTGATGAAGCCAGGTGGAGGCGCAGGAAGATAATGCGCAGAGCGGGAAGGGGACAGGAGGGCGGACTCCGCCAGCTGCAGGGAGCACAACTCATGACGGGCAGCGGGAAGTGGGGGTCAGAAGGTGCCGCCTGCACAGCTTTACAGCCCACCTGACTCACCTGCAGGCTTGAGGCCCTCCCTTCAGGTTCCGGGACCCACCTCGGGGGTGCCCTGCCCGCCCCTTGCTGCCCAGGCTCCAGCAGACTGCACCTGAGGACAGGCCTGCACGGCCCCAGTGGCTTCACCACCTGCAACTCTGCACCCACTCCTGGGGCCTCAGGGCAGGACACCTACCTGGCCTAGGATACGGTAGGCCAGCTGGTGGCCCCACGGAGGCCACTCTGTCAGTGGGATAAGGACACGGACCTGCTCATCCAAGGCTTATCCAAGACTCGAGAGGCGGGTCCTGCAAGCAAGCTGGGGCAGGGGAGGACCAGGGCCATGCCAGCACGAAGGCTTTGGCAGGAAGCAAACCAACCGTAAAGAAATGGACACCGGAGGCAGACTGTGCAGGCCACGGAGCATCACCAGAGAAGAAGCTGATCACCCTCCCCCCGCTGGCTGTGCAGGAGCCAAGAGTGGGTCTTGGCCACTGCATCAGCCAACAGTGTCACGATAAAGATGATAACCTCCACCACAGTAGCTGCTATGACTGACTGGTCTCTTACGAAAAGCTTTCTGCAACCCTTGCCAAGTTCTCACAAAACCCCAAGAGCTCAGTGCTGTTTATATCCCCATAATACAGATGAGGAAACAGGCTCGAGGGGTTGAGACTCACTCAAGGCACAGATGAGCCAGCACCATTCATTCTAGAGCCCTTGCCCTTGAGCCAACCAACATCCTCCCCACCCAGGAGCAGCCCCCAGCAGGGCTTCTGGGACAGTGGCTGAAACGCCAGGCTCTCTGCACAAGGGCACAGCTAACTGCCTGTGGGGGCGCCTTGATGCTTCCAAGGCCATATCCACTGCAGGTGGCCAGAGCAAACTGGGGCGATGAGGCAGAAAGAGAGGAGCCAAGCAGGCCTGGGTCCTACCTACCCCAAGGAAGCTTGCAATCCGGAGGGAACCTGACAGCAACCAAATAACCCCAACAATAAACACACTCGCAGATGGGGGCCTGGAGGGCTCCTCGGGCTGAGGCCCTCTGCCTGAGCACTGCAGAGTGAGCAGAGGCAGTAGCTGGAAATCACTTCCTGCAGAGGGAAGGCCAGGTAGAGGCAAGGTTCCGTGGGAGGAGGGGAGGTGGCAGGAGGAGTGTGCTGTGTGCTTTGGAGACTGGACTGCGGACTTCGGACTTGGACACTGCCGTTTCCCACTGTCCTCTTTTAAATCCATTCTACCAGGCTCCAGCTGTCCGTGGCCTCGCTTCCCAGGCCAGTGCCTCCCAGCTCCCTGGCCAGTTCTCCCATCACAGCACTGTCTGGCACAGAGCCAGGCACAGAGGGGCCCCCAGATCACGGGCGGAGGTTCAACCAGGTGCCACGCCTGGTCCACCAATCTCCACTGACGGCTGAGGCGGCACAGAGCTAGACCCACACTGCTGCACAGCCTCCCAGGGGTGCCAAAGGGGTTATATAAACTCATACTTGGAAAGCCACAAGCAGAGGGTCGGTCTCTCGGCAGACTTGGCCTCTGTGGACAGTCAACAAGCCACAACCCCCACAATTAGAGAGGCCACGCAGAATGACGCTCACTTTCTGGCTTTGGATCCTGCCAGACTTTGTTCCCACCCTGGCTCTCTCAGTGGCCATACGACCCTGGCAGACACAGGTCCTCCCTGAGCCTGTGAAGTCCTGAGCCCAGCACGTGGCACACAGGACACTCTCCACGCATGTTAGCACTGTCACTCCTTGAAAGGACCCATCCCTCATTCAATAAAGAAGCAGAGGAGAAGCTGGAGCCCATTTCACAGACAGGAAACGAGAGGCAGGAATAGACAGCAGGGAACTTCTCTATAAGCTGGAGGCTGGCCTCTCGCCTGACAGTGCCGGGGGAAGCCAGCACCTTGTCACTCCTAAACACGGATCATGCCAGTGCCTGCCAGGGGACTGAAGTGGGTGGCACAGCTGTTTTCCTTTCAAATGCTTCCTGCCTGCCCAGAGGGAAGAGACAGGCCCGAGGCACCAGATGGCCATGCCCAACAGGAAGGCAGATGTCAGACCAGCCAGGAAAAGCCTTTCCAGGTGCTGCGTGAGCACGGTCCTCAGCTCAGGGCAGAGGAAGGAGCACTGTGCAGGGAGTCAGGAGGACCCTGTGTGGGGCACATGACAGATCCCTGGAGGGTCCTCCTGCTCTAACACTCAGGAAGTCACTCCTGGCTTAACCTGGCCGGCCCAACCTCTCCTTTCCCTGCCATCACCTCCCATTCCATTCGGAAGCATCTTGTAATTTCTGTGGGCCAAAGTGCCTGCGTCAGCCCCAGCCAGGAAAAGACTGCCCAAATGAACGGGTGTGCTTAAAACCCAAACGTGTCCATGAGTACCACATGGGCAATCACCATTCTTGGTTCCAAGAACAGAGCTTGAGCAGGCAGACCGGCCTGGAAGCTTCTGAGGGGCCTCACCACTCACCAGCACATGAAAGCAATTTTCTGAACATTTCATGGCTGCTCCAAAAATGAACTTCTCTTCCCAGCCCCACCAGCTCACACCCTGCCCAAGGTCCCAGGGTGATCTGACAGCCCAGCCACATTGGGGCAGATGGTGAGACCCCCGCCTACCCCCTGTAGAATCTCTGAGGGCTGTGGCTACAGGTAGGAGGGTGGGAAGTGACTTGGAGCTGGCTACGTGTGGACATACCAAACAGACCTTAGCTGCAGGTGTCCATAGCAGGTGTCCACAGCAGCCCCGGTCTGTCCAAGTCACACTCAGACCCTGGCCCTCCTGCCATCCCTCTCTTGTTATAGTTGGGGCCATTGAGGCACAGAGCCCAGGAAGGATGCCCAAAGTCCTGTAAGGCAAGGGGTCTGAGTGCCATTCAGACTCTGTGTCCAGACCTCTGCTGTGACAGTGGACGATCAAAATAAATCAAGCACAGACCTCCCAAACTGAAATCACTCTGATGTGGCCTGAGTCACATTCCCTGTTCACTACTGCTCTGGAGACCCTGGCCCGCAAGCAGGCTCAGGTAGTTCACCTCGTCCTTCTAGCCAGTTCCCAGAGGGTCAGGGCAAGTCCCCAGAAAAGATCCAGAGCTTTGCAGGAAAGCAGAGCAAGAGAGAAGAGGGGCTTGGCAGGCATTTTCTGTCTTCTTTCTTTCTTTCTAAAGATGAGACAATTATGCTCGGAACCAGAATAAATTGGGGTTGGGGGTGGGGGAGTGGTTCACATCAGCACTGTCTGGAAGCCCTAATTTTTTCATCTGTAACTCTGCATTACCACCCTGGAGGCGGGCAGGAGCTGGGATCTTTAATTCCATAATAACAATGCTTTGCTCTTACACAGCATCTCTTCTCCAGTAATCTCCACACGCTCTATGGTGGTTAATTAAGAGGCTACTTGCCCTGCCAGGAAGGCCCAACTGTCTGCTTCAGGAAGTCCCAACTGTCTGCTTCACCATAAGGATGGGGTCCCCCAGGTAAGGAGCAGTCCCAGAAACAAGGCTAGATGGACAGGTGCTCTCGCCCACTGCCCCATCCTGTCAAGAGTGGAAAGCTCTAACTCCTCAGAGAAACAATGGCTGGAGGCCACAGCTTTTCAGCCTACAGACAGCAGCACCCCACCCATAAAGGACTCAGGATGTTGGCCCCCATCTCAATCCGTCCATCTGTAAAGCGGGCTGGGGACTGCACCTGAGGTCCGATGACTGGGGGTAGCCAGGATCACTTGCCACCTTCAGGAGGTGGGGCCCAGATGCCGGCCTAAAGGTGGAGCCATGGCCTGGTGGCTCCCCAAGCCTAACTGCAGGGCTAGGAAGAGAGGGTGTCAGGAGAGAAGAGAAGCCCCCAAGGAGGGAGAAAAGGGCCTGGCCCTGCGCCCTAGGGGGTTCAGTGGCATAAAAAAACTTCCCAGGAAAGTCAGTACATCAGCCCTTCTGGGGCGCTGGCATAACCCCACCTGGCCAAGCTGTCCTGGGGGATGGGTGTCTCCCGAGAGGTACAGACCCGGTGCCAGGCCTGGCCATCGCGGTAAGGTCCCTGGAGCCCAACAGGGAAGCTATCCCTAGGGGACAGCACAGACCTTCCCCCTCACCCGGCCAAGAGGTCCTGGAGTGGGGCTCCTGGGGGAGGGGAGTCCTGGGGGACAGCACGGACTCCAGTCTGGCCCAGCTGTCTCAGGGGTTTCCCGGGGGCCAACAAAGATCCCTGCCAACCCAGCTGTCCTGGGGGGCTCCCCGAGGGGACAACACGGACCCCACCGACCCGGCTCTCCAGGGAGAGGACAGAAAGAAAGGCAGGGGCCGGGAGGCCGTATTGGGGGAGACGCCCCCAAGCCGTTCCCATTCCCCGACCCAAGAAGGACGGGGGATGGAAGGTGACCCGCAGCCCGGGAACCCCCGCGGCATTAGGCCTGCAGCCGGCGGCGCGAGGTCGCAGGCCCGACCCGGGGGCGGCCGACCCGGGGTCCCGGCCGGCGATCGGTACTCACCGGCACGGACATCTTGGCCGCCACTCCCGTAGCCCAGACGAGCAGCGGCGCCGGCAGGCTGGAAGCTCCTGTCCGCCACGCCGCTCAACGCCCCGGGCACCCGGTCCCTGCGCTCTCGGAGGTCCCAGCGGGCTCCTGCGCGCTCCCGGCGGCCGGACTGTCCGGCCGCTCAAGCCCGCGCTGCGCATGCGCCGCCCGCGCGGCCCCTCCCCCCTCCCGTCTCCTCCGCGGGGGCAGCATTAAAGGCGAGGACCCCGGACCCCGGCATTTTTCTGTCGGCCCAACGAGGCTCAGGGGCTCGGTCTCCACCTCTTACCTATTCTTCAAGGGCCACTTCGAATCGCACCATCTCCCGTGTGCCCACCTGGTTCTGGACGTCAGAACCCTCACCCCCCACGTTGCCCAGCCTAGGGTGCTGGGCGCCTGCCCTGTGGTCTGGCCGGGCTCCCGGTTCCTGTGTTTGAAGGCGATTGCATCGTCAGCTGAGCAGGGCTCCTAGAAACCCTTCCCACTCCCCCAGCTGAAACCCCAGAGACGCCGGGTAACCCCCACAGGACGCCCAGTGCCTCTCTGCCTACTCTGCACTCCCCCCACTGTTCCTCTTCCAGGGATGGGGAGCTCCAAAACCCCGGGAACAGCCTGGCTCATTGTCGGGTCACCTTGACATCTGGACTGGCTTTTAGAGAGGATCCTGCCTCCAGGTAACCCCTACTCAAGGGTCACCCACAGCCCGGTTTCCCTGCGCCAGGGTCCAGCCCCCAGACTCTGGAATACAGGCGTTTGCTACCTGAGCCTTCCTTTTCCTGGGTTAAACATCCCCAATTTTTTCATATGTTCCACACCTGACATGGTTTCCAAACATCCTATCTACAGGCAGTAGGCACACATGGCAACCTAATCCCCCACCCCCTACCGGGTAGGCCTTGCTGTTCTCCCGATGCCTGTAACAGACTAAGGCTCTGAGATCCCTCAGTTACCAGAAGACAGAACCAGGGGTCTAACAATTCTGTTCTGGCACCCACCACGTGCAGCCTGTCCCCGCTTCCTGGGGGCATTTCCTGGGTAAAGCTTCACTAAGTGAATGGCTGCTACTGCCAGGAGAGAATGAGTAAACACCTAGGACCAGGGCAGTGTCCGGGGAGGTCAGCCCTACAGCCAACCCGGGGAGGAAAGACAGAACTGGTTCTGAGGCTGGCTGGCAGCAGTCAAGGCTCATGGGGAGACCTGGGGGCAGACAGAGAACTTCGGCCCCCTAGGAAATCTGTAGGGGCAGTTGCCCAAGGGGACAGGCTTTTTTGTCTGCCAGGAAGTGAAATACGAGGAAGCCCAAGGTGATTGAACAGAGGGAGGAAACAGTGGAAGGTGGACTTCCCCAGAGACACAGAACTGGCCCACAGCTCCCAGACCTCAAAATCCCCCTTCGCAGGTCATCCATTGGGGATGAGGAGGCTTGGTCTTTCTCCTGAGGGTCCTGGGGAGAATCCTAACAGTGACCCCACCAATGAGAGGGGTACTAGATGTGCAAGAAAGGGGGAAACTGAGGACTGCCAAAAGGCGCAGGGCCCAATTCTTGAACCAATGAGCCAGGGTCCCTCCCTGCTCCAACTGAGCAGGGTTATTACCCCCCACTTTTACCCCTTGAGTGGGGCTTCCCAATTGTGCACCTCAATTTCCCCAGCCCAGTGCTTGGCAAGGCATTGTTAGAGGGGGCAGACAGGGCCACAGGGAGCAGAGGGGGCGCTGGGCTGACAGCTGCCACCTCCTCAAAGGACGCTCTGTGTGTGCCTGGCAGGCAGCCCTGCCTGTGCCCACCCGCCTGCATCCAGCTGGCACAGGAGCTCCTGAGCTGGGAGCAGCAGCTCAGCCTGGCGCCCAGGCTCTCAGCCACACGTGCCCTCTGTCTCAGAGGCCTCCCCAGCTACCCAGGCCCCTCCCTCACTGAGCCTTGGTCGCCTCCTTCCTTCTCTTTTACTTGGCCACTCTTTCTTATCGCCCACTCCTTCTGTCTCCTGTCCCTATTTCTAGGTGCCTGGGCCAGAAATGGATGAGCAGTGGGGAAAGACTCCTTCAACACCTCTGGGTACAGGGAAATGGAAATGCAGGGGAAGGATGTACCTGGGGCCAGGACCTCCACAGCATCTAGTGCTTGCCTCCAACTGATCCGCAATGACTGCTTATGGCTGCTTACTCTGGGAGGACATCACTAACTCTTTCCTTAGTGCAGAAAGAGGGATCCCTGGGTGTGGGGTTGGGGCAGCCAGAGGAGTCCCACTGGGGCACTGTGCACCCTCCCCTGACACTACCAGATGTCTGTGAAAGCAGGGATGCTCCTTCTCACTACCCCGTGCCACCCTCCACCCCACCCCACCCCCAGCAGGCAAATGATCCTGGTGACTCACTCAGTCCTGCAGATGACAGGCTCTGGGGGCCTCGCGACTAGCAGTTCACACCAGAAGTAACAGCTGGGCTGCCTGAGCAGGCGCCAGTACCCTAAGAGGGTCCTTGAGGACTGACCAGGGCCCCAGGGAGGGGTTATTATTGTTCCTGGCACTGAGAGAGAAGGGAATTTGGACACAGCTAAATCTGGACAGAGGCAAGCTTCATAGCCAGTTCTCTGGCCTCTGTCCCCTGGGCCTTGCTGTGTCTAGAGGGGCAGAGTTCTGGGAGGTGGCTCCTTTTGTGCCCCCACCCCCCAAGGTAACTGGGCACCTGTCTGTCAGAGGAGCGCCTGGCCCAGGAGAGTGTAGTGAGCCTTTGGAGGCACCTGTGGGCACTAGCATGGTGCACCTGTCACCACCCACACATCCTTAGTAACTAACGTCCATGCTGTATGCACATTACTCCAGCTGTTCCCTACGGTCCTCGTCCTGCTCCAGCATCCCACATTAATCATCATGTCTCCTTAGGCTTCTCTGGGTTGTGACAGTTTCTCAGACTTTCCTTGTTTTTGACGACCTTGCCAGTTTTGAGTACTTGTCAGGGATTTATGGAGAACGTCCCCCAGTTGGGATTTGTCTGATGTTGTTCTCATTCTTAGACTGCAGTTATGGGTTTTGGGGAGGAAAACCCCAGAGGTGAAATGCCATCCTCATCATATCATACCAAGGGCACATACGATCACCATGCAACATCGCTGTTAATGTTGCCCTTGATCACCTGGCTGAGATAGTGTTTGTCAGGTTTCCCCACTATAAAATGACACTTTCTTCCCCCACTTTCTAGACTGTACTCTTTGGAAGGAATGGGGAGCTATGTTCCACCTCCTTGAGGATGTAGTAGCTACATGAATTATTTGGAATTCTTCTGTATTTGTCCCCTCTCCTTCATTCATTTATTAGGTTGATGCAAAAGTAATTGTGGTTTTTGCAGTTATTTTTAACCTTTTAAACCACAATTACTTTTGCACCAACCTTATATTTACCCAATCACTTATTTATATAAGTGTGAATTCGTGCATATTTATTTTACACTTTGGGTTATAATCCCATACACCTTTATTTATTTTTTTTTGCTCAAATTGTTCCTACTTTGGCTATTGGGAGTTCTTTCAGTTGGCAAATAAGATTTTTCAAGAGAATCCAGATTGTTTTATAAAATCTCTGGACTTTGAAACATTGACTAAACTGAATGAAATGCCTCCACAGGCCAACCTCAGGCAGCTCTGGGCTCTGGAGTCAGATTACCTAGTTGGAATATTGCTCTGCGGCTTGCAGCTGAATGATCTTGTGCATGTAAGTTAACCTTCCTGGGCCTCAGTATTTTCATCTGTGAAATGGGAGGCTAATACTCCCTGGGTGATTGAGGGGATTCGGTAGAATGACTCTGGCACTGGATCTGGCACCGAATCCTTAAACAGCAGGGGCCATCATTGGCACATGCATGAGCCAGGCATGGTTAAGCAACTCCCTATGGAGGGCAAGAACTGAGTCTGTTTTGGGGAGGCCTAGAGGGACACTTCAGGGTTGGAGGTGGCCAGTGGGACCCTGTGAGCTCTGGAGTGAATGAGAATGGGAACTACCTACCCCAACCCTGGCTTTCGACATGAGAGTCGAGCTCTACTCTTCTGTAGTAGTGCCACATTGACCGGTGGGAGAGAACCTGGAACCAGACGTCCTGTTTTACTCACTCTAAAGTGTGAATGACTACCTGTCCCCAGGAAGGCAAGTCAGACTGGCACAGAAAGAGGCTGAGCTTAGTGGAGCGGGCGGGGAACCCACTGGTCCTCCAGGCTAGACCTTGGGGTTTGGTCATGGCACCACCTCGCAGTTACTCCATGACCTTAAGCAAGTCCAATTTCCAATACTTGAGGGTAATTTCACAGTTAGGTCAAGGGTGGGTCCTGGGGGCTGGGGCTAGGGCAGGGTACCTCCTTGTCTGTCCTCCATGTGCAGAACCTTGGGTGTGCTCTTTCTGGGGTGCATCTGATTAGGGGAGAGGGTGATCAGGTCATCAGGCGGCCGGATGTAGAGGGAGACCATCGTCCCTCAGACACTGGGCTTCAGGACCTGGTGGCAGAGGGGAGGTGTATTAGTTTCTTACTGCTGCTGTAACAAATTACTACAAATTTCGTGGCTTAAAACAATATGAATTTATCATCCTACCGTTCTAGAGGTCAGAAATCCAAAATGGGTTGGCAGGGCTGGCTCCTTCTGGAGGCTCTAGGCGAGAAGCCGTTTCCTTGCCTTTTTCAGCTTCTAGAGGCCCTGCCCACATTCCCTGGCTTCTGGCAGCATCACTCTGACTCTGCTTCCATCACCACATCTCCTTCTCAGACTCTGGCCCTCCTGTCTCCCTCTAATAAGAACCTTGTGATGACATTGGGTCCGCTCGAATAATCCAGGAAAGTCTCCCCGTCTTAAGATTCTTAATTTAATCACACATGTCAAGCATTTCTTGCTTTGTGAGGTAACCTAGTCATATATTCTAGGGGTTTACATGTGTATAGGGGGAATCCTGGCTCTGCCAAACTGCTCCCCCTCTGGGCACCATGGCCTGAACTGCTGCCATGGCTGAGTTTGGCCGTGGAATTCTCTCCCTCAGTTCAAGCAGCATCTCTCGCTGTTCACAGCTATAAATGATGTGTGGCTCCAGCACGCAGTCTGGCAAGACGAGGCAAAAACCCCAAACAGGCCTGGACCCTTTGACCAGAAATTCCAGGAATTTATCCTAAAACATGCACTCACAAGTGGCCAAAGATACACATGCGAGGACAGAACTTGAAGCGTTCCTGATGATCAGGAAAACGGAACAACTCACATGTCCAATAATGGGCACCAGTTCAGTCACAGAACATTCACATGACAGAATCCAATTCTGGGGGGCCCCACAAGTGATACATGAAATGACATGAAATATGTTTACAATATACTGTTAAATGAGGAAAACCAGGCTTCCAGATAATAGGTACAGTGGGATCCTATTTTAATAAAACTCACATATTTACATTTATGTCATATATTTGCCTTGGGAAAAGTATGGAAAGAGAGATATCAAAATATCAGCTGTGATCATTTTGGGGCGAGGGTAGGATGTTTTTCACTATTGTGTGCAGAGAGAGACCGTCGTCCCTCAGACACTGGGGCTTCCTGTGATAATAAATATTTAGGGAGGGCCTGTTGGGTGCTCAGTACTTACTGTGCTGGTTAGTGAGTAGGGCTTTTTCCGTCTTCATGGATTAGAATGTCACAGAAGACTGTTTTTATAGGATGGGAGGGGGTTTTGGTGTAACTAAAATTATTTTCTCTGTTTTCTAATGTTTCTCAAGTGGACATTCATTACTTATGCAATTTTTTTCACAGTAAACACTTTTTTAAGTTGTAGTAAAATATACATAACATGAAATGTACATTTTAACAGTTTCTAAGTGTACAATTCAGTGGCATAAAGTACATTCACAATGTTGTACAACCATCACCGCTATCCATTTCCAGAACTTTTTCATCTCCAAAAGAAACTCTGTCCCCATTAGACAATAACTCCTCTCTTCTCCTCCCCCCAGCTCCTTGCAACCAACTTGCTACTTTCTGTATTTATGAATTTGCCTATTCTAGGTACCTCATATAAGTGTAATCATATAATATTTGTCCTTTTGCATCTGACTTGCTGCATTTTGCAACATGTTTTCAAGTGTGATTTTTTTTTTTAAAGAACACTTTTTGAGGGGAAAATACAATTGCCAAGTTCTAGGAAATGCAAGCCACCCTGTTTCCCATGGACCCTCTGAAGGCTCGTGCAAGGGTCTTTCCCAGGGGCTGACACCAAGTGAGGCTGGGGAGGGGGGTGCAACTGAACAGTGAGAGAGCAGAGAAAGAACCTGAGTCATACACGCCAATCCACGCAGCTGTCACCCCTGAGCAGGCAGGAGGAAGAGAGGAAGGGACTTGCCAGGGGTCCCCAGCATTAGCTGAGCTGGGCAGAACTGCAGGCTCCCATTCACCTTTGGGAGCCTGGCCTCTGGCACTTCTGGCCTTCTAGGATGTTTGTAAACACCCAGAGACCAGTGCCCCTTCCAGGAATAGGGCTGCGTTCTCAGTGACTGTGACAAGTGGAATTTCACTCTCCACTGGAAACAATCCCCAGGGCATTATGTTTCTGAATCCAGAGATGAAACCGCCCAGCCGAATAGTATACATTCTCTAAATTATTAAAGAGCCCGAAAGAGCGGCTGCCACGTTAGGGTCACTGGTGCAAGTCCCCAGAGCAGCAGTTTGTGTTCTCAGAGGCAGGACCACCAGGCCCCCGACCCTCATAGCTGCCTGGGGACCAAGCGTCGGCTCCATGGGCTCTGGGAAAGTGTCCCTGCTCCAGCGGGTGAGACTGACCCTTGTGAAAACAGGAAAGAACTCACTTCAGGGAGAGAGTGCTGCACTTGAGCAGGAACTAGCCTC
Organism: Rhinolophus sinicus; assembly: GCF_036562045.2. Classification (NCBI taxonomy): domain Eukaryota; kingdom Metazoa; phylum Chordata; class Mammalia; order Chiroptera; family Rhinolophidae; genus Rhinolophus; species Rhinolophus sinicus. Next base: position 27,678,469 of record NC_133760.1, on the reverse strand, counting down.
TCTGTCACCTTTGACCTCCAGTGGCAGGACAGATGTGGGTCCGGGCACCAGGTTGGCCTGGGTCTCGTCCTGCCTGTGAACTTCAGCTTGGTATTTATATTTGGTAAGATGTTTTCCCCCATCTGTTAAATGGGGCTTGATAGAGCAGTGAAGCTGCCACTATCCCAGGAGCCTGACCCCATCTCATTCCACGTGGAAGAGCCGAGTGCGGTGCCCTGGTTTAGCTTCCAAGGAGGAAGGGATGTAAGGCATATAAGGGCTGGTGTGGATGCGAGAAGCGTCTGTTAAATGCTGCTGCTGCTGTCAGGATCGCTGACTCAGGTCTCTCCACCCTCTACCCACCAGCCTGCCTTTCCCAGCCCCAAGCTTTCTACTTCCTGTGCTCCCTTAAGGTGGGCGACACCTGCTCCTCCTGAAAGACGCCCCTGCGTTTACCGCAGGGTGGTAAAGATGTTGGAGGCTGGCCCAAGTTCTGGCCTTGAGGACACAGGCAAGTTCTTTCCACAAGGCCCTTGGGCTCAATGTTTGACAGAAGGAATGGCTGGCAGAAGGTTCTAGAGAGATAAGACTGCACATTGCCTGTCTGGATGACAGACATTCTGAGTGGGATGGAGTGATGCTCATGGCAGGACATCCCTCCAACCCTGGTATAAGACCCAGAGACACTGCGACAGACCCAGGTGGAGAAGCTGGACTTGGGCTCTGCCCTTCTGGCCCCCCTGGGGTGGCAGAGGCTTCCTGGAAGAGGCAGCACTGGAACAGGAGCTTGATGGTGAGTGAGAGCTCAGGGTCTTGTGTGGGCTGCAAAGCCAATGTGGAGGTTGACCTCCTTCTGCCCTGCCACCCAGCCCAGCAGCCTGAGTCCCACATGCTCCTGAGAGAGACAAACCAAGGTTCCAGAAAGCAGAGCCCATGGGGGAGGGCTGCGTTCAGACTCTGGCTCTGTCACCCCTCTCCAGACCTCGCTTTCCTCTCCTATGTAATAGGGCAGTTATGTGGGGTGCTCAGAGAGGGTTCTGGGGAGACGTGGGTCCAGCTGTCTTGGGATCCACTTCTGTTTCCTTAGAATGAGGTCATTTTTCCCGACTAACAGATCTCTCAGGGTATTTGAAGGCATCAAGACTCCTGCTGGGCACCTGTGTCCTGGTGGAAACCCAGACCTGGGGAGTCCCAGGGAAGCAGACACCTATACAAAAATATTGTGAACCTAATATGTGCATGACAGTGCAGGGGGTGTCATTGACAGTTATGAAGAGACTTAGATGGGGATTCTTCGAAAGTAGCTTCTTGAGAGAAGAGGAGTGAGGGAGCAGGAGGGGGAAGGGGAAGGTCTGAACAGCGAAGTGGTGCCCTCAGCTGTAATCCACTTCTAGCCTAGGAGCTGTGGAGTGGGGATTGCACCACAGAATTGATTCCACCTCGGGGCAGGGGCTGGGCTGTTAGGCTCCTGGTCAGCCGCACCCTGACCACTGCCTGCCCTGGGGTAGGTCATAACCTCTGGCCAGGCAGGTTCCACTCTGCCAAAGGCAATTTTCCAAAGACAGGGTGGCCAGCTGTCCCCGCATCTGGGGGAGGGGTGCGCCCAAGAAAATGGGTCTGGGCCAGTTACCGCAGGTTACCTCCAGCATCCTCCAGACGTGGATGAGTCAACTAGTCTACGGTTCTACAGGTGCTTTTGTCCTTAAGGAGCCAATAGCTATTGACTTTCTTGTCCTCATGGGCCCTTGGGCATGTTTGGGGAGTTGCTTGCAGAAAGACCCTAAGTACAAGTGGGGATGGATTTCCAGACAACCTTTCCTGTCACTCTCTGACTCCCCCAGTCCCCAGCATCCCTGCAGCATCTCACTCATTGTCCCCCTCAGTGACCTGGGACACTCCAGGGAGGCAGCCCACACCCTTTCCTGCTTAGGAAGAGCCCCAGGGGAGAGGAAGGGTCTTCTCCAAGGCACTCAGAGCCGGAGCTGGGACCCAAGTCCTCTGCCTTCCGTTTTTTTCCCTGCCAGGGAGAAAGCCCATGACAGACCCCCCCTGGAAAAAGCAGCATTTCCCTTTTGGAGGTGCAGATGGGGAAAGTGCCCTTGGTGAGCAGAGGCAGGCTCCCTTCTTACTAACCCAGGCCACAGTGAGACTAGGGAACAAAGACACAGCAACCCCTGGGCCAGACAGTAGTCTGGAGGGAGACGAAACGCCATGACTCAGCTCGGAAAGAGGCCAGGGCAGCTGCCTAAGAGGTTCTGAACACCGAGGGGTGTTGTTCTTGCTGCCAGTGTCTCAGGTTCTTGAGAAGGATGTGACTTTTGATTTTAAACAGTTTCCTCCCAGACAATCCCTTCACCCATCTACAAAGGAGGGAATCTTCACCAGCCCTGAGGCCTATAGTGGCCTAAGCCCAGCTCATCCCGGGAGAGCCCAGGGTCTTGCTGTAGCCGCTGTACGGACCAGTTCTTCATCTGTAAGCACAGGAAGCCAGGCCAGCCTGGCTCTCTGACTGCTCCATCCTCACTGGCTCCCTCTTGTCTATGGAGGCACTGAATGGAGCACTTGCCACATGTCCGGTCTGTGTGCTTTATAATTGTGAACAGGCACCCCCATTTTATACGGAGCAAAAGTGAGGCCACATGCAGCAGCCAAACCTACAAAAGAAACAGTAGTGCCAGAAGTGATGCTTGGGGCCTGCACCACAAATCGGGACTCCTGTGTGCAGGTCTGATTGTCCCAAGTCAAGGCCATATGGTAGACCTGGGGAACAAAGGGGCAACTGAAATGAGAAAGGGGTGGGCGAGTGATCGAAAGGAAGAGGCACCTTGGTTTGGGAGGATAAAGGCAGAAAGGGGATGAGATCGGAGGCTGCGCGGTCATGAATAATAGTTTAGGCCAAAGGTGGACCTGCTCACCAAACCTCAGAACCACTTGGGATGTGTGAGAGAAGTGAAGTGAAGCCCCACTCTTAAGTGAATAAAACTCACTTAGCCTGAGAGGTAACAGGAGAAATGGATTCAGAGAATGTTTAGAACAACTCATAAGCAAATGTGCCACAAGACCAGGTTTGTGATGAATTGAGAGTCATTGGGACATATTCCTGCGCTGCATTAGTCAGGGGTCTCCAGAGAAGCCGAGCCCATAGGCTGAGAAGTCCCACCATTTGTGGTTTGCAAGCTGGAGACTCAGGGGAGCCGATAGCATAAGTCCTAGTCCAAGTTCGAAGGCCTGAGAACCAAGAGCCCGTGGACAGGAGGACATGGATGTCTGAGGTCAATGTCTAAGGTCACCCTTCCTTCACCTTTTTGTTCTATTCAGGCCCTCAATGGATTGGCTAATGCCCACTCACATTGGTGACAATGATCTTTACTCAGTCTACCCATTCAAATGCTGATCTCTTCCAGAAAATCCCTTACAGACAATATTTTACCAGCTATCTGGGCATCCCCTAGCCCAGTCAAGCTGACACATAAAATTAACCATCATGGCTGTCCAGTCCAAATGCCCTTGAAGAGACAGAGCTCTGGGCTGGTACTGCAGAAGGTTCTGGTACTCAGGGATGACTTAGTCCAGTTTCTCCATGGGTGGCCATTTTCCTCTTATTTTAGACATGTCTCGCCCAAAGCATTGGGCTCTGTGCTGAGACAGACAGACAGGGCTTTCTTGTTGAATCTTGTCTTCTCAGAGGGTTTTCATAGGAAGAAAGGGGCACAACTGCCCTGCTACAAAGAGAGAGACCTTTCTAGGAGGTAACTGGGCATTGTATTTCAAGGCCTTGAACACGTACGTACACCTGCCCTGACATGATAACTCCGCTTGTAGAAGTTCATCACAGAAAGTGGGTAACCTCAGTGGCCAGCGGTGGAAGATCGGTAAAATAAATTATGGTACAAACACATGATGGCATGTTACACACTCATTAAAAATTGCGTTCTCAAAGAATGCTTGAGTAAATGGGGACATGCTCATAGTAATATACCACAGGTTAAAAAAAGGAGCGTGGAAAACTGCATATACCACCAGTACAGACCAATAGGATTCTGGGAGGACGCTGATATTCAATATTCAACACCTGCGCCACCTAATAGCGTAGTCACTGGTCATGTGATTAGTGAGCACTTGAAATCTCTGGCTAGTGCGACTGACGGACTCAATTTTGAATTCAAATGAATTTAAAATTCGAGTGTAAATAGCCACACGTGTAAATGTAAGTAGCTTCTGTATTGAGCAGCACAGGTACAGTGTAATTCCAACTGTGTTAAGTAAAGGTGTGTAAAAACATGAAAAAAGACTGAAAGAGAGTATCCCGAAATGTATTAATATAGAGCCCTTTTCTCTATCAGACTACGGGAGATTTCAATTTTGTGTAATGTTTCTGTTTTCCACTTTCCCAACACTGAACAGTTTCCTTTTCTAATGAGAACAGTCACAGAGACATATGAGAAGAGAGAGGAAAAGCCTCGTGCAGGCAGAGCTTGTGTTGGCAGGAAGGCCGGGCGCTGGCCTGGGAACTGGGGTAATCTGCCTGGCGCAGGGCTTGTTTTGACAGGACCATTGTGCCTCTGGTGGCTTGGGTTGTCGCCAAGCTGTGGGGCCACCTCGCTGACACACTCACTACAAACTCAGTTGAGCTGGTGTGAGCAGTGTGTGTGCATGCACGTGGGTCTTGCCATCTGTTGCCAACCTGGCAGCTAAGTGTTGCCTCTTCATCTGTGTTTGTTGGGTCTTGGGGGGATTTTGCAGTTTGAATTTCTCGCTTGCTTCCCAGGCCTGATTTCCCAAGTTACCGGTACCTTTAAGAAGCTTCCACACAGTGTGAGGGATATAAATGATAAATGTCTACCTATTACATTGTTTTATGCACCTGAAATTAATAAAAAATACATGTATATTTAGGATGGATCACAACTTAATTATGTAAATGGATGTTAATGTTGATGAAAAATCTGTTCTGTTATTAAAAATTTCCAGCTTCCAAAAAAAAAAAAAAGAATAAAATTATTTGTTCAATAAAAAAATGAAAATAAAAAATAAAAAGAAGCTTCCAGCTCAACTCTTTGCTAGGCCTCCATAGACTTGAAAGGAGGAGAAAGTTCCTGCAGGTGGGTCTCAGTGGATGGCAGGGACAAAACCTGGGCTTACTCATGATAGTTCACTGGTGCGTCAGGAATTTAAGAGTTTGAATTATGTGAAGTGGCAAGAATAAAGGAAGATGGAATTTTCCTAAATACATAGCTGGAGGCTTTTAACTTTTTTCTAAGTAGGGAGGCCATACACGGAGGTTCTCCAACTTCAGAGTGCCTAAGGATCACCTACCTGGCTGCTTGTTAGGAATGCAAAGTCCTAGTGTGAACCCCAGGATTATGTAATTCCTCCCTCATTTTACAGATGCAGAACTGGGGGCAGGGAAGGTAGAGGGCCAAGCAGGCAGCAGCTGGTCAAGAGCTGGGATTAGAATCCAGGTATCCTTTTTCTGCGACATGTGCGTCTTTATCACGCTGCCGCTGTCTCCTGTGGCACATATTTGGCGTTAAGGGAAGAGCCAGACAAAACAGGATCCGACCAAGTCTTCTCTAGTAACAACTGGAGGTCCAACAATTCAATCCAGTTTGTCACTACCCAGAATTTGTGCAGACCCCACAGATTAAGGACCCAGTTAGACAAGACTACCTCCACTTCAGATGCAGCTGCAAATGGGGTGCCCAGGCTACCCACACTTCTGCCCAGCCCACAACCATCTGCATCAGGTTTGGTATTTGCTAGGACAACTTACAGACTCAGGAAAGTGCTTTACTTACTATGATAGTTTGCTATACAGGCTACAAATGAACAGCCAGATGGAGATGGTCCAGAGGGACCTGTGCACGTGCCTTGGAGTTGGGGTGCACACACTCCTGGCACACAGATATGTTTACCAACTTGGAAGCTCCCCAAATTTAGTTTAGGGGTTTTATAGAGGTTTCATTTCATAGGCATGATTGATTAAATCGTTGGCCATTGCCAAATGAACTCCATCTCCAGCCCCCCACCCTCCCCAGAGGTCGGGGGTGGGGTTGAAAGTTCTAACCCTGTAGTCACAAGCATGGTTTTCCTGATGCCTCGCCCCCATCCTGAGGCTAGCTAGGGCTCCCCGGGGAATCTTCTCATCAGAGTACAAAGAGTAAATTCCAAGGGTTTTAGGGGCTCCGTGCCAGGAACCGTACAGAACCCAAACTCGTTTTATTAGACCACATGGGGTATTTGCAATCTTCTGGAAAACACCACTTGCATTGCAAAGACAAAATGGGCCTCTACAATGATGCTTATTCTCATCATTTCTAGCTCCAGTTGTCTACAGCAGTCTCAAGGGCACACACAGGTCACACCAGACACTGTTGGTGCAGGAGGGTGGGGGTGTGTGATTGGGGAATGGGCAGGTTCCCTTCCCTGTTCTCAGGATACCTGCCTCAAATTCAAAGGTCCCATGATGGAGCTCAGTGGCAGAGCTGTAAGAGAACTGCAAGGCCCAACTAGAGATGACAGTTAAAGATGAAGCAATGTGATGGGGTGTCAGGGACAGAGGGCCCACCTGGAACCCTCAAGCCTCCAGAGCTTCCAGACTTAGAAAATGTCTTCCATTTGTCAGTCAGGGTGCCTCAAACTTGGGCAAGCCTAGGTGATAAGGCTAAAGTGTTAAGCGGAAGAAGACATTAAATCATGAACTGAGATTAGTGGGGCTACTCAGAGGTTAGCTTCCTACCCTCTGTGCAGAGAGCAGAGCAGCTGGGCCCAGCACCCCTCCTCCACACGCTGAGGAGTTTGGTCGCACTTCCCACGGAGAGAGGGCACACACAGCACCCTCATGTCACAGCTGTGGCCCAAGGACCCTGGGGACAGCTCAGGATGCTGGGCAGAGTTTGAAGACGGGCAGTTCCTTTACTTCCTCTAGAAATCAGACATTGACTATAATTCACTTTGCTGTCTTCAAATTGCAAGCTCATTTATCCAGGTCAAGAACCATTTATTTGCATCTAACAAGTCGAGGCCTTCTGCAGCATCTCTCTAACATATGGTCTGTTCGTGTCCTGTCTCTGAGCCTCTGTCAAGACTGTGGGTGAGAGGAAGGCTGACTCGGCAGGCCTTGCACCATCAGCTATGTTGGGAGGGGACAAATGGTCTGGCACAGACCCCTCAGGACCCCCAGCCAACTTTTCAGAGAAAGGGGAGTTGGGGCACACCTAGTAGTTAACCTCTGTGAGTCAGCTCCTGGGGAACGTACCAGGAGCTGCTTGGGGGGATCATTCTGGAATGCCTGTTAGCCCAGAATGGGAGGCAGAGAAAGCTCCTTGACACTGAGCAAGGTCATCACCATGGTAACCCCTCGATCCATGAACTCTCCATCCCTTAGACATCTCACTTGTAAGGAGACTGACAGAGGTGATACAAGGTAAAAATTTTTTTATTGAAGTGAGATTCACATCCATAAAATTAACCATTTTAAAATGTACAATTCAGTGGTATTTACTGCATTCACAATGTTGGGCAATCATCACCTGTTTGCACGTTTTCGAACCTGTATAACTGGAATCATGTGTTAGGTCTTCTGCAACTTGCTTTTTGCATCAACGCCACTTACAGGGCTCATCCGTGTTGATGCAGGTAGCCTTGGCTCACTCGATTCACCTCCATCATATTCCAGCGTGTGACCATTTCACCATCGGGCCTCTCCTGATGGGCACTGGGTGATTTCCAGGTTGTTCTGATCACCAACAAGCCTGCCTCTTTGCGCACGTGCTGACGCTTCTCTGGGACGTCAACCCAGTAGAGTTGCTGTGTCATGACCAAGTGCAGTTCTAGATTTATTAGACACGGCCAAAGTGTTCTTCAAAGTGGTGCTAATTTATATTCACATAAACTTGGCTGTTTTAGGGAGCTGGGAGCCAGGTGCACAAATTAATTATAGAAACCTAACACTTGGATACTGTATTTCATGCAAAGACGCCGTGAGGTGGGCAGTGCAGGATTATTAACTATTCTCAGCTACCGTCTGAAGACAAGGGCTGTGAGACTCAGGAGGATCCCAGCCTAGATCCCAGCGCTAGGATTTAAGGGTAGAGGCAGGCCAGTCCCAGAGTGTCTGACCCCAGGTAACGCTCTCCTCATGTTCTGATTCCCCCCTGCCCCTGCCAGCATCAACACCCGTACCCTACTTGAGCACAGACCAGGCGGTCTACCCCATCAGCTTTCTGAGATCACACAGCAATGAGAGCTCGCTGGCCGACCATGGAGAAGAGGAGACCCTGAAGGAGGGTCCTGTGGTGTGGGCTAGTCCAGTCTGCAGGGAACCAGGGCAGAATCTTCTGGACTTCCATATCCAATTTCCCTTGTGCTCAACTTGCCTGTTGCAAAGATTGCATCTGATAGTATTTTTGAATCTAATTGCCCCAGGAGGGCACACACACACACACAAGCTGCAGAGAACACAAAACTGCAGAAGTCCCAAGCAGGAGCCCTGGGCACACCTGTCAGCCCCAGAAAGGAGGTGCAGGGGGAGTGGCATTAAAGATAACGTGATGCTCCAAGCGCACTCATCTGGGCACCCACCCCTCCTTCCCTCACTCCCTGAAACCAGGCAGCATCCCAAAGGGAGGGCAGCACAGCCTATCCTGAGGACAGAAACCTGGCTCAGGAGCGGGCTTATGCATGAGTGACACCTCACCACGAGGCTTGAGGCTTGTCTGAACAAGGCCTGCAGGGTCTAGGTGAGGCCACAGTCTCCCCCCTGCAGGGAGTGCCCCAGGGTATAGGCAGGATTAGAAACTGAAGCCGGTGCGCCCACACCTTTGCTGTGCTTCTGACACAAACTTTTGCCAGTGGGGTATGGCTGCCATTCTTTTCAACTGCAAGCAGCGCCTTATCTTTTCTTTTGTCCCCTTGCACTCAGGTCTTTCCTTTCCAACAAGAATCGCCCATCACGAGTTGGGAACCAGAAGGTGATGGGTGTCTAATCTTATCCACCCCCTCTAGTCATAAGATGTAGGTGTGATCACTGGCTGTTTTGCAGTTTGACCTCAGGCAATTTTCCTCTTCTCAAAAATGAGAGGATCTGATTAGATAACACGTGAGGAAGCACCTGGCACTTGGGACCACTCCATCCTTTGCTGGTGAAGCTAAGAGCCTCTGATTCTTCACCAGGAGTCCACCATCTCATACCAATTCCTATTTGTTCACTTCTGTTTTTGGTAAATAAAAGTCATGGACTCTTTCTCACCCTACACGCCCGAGCTCTGGATAAAGACTGAGGCCAAATGCCAGAAGACTGCACTCTCGAGAGCCTGTTCTAGGTCCTTTCCAGGGGCCACGCTATGCCAACCACACCATGCCACCCTAACGACACATCGCACACCACGACTCCTCTGTTCCACTGACGCCCTGTCACCTGGCCTTCCTTGTCCCTGCCTGGGCAGCGGAAGCACCATCACCCTGTCCTTTCTAGGGCGGTTCTCCCCGTCCTTTTGTGGTGTCAGCCATCAGCCCGCCTGCTGTTCCGGACAGTTCTCGTGAACTCGGGCACTGGGCTGTCTGCCAGCCTTAGTCCAGTTTCTCATCAGTTCCCTCAAGATTCAGCTCTTAGTGCAGCCCCTTCTCCCCGAGAGACCTCATGCAGAGTTCCTAATTAGAGCACCACGTTCCTCAGGAAGTAGGTGAGCAGAACACAAAGAGAAGCTTGTGTTATTCTTTGACCTTACACTGTTGTAGGGCAGTTTTTTTGGTAATGGGAATGTACCAGATGCCCTGGAAATACAACACACCCACTGGGACAAGCAGAAGACAAAACTGATGGCAAGAGCAAGGCCAGGAAACCATCTCTCAGGGATTCTCTGGATGCGGCAGACCAGCCAAGAGGTGTCCTTGCGCCGTCCGTCCCCTTCCGTCACTCATATCACAGCAAGCAAGGCACATGGTGCCCGGCACAGGGCTGCCAATCACCTCTAGCACTGACTCAGTCTTTCCACTTCCCACTTCCCGAAAACATTTTCCTTGAGAATTCGCGACTCTGGGATAAAGGGGCAGCATTTCCTGTGGGAGTTAGGAAGATTAGTTTTCACTGAATGTGGATGTGACGAGCTAGATAAAATATTATCCATTTGAAAAAAACAATTATCCATTTGTTCTTAAAAACTGTGGCCTAGACAGTGTCTGCCATGGTTCATATAAGACTGATGAAAACGGTGATTCCTGATTGAAGATGAACAGACTTCAATCGGCCCCACCGTGCAGCCTGGCCTCAGTGTGCCCACTGAGAGAGGCCAAGCCTTTGCTGAGGCAGCTCTCGGTCCTTCAAGAAAGAGGCAGGACAAGGTCAGGACAAGTGGCGATGCTGAGAGGGTAGGTCCCGCCAAGGGCCCAGATGGGGCTCAGGCAGGAGCAGAAATGACCAAAGTTGGTCCACACCTGCCTGTAGCACCCACAAGGATGCCCACTTCACCCTCTCCAAATTTCGCCACTCACTGAATCATGCAGGCCTGTCCCTCAGTAGTCGCGCCATTTCCTTCCTACTCTCTCCTACACCTCAGTCCTCTGCCTGGGTCCCTGGCTGGCGGCAGAAACACTCCCTTCTGCAGCCACAGCACTCAGCCGACTGTGGGTGGTCAAGCAGGGCTGAGGAGACTCACATGTCTCAGGCCTGGTTCAGAGCTATGAGAAACGGCCACTTGTTTGGAGAGACCAGCTAGCTGCCCATGCTCAAGGGCCCGTTGTGCTGGCCAATCCCACTGTCCCCTGGAACTGATCCACAACAGAAAGGAGTGAGAAGGTACTTCAAAGTCTGGGAGATGAAATGACATAGAAACAAGCACAGGATCTTAGGAGGTGGGGGGGGAGCAAGCCTCTGAGAAGCCGCCCATTCTGTCCTGGAAGAGCCAGAGCACTTCCGACCTCTCCTTGTACACAGCTCATTTCTGCCTCTCTGGGACAATTTAAAAAAATGATTTATTATGAAACATTTAAGTCTATATAATCACCTGTTCCTAACTCCCTGCCCACTCCGCCCGCCTCCAGCCAGGGGTGGCTGGATGACCCACCTATGGCCAATGAGACATAGACAAAAGCCTGCTCTGAAGCTGCTTTTAAGCCTCACTATAAGGTGATATATGTGCATGCATATATACACACAGGCACATGTATTAGCCAGAAAAAGCTGCTTCATCATTAAGATGAACTGAGCTTAATACAGGTGGCTTTTAAAGTGGTTACGTGTAGATGAGGAGGGAGGCAGCTGAAGTCAAGGCACATGAGTTTTAAATGTGTGAGTCTGGGAACACCAAAGTAAGGATCTCCATAGCAGGGAGGAGGGAGGACATCTGTAACAAGCATGATGCCAATAGTGACACTCTCGCGTTCCCCACAAGCGCCAGTCTGTCAGAAGAGGGGGCTAGGCTAGAGGGGCTTTTCAAAAGACTCCTGGATGTGTAAAGTCATCGAGTGGAGATCAGATGTGTGCTACAAACCTGCTGGGAAAAGACACAGGAAATCAAGAGACAGCAGAAGGGAAGTGACCTTTCTGCAGAGCTGTAACATGCATCTGATGCAGAGGACAGAGGAGAAGCCCGTGCGAGGGCCGGGTCATGATAAGACGGGAGGACCAAGAACCAGCTGGGGCTCTCGCCTGACTTCTCTCTCCATGACGAGATGTACCTGACTTCTCTCTCCATGCCTGGGAGCGAAGCAGGACTAGCACACCCACCCGTGCAGAGAACCCACCATGCCCTTGCTGCGTCTGTCTGAATCTCGTAGGCTTCCAAAGTGTGAAGACTTGCTAAAAAGAAAAACCCTAATTTACAATGAGCTCAGCATCATTTATTCTATAGGATTATAAACTGACCTTCAGACTGGGAGAGGAGCCCCGAGCTGTTGGACAATGGCAGCTGAGATGAAGCACTGTGTGAACGGGAAAGAATGCAGGAGGCCCTGAGAACTCCGGAAGTTAGGGCCACAGACCTCCATAGAGCGGGGAGCAGTGGACGCTGCACGGAGGACACCACACTGACATCTGTCTCAGCTGGTGGCACGTGTGGGTCTGGACGTCCTGCCCTCATCAAACGCTGGCTGGTCTTAGGTTAAGGGGCTTTTTTGTTACTGCTGTGTCCCTGTGCGGGACCGTAACTGAGGCCTTGCTGGCCACCTGCTCTGACACCAGCCTGAAAACACTCTATGACCACGTCCAGAGTCCTTCATGGGAGTGGATGTGAACAGAAATGTGCTCACATGTAGCCTGTGAACTACCTTTCTGAGTGGTCAGGTCCATGACCACGCAGAGCTGACAATCAGGGCTTCTGACCACACAGTAGGGGACTGGGTGGGGAAAGACAGCTGCTCATACCCCTCAGATGTGTCAGGAGCTCAGCTCAGCCCTGTGAGGTACTGCTGTTACTCAAGCCACTGACAGACCAGACAATGGAGGCTCAGAAAGCTGAGCTGTGGTCAAGGTCACAAGCTGGAAGATGTCCCGGCAGGAACTGGATCCTACTCTTTGGAACCCAACCTTCCCCCAGAATAGCCCCCCTCCCAGGACCAGGCTGTGGGGTTTACTGCTTTATTAATACAAAGTATGGGATTTAAAATTGCCTAAGGAGTACAAAAAAGAAACTCCCTCTGTCATCTTTGACAAACCAAAAATTAAAGAATTATTGAGTCGGGAGCACATCTATAGTCAAGTTTAACTCTGGGAAGAGGAAAAAGGCTGAAGGTAAAAAATTCCTATTCTGCAATAACATATGGGTATTTTCAGCCTTACGTTGTACCAGTAATAGGAATCCCATTCAGGAGAGGAGGAGATCAGCAGAGAAGCACGAGGGGAACTGAGAACAGAGCTGCCTGCCCACGGGCTTGGAGCCCCAGCCACACTCTCTGCTGCGAAGCTGACTTCAGAAAGAGCCCCACCGCCCCAGCAATTCACACCCTCCCCAGGGCCAGGCCAGACCCCTGGAATGGACTGACACGGCCTGGTGGACTTCGCAGCAGAATTAAGGGAAGGTGAGTGGTGTCATCATCATCACCAGTCTCTCACAGGACCAACTTTTATTCTTTTCAGGACAAACTTTTAAAAGTAAAATGAATGAAACCACGTGAGATCAAGATACAAAGACAGAAATTCAATGTAGAAAAAAAGACTTTGCTGGGAAACAGTTGAGGAGAAACACTGGAGACATTTCACAGCCACACAAGAAGCTCACATTGTAAACAGGATTAAGCTGCTATTGATCTCCCCCCATCACATCAGGGTTTCATTTTGCTCAGCCTGAGATCTCGCTCAATTTCAAACTGCCTGTGATCCACTCGGTCTAGAAAAGCTTTCCGTTCAATGTACCTAGAAGAAAATGAAAGAGATGTTTGTCAGCAGAATTCAGTAAGAGAAAGGGCCCCCCTGCACTGTCCCATCCTCCAGGGTGTGAACAGGTCCACCTCAGCAGCCAGCGGGCTCCCTGGGTCAGAGAAATGCAAACAGCCGACCACAGTCGGTACCCAGAATGACCACCCACGACTCAGTAACATCCAAACAACTCACAGTTGGTCTAAACGAGGATGTTTCTGGTTCAGATGTGAATGAAAATAAAATGAAAAGGAGACAGCAACAACTTATCAAAGGGAAAGCACATTGGAGGCTTGGTGGCAGGAAAATGTTGCAACTATGAAACAAGGCTTTAAGGAAAGAAGAAAACCGGCTGAGTCAAACACAGGTTCAGAGCTCAGCTTGCTTACATGAGCTGGGCCACACTGGTCAAGGACTGACCATCTGAGCCTCATTTTTCCCAACTGCAACACAGTGATGTCGTATTTCATGGCTTAAGTGGTGTGCTGAGTTGGTGGGGAGAGAAAGCTTTGCATCCTGCATGTATACATCAAAATATAAGAAAAGGTGCATCTGAACGTGGAAGAAACAGGGTAATAAAAACTACCTCATAGGGCTGCAGTGAAGGTGAACGTGAGCTGAGGTACATAAAGTGCTCACTTTAGAAGGTATTTAACTGCCTCCCGCTCTTTCCTTCCACTCACCCTCTCTCCTCTCGGTGTACCCTCCACCCAATTGGGTGCAGGCTGCTTCTGTGCAGTTGACAGAAAAGGCCATTCCCTAAACTCCTCTGAGGGAATGAGATCAGTGCCTCTGCTGCTCAGAGTCCACACAGGTCAGTGCTCTGAGCGTCAGCAGACAGCTTCCCTCTCTTCCCATGTAGGGCGGGAAGGAAGCACAGGGCTGCAGCGGAGGGGAGGCTGGTTACTTAAGTAGAGACACTGCTGCATTTTAATGCTCCTTCTTGTCATAAAGTGTCCCTCGATATGCCTGGGGGGGGCATCTCTGCTAATTAATCTACTGAGAGAGCAAAACTGCCATTGAAAATGGAAGAGATAATTAAATCTCTGCACTCATTTTTCTTTTGTTGCACTGTGGAAAAGGTACACCTGTCTGTCATTTCAAGGCCATTACACATTTATGGTGAGAACCTCACCGGGTTTAGGAACCTGTGTTTCTTTGCCGAATTCAGGGCCTGGCTTTCCCTGTCACAGCACCCTGTTTCCAGCCAAGCCTGCAGCCACTAACCCTATACCTAACTGCAGAGGGGGTGATGGCTCTGCACCTGAATTCAAGACTCTGCCACTTGTTGGCTGTGTGACTCTGGTAAGCCACATCATCTTGCCCATTTACTTAGCACAGAGTAGGTGCTCAATAAAATGGCAGTGAGTGCTGTCACCATCATTTTGAGAAGCCAGCTTCCCTCAGGGTCTCGAGGTCAATGGATTCAAGAGGTGGTGTCGGCTCTCTCTATAGTGTTATCAGCAACTACTGTGTTTCCCTGAAAATAAGACCTAGCCGGACAATCAGCTCTAATGCATCTTTTGGAGCAAAAATTAACATAAGACTTGGTCTTATTTTACTATAAGACCGGGTCTTATATAATATAGTATAACAAAATATAATATAATACCAGGTCTGATATTAATTTTTGCTCCAAAAGACGCATTAGAGTTGATTGTCCAGCTAGGTCTTATTTTTGGGGAAACACGGTAGTGGCCACCACCTGGCCCGGGGTTGGGAACTAAGAGGCTGTGTCACAACTGCCAACTAGAGGCCAGAATGGCAGAAACACAAGGCAGAGCCTGATCCTAGGTTTGACATAAGACCTCAGGGTCAGGTTATCAGACTTAGCAAATGGAATACAGGATGCCCGTTAAATTTAAATTTCAGGTTCCCGGTGGACAGGGAAGCTATAGACACTGGACCCACTTTTGACATGGAGAGAAAACAGGGGAGATTGGTGGGAAGGTAGACCATAACAGCATAAATTCCCCTTCCAACTGTCACCAAGGGATGTGGATTCTCCAGTGGGGACTGTTAACCAAAATCGACTGAAGGGCTTTGTCACACTACAACCACCACCCCTCCCCGTCCCAGCCCACTGGCCCTGGGTGAAGATCGTGATGGGGATCAGGTTTTAAATGTGCTTTAAATGCCCCTCGAAGTTCCAGCAGAAAAAAAAGGGTGAATTTAGGGCACATTTCAAGAGAGCCATTACCCAGTGCTACCCAACTGAGAGCGGGCTGGAGGGGGAAGGAAGAGGAAGCACTGTACGGGGCTTTGAGCATTTGTAGTCTTTCCTCTTGACTTTCCTTTAAAGCAGAGGAAGTGATACTTAAATTGGGATGCTTGCTGAGCATGACAGGGCCTTGCAAGTTCCCAGAAACAGTGCTGGGTCCAGCTGACCTTGAGACTATCAAGAGCGAAGCCAGGATGGGTGCTAAAGAGGCAGGTGCAGGCAGAGTTCAGGGTTCAGGTTTAGGGCAGGCCTCGGGCAGCAAAGAGGGGCACATGTGCAGAATGCACCTGCATTCTCAAGGGCTACTCAAAGGCCATCAAGGCAGGTCTGGTGATTTCATTCCCCCATTCACAGCCATCTGCAGCTGCTAACGGGATCCCTCTGATGGCTTTGGTTTGCTGCCCAAAGCTGACCAGAAACAAAATTTCTATCGGACGTGGATGCCCCTATCACCGAGAGAGATAAAAGACGCCACGGATGAGGACAGCTTTGACGTTTACTATTTTTGTGACTTTGGGCAAGATATTTAATTTTCTGTGTCATATTTTCCTTCTCTGTAAAACAGGAATAAAAATTACAGTACCCCTCTGACAATACAATGAAACCGTGGTAAGTACTCTGTAAACAATAAACCCCAAATAGCGATGAGCATTGTGGGTTCCTGCTGCCCACTTCTGACTTGACTGCATTGCTACAAAGCCTCAGAACCGGGACAGCGGGAACAGGGACCAAGGGACCAAATGCTCCAGAAAGAGGAAGGGCTTGTGGGGAAGGCCCCTCCTCCACGGTGGCCTGAATGGATGGCCTATTTCAATGGAGCCTCAGGACGTTTCCAGGCACCTTAAAGCGGGTTACAGCCCCAGTGGTTCCCAGCAGAACCACCAGCTGACAAGTGCAATGGTGCTTTTCTGGCCTGTGCCCAGCACTCCTGGGGATCCAGGCTGATTTGGCCCAGTCTACTGGGAAGCTGGGGTGTGGGTGGGGGCGTCATCCCTTCCTGCTACCATTACCATATGTGGCCCATCTTAGAGGCCGCAGCTCTTCACTTTCATTAATAAAATATGCTAATAGCATCAAAACCTAAGGGATTTCCTAGCATTTCCTTTCAGAACCAGGTTAGACACAATAGACTGTGATATGTTTTTGATCTTTCAACCCAAATTGCTTTTCTGCCACCAATTTTCTTTAGAACCAGGCCAATGAGGAGGGAAGGGGAAATGGAAGAGGAGAAGAGAAGGTAGAAAATGCTTCCAGGGAACATGTCAGCACCTATTTCTGGGAACCCACACGGCACGAGAGGTTGGCCACCTACCCGGCCAAGAAGTCAGTGTAGGCAGGATGCCCAGTGGGTGTGCTGACGTCCAAATGCTCCATCACATGCCCACGAGAGGCCTCTTGCCCACTGGTCAGGAAAGGAAGGGCACGGGGAGGTCCAGGGAACTCGGAAGCGGGTCCAGAGCTGAGGACGCCTGGGGGCTGCCTTAGAGGTCGGCTGCAAGCAGAGGCGGCGTGCACTCAGGGCAGCACAAACACCAGAAGGGAAGGGGTAAACTTTTAATTCCCAAACTGGAAAGCAACGGGTAACAGAGGCACTCAGAGGCTGGAGTAAAGCTCTGTGATGGAGGTAATAAGATACACATTATTTTGCCCTGAGAAATGCAAATGAAAGAAGCAATCTGTCTAGTATTGCACAAGCCATGGGGGTTGGGGGCGCCGTAGAAGAGATGTGACTTGCAAACACCTTGGGTGCCAGAGTGAAAGGGTGGTGATTTTAATTAAGTTTCTCCTCCAGTGCTTTCCTCCCATTTCATTTCAATGTTGTGCTGGTTCTTAAAGCGTGACTCTTAGGGGTAATGGAGAGACATTCTTTGGAGAAAGAAAATGATTTTCTCTGGTCTTTCCTTCATGCCTCACCAAATCACAAATACACCTGGTTTCCAAGAGCTCCATAGCCTTCAATTTGATTGTCAGCAGCTGCAGGACCACGCCTCTGCTCCTCATTTTCTATGCATGAGCCCTTCCCCTATGCCTGCTGGCCTCCACCTCGGCAGTGCTGGAGGACCCACTGCTGAGGGCCAACACTGCCGGGGAACCTGTGGGATGGGTTACAGGCGAGAGGGAAGCAATGACAAACGCCTGGAGTGCAGACTGCTGACATCCATCCTGAAATGCTGGACCAGGTGCTGGGAGTCTGGGCTCAGAGGAAAAGTATCCTTGGTAGAAGCATTTGAACCAACTTTGCTGACCGAAAATGACCCCTGGGTGGAGCCATCATTCAGGTGTATCCTGCCCTTCTTTTCTGGGTGGTCCATTCTAGTCCTACTAGGCTCCGAATCAAAGCCATGGTTGTCTGCTAGCCAGTGGGATGGGCATCGAGACAGCGCAGCGGCTCAGCACGTGCTCTGCGTCGGTGCTTTTCTAGGTGCTGGTGAGAGTGGTGAACCAGACCCTGACCTTGGGGGCTTACTACATAGGAACAAAGAAAACCAAACAGGACAACATGCATCAGTTGGTAATAAGTGTGATGGAGAAAACACGGTGATGTGATTGTGGGTTCTAGGGTAGGGCCATGCTAGAGACTGGCACCTGAGTCCAGCCCATCATGGAGAAGGGTCTGGAGGAGCACGGCTGAGGGGGGACTGCCATGAGCAGGGGAGGACAGGATAACAGGTGGGCAGGGGACAGCTCAGGGAGGGCATGGAATGCCAGGGTTAAGGAGCTGAAAACTGATGTCAGCAGGGAAGAGAGGAAAACGGTTTGTATGAAAAACAATCATTTAGCTGCTACCATGTTTCCCGAAAATAAGACCTAGCTGGACCATCAGCTCTAATGCATCTTTTGGCGCAAAAATTACTGTAAGACCAGGTATTATATAAGACTGGGTCGTATTTTACTATAAGACCAGGTCTTACAACATAACATAACAATATAACATAACATAACATAACACCAGGTCTTATATTAATTTTTGCTCCGAAAGACGCATTAGAGCTGATGGTCCAGCTAGGTTTTCTTTTCAGGGAAACACAGTATGTGCCGGAGAATGGAGGAAAGGTAAAGATGCGGAGGCAGGGAGCACAGCAGATTCCTGTGGCTTGTACTGAGTGGAGGCAGTGGGGCTGGACTGAAATATTTCACGACAGAATTATCTAGTGGACTTTCAAGACATAAGTGGAAAGAGAGGAAATCAAGGATGACTCCTAGGTTTTCCTTTTAACAGCTGGGTGGATGGCGATGGTGCTATTTTTTGAGAAATCTGAGGGAGGAAAGTGTGTTTATGGAAAGAAAGCAGGTATGTGGTTTTAGGTATTAACTTTGATGTGTGTCTTGGCCATACAAATGGATATGTCAACAGGTGATACGGGAGTCTGGAGCTCAATGGAATGGTCACTTTTTTGGGAATCATCAGCAGAAAATGGTACCTAAGACATGGAACTAGCGAGCTTTGTTGGGGGAGAGAATGTGAGAAGAGAAGGCTGCCAGGAACTCAAACCTGGGACTCCCCAAATTTAAAAGCCCAGAAAAGGAAGAGAGACCAGCCAGGGATAGTGGGAAGAGATGCCCCCAAGCTGTATTTGCCATGACTGTGGAAAGTATTCCTATAAAGGGTTGGCAGGAATATGCCAGGAAGGGGGTTAAAGGAACAAAGCACTTAACTTTCCTGTAAGGCCCGACACTTGGTATGATTAGTAGAAGCAGTTGGGAGAAAGGAGTGAGCAGAGGACTGGGGGAAAAGGGAGGGTAGTTCTATTTACAAACACGCCAGACATTTCCCCTACTAATGTGATACCCGTAATAAACCTGAGAGGGATACTGAAGAGTTTCTGCTTTACAGAGGAGGAAACGGGGGCTAGAACACATGGCAGGTTGGTAGAGGGAGGATGTGAATTCAGCTTCAATTCAGTTTATGATAAAATATAACACACACACACACACACACACACACACACACACACACACACAGCAATGTATAAAATGGGAACGGCAAAAGGATTACTATCAAGCAAGTACGCATGTGGCCTTTACCAGGTAACACAGCAGCAGCTGGCTGCCTCCAGGAGGCCCCTGCAAACTCTTGGCCAGTGCTGGCCAGCCAGGTGGGAGCTCGCCCACATTTCCTTGCTCTCCTTTCACGTTCCTGTTCCCTTGACATTAGTCCAGTTGTGCCTCACTTTGAACTTAACATAAATACTTACACTGTGTGTCTTCTTTTGTGACTTGCTTCTTTCACAGATTGACCTAATAGACACACTGGTTTTGCATGTTTTTGACCCTCATATAAATGGAATCATACTGCATGAATGTCTTTGTGTTATTATGTTATTGAAATTTTTTCACGTTCATTCCCATTGCTGAAGAATATTCCCGTGAACAGATCACACTTTGTCACACTACTGACAGACATCTGAGTTGTTTCTAGTTTTGGGATATTATGAAAACCACTGTTATTTAAATTCTCATATGTGTCTTTTGGGGAACATATAACTGAATTTCTGTTGGGAATATAGCTAGGAGTTGAATTGTTAAATCACAGGGAATAACTACACTAAGCTTCAGTAGATAAATGCCAAATGGTGCATTTGAATTGAATTGTATCTCCCACATAGATTGGACATTTTTATCATTATGAGGAGACTACTCTCTTTATTTCTGGTAATGCTTTTGCCTTAAAGTCTATTTTATCTAATATTAATATAGTTACATCAGCTTTCTTTTGGTTAGTGTTTGCATGGTTTATCTTTTCTCCCATCTTTTTATTGTCAACATTTCTGCATCCCATCGTTTTAGATATGTCTGTTTTAAACAGCAAATGGTTGTTTTTTATTTTTTAAGTCAATGTGTCAATCTCTGTCTTTTAACTGGAGCATTTAGTTTATTGACATTTAATGAAAATTCTGATAAATTTAGTTTTAAATCTAACACCTTATTTTGTGCTTATTATTTGTCCTGCCTGTTTGGTTTCTTTAATTCTTCTTTTGGGTCTTCCTTCACAAATCACTCTATTTTTCTCCCTCTATTACTTTGGAAATTCTGTACTCTTGTTTCTATTCTAGGAATGTCAATATGCATACTTAACGCCTTTAACCTCCTCCTGGATAAAACAAGATCTTGGGAAAATTAAACTCCATTGACCCCCGCCCCCTTCCAACTTTTAGGTATTTATTGCCAGGTATTTTAATACTATCTTGCTTTAAGAAAAAACCTAATAACTTACAAGACAATAATATTGTTTTATATAGTCAGCGCTGATTTAAATTCACCTCATATCTGCCTCTTTGTCTGCTGGGGGCAACACTCAGCTTTTATTATTCTCAAAATTTCCATATTTGCCCTCGTTTTTGAAGGACACACACACACCCACCCACCCCCAGAAGCCTAGGTTGGTAATTGTTTATTTCTGCACTAGGAATAGACCGTTCCAGCGTCTTTGGCTTGTCCAGCGTCTTTGGCTTGTACTGTTGCCAATGAGAAGTCACCTGTCAGTCTAATAACCCTCCTCCTTTCAAAGAAGTCTTTTTTCTGGCTGCTCTTAAGATTTTTCTCTGTGTCTTTGGTTTGCTACAGTATCACTCTGATATGTCTAAGTGTCGATTTCTATTTCATTTATCTTGGGATATGCTTTGGGTTTTAAAAAAATCTATAAACAGATATCTTTCATCTTTTCCCACTCTGTCCTCCAAACTGCTTAACTTCCCTCCCATTTACTGTCTTTTTGTCGCTGAACTATGTTCTGGATAATTTCTTCTGTTTTCCAGTTCATGGATTCTCTTTTCAGCTGGTCCTACTATTAAATCTATCCATTTAGTTTTTAGTTATGGTCACTATATTTTTTATTTTTGGAAATTGTCTGTGTCTTTTTCAAATCTGTTAGGCCACTTTTTTAAGTTTAAAATCTGTACTTGATATTTACCTTGCTTAAATTCTTTGCAGATCTGATTCTGTGCCTGCTGTTTCTCAAGGTGCCTTGTTCCCTTATGTAAGTATTTTCAGATAGCAAAATTGCCCTTTAAAAAACTGGAAATAATAACCAACCTAGCTTCAAATTCTATCAAATCTTTACAAGGGGAAAGACGTGATAGCACTTACTGAATGGAATTACCATCAAAACACAAAAAGCACAATAATCTTTTAACCTCAATCCAACCTTATTTTAATCACGACTGCATAACAGGAATATTTTTATCACTAGTCATGACCTGAACTCTTGTATATGAGATCAATTTAAATATGGTGCTCATAAAAAGGTCACAGTCTCATAATAAATATCACAGAGGCCAAATCATTACTCATAGGTAGATTTTTTTGCGACATTATCAAATGTGACCTTTCCCCCTTCTTTGTTCAGCAAAGATCACTTTTTGTTCCAGGGGTACACTTCTGGGGATTCTCCACATATTCCTGCAGAGGGTCCTCTCCCCAGCTGTTGCCTCTGCTCTTGCCATCTGTATAGGAGAATTTGGGGTCTGACCTCCCTCTGCCCAAACAGACCTTACAGGTTTTGGTCCTTGTGCTTCCCTCCCTTCAAATCTGTGGCACTGGGCACACTTCTCAATAGAAATCTTCCTGCCCTTCTCGACATCCCGTTTTGAAGTCAGCTCTCTAGTTACTGGTAAAGGAGCCGCTAAAGGAGTGAGCATGGTCAGGCGAGTTAAGAAAGTTTATTGTGAGAGGAAGTCTACTGGGCTGAGCAAAGATGGCTATAGCCCGGGCTGCGCGTCTAAAGGAGACTGCAGTGAGGAGGGTTATATAGGGGCAATGCTGACAGGGTAGCATTGTTTGAACAGAAAATGCCTGCAAGCCAGCAGCTGTTTTGTGGCATTTTCTGTTATCACAAGTTTGGCTCTGTCTGCAGGTGTAGGCCAACAGACATTTTGTTGTTTTCTTGCAGACATGGCTCTGCCTATAAGTCAAGGTCTCTGAGCCCTAACATTCATAGACCTAACAGTTAACCTATGTGCTGAAAAGGCTCACCCAATAGCTGGTGCTGTCATCTCTAAGTGCTGCTCAACCCTGGCTGTGCAGCAGAAGTGCCTAAGGAGCGATCTGAAGACACAGAGAACGACGACTCTGGGTTCAGCAGCTCTGCACAGGGGTGACCTTGTCACCTGCACTTTGGAAAACTCCCCGAGGATTCTCTTGCTTAGCCAACATGTGACACAGTCCCTTCCCTGGAGGAGCTACTGGGCCCTTTGATCTGCCTGCAGGTGTGAGGAAGGCAAGTGAGTGGAGGCGTGGGGTAGGCACTGGAAAAACACAATCAGATCTGTGGAATCCTGGCGAGGGGAAAAAAGTCTCAGGGAAGGAGGGAAGAGCAGAGCACTTAAAAGTTACACGCTATTAGCTATTCCCTAACCCAGTGACTGGATTTTCCATTGCCTGAAAAGTCCTCCATACAAAGCAGATGTCTTTTGTAATCTTGTTTTCTCTTCCAGTCTCATTTTATTAGCTCTCCCTTATCTTTAACAGCACTACTCCTAACTTTTACAAGACCTGCAAGCAGAATGAACACTGTCTGACCCACATAATCAATACTCAGAGAAACACAGAGCGTAGCACACTCTGGTACTTCCCCGCTGCCTTAGATCACTAGACAAATGTGGCGAAGAAGAGGGAGCTGTGAGTTACTAGAGCTGAGTTGGAGTGGGTTGGTCTGGGGAAGATGTCAGAGGCCCTCTCTAGGTAACACTGACTCCTGCCTGCCCTTCTTCCTGGGTCTCCCCCAGATGGCTCTGTGGCACTTCCGCCTCTGTCCTGTGGCATTCCATCTTTGACACACTGACTTAGAAGTACGGTAGTTAAACAAGCCCGCGAAGTCATTAAAAAAAAAATACTTTTAAACATACTGGTCAACTTCCAAGTTCATTCAAATAATCTTGAAGCCTAGTTTTAGTAACATGGCCCCCAGAATGAATTCCTCACCTGACTTTATTATAGGTCAGCTCGTAAATAACCCCAATGCCGACCACCTGGTGCGCGTCTTTATGTGACAGGAGCTCTGCAAAGGGCTTTGTGTACATCTCTTATACGATGAGTACGTACTGGACATACTACATACAGTATCTCACGAGATCCTCACAACCATGGAGGGTGGTAACATTATCCAGTTTTATGGCGAAGGAGCTGAGCCTCAGGCATGGCCTTACGGTGAGGGGCGGGACGATGAGCACCCAGGGCTGCCTGGCGGGGCCACACCACACTTCCTTTCACTGTTAGGGGCGGGGTCTGTTACCCCGAGGCATGGACCCACTTCTGCAGAAACTTTGTTCCTTAGTTCCTGCTGAGGTTCCTAAGCACTCACGGAACACTGCTTCTTTCTTGATATTCCTAAATACCTAGTTTATGGACATCCTCTGTGTATTGCAAAGTAAAGAAGAAGGGAGTGCAAGTG
Source organism: Rhinolophus sinicus (assembly GCF_036562045.2). NCBI lineage: Eukaryota > Metazoa > Chordata > Mammalia > Chiroptera > Rhinolophidae > Rhinolophus > Rhinolophus sinicus. The sequence goes on along the minus strand of NC_133760.1, from coordinate 27,654,529 downwards.
ATGGCCTGGATGCTATCTGAGGGCTGGTGTGTCACAGATTGAAGCCAAGGGGGGAGCTCTACCCTGGGCTGTAACGACACGGACAAAAAAACAACAACAGAAAAAAGAAAACCCATGATAATGCGACAACGGCTAGGCACTCTGTTGGCTCTGCTTTTGAAGCATTTGAGCTAGTCTGGCTTCTCAGAAGGCCAAGTAATTCAGGTCAGGCCAAGACTGATACAGTGAGCCATCTGACCACGTGAACTAATGAGGTGACTTACAGTTCACAGAAGCTATAATTTAGCAAATTCAGCTTGGCAGACGTGACTGTCCCTGCGAGAAGTGCTGCTCACATGCCTCTCCCTTCCTGTCACTCCCAGTGTTTTTCTCACCGCCAGGACCTGCCCCACATTAGAACAGAGCTTCACTGACAGACCAAAGTACTCACATTTTTTCATTTAAATTGGGTGGCCTTTCTGCAATAAACTATTTCACAGTTCTTAGGATTTTTCAGAGGACTAGAATCTCCTCCTTACCCTTCTTTCCCTCGATTGTGGATGGCTAGTTCTTCGCCGATGCCCTCTTCCTCCTTGAAGCTCTCCCAGTCCAACTTGGACTTCTCCAGGGTGCTCATCTTCTGCTTCTTGGCTCCAATTTTTCCCAAAAGGCTGCTCATGCCACTAGATCTCTTTAACCTAGGGGAAGGGAAAACATGAGACATGTAATATGCGAAAACTACATAATCTCTTGATTAATGGTTTTTTGATTGGCACAGGGCCCCCTAGAATCGAGCTATCTATCTTAATGGGAGCGATGTTTGTATCTAGGGTACTGCCTGTCTGGTGTGGAGAACACTGATAGTAAGTAGACCAGAATTCTAAAGCACTTTTCCTGCTTAACATCTCGGACCGCTCTAAGGATCTGGGGTAGGAAATCCTGCAGACCTCTGTATGTCCTGACAGGTCTCTGCTTGCAAGGAGGGAGAAGTACAGCATGATTCAGACACGGCTTTAGATTCACATGCCCAGGTTCATATTCCAGGTCTAACTGACTTTAGGTAGTTATCTAACCACATCTGCCTTGGCTTCCTAATCTACAAAATGAATACGTACCCACGGGGTTATAGTGCATCTTACATGCAAAATGTTTAAAATAGCACCTGGCAGAGGAAAGGTGCAATAAATGTTAGCCATACTGAATCACTGTCATCATTTGTGCACTAAAGCCCCAGGGAATTCTTTGAAGAGAAAGAGAACCAAACCCCAACACTGATGATCAAGAAGTCACAATATCTTAAAAGTACTCTAAGACCAGTTTCCTTTCAACTCCTGTGAGTCAGGGCCTAGGTTTTTCCCAGGAGGTGGAGAATATCCCTTGCCCTGAAAGCAGGGAATGTACAGCCCATGTTCTATTTGCTGGTGTTGCTAGCTAGCATGGACTGTGGGTGAAACCCCATTTGCCCACGTTCAAGTCTTGGCAGGTCAAATTTTCTAGCCAATGTTAAATGTATGAGCTAAAATAAGAAAAACAGAATGCAGCTGCTGAGAAGATGGTATTAGGGGAAGGAACGTGGCTTTTGGTCTCTTTATGAAACTAATACAGGTTATATACCAGCATGCAAGAAACTGAAAGTGATTTTTTGCTTTACTGGGATAAGCAAGAGTTAAAACATTTAAAAACTATGAGCTAACACTACAAGGCCTACCGAGAACGATAATGATACCTGTCACTTGCCTAGAATGCTGATTCTCCAAGTGCTTTCAGAGCCATTTGCTTATCTCTTCTAACTACGGCCTGTGAAAGAGGAGTGCTGAGTCTCAGAGTTGGAGGAGGGGGCTTCACGATGACCTAGTGTCCCTCTAACCACTCTGAAACCCCACCTTCCTCGATCGCAGTGCCCATGAAGGGATGGCTCCCTGTCTCTGCTCTGGAGTGAGCAGACAGGCCAGTGTCCAAAATGCACATGAGACTGTTGGGCTGAACCATTTCCCTCCGCACTCTCACTGTATTCATGTCGGTTGAGAGGAGGCTACTAGCTTCCCTACTGTGGTCACGTCTCACTACACGCTGTTAGCTTAAGATCAACTTAGAAGAGGCTGGGCGGGCATCCTCATCCGCATTTTGAGTTGGACAAATAAACAAAGTCTGAAGAGGTTAAATGATACAACAAAGGTCAAATCAATAGAAAATGCAGATCCAGGACGAGGCAAGGTCATCTTGACGCCCAGTGCAGTGCACTGTACTGTCTTGCCTCGAAGGTGAGAATTTACTTGAGATATTTTCAGACAGCTATTTTACTTCCCAAATTGCTTAAGAATTTTCCAAACAGCTCTTTATGAGCTTTCAATTCACATCTTCTAAAAATTCTTTCCCTATAACAATTTCTCCCTCAACACATACACGCGCCCTGTTGTACCAGGAGCAGGGCATGAGTGGGGATTAAGAAACTTAAGATGTCTCAAATCTTTTCACTTCTCACCTGCCTCAGGGCCACTACCTAGGTTCTCACTGTTACAGTCTCTCAGGAGCCTCTTCACTGGTCTCCCTGACTTCTGTCCTGTCCCACCCTCATTCATGAGCTCCATCCTGGCATCTACTCTACCTGCTGTCATTTGAGTGAATTTTCTAAAACACAAAACTTATCATGTTTTTCTGCTTAAATGTCCCTGGACCCCTATTGTTCTTACAATAAGCCTGAATTCCTAAACTTGCAAAGTTTTTCCTGATCTTCTCTTATCACACCTACCCTTGTAATCTATGCTCCATCTATATAGTCCTGTACCTGCACTTCACCTCCACCTGCCTCCCTCCCATTCATCTGGTCTTACCTCAGCTTAGAAACCACTTCCTCCAGGAAGCCTTCCTGGACCCTTCCCCCAATCTCTGGATTAGCTACCTCCTGGTGCTGTTTCTATTGCACCCCAGTTCTTTTCCTATTGTAGCACAAATCCTTTCCCTGACAGATGCTCAAGAACTCTAATTTCAGCTGTCCCTGCACTGGTCCACTCTGAACAAGCTCAGTCACTGCTAAGCTTGTGTATTTGGCAAGACAATATCTTACCAAAAGCACACACCTGGAGGATTTCCATTTCTGGTTGCAGGGCCCCCTTTGCCCCTGGATACGTGGTGAAGTTCATGCCATTGGGGCCACCCTCATTTAGCTGGTGGCTGAATGGACCAGCCTCCTGTGCTCATACAGGAAATTCTGGCAGGTACTCTAAATACTTCTCAGGAGTTCTGGTGGCATCGAGCCCTCGTGGCCTTGGACAGGCACTCTTGTATTGGCTTTTCCTCCTAACCTGTCTCACTCGTCCCAACCCCTCACTCCTGCTTCCTGGGATGACTTTCCAAATAATCTACCTGCACTACAATTCTGCTCTGAGCGGAACCTAACGGATATTTAGGAGAAACGTAATTTTTCTTGTGTATGTTGCCTCTTTGCGGACACTCCAAATCTCTCTAGAGAACATGGATATAGTTCTGCAAACAGCAGGCACTCAGTAAAGCCAACAATGTCATCTGGACACAGAACAAATTAGTGGGAGAGAATTAGATCTTTGTAGAATAAAAAGTATTCAGAACACTTTGAAGTTGGGGAATTCTAAGGGGAGTAATTTCCACTTGTATTCACCAATCAGCTCTCAACAACGGGTTCCCTATTTTATCTGGGCAGCACCAAAGCTGGACACCATCTCTGTCCCTCAGCTTATAGCTCTGATGGTATTCCCAGATTACACCGTCTCTTCCACAAATCACTTTCAGAAGTCTATGAGAGAATGACTTTTTGCTACATGGCAGTAAAGAGGGTTCCAGAAAAGGAAAAAAGCCGTAATGCCCTTTTGCCCTGTTCACCACTTAAACATCAGCAAAATGTCACCTGTGCTATTATGCGTTATGGGAAAGCTTCCAGGTCTACCTTCATTGGATCATTAACATGGTTTATGATTTCCTAATTTGATAGTCTTGAAAGCAAAATTACCTGTCTTTTATTTGAGGCTAAATCAAAGTGAATGACGCATTTATAGTAGCAGCCAGAACTCACGGAGGCTCATCATAACTAAGACCTTCACTTTCTTCCTGGAACCTGGCATGTGGGGTCCCTGCAGGCTTTTGGGCTCTTACACTCACTCCCACCTTGACATGGGGCTTTAGTGGCATGATCCCGGCGTCATTCCATGGCAGCTTTCAGGAAGGCAGAGTTACCCAGTGCTTGGCCCTATCTCTGCTGGGAAGGTTCGTCAATCAGGCTTTCAGGAAAGCTGAGGCAGGCAAGAAAGCCTCAGGGGCTGCTGGCTCTCTCTGCTGCGAAAGAAGGCTGCAGAGGGCAGAGCAGCGGTACATCTCTCTAAGAACTTTGTCTCCTCAGGAGGGAGTAAATCAACACTGGTTTCCCATAGGCATTTGGCAGCTGTGGAGACCGGAAAGCTGTGGAGAAGAGCAGGCCAGAATCCCCTTGGAGAAGTCTCTGCTGTCAGTAGGAACCGATGCAGTTCCAGGCACCACTCTTTGTTCTGGAACCTACGCTATAAGGGCAAGGGACTACCAGAAAGTTGGTTTAGACAGACTGCCCCCTCACCAAGCTGTGGATTTTCCTATCTTGGTTCTAAAGTGTGATGAGCGGTGTCACAGAAGACCATAGTACTTCATTCAAGAGAATCCACCTGTTATAAGTCAAAGTTCAAAGAAATGCATCACACACTTGCCCACTCACAGATTACATCCGGAATGTTATACTCAGACATGTCCAGAGTATTGTTGCCACGATGTTTTCAATGTAACAATGATATTTCAACCTCCTCCTGAATGGCACACTCCTCTACCGACCTTACCACCATAATACGGATATAAAGACTCATCCTGTCCGAGGAGCATGGCTTTCTTTCTAACCAGCCAGCTTCCCATAAGAGAGCATGGCTGAGTGCACGCTGGGGAAAGAGACTTACCAAGTTTTCTTTCTTGTGTTTTCTGTCCAGTTACCCATCAAGCAGCAATTACCTCCAATTCCCTTCCTACCTAGCCCAAATGACCTATCCCAACACCAGACACCAGCCAAGACCTCACACAAAATAAGGCTCAGAAACTCAGAAAAGGAACAGGGACAAACTAGTACTCTGCTTCTCTATCCCCAGAAATGTAAGTTTAACAAAACTGATTACAACTAAATGATAAACTCCATCCTGTTGAGTCAGTCATAAAGATATTATTGTAACTTGTTTTCTCTGCGGCAGCCCCATGATTCACCAACCCATTTCCATTTATTTTGTAGCAAAAGCACTGCTGTATTTGGCCACCCTCAGAGAGGCGCTAAATCCTGCTGTTATTTATAAGAGGTACTGGAAAGGAGCTGGGAAAAGAACGTCTCAAGTGGCAACAGAAAGGATGGCAGGACACAACAACTGCTTGTGAAGGGAAAGTGGGAACCTCTTCCCCCGTGACCTTTAAAATCAGCCTCAGGCAGTTGGCGTCCCAGGGATTAGAATTTTCGGTTTGGGAATACATTTAGAGCTATTCATTCATTGTACTCATCCAACAGACATTACTGAGAAACGACTGTCTACCAGACATTGTGTTTAGAACTGGGGACATGAAAATATATCAGGCATACTCTTTGGTTTCAAGGAGACAATCTAATAGAGGAGATCGCCATGCAGGGAAATTGTAACCACATACTATGAGGACACGGAGAGGGAGCAGCTGAGAGGCTGTTTAATCCAAACTGCCTATTTTAGAGGTGAGTTAACTAAAACCTGAGAAGGTTAAGAAACCTGCCCCAGTTCACAATGGGAGACTTGGGGCTAGTACTCCATGCTTTTGACACCCAGCCTGTCTTCTCCATCTTGCTGATGCTAGAGATGGGGACGAGATAACCTTTGAGGGTACCTTCCATGCTCCAATTTCCACCATGGCTCACTGCTTTTGGGGACTGGTGGGTGGTGGTGGTATTATTATTTTCCCTGTTGTCCCAGAGCTCACTGTACACAGGACCCATTTCTTACTCATTTGGACTCACCCATTGTATAGCATAAAGCCTTGTCATGGTACGTGATCACTACATGTTTAATGAACTAGATCCCTGTGACTTGACAATGGACTTACCCAAATGAATTTTTTTCTTGTAACAAAAAGATTCCACACTACACTTGAACTGATAGGCCAGAAAAGGTAGCTCCCAAACTAGATCAGCAAGGACAGGGCCGACACATGTTCTCGGAAGCAGTACTGACCTTTACTTAGAACTTCAATTTACAGAGCCTGGCTCAAGTCTGTGCCTTCCATCACACAACTAGCATAACCACTGAAATGCAAATTATTTGGAACAAAGATTCTTTGGCAGACATACGCAGTTTCCTTAGTATTTGTCATCTGTTTACAAGGCGGGAGTGAACTTTTTTGTAGCTCACACATAGACTATTTTCCAGAACCCTGAGAAATGGGAAGAAAGTTCATGATAACCCTTTGGTGAGAACTGTCTACTTGGAACCACTCTTCTCTTTCAGATCTTCTTTGGATTTAGCTGAACTCTGTCAGAATGAAAAGTAAAGCCTTGATCCCCGGGCCCATTTCACTCCCCACCTGATCTACATCTCTAAGTAATGCAGAGATTTACATCTCTAAGTAATCTCCCCAAAGCCTAAAAACAGACCACTCAAGGAAATGGACTGGAAGCCAGTGGTACGTGAGGGAGATAGTTCAAATCCCATTCACTTCATCACCTTGTACTGACAGTATTCTGTGCGACATCAGGCTCAGGAAAGTGGAAAACCAGAAGTAAAACAAGATGTTCCAAATGATCTTAAACATTTTGTGGCTTGCAAAATTGTCAGTACTCTTAAATCTATTATTATTGTTGATATAGTGCCAGCAAAAAAAAAAAAAAAAAAAAACAAGTGGCATCTATCAGCAGGTGAAATGAAAGCTGGCAAACAGCAGCAGCTTCAGTTTTTCTACAAATAGAAAATGATTTGCTACTAAGTTTTATTACTCTTATGCTAATTCAAGAATGAACTGTACTTAAGTTTGTCTGATTTGATTTCAGCTGCTCTGCATCTTTATAACATGTCTATGAAACATACCTGCTTTATTCCACACTTGAATTTTCCTTTAATCTTTTAATCTAGCATGGTCTCCCATCTTTTTTTCTGTTTTCTTTGATTTTTGGTCATTGATGTCATTGCCGATTTTTTGAGTCCAGGTTCATTTTCTTATATAATATCGCTACTTTGGGGTTTGTCTGTTTCCTGTGCTAAGTATGTCACACTGATGAGGCTGGGTACTGCTTACTGCACCATCACACAGTGATGGACACAGAGTGTCAGGTCAGTCCAGGACCGATGATACTAAGTGTGGTCCCTTGGGGAAGGTGCTGATGGCCAGAGCTCTCATTTGTAAAGGGACATTCTCCCCTCTGTAATTAATGTGTAATATGTAGGATAAGGGTCTCAGGAAGTTTAGAAGCTTTGACTGCTTATTTCTGGTGCTTCACTCTATAATACCGTGACGTGTACTCTAAGGACAGACTGGGTGAATGAATAGTAAAGGATCTTATTTGAAGGACAAATATTCAGAAAATCCCAAAGGAAACATAAAGCTCTGGCTTTATGAGAAAAATCTCTAAAAACTGAAAGAGCAGTAACCAGAGAAAAGGCCAAGGGTTGTGTATGGATCACCAGCAGAGTCCTAGATTGGACAGACCAATGGTGAGAACAGAGGTCTCTGGCCAACATGGAAGCATTCATCCAGATACCTCGATATTCTTCTCAAGGGGTGGCCTGGTATGTGTAAGGGTTAAGTGACACGGAAGGCAGTGGCAAAGAAAAACCCTTCTGGCCTGTCCATCAGACCTCTAGGAAATAATACTTCTGAATTTCCCTTCTCTTTTGTCCCACTCCCATGTGGTTTCATCTCATTCCCTGGGAAAGAGATAATGCCACATCCCTTCCAGCCTCTGCCCCAGCAATTTCCTTCCTTGTGTCATTCCCATGTGGTGGTGGTGGTGGTGGTGGTGGTGTCATGGCAAAGCAGGAAGGGCCTCCGTTTTACGGCAGTTAGGAAGTAAAGAGGCCTGGGGGCCCTCCAAGGAGGAAATGTTCAGTTTACTGGGAATTGGGGATTATGCCAGGGGAGGGGGATGCTTTCCCCGAGGTGCAAACTGCTGTTGCTTTAATTTGTATGATCAGGCACAGCTGGGGAGAATAATTTATTGACCAACACAAACAGGCCATTTACATTTCTGAGACAGAATTTTAAAGGAATTATTAAGTACAGCTTTTAACGAAGCCCATAATGGCATTTTTCTTTATGTAGAACCCTGGGAGCTCAACTGAGGCAGGCACAGCTTGTTTTCCAGATACTGGTTCCATATGGGCTCCCAAACAACCACAGCCACAGAGGCAAAGGAGAGATGAGGGGGACTGAGGATCTGGCAGCTACCAGGACAGTGACCCCTCCACAGGTGAGCTCTTCCGCTCTCTGCGGTGAGTGCTAAGCCAGGGCGGGTCTGCAGCCTACCTGCCTGGGCTGAGCGCAGGAGCCACCCGCTCACCCTGTCGCTCCCATCAGGAAAACACCGCTGGGCAAACAGCTCAGCTCTCCAACAGCTAATATGAGATGCAAAGCACAGGGCATGGAAGATAAATGTGCCTTGATTATGGGTTGTATGGCTAATTGCTGATTAGGGAGTTGGCATGCTTTCTCAGACCTCAGCATTCTGCTTTTCCTCTGACGCTCGGCTTTCTTTTTCTCCCAGGCAGTTCTCTATCTCCTCATGAAAATATCTGAGATGTCAACATAAAGTACGTTTTAAATTCTTGGGCACCGCCCAGAGTGAGATCAGGTTAACTTTTCAGGATGTGGGGGTGTCTCTAGCCCTCTAGCCAGACCAGAACTATTCCTTTAGTCTTACATCACAGAGACCTCACTGAGAACGAGTCATGCCTGTGCTCCTTTCTAGAAATGGGTGAGCACACTAACCACATGGCTTTAAATGAAACTCATATGAGTTGGCCAGCGTACATTTTGCAAAATTACTTCCCCTCCTTCCCAAACTTCTCACTGCTACTAAATGAGCATGCTCGATTCCAAATGAGAAGGATATGGATGCTGGACACAGCTGGCAATCCTGACACCTCCACATTCTGTCTGAAGGGGAGTGTGCTTTATGGTCCTTTCATTAATGAGGCTGAAATGGTAAGAAAGGTCATTTTCAGCACGTGGTGCTCTTGCTGGGGCCTGACTCCAAATCCCTCTCACAGTGGCACCTGCCACGTCGCTCGCTCATTTACTTGCCAGGGTATCTTCTCCAGCCTCTTAGAAGCCACAATACTGCTAACTCAATGGGCAATGTAACAAAGCTTATACCCCAACCTGCCCCCCTCTCCGGGGCAGCTCCCACCTCTCCTCAAAAAGCCAAGGAACACCACCATCAACGTCAGCAGTTTCCCCCTGGTCACAGCACCCCTCACAATCCGGGATTTAAAGAGCCCTTGGGAAGCAATTATCTGCACCAGGGTGATCAAAAGAAGGGGGTTGTTTCAGCCTGAGTCCACGATGTCCCTTTGCTAAGGCAATGCAATGGCTTTTAACAAAGAGAAGTATTTGTTCCCATGTAGTTTGGTAGAGAAAGCAGAAAACTTTCTTTTTACTTTATGCAGGAAATGGTTTTCATAGATGCTAACCGCAGCTCGGCAATCTGTATAAACCACAACATAGTTTCTCTTTAATAAATGGAAGATTTTTACCCATTGTATCACTAACCACCAAAAAGAATTCCCACCCTCCACCTCTAAAGCAAGAGATGGAGGGTGGGAATTCCTTTCCTTAATCTGTTACCCAGGGTTGCTAAAGCAGCTTTTTCATTCAGAAATGTAGATTATTCTACAAGTTTCCTGTCACCCAATCCCACTGCTGAGTGATGGACAAACCTTGAATGAATCCAGTCTCTCTGCACTCTGAGATCCCCTCAGATGACGTGCCTTTATGACCATGACCCACAGGGGGTCATAATATAAATGTATGACTGTGGGTTATGGCCAAAGTTTTGAAAAAGGTGCTTTGGCAATCGCTGGCTGGGATAAAGGCCTGCTGAAATAAAGCTGGCCATGCATAGATGGTTTGAGGGAATTGAAACGAAACGAAATGAAACCAAATCAAACCAAAGCAAAAGCATCGTTAGTTGCCCTTCATCAACTAAAGATGTGAAGGGCAGATTACTGAGTTCTTTGATTCATCCTTGCATACTATTAACCATTTGCTCTGGGAAACTAGCCATCACTGTCTCCCTGCTTTGAGAGCAAGGTTCCTGCCCTGAGGCCAGCAGAGTAGCCTTGACCCTCTCCTGGGGGGCCAGTGGCTTTCGGATGCCCTTCCCATCACTGTGAGGCTCAGCTGGTAGGTACTTCAGCAAAGACTGCCTGAGCGTGTTCATCATTTTCACTGCCCGGAAGGAAGCAGGCTCGGAGCTAGGGGACACTGACAGTCTCATCTGAATGACACAATTAAAACTAAAAGGGCACACACATATTAAAAAAACCAAAACAAGCCCCCCCAACTACCTAGCTGTAGCGAGGAAGAGTTTTCCTCTAAGAGAGAAGATAATGGAGACAATAACCCAAGTATATAAAAGCTACTGAATTTATTCATATTCTGAAAGAATGCTGGAAAAATCTGATGATTAATAATTTCTTATTTCTAGCCAATAGGGTTAGAGTTAGGGTTAGGGTAAAAATACTTTTAAAAATAGCTTTACTGAGATATAATTAACATACTAAAGAATTCACCCATTTAAAGCATGCAGGTCAATGGTTTTCAGTGTATTCAGTTGTGTAGCCATTACCACAATCTAATATTATAACATTTTGTCACCCCCTCAAAAACAACCCTCACACTGATTAGCAGTCACCCCCCCCCATCGCCCCAGCTCTAGCCAACCACTAATCTACTTTCTGTCTCTATAAATTTGCTTATTCTCTCAGCTAATACTTTTAAATCATGTCTGACTATTTTAAATTATTCAAAAGCAACATATCTCTCAGTTGGTTATCTATTACAGCTTCCTATTGGAAACATTTAAACTTTCAATTTGTTCTCTATGTTGATGGTCAATACATAAATTTCGCAAGGGCCAGGAAAATCAGAAATCTAGACTTCAGATAAGAACACTGGAATATCTGTTGTAGAGCTCAGTCTCACACTATTTTGAAGCTGTGTTTTTAAAACAGTGGGGTACAGTGGCTTTGCATACATTGCAAAAACATGTCCCTGCCATTTAATTTTTTTTTTTTAAACCCTGGGCGAGTTAATTTCTCTGAGCCCCAAGTAACCAATTAGTAAAACGAGGATAATAGTAACTACCATGAAGGGTGATGATTACATGAGATATTCATCAACTCAACCCTATTTATTGAGTGCCTTCCGTGTGCCAGACTCTGCTGGCCCCTGGAGATAGAGACACAGATTTCTTACCCTCATTTAATTCATTTGCACAAGAGATAGATACGCAAACAAGTAATTACATTATGAGAAAACGACTACCCAGCAAGGGCAGTAAAAGCATAAGCATGTGAATTGGGGAAAGCTGCTGAGAGAGGGGTATGTGTCTGAAATTTGAAGGGTAAGAGGGAATCTGCCAGGGGGACAAACTGCCAGGGGGATAGAGAAGTCCAGAAAAAGGTTAATAATATCTGCAATGTATGTGAAAGCACGTAGCACAACACCTGGCACATAGTAAATAATCAATATTCCCTGTCGTCCCAACTCTTACACTCGTATGTCCTTGAAAAGATACTCTTTAAAATCCAGAAAGAAATTAAAATCTTGCTGCTGCTGGAGAAAAACTGGCGGATCTGAAACTTTAGGAGTTGCTTGTTCTGTTTTTTTCCTGAGGCTAATTCATCTTTGGCAGCAAAGTACATTTTATATTTTGACTTCTTTTCCCCCACAAACTTTTCATTTAAAAAAATTTCAAACCCAGATCTCCTTTAATCTAGAACAGTCCTCTTGCCTGTAGAAGGGCCTACGACTTGGACCTGACTGTTGGCGTCGGCTTCTTTGAAGGCATCTGGGCGTCTTCCAGCCTGCAATTCTTGGACTGCTTTGCTTCATCTACACGTACTTCCTGAATGACTTCATCCAGTCCCAAGGCTTAAATACCAGTTATATGCTCGGACTCCCCACATGTCTTATCTTCAGCCCAGACCTTTCTCCCAGACTCCAGCCTTACAAGCCGTTGCCCAGGGGACATCTCTACTGAGATGCCCAGTATACTTGGCCTGCGGCAGCAGCTGCCCACAAGGCAGCAACCACACCGGCCCGGGGCTTACCTCTTAGACTTCCTCTCCTCACCGACCCCCATTTATTCCACCTCAGGCAAGCACCCATCTTACAGACCTTGCTTCAAGCCATTCTTCTGTTCGAAATAGTCTCTTCTCAGTTAGCAGCTTGGTTAACTCCCTCCCCTCCCTCAAGTCCCCTCACGTTTCAATTTCTCAATGAGACTTATCCTGGCCATTCTATTCAATACTGTAACCTTTATCCTGACCCCACACTCCTGATCCCCTACCCTCCTCAGATTTTCTTTCCTTGATGTTTTCTAACACACCATGTAATTTATTTATGTTTATTGTCTATCTCCCTGCTGGAATGGAAACTCCACAAAGGCTGGGACCTATGTCTGTTTTGTTCACTGATAAAACCCAAGCACCTGGCAGTGCCTGGCAAATAAAAAATTTGTTGAAAGAATGTATGAATATTAGGGAAACATGTCAACTTCATAAATTATAAATAGATTCCAATAATGATAACCACTAAAGTAACAATTCTCGGTGTTGGCTAATCTCGTAGCTGCTGCTCATCCTTAGTTAAGTTTTCTACAGGAGAACCAAGTACTTCAGAGCAAGAATAGGAAAAGCATTTGTTCATGGCAACAGATGGCAGACCTCCTTGAATGGCTGTCAGTAGCCTGGAACTTGTCCTACGCTGGCCTTGGCACCACCTCATAAGAGCCTGCGGAATGTTCAACAATCTTGTTATAAACTCGTAATCCGGAGCACAGGGGCTAAGATATCTCAATTAAAACACAAGTAAGGGACAGTTAAGGGAAATGTCAGGCTAATCTTTTCTTGTTTATTTTTGCCTATAACAGAATTTGTGGGGGGAAAAGGGTGGTGGTAGTGGCATTTGGATTCATTTTCTGTGAAAATGAAGCCCTAGAACAACCAGGTCAGGAGACCTATGGAAAGACTTAGCTGTGTGGCAAATGAGCTTTCCCCCTTGCTATTGGCTACCTCACAGCTGGGCTTTGGTTGGTTTGGGGGGGTGGGGTGGGGCTAGTTTAAAGTCATATACACTACTATGTTATGAGCCAGAAGCAATGCCTGAGTCCAGCCTTGACGCTAAAACCAATAATGGATGGATGTAATTGGAGCAATTAGCTCACTTAATACTCAGCCAACAGAAAAATTTCTTGTCAGAATCTGCCAGAAAGAGTTATTCAGGTTTTGCCGCAGGCAGCAAACTGAGCTGTGGCAAAGATGACCACTCCCTCCAGCTGTCACAACCAGCCATGTCAAGGTAAGAGAGTTATGCAGACACTAACTTTCCCTCTTGTTCAGTGGAAATCTGAGCTGGTGTGCACAGTGGAAGGGATAAGATGGTGAAGAGCAGCTAGAAAAAGATACAAAAAGGAATTGATGCTTCTTACTGCTGGGGGTCTTGGTGCATGGTTGAGAACTCAGGGGTAAAAGAAGATCCTAAAAACTTCCAAAGGGGGTGGAAGAATAAGGTCATATACAAAGATTCAAGATTTGCAAATGGCTTCAGACTTGTGATGCTTGACTGTGGAGCAATGTCCTCAGAATTCTGAAGGAAAATAATTTTCCACATATAATGTTACACCCAACAAAACCACTAATAACACATGAAGGTAGGAGTGGCCGATTACCTCAGTTGGTTAGACTGCTGTGCTCTTAACAAGGTTGCAGGTTCAATCCCCACATGGGCCACTGTGAGCTGCGCCCTCCACAACTAGATTGAAAAAACTACTTGAGTTGGAGCTGATGGGTCCTGGAAAAACACACTTAAATAAATAAAAGTTTTTTTAAAAATGTGAAGGTACAACAAAATTATTTTCAGGTATACCAAGTTTCAAAAATTTATCTCCCATAAACTGTTTCCTAAGGATGTTACTGGAGGATGAGCTATATTACAACAAGGGAATAAACTTAGAAAAAGAAAGACAAGGGATCCAAGAAATAGGGGAGCTACACAAAGAGGGGTAAAAGGACGGTCCAGAGCAACAGCTGCACAGAAAGCCAAGCTAACAAAGAATCCTGGTTTGAGCAGAGTGACGGAAGGTTCCAGAAGTGATTGGGGGCAGGGAGGGGATGGAAATGACAGATTATCTGGCATAGTCGAAAGGGATTTTACAGCCCTGTTGGAGATTTGGGGAAAAAAATTGTGATAGGGACATAGAAAACCAAGCAAAGTAATATATGTATACGAAAGGAAATATGAGGCTAGTCCACACCCAGGCTTGGGAGTGAAAAACACTACCAGTGATAATAATGTTATTAAGTTGGGAGGATGGAAGGAGAGCTGGGATGCTGAGAGGCAAGGGTGGATCAAGAGTGTTAATTCCTCCTCTACCAGAACAGGAGTTGGTGCCTCTTAAAAACCAGAATTAACAGAAAGTTAATAAATAATGTCTAAAATTGATAAACTGAGAAATAATAGTATACTAAACCATTAGTTTAAAATATGAACAAGAAAGTACCAGAAGAATTAGCTAAAAGAGTTTAAAGTAGTTGGCTCTGGAAAGCAGGACCCAGGACGAAGTCAGGAGACTGCCTAGTACACTGTAACTATTCAAACTATGTATGATTTTGATTTAATAATCAGTCTGGGTTAATAAATCTTAATATTCCTACAGCAAAGAAGAGAAAGGGATGTTTCTGAGGAGCCATAGTCTGGCCATATTAGGCTCTTGGACTTCCTGATTTTGAATTTGTCTTCTTTGACCTCTGCTGTTTTTGTCACTTAACATGTTTCTTATTGTTTATTCTTTTAAAAAATTTTTGTTCTCTTGTTTATGCTTTTTTTTTTAAAGAAAGTAGAAAACATGGGTAAACATTTTTTTTTTAAATTTTTATTGGGAAGTATTGGGGAACAGTGTGTTTCTCCAGGGCCCATCAGCTCCAAGTCATTGTCCTTCAATTTAGTTGTGGAGGGCGCAGCTCAGCTCCAAGTCTAGTCACTTGTGCTCTAACCAAGTGAGCTATCCAGCCGCCCCTCTTATTGTTTATTCTTAATAAAGATCTTCTACATGTACAATCCTTTCCATAACACTGAAGTACCTGAATTGACCTATATTTGATAGCGTTCTATGGATAGGTTGGTCACTTGTTCACTTGTTCTAATATAGTTATTTATTCAAAATGTCTTACATTCCTACTATTGGCTAGCAAACATGCTGATGCAGGAGTACAAAGAAAAAGCAAGCCTTGTTATTATTCTTAGGAAGCTATAGCCCCCGATAGTACCTGACAGATAATAAGAATGAAATCTTCTGCTTCTCCCTCTAACACCTGTTATAATATTTTTTAGTGTTTTTCAGTGCGGTCCCAGAATCCCCTGTGGTTATTAAAAATGCAAACTCCAAGGCCCATCCCTGGCCTCCTGAATCAGTTTCTCTGGGATCAGCGCTTTACTTACAGCACACTACGATTTGAGGGCCACAGTTTTAGAGAAAATTCCTGATGTTTCCCACTGAAGCACATTACCACCTAAGTAATTATCCAAACATTATGGTTTCAAGAGAAACTGAATGGGCTGCCCAAACATTTGGGCAAGGCTGTGAACTCAATTTGGGTCAGCAGAGCCAAGTCACTGAGGAGTCATGAGGCTAGTTTTCAAAACAAAAAAAAGACGGATGTGTAAATTCAGGATAGAGGTGAGACCAGGATGGGGGTGGGTGGTTTTATCTTCTCCACCTGGTTCTGAACTCATGAGGAAAAATCATTCAACTTCCATATTGCTATTTCTTCACTGGAAAAGTTGGTGAAACGATTTGTTTCCCTGTGAGTACAATGTTGAAATGATGAAAGCTAAAACATTTTTCAGCACTTAATATAAAAGGTTTTCCAGAATCCTATTTATTTCTCAGGTTTCGTCTGCTGTTAATTAGAATATAAAGAGCATAAAACTGTGACACTCGTAAGATGAGAATGCCCCTCATTTTACTAACAGTCAAGCCCCACTGTCCATCCCCAAGCACGCTGAGGCCAACTAGCACAATTTTGTTATTATTCTGAAGGCTGCCTCTCAGGTAGACAAGCCAGTCCTTACGATGACAAAATGAAGCAAATTCCAACTATTAAAAGTTAGAAACAACACACAGTGGGCCTTACTCACCAGGGCTACTTCAAGGGGCAATGGGACTTATTCCCCAGCTACTTAGGACAGGCCTCTCCTCCCGTAGGTACTGAGGTACTGCTCTTCCTGCTGTGTGTGGGCGCCAAGCACTGATGGCCACACCGCCAACTTGTGGACTTCAATGGTGGCCAAGTACAGCCTGTGGTTTGTCTTACTATTGGGTCGTGCGTACGTACACACACACACACACACACACACACACACACACACACACACAGAGGTGTATATTTTGCAAATCTCTTCTTTTGTTCTGTGGCTTGCCTAATCACTTAATGATATCTTTTGATGAGCACAAGAAGAGATATCTGTATAGTTATTAGTTCAACATAAAAGGGAAAAAAGTAGTAATGTTACAGATTTAAAGAAACGACCAGGATTTCTTCTTTAAACTATTTGCTTTTAGAAGCCAACTGTGTTTCTTAGTGAATGTGGAACCATTGTTTAAGGGGAAGCTAAAGTTTGGAATGACACAAATCACTGATGGCTGCCCCTTCAGATACATGCTGTGCTGCAGAGCCAAAGTAGATCACAGGACTGGCTAAAGGACATGCCTCTGTCAAATGAGAATTAGAGAGGAAAGCCTTCAAATGCCACTGAGACTGTCATCACACCAGAAGTTTTCGTTTTTGTTTTAAATAGGGGAAGGAAAGTTAAAAAGGCAATAAAAGGAAGTCTTTAAAGCCTTCCATACCACATTCTAGTTATTAATACCCTTTCCTTCTTTCGCTCTCTCCACAAGCTGATTAAAAAATAAGGAAGGAAGTTATGGTGGTTAGAGCAAGGCACTAAGATGATACGACATCTGGGCTGCACTCCTAATTTATCTGCTGTGTGGGCTGTCCCCACCCTGGATAAATCACTCCTTCACATTTTCTACTTCAGTGACTGAGACACAGAGAGACCAGTCTAACTCTGAGAGGCTGTGAGCATTATTAATCATTAATGCTCTGCAAGAGCCTCTGTGGAACAGAGGTACCGCAATATTAGTTACTCATGATCATTCGGAAAGGCCAACGATCGTTGCCACCCCCTACCATCCCCCCATCCACGACTTGCCCCGACTCACTGCAGCTGTGGAAAGCTTTGCTTTTTTCCCCTCCTGTAATCATCAAAACAAGACCCTTTAAAACAACAGAAACAGGTGAAAAGGAACAAGAAAGGATAATAATAAGGATAAAGTGTTGTAGCAGTCCCCCCCACCCAGACAACCCTGCCAACCTGAAATGCTCTAGAGAACACCTGCACTTCCCTGGGAGGTATGCCCCACAAAGAGGCTGCGGGCCAGCAGACGTTGCTCACTCTTAGCAAAGCCAAGCATCAGCTGGAGGAGGTGCAATGGGCAGAGGAGGTCTCCATTAGAATAAAGGAGGGAGTTGGAGAAAAGGTCATGTAAGGTACAGGAAGAAGTCTCTTGCCTCACCTTTACTACTCACGTTAAACTCTGTCAAAACAAGGCTGAAAAAGAAACAAAGGTGGAATACTCCCAGCACAACCTAATCCCCATGAAAAACTGGAGACAATGAAAAACACTTATTCAGCAGGTCAACTGATAAGCTAAGGAAATGCATGCGGAGGCTGAGAAAGGCTCAGGCACTCCTAAAATTAGTCTCCCAGAGGGTACAGTTCATGGACTCAACTAATTCCGCCATCCTTCTAGAGCCAGCCCCCTATTGTGTGTTGGCTTCATCATTTAGTAAGAATGGTAACCCAACTCCTGGTTAGGTTTCAACCACCAGTCTCTTGACGGTTGAGCGATTAGAACCTGAAGTCTGTGTTTGCCAGAAGTCTTGCCAGTGACTCTGCCTCTGGGTGGAGTTGGTGGTGGTGGAGGTGGTGGTGGTGGAGGAGGGGGCTTAAACCTTTATTTGGTTTATGTATATGGTCAAAATTCAAAATGATCAAAAAGGGACCCAGTGGAAACTAACGAGCTACCAGTCCCCCAGCTACCAGTTCTTGTTCTCGGAGGCAACCACTGTTACCATTCCAGGGGTGTTCTTTGTATATGTGACCACTGAGAATTCACAGACCACCCTCTCCAGTAGCTGATGCCCTAGCATTGTAGGTGGAGCCTAATTCCTCCGTGAGCACTGATAACAAATCTCCATATATTTAGTTTCTATCTGAGTCTGGAAATAAAGCTCTGCAAATCAGATTTTTAAAATGTTTTCTTCCTGCCAGAGCTATTTCATGCATATCCATTTCAAACAATGTATATCTGTATATATTCCCTCCCCCTCCTTAACATAAATGGTTGTATGCCCTCTACATTATTCGGCTCCTTGCTTTTTCATTATTTATGTATTTCAGAGATCATTACCTGTCATCAGTCCACAAAGCAAATTCTCATTCTTTCCAAGCTGCATGTTGTTTTAAGAAACCATAATTTATCTGGCAGTCGCTACTGATGGACTGTCAATGGCAGTATTTTGCCACTACAAACATGGAGAGCCACACCCTGTCAAAGCTCTGTCACCAAACTTTGGGATCTCTGCCAATCTGGTGAAAAACAGCATCTCCTTGCCATTTAAATTTGTGTTTCTCTTTTTATTAGCAAAACTCAGCTTCTAACGTGTAAGGGCCATTTGTATTTTCTCTCTGGTGAACTTTAAAAACTGGGCAGTAGGTATGTTAAAGATGAGCATCTGGAGACTTGGACTTCTGGTGACAACCACGGTGGATGTTAGAGCACATGTGACAGGACATCTGGGTAGCTGCTTTGCACTGCTGTGATGTGCACGTGGCTGCTCAAATTCCAGATTATTGACCGAATGCATTTTCTGATGTCCCCCCCCCCCCATCCCATCAATGCTGCTTTTGTTTCCTTTTTCATTTTTCTGGACATCCCTCTGGTAATTCTATAAAATAAGGATCATGAGTGAGAAACTGAGTTCTTGCACACCTGAAAAATGTCTTCATTTGCCCTCCACCAGAGGGATAGCTTCCCTGGGTATGGACTCCCTCCTAGGCTCTACATTATTTTCTCTCAGAACTATAAATGTGTTGCTTCATTGTCTTCTTGTATCCAGTGTTGCCACTGATGCCAAACTGATTCTTGCTTCTTTGTAGGCTGGACTGTTTTCTCTCTGGAAGCTTTTAGGATTTTTCCTTATCCTTAGTGTCCTGAGACTTCCATTATATGTGTACAAAATGAGTCTTCTTAAATTGATAAATTTGTGGTGGGCCCTTTCATGCTAAGGATTCTCACTTTACTTCTGTTTGGGAAGGTTTCTTCCCCTCACCATCTTCTCTCTTTTCTTCTTCCAGAACTTATCCCAGATGAACCCAGTAACTTCTGAAATGACCCCCTTTATTGTATTCATTCTTTTGTCACCCTTTCTATTATTTTATATTCTAGGAAAATTCTTTGGCCCTTTCCTCCTGCTCACTAATTCCCTTTAGTTGTATCCATTATACTGTGCAGCCCCTTTAACAAGATTCTAGCTAACAATCATGTTTCATTTTCAAGATCTAGGAAATAAAATTCATTCTTTTCCCATAATAGTCTGTTCTTGTTTCATGAATGCAATATTCTCTTTTTATCCCTGTCAGGGTATAAATACACTTCCCTTAATGTCTCCTTCCTTATTTACTTGGATCCACTGATGTTAGCTTTTCAATTTCTTGAGCTTGGAACTTCTCTTTTATGACACTGGTTTTCCTCAGATGTTTGGTGACTCTGAGTTATGTGCTTGCTCATCATGTTTTTAGATCTCCAGTATGTGAATGCTCCATCTAGTGACCACAGCCATGTCCAGTAATTATAGGGGAGCAGTGGAACATGCAGGGCTTTTGGACTCTAGTTTCTACCTTTAATATCATTCCATCTGCCTTCTCTCCTTCAGGAATTCCTCAAATTTCTAGGTTACCCAGGACATTCCTTTATTTCAGCATTGTTAAAGACATATATTTCTGATATATTTAGGGATTTGGGGTACATGTGTAGTTGGCATGTGTTCAATTTACTATCTTAAGCCATCTTAGCAGTGGCCATTTAGCACTGACCAGGTAGAGAATATTCTAAATATAAACCACTACTTCCTTATAGTAGAAAACAAAGATTCCTTAAAAGTCTCCAAATGGCATACATGGAGAAGGCAGTCCTTAAGATGAAGGATCTATTTTCTTTTCTTTGCCTATCAAATAAACAAAGCCCCCTGTCACTGTTTATGATTTTCCAGGTACTGCTTTTGGGATGCCTCAATTGGACAGACTCTTCTGGTTAATGAAATAATAATGACAAGTTAATAAACAAGCTGTTTGGTTTTCTAAACCAAATGTAATACCAGCTTTATGAGTAGGGTTGCCATGAATCAGCTCATTGGAATCTACTTGACTGATAAAATCACATTTCTAAAATTGCAAAGCTGAGAAATAACCCTGTAACAGATGTATGTATATGCAACAACCCTGGGGCCCTTTCAAATCATGGAACATCACCGACAATCAATCACTAAAAGAAAAAATAATTTAAGAGAAGAAGTAATTTCTGGTTCTCAAAGATAACCCAATTTAAAGGAGACTGTTCTTTCTCTAATAAGCTGAAGAGAGATAGGATCTGCCTCCTTTAATAAATGCTAGGTTAATAACATTTACTTAACAGGAGTAAAAATTTATTTTCTTTGTCCTACATTTAAATGTTTACATAAAACTAATACTTATGTTGCTCAACTGAAAGTAGTTTCTGGTCAGAGTAACAGATGGGGAAATCCTTCAATAAAATGTCATTGCCTTGAGGTGAAAGGCAACATAAAGACAAGACCAGGTTCTGCAGTAAGAGGAAAATATTTTTTTGGAATGAAACTTCTGCCTGCAAGTGAAGTTAATGTTCAAATTAAAAAGAAAAAGAAAAGAAATAGAAGCCCCTTGGTAGACTCTCCACTTCTCTGCTTGGAAGAAGGTTCTTTTCTCCCTTTCTGTTTCTCATTTGCGAAGTAAGAAAGAGTTAACTCATAAATTAGAAGAATGTTGTTCCAGCTCCACAGAAAGCTTTTAAGGATAGGGTCAATGCAAGGACCAGATTCTTCATTAACTCGTTAACAAGACAGGTCACTGTGGCCTCAGGGTTCATTTATCAGCAGGAAAACCTCAGCTGGCAATGGCTGGTTATTTCCTGTACATCTCAAAATCCAGAATGGAGAAGGAGACTCCATTGTGAGTTTGTTTCCGGACTTGGAAGGAAAGAAAATATTTTCACGATGACTATTCTTTTCTCAGGCTGGTGTCACATTTGGCCCAAAGGCACAATGGGCAAGCAAGGGGCTTCCACTCCCAGAGCACTTTCTAATGCTGTTTTTCCCCCAGTTAGCTATGTTCTAATGATGCTATGTGTAACCTCATTGGGTTTTACTGACAAGGCACTAGTTCTTCAATGAATTTTTATGTAAACGTTAATAGCCATAAATTAGGCAAGTGTCAGCAGTGATTAGCTGCCTATCTACCTGCACCACATACCATCAGCTACAATTCTCCTTGATGACTGCTGTTCTTGACTGTGACCTACTGTTCTTGGTCCAAAATGGTATCCAAAGCTATTAATAACCCTATGGAAACCGAACTGGTTTTGCTATAATGTTCAGAAAGACTTTCTTTTGTAATGCTGAGCCTGGCACCTACTTTGAGGAAGAAAACCATGAAACATCAAGCAATCATCCCACTGTCAAAAGAAGACTGGTAGTTTCTCTCCAAAATAAGTGGCTGGATTAGCAGAGAGCTTAAAACAAAAACCCCCAAACAAAACCTCTTAGCAGGGAAATTAAAAGCAGAGCTCCTATGTATTTGGCATTGCTCTGGCAATTAAGCCTTGGGAAGGCATCTCTGGCCTCACTGCAAACAGCAGAAGGTTTCAGCAGGGTATAGGAGGAAAAAAAAAAAAAAGAGACCTGATTTGCCAGTCTCCCCTTCCAGCCCTGAACTAGCAATGCTCACACACCTTCCACAGCTCCAAGAAAAGGCAGCCACAGCATTTCTAGAGGAGGCAAAGCTGCTGTTTCCTTTCTACCTCTTCCTTTTGCATATGCCACCCTTCCGAAGGCTCCCTTTTTGTGTTCAGTTGGTTGCTCGTCTCAAGCAGCCAGCTCAGGAGGCAGTGTGGTATACCTGAAAAGACCTACTGGAGGAATCAAAGGCCTCTCGGTCTTTTGACTCTGGCTGGCCCTTAGCCTCTCTGAGCTCTCTTTCCCATGGTCTCTTTCATTCTAAAACTCATGGCATTTTCCTAATTCATAATATTTGTATAGTACACACATTCCAAGCTAAACACTTCAAATATGCACCCCAGGTGCTTGAATATCACATGTCACACCAAGAACAGTTATAGCACCCTGCCACAAAATCCACTGCCAGGTCCAATCTGTGATCTGCTATGCGAGGCGTTTTACAATCCTCTGTTGACAGCAGAGTTTACTTTTTACTATAAGATGTAGGGAACAGTGGTACTTTCTAGCAGTGTTGGGAAAATAATCTCGGATTTATTGTTTTGAAAAACTGCTACTCACTACAGTCACAAAGCCATGTTCGTGCTTCTATTTTCACTGGTATCCTTATCCACTCTCCAGGAAGAAAAGGTCAGTACAACAGGAACTTATGTATACAAAACTCTGCTATGGCTCTGCCTCATAATAGCTTTGGCAAAAGAAGAGAGTTTTCTTTACTAGCTGACTCATTAACAGAAAGACCGTAAAAGTTTGTTTAATTAGAACAAGAGAGGGAGGTAGTAAGAAGGTCATTGCTGACCCATCACTTCCCATCCCCAGCCGTTGCCCACGCCAGTTCCAGTTCTGACCAAATCCTGTACATTAGCATGCCTGCTCCCTGTCTGCACACAGCACAATAGGCAACCTTTCTCTAGGTTCTTACTTGGGAGAAGGATAAAAACTTATTTTGAGGTCAGGCGGCTGGGTTAAGAGTCAGGAACCCTCCTCATCTTATCTTGACTTTGGGAGAAAACTTAGATTAGTGATTCTCAATCATGGGTGATTTTGCACCCACGGAACATTTGGCAATGTCTGGAGACATTTTCGGTTGTCACAACTTGAGGAGGGGAGGACAGGTATGACTGGCAACTAGAGGGTAGAAGCTAGGGATGCTGCTAAACATCCTGTAATGCACAGGATGTATGTAATGTGTAGTTCTCCACAACAAAGAACTATTCGACCCAAATGTCAGGGGTGCAGAGGCTGAGAAGCCCTGCCCTAGGTGAAATGGCATTCCTTCTATGCAAAGGGAGCAACTCTGCAGAGCTGCTGCGATGAGGACAGCAGTCTCCCTGATGCAGCAGAGTATGAGCTCCTTGGAAGGTCAGGTCCAGCAGCGAACATAGCCTGTCAGTCCCAACTTCTGGTTGTTTTTGGGGAAGATAAAGACTGATTGGCTTGGTCCTTGGGAAAATGGAAAAAGTCTCTGGGCTAAATTAAAAGACTTTACTGCATAATATTAAAGATTTCTATATACCGTTCAGCAACAACCCTTTCATATTTTAGCTGGGTAGAGAACAAAATGTTGGCAGCACTAGATGCCCAGTTTTCTCTGCATGCACATGTGCTTCTCTCTCGTGTAAGAGTTCCTTTGTGGGGGATTCCACCTTTGAGCAGCCCTCAAGTGGCCTGGGAACAGTCTGGCTATGGTTCCCTGACACTACCATGTTGACTCCATTTTTCTCTCCAGTAAAAAAAGTGTTGGTCTACATCATGTATATGAGAAACAAACACAAATGGAACTGTTCCAAGATGGAGAGGAATTTTAGAGAAAATAGATGTATATGACTAAATAGGGGCAATTCTCACAGTCTTTAGGGGAGTACATGGTCCCAGAAGCCTGGGAGGGAGTTTATGACTTTATCACTAGCTCAATTTTAAAAGCTTCCACATAGAAACTAAGCAGTAAGCTTTGGAATTGCCTTCGCTAGCACGCTAGAACTCTCAGGGCTGAAAGTGATCAATACCCTAATACTGACTAACCCAGCTCTCTTTCCTGTCACACCACTGTAAACCAGTTAATCAACGCAAGAGCAGCTCACGCAAGGTTGATTTCCTAAGGAGGCAAAGAAAAGAGAATGATTTGGCAGTTGAGTAGACTGGGCAACAGATGAGTATGCAACATTTTATGCAAAAAAATTTAAAGGCATTTGTTTAATTATGAGGACATTTTAAGACTCTCATAAAAAAGTTTTCCCTTTACCCCCAAATTAAAGCAGCATGAACAATTTTAAAGCTCTTATTTAGTTTTTAGTGTAATTATGGCAGGACAATGGCTGTAATAAACCATAGTTACTTAAAACCCAATGGACCAATTGCTTGGCTGTTGGATGAAGCTAACTAATCTCTGGCAGTAGTGCACTAATTCTAAAACTAATGAAAAGCTTGCCCTGCCAGCAAATACAAGGCTTTGGGGGCCTATGCATGTTTTTCATTGTGCTACACAAATATAAAAAGGAATCAGGATGATGACTGCATAACAATGTGAATGTACTAAATAGTATTTAATTGTATGCATTAAAACGATTAGTTTTATGTGAATTTTACCTCAATAAGAAAACAAAGGAATCAGGAGATAAACTACTATAATTGCTGTAGAAAACAAAATCCTGGGGAGTATGCCTATTAGAAAAATACCTATAAAACAATGGTATAATTCAAGAACAAACAACCATATTACAGCTCATGTTCAGATGTTTTACAGTAGACATGTATTCACATGAGAAGAAAAGCAAAGAAGAAGGAAAGCTGAATGAAAGACTACTCAAAATAAAATTTTAGAATGAACATAATAATCCTTAAGAAGAGTCCAGAGGCAACATGGTTTAGAAAGACTATCCCAAAAGCTGAGAGAGAGTTTGGTAACAGGAGATCAAAATCGTTTGTTTCTGTGGTGATTCGTTTGAGGTAGACCAATGAGGAAGACTGAATATAAGAAATGCAACTGAGTGAAATTTAAAATCTTGGGAAATGTTGATCTGTTCAAGACACATATTATTTGGTCCTAAGCTGGTGTCCAGCTGCCACAAGACCTGGTCAAGTAAACAGTGACTACACTGAGGCTGCACAAGGGAATAATCAAGGTCATCTTGAGATGAGGTCCAGAGGCTTCCAGGTCTCCACCCAAGAAATCGGAATGTCCATTAGAAGAAAATAACAGAATTGGATGACAGTGTGAGCAACACTGAGCAATGGCTCAAATGTAAATGTTCAGTGTCCACAATACATCTCCCAGGACTCACACTGCTTAAATCCCACAAGGCACACACAGTGCTTACTAGTATCAACCTAGTGTTAATAACAGAAAGGTGGTGAGATCATGTCCTGGATTCCGACATAAAAGATCCCGGTGAAATGTAAACGAAATAGCCCAAGGACCAGGAATGCTAATTTGCCAAAGTTCTCTGGGAATAAATGCTCTACCACACAGAGTTCCAGATGGACAGATAGGAAGAAGGAAGCCAAGAATAAACTACTACATTTCTAGATATTCTACAATGTGCAC
Source organism: Rhinolophus sinicus (assembly GCF_036562045.2). NCBI lineage: Eukaryota > Metazoa > Chordata > Mammalia > Chiroptera > Rhinolophidae > Rhinolophus > Rhinolophus sinicus. Next base: position 27,628,645 of record NC_133760.1, on the reverse strand, counting down.
TTTGATTTTCCAAGATACTTCTAAAAACTTCCACTCAAAAAAAAGTCAACACTTCCTGCAAAAGATTTTGTATGCCATCCAAACTCTGGAAATCACCCTGCTCCATTCCTCTCCTCTGAGGCAGTATTTTGCTGCCTAATAAAGACTTGAAAATCTCGTTGTCAGTCATCAGGACTTCCCCACCCCACCCCCCGAAAAGTGATTTAGCATTCTGGGAAAATGGAGATAGTCTCATCTATCCTTCCCATGTAACAGGAAGTAATTGGTGCCACAACAGTTGGTGCATTCTGGGAACTCAAGTTCACTAACAAGTGTCAATATTCCTCTTATTAATATCAATAGAACACTAATCCAAAGTGACCTGAGAAAAACTGAAAAACAAAGCAATAAAAAAAGATCAATTTAAAGGGAAAAAAAATACTAACTTTACAGTGGAGAAACCTGGCAGACTCCACCTTAACCAAATGATCAAGCTTAACGTCACCAGTAATTTGTTGATACCCTGTGCATGAGAAGGGCACATCATCTCGGTGGCAGTCTTTCCAAACATGCATAATCCCAGTCACTTCATGAAATCATGAGGCAAACTCAAGTGCAGGGACATTCTACAAAATACCTGACCAGTACTCTTTAAAAAGTGTCATGGTCATGAAAAATAAAGACTTAGCAGCTGTCACAGGTTAAAGGAGACTATGGAGACATGACAACTAACTGCAAGGTGGACTCTTGGTTTGGATCCTGGTCCACAAAAAGGACATTAGTGGGAGAGCTAGTGACATCCAAATAAAATCTGTTGATCAGTTAAAACTGCAGTAACCTGCAAGTTGTTTTTTCCTTTTTGGTTTATCTTAAATCAAACTTGATTAAGATACTAATTTACTACAAGCTCTTTTTTTTGTATTGAGATATAATTTGCGCATCATAAAACATACTCCTTTAAAGTGTACATTTCAGTGGTTACTAGCATAGTCACAAAGTTGTGGAACCATCACTATTACTTAATTCTAGAACATTTCCATCAGTCCTCCCCCTGCCAAAACAAACAAACCTCAGTACCTATCAGTAGTCTTTCCCCATTTCTTATCCTCCCTGCCCCTGACAACCATTAATCTACTTTCTGTCTCTATAGATTTGCTTATTCTGGATATTTTCTGTAAATGGAATCATACAATACATGGTCTTTTGTGTCGGACTTCTTTCACTTAGCACAAGGTTTTCAAGGTTCATCTATTTGAAGCACCAATGTTGTAGCGCCAATCAGTATCTCACACATTTTCAAGGCCAAATATTCCACTGTACATTTTATTTATGCATCCATCAATTGATAAACATTTGGATTGTTTCCACCCTTTGGCTAGTATAAATATAAAGGTGCCTTAGGGTGGGGCCAACAGACAGCCCCAGGATGGAGCTGGTCACTAGAAACACCAAGTGTTTAGAGGGTTGGAACTTTTAGCCCTGCCTGTTGACCTCTGGAAAGGGAGAGGTTAGAGACTAAGCTCTACAAAAACTCTTGAATAGTAAAATGTGATGAGCTTCTCGGTTAGAAAACACATTGAGGTATTTGGGCGACTGTTGCGCCTGGAGATGGCATGAAAGCTCTGGGCACACTCTTCCCTCCCAATACGTTGCCCTACTCATCTCTTCCATTGGGCTGTTCCTAAGTTATATCTTTTGTAATAAATTGGTAAACACAGTCAAGTGCTATCCTCTGTTCTGTGAGTCACTCTGGCAAATTATTGACCTTTAGAAAGGGGTCATGGGAACCCCTGATTTATAGTTAGTTATTTGGACAGAAATGTGGATGATCCAGGACTTGTACTTGGCATCTGAAGTGGGGGGCTGTCTTGTGGGACTGAGCCGTTAAACTGTGGGGTGTACACAAACTCTGGGTAGTGTTAGAATTGCAATGAATTGTTGAACACCCAGTTGGTATCTGGCGAGTCAGAGAATTGGTTGCTGTGTTGGAAAACACCTCGGAATGAATGTACATTTTGTTTATCCATTCATCAGTTGATAAACATTGGGTTGTTTCCACTTTTTGGTTACCATGAATAATGCTGTTATGAACATTTGTATACAAGATTTTGTGTGGACATGTTTTCAGTTTTCTTGGGTATATACCTAGGAGTGGAACTGTTGGGTCAGATGGTAAATCTAACTTTTTGAGTAACTGCCAAGAATATTTTCCAAAGATGCTATAGCTATACCATGTTACATCCTACCAGCAACATATAAGAGCTTCTTTCAATTTCTCCACATCCTCACCAACACTTGCTATTTCCATCTTTTTTATTACAGCCATTCCCGTGGGTGTGAAGTGGTATCACTGTGCTTTGATTTCCATTTTCCTAATGAATAATTATGTACAAGTGCTTTTTAGATTAAATATTGTTATTTTAGAATTATTGCAGACATTTAAACTGGACACAACTTAAGTAAGGATAGCCTTAAATCACAGAAATCCTTACCAGAAGCCAACCCCTCCCCAAAACCTCGGCATAAGACTATTAGTGGAGGGATTCTTTATAAAAACAAAAGACTAGAAACAACCCAAGTGTGTGTCAAAGAAAACTAACTGAATAAACTCTGGTACAATCATACCACAAAATACCTTGCTTCTGAAAAACAATGAATGAGGAAACTCTCTAAGTACTACAATCAAGTGACCTCCAGAATGTATTAAGTGAAAAAAAAAAGCAAGGCAGAGAAAACTGTATAGGAGGTCAGACAATTAGTTCGTGAACTTGTGGCAATGATGTTGCCAACTTTTTTTGCTATCAGAGGGATTATGATTTTGAACCAATTGGACAAACAGTTAACCAAGTTTACTATTTGGAAATGCTGAAAAGGCTGCGCGAAAAAGTTAGATGACCTGAACTTTTTGCCAACAATTCATGGCTCTTTGCATCATGACAATGCACCAGCTCACATGGCACTGTCTGTGAGGGAGTTTTTAGCCAGTAAACAAAACTGTATTGAGCACCCTCCCTACTCACCTGATCTGGCCCCCAATGACGTCTTTCTTTACCCGAAAATAAAGGAAATATTGAAAGGAAGGCTTTTTGATGACATTCAGGACATCAAGGGTAATACCATAACAGCTCTGATGGCCATCCAGAAAAAGAGTTCCAAAATTGCTTTAAAGGGTGGACTAGAGGCTGGTGTCGGTGCACAGCTTCCCAAGGGGAGTACTTCCAAGGTGACCATATTGATATTCAGTAATGAGGGATGTGGCACTTTTTCTAGGATGAGTTAGTTCATGAACTTAATTGTCTGACCGCGTATAGTATATTACTGTTAATCTAAGTCAGGGGAGATAAATATATCTTTTTTTGTTAATGGAAGGATAAACCATTAAAAAAGATTACTTATGGTATAAAAAGAAAATAGGTGGAGGGGATAGAGACTGAAGCTAAACTTATTTGAAAATTTGGTTTTTTTTAATAGATTTTGCATTAAGTACAAAGTAAAATTTAAGTAAAAACAAAAACAATCCCTAAAAATTAAATATAAAATAAAACAAACAATAGACTTAATATTTATCTAGTTGTTGGCATTACAAAAACTATTCCAAGTGACTTTAGAACATAGTCATTTGACTATACATTTTTAGTGAAATATATATACCCTAAGGACATAAAGAGAACTGCAAAGACAAAACAAAACAAAAAACCCCAACTTCAACTATGTATTTATACTAATTGCACCTGGTACTAGTGTCAGTACCGTCATTTTGAGACTCTGGTGTGTCTACTGTGAAATAAGGCAAATGGGTATTTATGTGACATTCTATAATTCCTGATGTTTGTTCTCAGTTTAAGAAGACAGAAGCTTCAGATTTAAGATAACCTGAGAGTCCTAAATTTGATTTAGAAGTAGAGTATTGCTTTTAGAGGAAGAAAATAAAAATAAAACTCTGCTCTGTGTGCTGAAGTCTTTGGAACAATGACCAAGTCAGTAGCAGCTAACACTTCTTATCCCCAGTGTTCTGAAATAATGTTTCCCTTTAAAAGGCACTACGTTAGATAACTGATACCAGGACTGGGGCAAGAAATATACAAAATGAGCCCGGGATGTTTCGTTATACCTGATAATATGGAAGCTATCAGAGAGTATTAGGGTCATTGTCGAAAGACTTGTGAATCTACTTTAAGAAATACTGACCATATGAAACAATTTGAGAATCAATAAGGATAATGACTACACCAAATTGCAATAACATCAAATGTTTTAATTCATGAGTTCCTAATAAAAAATATTAATTGGTTACTATGGAAGATGTTAGTGGACCAACTCATTTTGAAAATGGGTAAAAAATAAAATCAAGCATTTAGCATTTATCCTGTTTTCTACAGGAATTAGGAACTAAACAGATGAGGAGAGGTTGATGTTACACAAATATTATAGCTAATAAATAAGGAATGATAGATTTAGATTCACTGTTATAGACTGAATGCTTGTGCCTCCTCCCCCTCCCCAAATTCATGTTGAAACTTAATCCCAATGTGATGGTAGTTGGAGGTGGGGCTTTGGGGAGATGATGAAACATGAGGGTGGAGCCCTGGAGAATGGGGTTAGAAAGGTTGAAAAAGAAGCCCTAGAGAATTCCCTTGCACTTTCCACCAAGTGAGGACAGTGAGAAGACAGCTGTCCATAAACCAGGAAGCAGGCTCTCACCTGAATCTGACTGTGCCTTTATCTTAGGATTCCTCGCTCCAGAACTATAAGAAATAAACTTCTGTTGTTTATAAGCTACCCAGTCTACGGCAACCTGTTACAGCCTCTTTCTGAGAACAGAAGAGACTATTTGTAATTGAAGTAGAACGCCTACACCCTCTGCTATAATTACTTTTTATGTTTAAAAGAAGAATTTCCACAGCAAAGACCATAAAAACCCATTCTAAAGAATCTTAACCATACCAATCATGTCTCCAATGAAACAGGTATTTACCTGATACCACTACCATAACAATTTTTATTGCAATATAAAAGCTTAACAATTTAAATATGTAAGAAAAGTTAAATGTGATCACAACCTTTATAGAACTCCTGTTTCTCAAAGAATATTTAAAGTCCAGACAGAATGAAAGCCCTTCTTTTAGAACATCAACAGGGCAAATGTCCAAAGGGAAAATTATTGCCAGTAGTGGGAATGGTAATATGCCTCATAACATGTCAATGGTCCCTCCTCCATAACCACAACAGACATCAGTAATTAATCATAGCAATTCTTTCCTTCTGAGCCCCCACAGAGCTTCAGAATCTTTCCTCCATGGCAATACGATAACCACGACCAGTGTTATTAGGTACGAGGAAACCTATTTGCCACCCTTGTTTATGTCTTTTCTTCTTGGCTTCCCTCTCCTTGGAAAAGCATCATAATGCAGTGGAAGGAGCTCAGGCGTTGGAGTTAGACAAACCTGGGTGTGCATCTGGGTTCTGACTCTCTTTTGGCAAATAAACCTATTGAAATCTCTTTATCTTTAAAATGGGGATGAAACTATTCACTAGGATTAGAGATAATGCATATTAAACATTCATGGTGAGTGTTCACTAAATAACTATTACCATCATTCTCTCCTGAGGCTTGTTGAAGAAACCCATTACTATAACCACTACCTGAAGGGTGGAAGAAGGTCTGGCCGAGTTGGGGAAAGGAGATACTGGCCCACAAAGACTGACCTATTGCCATTAAGATCCACTGCTATGAAGAAGAAACATGCGGAAGCCCTGCAGTGAATTGTGGTGATTTGTGAAGAAAGAGCAGACAAGGATATACACAAGCCACATGACGCTTTAACTGGCCTCGAGATGACTGCTTCACATTGATAACTAAGAATAACTTGTTACAGAGTTAGTTGCAGGGGATATTTCTCTTCCTTACTAGGATTTGAATTCTTTGAGGACAGAGACCTTTTTCTTTCTCTCTATCCCTAGCACAACACTTTGCCAAAAGTATTCTTTAGTGCCAGGCAGTTAAAAAAAAAAAAAGAAAAAAGGACAGGACAGAAGGAAGGAAGGAAAGAAGGAAGGAAGGAAAAAGCAAGGAAGGAAGGAAGGTCAGTTTCACTTAAGAACGAAGTAGCACTTTGTTGCGTGCCATTCACCTAGTTATGGAGGAGGAATCTGAGATTAGCCAGGTTACACAACAAGACATGGCTAGGGTGGGAGGTGAAGCCCTGGTCAGCCTGACTCCAAGCATGAGTGAGGCACTCACATGTGACTCACTCACATGAGTGAGGCCTACAGATGTGGAGGTCCTGAAAAATTTAAGATATATCTCCAGGGAAGGTGTCTTCATGATAGTATAAAAACACGGCGGCCTCGTTGTGCTATTAGTTCGGACATATGCACTGTGGTATGGAAGATGTTTACATTAGGGGAAGCTGGGTGAAGGGTACACGGCATTCTCTATCTTCACAACTCTTCTATAAATCTAAAATATATTTTCGTAAATGTGGTGGGGAAAGGGACAAAGTGCTGTTTAAAAAACTGCTGCCTAAATGCAATGGGGTATTCTGGATTGGATGCTAGAAGAGCAAAAAGCCACTCATAGGAAAACTGGAATAAAGTCTAGAGATTGGTTAACAGTTTTGTCCCATTGTTGAGCTCTTCATTTTGACAAATGTTCCATGGTCATGTAAGATGTTAAAATGAGAGGAAGCTGAAAAGTATATGAAACTCTCTGCATAATTTTAGCAACTTTTCTGAAATAATAATCTATTCAGGTCATTCAATATAAAATTATTTTAGGGGTGGCCAGTTAGCTCAGTTGGTTACAGCATGGTGCTGGTAACACCAAGATTGCCGGTTCAATCCCTGCATGGGCACTATGAGCTATGCCCTCCTTAAAAAAAAAAAAAAAAAAAAATCTAAAACAAGAACTTTAGTTTTATAAAAAAGAACAAAGAAGTAAAAATTAAGTAAAACAAACTTCTATATACCATCCTTGTAATGTAATAAACATAATTTTATTAAAATGAGGTTATTAATTTATTATATCTTAATTCTTAGTTATCTTTTTAATATTCTATTTTACTATTATTAATATTCTATTTTACGAAGTGGGAAGTGAGCATAAAGCACTTCTGCTGAGAGTAGTGGTCTCCAGGAAAACATTTATGCACCGGAGTTACAAGCTAAATACTCTGCTTCTCTCAGATAAACTGTGGTAATTCATACGTGGGTACTTGGCAGACATTTTCTCATTTCTGAAAAGTGAACGAAGTAGTCTGTCACTTCAAGGAGAACAACTGACAGTATCTGCTGCCAATAATAAATTTTTAGCTTTAGAACTTTGGAAAACTTGTATGTACCATGAGCTGGACAGCTTCCCAGTGCTTAGAGACTTTCTGATGAGACTGGCAGTGATATTAATGTATGCGACTTATTAATTAAATCAGTCAATATCAGTAGATCTGTATAACTCAGTATAACCCATTTTCCAAATGACTAAAGCATGGCATTACAAATCATGCATATTAGTAAAAAAAATTCATTCAAAGTGCAAATGAGACCAAAGATTTTAATGTAATAGCACAAAAAGTTTATTGATATGGTTTCAGATTCCACATTACAGCTAAAATTTAAGAAACTACTATGGTTCATATTTTGATATAGTATAGTGATTTCAAAAATTATCTAAAAAGCTATTAAAATGCTCCTTCTTTTTTCAACTACCTATCTATGTGAGGCTGGATTTTCTTCATATAATTCAATCAAAATGAAATATCAAAACAGACTGAATGGAGAAGCAGACATGAGAATCCAGCTATCTTCTAATAAGCCAGACACTAAAGAAATACTATCACAATACTACTTTCCTTACGATTTTTTTGCAAAAGTAGTTACTTACTTACATTATGTTGACATGTAATGGGGTTTATTATTATTAGAAAATGAATTAATAAACATTTTAAATTGTTCTGTTTTGATTTTCTATATGATAAATGAGTTATAACCCACTAGATAATTCTATGGAGTGCAAAGAGGTCCTGAGAACAAAAACTTGAGAAGTGCAGATGTAGGGTAATGTGCACATAAATTCTTCTCCAGCAGGAAAAAGAAAAAGCCAAATTCTTATTAACAGGAAAAATTCACACCACTGGCTCCAAAATAGCAGAACTCTGCAGAAGTTGATATGCTGCGAAGTAGATTGTGTTGAAGTTTAGTTAGTCTGTGCACTGATTTTTCCCCCCACCCAGACTCCTAAAGAGCAAAAATAAGACAAAACAACAACAAAACCACTACTTCTCATGCCAAACCACGAAGCCAGTCTTTCCTGAGACTCCACGCCTTCATGGGCATCCTGAGCATCACTACCTCCACCTAGTGCTAACCAAGTGGCTCATCGTCTATCAGATTCTCCTACCTTTCATCCAGAGATTAACAGCCCTAAGCAAATTTGGAGACACATTCAGGACCATTAAAAATTAGTTTTGAATTCAGACCAAAAGTATAACCACCTCTGCCCCAGTAGGGGTGTGCTTCACTGTCTACTTGACCAAAGGCAATTTCTCTTGAGTGCCAGTGTTTCCTAAGTACCATCCAAAATTTTCAATGTTTTGTTTCTTGTGCTGTCAACCCTCATATTTGCATTGCTAATGGACACTTTCAAAGAAAGTTGAAAATGATCTGATAAGACAATTAGTTTTCTACTTGGCTGAATCTTGTATACTTTCTACCTTTTCAAACGCTGATCTCCCAATGGAGCTAGATTCTGTTTTGTGACTTACCCACACACACCTCTTAGCACATGAAGTAAAAGACGGGTTCTGAAGGAGTCCTTTCAGAAAGTAAACACAAGGGTCCTTATACTCACACTACCACAGAGCTTTATCTCATAGACTTGGGGACTTGCAGGTGGAAGGCAGGAAAGGGCTGGAGGTGTCTCTAAAGAGAATAATGCATCTAATTAGTCTCAGCCCCTGACTGGGTGTTGAGTCAGATGGCTGAGGGGTGAATAAAAAGTTCCTTGAAGCCAAAGTTGTGGGATAAATTTTAAATCCTGGCAGAGATGAATAAGAAGCCCTGGGGGAAATAGAGCTGAAAATTTTCTGTGGTACCGGCAGATAAAGAAAACATAAACCATTTTTCTTATAAGACCAATTTACACATGTAGAATTATACATTGACTGTATCAGCAACATGAACACATTATGTTGTGTTTAAGTGGGATCCATGTAACTCTTATCAGTCACCAAGGTGTCACCAAGGCCTCAAGGCTACTGGATTACCCTATTAAGATTTAAATAAAATCAGTTCAATATGTAACATGCACCCCACCCAATTTCTTCTGGATATTCTTAGGGTATTTATTAGTTGCTTCTAGCTTCAATTTTTTTGGTTGTGTCGAATAATCTCTGCTCTGTCATTCATTTTTAGCACACACACAGTCTATACACACAATGTTCTATATGTGGATACCAACCCAATCCTGTCACCAGTGCAAAGCTGTATACCATATCAGACTATTTCAGGATGGGGGTGGGGTAGAGCAGATATTGGCAACCCAGCACAGTAAGTAACAGTGGAATAGAGAATTAGCCATCTCTCTTTTGGGGAATCCCTAAGAACTTCTCACCAGCTATATCTTTCCCTGAAAGTCCTAGAATGATCAACAACTCTCTGAAATTTTATGTCAAATTTATGTACGTGCATATTTGTAATTTTTCTAGGAGGTAGGTCCATAATTTTCATCAGACTTTCAAAGGGCTCAAGATCCAAGAAAAGTTAAGACCAAGAAAAGTTTATATTCAGGTGAACATCAAAGTTCACTTTAATAGTAGACCAAATTATTGTCTCCCCACTAGATAATGTATCAGTAATGGGGAGATACAAATTAAAATTGTAGAATATATCATTTTATACCCATGAGACTGGCAACACTGAAGTCTGCAAATACCAACGTCTGGAGCAATAGGAACTCTCATTTGCTGCTAGATTGGTTCAACCACTTTGAAAAATAAATCGACATAATCATTTTAGGTTAACATTGAAACTTAGTCTAGATTCAGTAAATTCATTCTTAGAGTAGTCTTTCAAATTGCTGGTTCAAATTAGTGGGTCATAACCAGTATTTATTTTACTTTAATGAGAGATGGAATAGAATGTTACATTTTTACCTTATTGCATCTATTACATTTTACTTTCTTATGCATAAGTATAGTAAAAGTTTTGTTTCAGTCTTATATGTAGGTTAGAGAGAGAGAGTGTGTGTGCGCGCACATATTCGGGTTACAATGAAAATCTATTTCTTACTGTGGGATCATAATTAAAAACATTTCCCAAAACAATGACTTGGAGAAACCCCTACACATGTGCGCAAGGAAACATACATCGGAATGTTTACAGCAATATTTTTCCAATAGCAAAAAACTGAAAACAATACAGGAAAATGCAAAATTTGTGACATAGTCACACTATGGAATATAATAAAGCAGTGAATACGAATGAATTAAAGCTACCGCATCAATATGGATCTCAAAGAAAAGTTATATGAAAAAGTTAAAGAAAAATATATACTGTAAGACAGCATTACTTCAAGTTCAAAAACAAGCAAAACTAAATAATTATTTAAGGGTACTCATATAAATGCTTTAAAAAAAAACTAAAGAAAAGTAAGAGAATGATAGAAACAAAAATTAAGATGGTGGTTACCTCTTTGAGATTGAAATGGGATATAATACAAAAGGATACCCTGGGAATTTCTGAAGTTTAGTAGTGTTTTCTTTCTTAAACTGGGTAGCAAGTGTATGGGTATTTGTTTTGTTTGTATTTCTTATATACGCATATACATTATATATATGTTTTTTGTATGCAGGAAATATAATGAATAGAAAACAAAGCTCTGTCACTAAAATGAGGTTTACAGCAACAGCAGTACTTTTGGTCACTACCACTCATGAGCTCCCTTGAGCCCAGATTTGATCTCTAATATCACATTCCACTAAAAGAAACCAGACTCCTTGGATGGCAGATTATTCCATATCTTGGGGCAAGAAAACAATCAAGAGTGTTCTGGTATTTTCTATCACTGCCAAAGGGCAAGACTACTTTTAAGCCTGTCAGAATAATGTGAAAAGGACAAAGGAGTCAGCTTAAGACAAGGCTGTTAGATAAAAACAATTTGAGCATCAGAAAGAAAACTGTTGTTAACTGAAACAAATTAATTTTGTAAAAATAATTCAGCATTACGAATTGATGTTCCGAGGGTCTAAAATGGGTTTTTGTTCTTGAAAGGAACAGTTGCCCTCTTCCTCCATCTCAGTAACACCCAAAAGGGGCACAAAATAAAGACAAAAACAACAGATATGACCATAACCTCTCTGTAGCTGAGTTAAACCCCCCTTTCTATTAGGTTGGTGTAAAAGTAATTGTGGTTTAAAAGGTTAAAAATAACTGCAAAAACCGCAATTACTTTTGCACCAACCTAATAGTTTTCTACTAACTGCGAAAGTAAACATACTAGAAATTAGCTACTAGTTTACCCCCAAACCAAACAGTAATAAATTTTATAATAATTATACTTATAATCCATTTTATTTGTTATGTTGTTTAAACTGTTTAAAAGAATAAGCTACATTTAGTGTTTAATATGTAAACATTAATTTTCAATAGACAAATTAAATTGACTATTAAACAACCCAAAGAAATGTTACAGGTAAGATGTTAAAAAGTTGTACATAAGACTTCTTTTTTTTAAGGCAATAGTAAGAAATAGCAGTTGACTTGGTCTCTATCCACATGGTATCTATCCAACCTCTCGAGTACTAAGATGTGTTTTTGGCTATTTTTTCAAACATACCACCTATTCCCCAATTTTCTTCCTATAACCATTCATTAATTCAACAATTATTTATTGGGTGCCTACTTTTAACATAAACTATTCTAGGTGCTGCTGATAGTAAGGTAAGTTAAACAAAACAGACTGGGTTCTCCACTACCTTGGGGCTTATGAACTCATTATATAAACATGGCCCTGGGCACACTGATAATACCCAACAACTACCCAGTAACAAGAACTTTCATTGGAGAAATGCCGGGTTTAAGTCATAGATTCAAGTTGCCATAAATACCTCCCAGAATGACACTGCTTTCAGGGTTACAGAGTTTGCTGTTTTGAAATAAGAAGAGGTCCAGAAACTCTAAGTCTCATCTCAAAACGGAATGCTAGGTCAGATACTACAAAAACTTAGAAAGGGATAATGATTGAAAAGCTCAGAGAATGAAAAAACTTTCACAATACACAATAGAATCGCCAAGGCACCTGTCGCCTCCACGGCTATACTATAGAAAATAACTCCGAACACATGGACATGTCCTTTACTTGTGCAGTTTCTTTCTGAATTTCCTATGTCTGTTTCCTCTATGGTTTCCCTGGTTTCCTTGTATTTGTTTTCAGAACCTTTGTTAGTTCTTTGTTCTCTTCCTTCTCCTATTCCGCAGCCTGAGGCTTTGGAATAGGCTGGAAGTGGGCCTAAGAAAAACAAGCACAAGTGCCTGTCTTGACCAATAATTCCCATACATACAGGAAGTTATTTGTATAAGATGAAAAAACTCAGAAAAGCCCAAGTATTCAATGAAGTTACTCTTTTCCAGAAGAGGTGCTTTGGCTGCCATCAAACACCTGCTAGTTCTTACAGTGTATGATCTATACAAATTAGGTGGCGGCCATCACATGAGACAGAGTACTGGCTCACTACTGTTTTCTCCTGTTTCCATTTGTCTGCTCTACAGGATTCAAAGCAAAAATGGTCTTCATACCAAAAGTCAAGGCTCCGTAGAGCCCAATGGTTTTGCCTATAATCTATGGTGCAACATCCCTCTTTGGGTGGAGAGGCCAGGCCAGGCTGCAGCTCTAGGAGTGTTAATTCCAACAGTTTGCTGAAAAGACCAGTAAAGTGGAAATTAAAGTAGAGCACAACGCTCTTTTGAAGAATCAACCTCTTGTCTTCTTTCCAGGCAAGGCAGTGCTATGTTTTGCATTTTCCTGGACAGTCCCAACTTTTTAATTTTACTCCTTAATGTATAACTACATTTGATTTTAGCTCAAAAAAAAAAAAAGAAAAAAGTAGCACAATAATGAGGCCAATCTCAGTCTACAACACAAGCTGTGAGCTGAGGAACCTTCCAGAAGAGTTCTCTCTGCTTTTCATTCCTATATTTATAAGCAACCCTAAGTTCTGTTTATAAGAGGGAAAAGAATTACTTTACTATAAAACTCTAGTTCACTGTGGGCGCTCCGACTAATGACCATAAACACTCTGCTCCATAGGGTTTGTTTTATAAAACAGACTTTAATTCTTCTTTTAAACAATGATATTACATAGAACCAGAGGCAAGGGCAGGAGGTCACTGAGTGGACCCCAATGGCTGCAGCAAGAGCTCTAGCTGAGGTTTTGTTACTATGGCAGTGGCGATGGATGGAAGGTCTTATAGCTGTGTAAGACTGCTGGCTTTAAAATCTAGCCACTTGCCTGATGACCCAGCAATGAATGAGCTGAGAAACTAAAAGAACCACCACAAGGAAACAGATGAAAATATTTGGCCAACTTCATCCAGGCACAAAGAAGTGTTTGGTGTAATACTCTTCACTCTGGTACTAGAGTCAGGTTTGAAACAAAGCCAAATGTCTTTTTTTTTTTTTTAACTTTTATTTATTTAAGTGTGTTTTTCCAGGACCCATCAGCTCCAAGTCAAGTAGTTGTTTCAATCTAGTTGTGGAGGGTGCAGCTCACAGTGGCCCATGTGGGGATCTAACCGGCAACCTTGTTGTTAAGAGCACTGAGCTACCCGGCAGCCCCAAATGAGGTCTTTTAAAAATGGTTATTTTATTTAGAGAAAACCGTAACAAATCAAAGAATGAGACAGACAAGGAAATCTTCTTAGCAAAAAAAAAAAAAAAAAAAAAGGCAAAAAGATTTCATGTATGAAAGTCTGCGCACAAAAGGGGCACAATTTGTGCCCCCCGTATTGTGACACTCGCCTTCTAAAATACTTATTAATACTTACTGCTTATCTAGTGGCACAATCTATGTGGAACTAGAACAAATACAGGAAACTTTTTACCCACGTGGAAATGGTGTTTGGGCAGGGTATCTGTCTTCTGGCAACTGTCCAGAACTGCTCAGCATTGAAAAATAGGAAATTGACATGAGTTCCCCAAAGATCCTGATCCATTCAATATTTAATAAATATTTACTGATAAACTATTATGAACCAAGGACTAGACTGAGAATAATAAACTAAAAGACTTGCTTCATGCCTTCAGGAAGCTAACAGGGAGAAGTGAAAAAATAAAATGTACATGAAAATCAATGTCATTACAGACTGAGGTTAGGTGATATGAAAGAAAAGGGGCTACGACAAATGACAGTGGGAACCGAATTTAGATTGGAGAGGTGTCTCCTGAGGCTCTTCTCCCCTCTAAACAAGTATCTAAAATAATTTTTGGAAGTCTATTATTTTAAACATTTTTTTGCCAGAAGGAAGATAAGAGTTTTATTTAATAATTCAACTTTTAAAAATGGTAATTAATGTACAAGCACAAAATTCAAAAGGTATCAGAAAATAAACCTCCCTTCTCCTCTCCCGTCTTCCAGCTACCAAATTCCCTCTCCCTGGAGACAAATACTATTATTAATTGCTTGAATATATTTCCAGAGATACACTAAACCTGCAGTTCTCAAAGTGTGGTCCAGGGATTCTCTTCAGGCAGTCAAAAAGGTTAAAACTATTTCCATGAAAACACTAAGACATTATTTGCCTTTTCTCTCTCATTCTCCCACAAGTGTACAGTGGAACTTTCCAGAGGCTACCATGATAGGTGATAGCATCATCACTCTGATGGCTGGTGGAATGTGTGAAGCAGATATGAGAATCCAGCTATCTTCTATTAAGACAGATATTAAAGAGATTTGTAAAAATGTAAAACAATGCCACTCATCTCAGTAAATTCTTTGTTTTGGAAAATATACTTATTTTTCATAAAGATGCCATTTATATTAACATGTAATGAGTTTACTACTATATGAAAACAAATGTTTTAAATTTCTTAGTTTTAATTTCTAATATAGTAAATATCAATAGATCTCAAAAGCTTTTGGGGTCCTCAATCATTTTTTAGAATGTAAAGAAATCCTAAGACCAAATAGGTTGAGAACCACTAATCTAAGAATGCGTAAGTGTTACGTCATTGTTCATTTTGAACCCTACTAAACAGTGGTATCTGTTGCATCATTTTGGTTAATGTTTTAAGGGGTGTGGTTTTAAGCGATGGATGATGAGAAAGAAGCTAAGTTACTTATTTGTGGCTACAATGTGTTGTGGATTATTTGGCCACCAACACAACACAAATTTCACCATGGTGACTGGTTAGTTGTTTTTCCACATCATGGTACATACTTGATGTATTAATATGTGGAGTTACTCTAAGCCCATAAAATGGTTACAAATCAGATGATAATTATATATGTGATATCTGAAATTGAGTAACAAGGCAAAATACATCTCTCGGTGGAAGAGTAAAGAGAGAAGGTGTTTTTAAATGGAATAACATGGTTAATGGTGGAGCAGCTTTTTAGGACTAACCCTTCCACAACCAGAAACAATGATAAACTCTGGACAAAATATGAAAGACAAGTATTGAAAATACAATAGAGCAACCAAAACCCGGCAGAAATTGGAGTACAATCAACCCTCGGAAGAAGGCAAAAGACTGAGAGCTGAGTCACAGAAAACTGCATCTTCATGGCTTGAGGAGACAAGAGTACTGAATTTGGCTGTCAGAGCAGCTGAAAAATGAGGGAGGAAATCCCAGCTCAGTAACAAGATACACAATTCATAGCCCTGTTCAAAAATAGGCAAAAAATTTAAAAGACATTTCATCAAAGAAGATATACAAATGGTTAGTAAACATATGAAAAGATACTCAACATCATTAGTCATTACATATAATGGGGTACCACCTACACACCCACCAGATCAAAAAGATGGACCATACCAGGTGTTGGTGAGGAAGAGGAGAAATAGGAACTCTCTTACATTGCTAATACATAGGAATGTAAAATGGGGCAGCCATTTTGGAAAACAATTTGGCAATTTCTTAAACTACTTTAAACATAAATTTATCATACCACCCAGCAATTCTACTCTTAAGTATCAACACAAGATAAATTAAAACATATGTCTCACAAAGACTTGCATACAAATGTTCAAGCAGCATTATTCATAATAGCCAAAAAGTGAAAATGATCCAAATGTCTATCAACTGGTGAACAGATAAGCAAAATGTTGAATATTAAGAGAACATTATTCAGCAATAAAAAAGAATGAACTACTGAAATATGCTACACCATCATAGATGAACCTCAGAAACATATACCAAGTAAAAGAAGGCAGACATTAAGAGATATATTAAATATATTAAATGTATTATTCTATTTATATGAAATTTCCAGGAAAGGTAGATCTACAGAGAACATCACAGAGCAGTGGTTGTCTGGGGCTAAAAGTGGGGTCAGGAATTGTCCACAAAAGGGCAGAAGGAAACTTTGGGTGATAGAAATATTCTAAAACCGAATCGTGCATGATGAAGGTTACAACTCTAAAATATTTACTAAAA
The DNA here is from genome assembly GCF_036562045.2 of Rhinolophus sinicus. Taxonomy (NCBI): domain Eukaryota; kingdom Metazoa; phylum Chordata; class Mammalia; order Chiroptera; family Rhinolophidae; genus Rhinolophus; species Rhinolophus sinicus. Next base: position 27,612,018 of record NC_133760.1, on the reverse strand, counting down.
ATCATTAAAATTATATACTTACATTGGGTGAATTTTATGGTATGATAAATTATACCTTAAAGCTGTTTAAAAAAAACACAGAAAAAAATGCTAGGGAACAGAGAGCAAGCAGGGTGGGAGGAGGTAAAATGAAACTTCTAAGACTCATCAGTCAAATGTAATATGTGGAAGTTCTTTGCAAACTAGCTGTAAAAAACAAACAAAAACCTCTTAAGATACAATTAAGAAAATATGAACATTCAATGAAAACTTGATGGTATCAAGGAATTATTGTTATTTTCCAGATGTAATAATGGTAAAAGAATATTTAACTTTTTAAAGACATATATATTGAAATACGTATAGCTAAAATGACATGATGTTAAAGTTTTGCTTCAAAACATTCAGTGGATGTGATTGTGGTAGAATGGATGGGGCTATCACAGACGATACACAAATGGGACATGTGTTGGTAAGTGCTGAAGCTGGGTAATGTGTACATAGGGATTCATTAATACTATGCTACTATTGTTTGAAATTTTCCATATTAAAAAAAATAAAGGGATAATATCTACCTTATCAATTTATTTTGAGTAGTCAATTTGAAAACACATATAAAGAGCTTAACATAAACAAGTTTGGCAAATGTTGGTAATTGTTAGTTTGATGATGATACAGGGATTCATTATACCTTCCTCTTTACTTTTGTATATGTGTTTGAAGTTTTCCACAATAAAAAGATTTTTTTAAAAAAGTCTGACACCTATATATTTCATTGCATTATCATTTTTTCATTTTTCAATATACTAATACTTATGCAATCATGTCTTGCTTTACAAAGACCAAGACACTTACATGGCCAATCAGCTAATGTAGTAAATTCAAAGTTTGGTTAAAATAGGCATATCAGAAATATATATAAATATGAGTTGATCAAAAGTCAAAATTAAATATAGCCCTCCCTTCTTTTGTATAGTTTTTAAAGGTAATACGAGACTGATTTCATTAGGAATAGAATAAATTTATTTTTTTTGAGGAACAATAAAAGCTTAAAGCACATATTGCTATATAGAAATCTAGCTAGATGCAAAGCTTCTGCTTTAACTACTCTATGCAATCAGATTTAAGGCTGTGCAGTGTGTAGCCCAATTATTCTGCAATAAACTAAATACAGACTACTGCTAGAGACACATGTCCCCACACTGGTTTCCTCTGATGCAAATGGAAAAACAATGATTACAAATCTGTCCATCAGACACAAGGAGATTGGGGAGGGGGGGGCGGGTGAAGAACCAGTCTATTCTCTACTGTTCAGAGTCTCAAGAACTGGTTAAGGAACCAGATTAGAGTTTCTAAAATGGCCTGCTTTTGTCTGACCCACACATAGTTTTTTTAAAAAGTAGGAAAAAAATTCACACAAATTGACGTAAAATCCAGGAAAAATCTTAAGATCTGGTAACGTTTCCATGTGACAATAAATGACTGGTAGACACTGGAGTTTGGGACCCCTGTCATAGACTGATATAAAGATGGACACGATGTTCCCTATCCATATTTTAAAAATAATGTCAAAGCAAACTAAGAAACTTAAGCAAGATTCATATAAAATGCAAATTAGTATTTTAAAAACTAATATCTCCATCTTTAAGTCCTATGGTTAAGCTTCCACTGTAGCTGAGTTCTTATTCTGCTAACTTAGGCTCTTCTCTAAATATAGGTTTCTATATTCCAATACATAAAAACATTAATATAGCCTCACACTCATGGGAAGAACCTCCGTTTCTGAGTTTTGCCACTCAGATGTTTCGTTGTACATTGGAATGAACAGAGGAAAGAAAATTAAATGAAATTTCAGTTGGGGCGTTATCTTCCTGTAATTGAAAGGTTTCATTTAGGAAGAGGATGAAAATATTAATTAAATCTACACAGGCTTTTAACTAGTTTTAAGTTTCATTTATTTGTTAATTCTGCCCTTCTTATTTTTCCTGTTCATTTTTATAATTTCCTTGTCCAAATATTAACTAGTAAGTGAAGACCAACCTTGTTATTTAAGAAGGGGAAAAAGGGAACAATAACGTATTTTTACTGAGCCTGTGTTTGCCAGAAACTGTATTAAGACACTTTATCTCATTTCATTCTCAACAGCTCTATGAGGTAGGAATTATGATCTCCACTTTATAGCTGAAAGAGTCTTGCAAAACTAGGGTTTGAAGTCAGCAGGACTGGTTAAGTCAAAAGCACATATAATTATATTCTACCTACTTCCAAAGGAGTTGGCAGTAATATTCATGACAGCATTCTCTTCCTTCTACCATAAAATACAAGAGGCTCAAAATAATAACTACAAGAGGGCTTTAATCTGAAGAGTTTGACATAGAGCTAAAAATCCCCAAATAAAGAAAAAGTGAACACAATTTAGTGGTAACAAAATTGAAATATATGTGGTTTTCATATCCGTTCACAAATAGCTCAACACTGGGCAGCAGGAACACACCCATAATTTCAAGACTCCAGCCAGGATTGCTGACTAGCCTCAATAAAAATGTCAACTTGCTGCCAACGGATCCAGATCAGTGGAACTTTCCAGTTCTCTAAGGAAGCAATATAGAGTTGCCTGCAAAATGATTCCAGAATCCAATCAGAACTAGAAATTTAAAAAATCTCAGATCAGGCTCTGAGCATCAAATATCTTCGTGAAAGAACCAACAGAAAATCTGAGAGGTGCTCTAGTTGCCTCAATCCAGGGTTGCCTCAATAAGGTCTTGGAAGTCAGCTGACATTTGCAACTGCTGGCAAAGTTCATTCAACTTTTCCTTCTAGGTTTTGTTTCATGGAAGAAAAAATAAAACCATCATCTTCTAACACTAGGTAGTACTAACATTTCCTCCTGGCACCCTGTCCCCCACATATTTAAACACACACACACACACACACACACACACACACACACACACACACAGAACCAGACACACACATCCCTTCAAATGCCTGTTTGAATCCTAAATAAACCAGAACACTGTGTCAGGGAGAGGGAAAATAAAAGTCTCAGCAAGGAAACATTTTAGTTAAAGTTCTAAAGGCAAACTAAAACTGCTAACTGAAAACGGAAATTAACTTTACCAACTATGAGATAAAGAAAAAAGCTCATGACCTTGTTACTTTAAAGGAATTCCCAAGCATGGAATCAGATCACAGGCTTAATTCCCAGTTTAGGAACTGAAACAACTCTGGCCTAGAGATAAAACGGTGACTATTTGCTTGACACACCTCTGCTGGAGCAGCTGCTCCCATCTGTCCACTTCCCTTCCTGACTCTAAAAACTAGTTCAAGGTCTGTATTTATCAGTTACATGTGCTAATTGGAAAAAAAAAAAAAAGGACATTTCCCAGGACACATTTATGGAAATAACATAGTGTCCTATTTCAACAGGCATAAACAGACGTTAAATTGACCAAAGTATATTTAAATAATCTCATTCATTCTTAGTAATGCTTACAGATTTGTTTTCTTACAGGACTTTCTTCCCACAAAATGACTGGCTATATACTAAGTTTTATAACTATTAGGAAGGTTATTTTGCTCTGAAAAAAGAAAAACAATTGGAAAAGAAGAGGGACGTTTTTCAAATGAATTTTCACAGGGTGGGCATTAAAAATCTCCTAAGCTAAGAAACAGAGCACTGGGTTCTTTTTCTTTGTGACCCTCTATCCTGCCTAAACCCACTGTGTAACTGACCATGAACAGAAGAGAGGCAGTTTGAACTCCAGCAGGTGAAATACACTGTATTTAAAGGGTCTGCTCCCCATAAGACTGTTCTGATTATAGCCATGAAGTCATTTTTGTCCTTTACAAGGGAAGCCGTCACTTCCTCCACACAATTCACCCATCCTACCTGCAATAACCATTTCTATTTGAGAAGAAAACTCTAATGAATTTTATCACCTTTCTAAATACGTAGTAGTCTCTATAAAAACATTGTTTATCAGAAAGCAAAACGGTAAATAACCTAAATGTCCTTATAGGGAAATGGTTTCATAAATTACAGAACATTCAGAACAGAACACCATACAGACATTAACGAGAATATCAGGTAAATCTACATGTACTAACATGAAATTAAATGTTTTAGTGCATATATTTTTGTATTTTTAAGTAAAAATGACAAATTTCAGGAACACAGGCTTAGGTGACTCCATTTATGTAAATAAACACCTTTTACATGTGAAAAAAAAATCCCGCACATAGCTACATATATATAGATTACTAAATGCTTAGGGAAAGGTCTAGGATACAGCTGTCCGATTGTAATACAATGAGAACCAAAAATATAGTTTTTCATTTTACAGTAGCCATATTAAAGAATGTAAAGGTGAAATGAATTTTAATCATTTATCCTATTTAACCCAATATATTGAAAATGTTAGTGACCATTTCAATAATGAAATTGATACAAAGATTATTGAGATAGTTTGCTCATTTTTTTCTTACTATTTTAAAATTTAGTGTTTATTTTACATGCATAGTGCATCCCAACTTGGACTAGTTCTATTTCAATGTTCAACAGCCACATATAGCTAATGACTACTGTATTCGACAGATGAGGCTTAGAAAGAGAAACATCAAACTATTAACTTTTGTCTTCTACATCCTTCTGCATTGTTTGAATTTTTTAAATAACAGCCAGGTATTACAGACCCAAAAACCGAAACATAAAAGCCAGTACCATAAGGTTTCTTAAAAGGAGAAATCGGGGCCGGCCCGGTGGCTCAGGCGGTTGGAGCTCCATGCTCCTAACTCCAAAGGCTTCCGGTTCAATTCCCACATGGGCCAGTGGGCTCTCAACCACAAGGCTGCCAGTTCAACTCCTCGAGTCCCGCAAGGGATGGTGGGCTGCGGGGCGCCCCCTGCAACTAGCAACGGCAACTGGACCTGGAGCTGAGCTGCGCCCTCCACAACTAAGATGAAAGAACAACAACTTGACTTGGAAAAAAGTCCTGAAAGTACATACTGTGTCCCCAATAAAGTCCTGTTCCCCTTCCCCAAGGAAAAAAAAAAAAGAAAGAAAAAAAGGAAATATCATCTCAACTTTAGGATAGGCAGAATTCTTAGGATGCAAACACCAGTGACAATAAAAGATAAATTAAACTTCATCAAAATTTAAAATTTCTGCTCATCAAAATGTATCATAAAAAAGTGAATAGGCAAGATAAACAGACTGGGAAAAATACTCAATAGCACTTGTATCTGACCAAGTACCCATATCCAGGATATATAAAGTACTCCTACGAATCAACAACAGACTGATGGACAACCCAATAAAAAAACAACACAAAACAAACAAACAACAACAACAAAAAAAACGAGTCTGGAAGAGACACTTCACAAAAGAAGATATACAAACAGCCAATAATCACATGAAAAGATGTCAGTCATCATTATTAGTCTTCAGAGAAATGCAAATTAAAGCCACAGGAGATACCATTTCCCACCCATTAAAATAAAAAAGACTGACAACACCAAATGTGGGCAAGGTTATGGACCAAGCAGAAACTTCATATACTGCTGGCAAGAAATATAAAATAGCATAACCATTTTGGAGAACTGTCTGGCAGTTTGTTATAACATTAAACACACACCTACCCTATGATCTAACAATCCTATTCCTAGGTATTTATTTACCCAAGAAAAATAAAAACATATGTCTTTAAAAAGATTTAGAAACAACTCATGTCCATCAATAGGATGGATAAACTGGTATATTCTCATATAGTGGAAATAAAAAAGAATGAACTGATAGACACGGCAACACGGTTGAGTCTAAAAAACATTATTCTGAGTGAAAGAAGAGTTATACAGGCACAAAAGAGTCATACAGGTCTAATTTGATTTACATGAAGTTGTAGAATAGGCAAAACAAATAATAAAAACGATTGGTTGCCTGGGGCAGGGCATTGGGTGTGAGGGGGTAGAGGAAGAGAACAAACTGGAAAGGGCCATGAGGGAACTTTTTGGGGTGATGGACTTATACTACATTTTATTTTGGGTTGTGGCAACCTGGACTTATACAACTGTCAAAAGTTCCTGTGATAACCTACCTCCTGTCACAAAGGTCAAATGCTATGGTGAACTAAAAAGCATTTAACGGATGCTGTTTAATACATCTTCTGAACAGATGATGATTGAGAAAACAACGAAGGTTGGAGTATAGAGAATTATTGTCACTAAAATGCTCTCCCATCATTCTTACTGATGTGAAATCACACGAATTTCTTCATGTATTTTCCTCTAGTTTATTTTGTTTTGTTGTTTTATTGGGGAATAGTGTGTTTTTCCAGGACCCATCAGCTCCAAGTCAAGTCGTTGTCCTTCAATCTAGTTGTGGAGGGCGCAGCTCAGCTCCAAGTCCAGTCGCCGTTTTCAATGTTTAGTTGTAAGGGGTGCAGCCCACCATCCCATGTGGGAATTACACCAGCAACCTCATTGTTGAAAGCTCAGGCTCTAACCAACTGGGCCATCTGGCCGCCCAATTTTCCTCTAGTTTTGTTATTTATAAATGAGATGAAGGAATACTAACTACAACTAAAATGGTGTCCTCATTTCTCTGAAATCTTGTTGTATTTATATTTCACACCTTCCTTGAATATTTTCAATGAATGTCTATATAACAAGGCATCCGGCTGAAATAACAAAAAAGGAAAAGAAAAAAGAGGAGGGAAAAAGGTGGCAAAGAGAACAAACTAAGTATGAGAGAAGATGTAGAAAAGGCTTCCCATGTTCAGGTGCAACTTAGTCAATTTTGTTCCAAAGGAGGGAAAACATGAAGCCATTAAATATGCTCATAACTGGAAGTCAGGGGAAATTACTCAGAAAGTCTTTTCCCCACTGCCCCTCCCCACAGATTCACTCAGTTCTATTTTTTCTTGCAGAAAGTCCCCCACAGCAACAAAGTAGTCACCCCAAGATGCCTTCGCAATAAACAGGATATTGTGCCAAGTGGCAAAAGGTTTGGCTCACGTCCCTCTAACGTCTCCTACCTCTATCTAGTTCATCTACTCTACATAGTAAGTTTGCTAGTATTGGTCACCAGCCACAGCCTGACACTTTAGTAAGAGCTCACGTCATGTATCAAAATCCCTTACACACATTTTAACCCGGCACCGATGCTACATGGGAGAAAACAACCAAAGAGTTATCCATAAGGAAACCCCAAGTTAAGAGCAGGAAAGGCGGAGGGAATATCATGCGTTTCCTGACTATGAAACAAGGCTTCCAGGCACACATCAGAGCTTTTCGCTCCCTCTGACAAGGATGTGCATTGTGCAACGTTCTGCTGTGGAAACACTTCTACAAGAGGACAAGTCAACCTGAAATAAAGGAAATCAGAGGAGTTGCGAAATAAGTCCTCTGGAATGAGTAAAGAACTTCTCACATGTCTATGCTTGATCTATGGCATGATTAAGCTAAAATAAATTGTCATTCCAATCATATATAGGCATTACAGTCTGTTTCCTGGGTCAGTTACTTGCTGAACTCAAGCTGTGGAACCAAAAATGCTCTGTTTATAAGACGATAGGAGAATACATATAACCAAAGGAATAAGAATGAAATCTCCTTAGATCAAAGTTTACCCAAGACTTGTTAAAAATGGTGATCATTAATAAAAGCTATTCATTCTTTCATTCATTCATTCAACAAATACTGATAAAACATTTACCCTGGACCAGACTGGACATACAAAACAAAGATATGAGGTCTATGTCTTCAAGCTCACAGTGCAGCGGGGGAGACCAATATGTAAACTGACAGAGTACAGAGCAGCAAGTGCTCCAATAAAGGCTATTGACAAGTGTAGTTGGAAGGGGTATTAGGGTTTTTAGACACTGACTCTGGCTGAGTTAGACAGAAAGGAGCTTTATTTAAAAGACATTGGGGAAAAAGGAAGATATTGGGCTTTGCAAGTACCCAATTGAAGCTTAATTGAAGTTAGCACCCGCAGAACATATATCAAGACAGACCACATCCAGGGATATAAAATTAATGTCAACAAATTTAAAAGAGTTGAAATCATAAAGAGCGGATTCTCCAACAACAATGGAATCAAACTAGAAATCAACAACAGAAAGACAACAGAAAACCTCCAAATACTCGGCGACTAAACTATACATTTCTAAATAAGGCATGGGTCAAAGAGAAAGTCTCAAGAGAAATAAAAAAATGTTTAACTGAATGAAAATGAGAATACAACATATAAAAAATTCATGGGCTGGGTGGCCAGTTAGCTCAGTTGGTTAGAGTACTGTGCTAACAACACCAAGGTCGCCGGTACGATCCCCACATGAACCAGTGAGCCACGCCCTCTACAGCTAAGATTGTGAACAACAGCTCTCCCTGGAGCTGGACTACTGTGAGCGACCAACCGACAACCGATTGCCTCAGCCTGGGGGGGGGGGGGTAGAGTGCAAGGCTCCTAATACCAGCATGGGCCAGGGAGCTGTGTCCTACAAAACTACACTGAAAAACAACGGCTTGAACCAGAGTGGGGCCGGGGGAGGGGGGGGAGGCGGAAGAAGGGGGGGAAAAATTCATGGGACACAGTTAAAGCAGTTCAGGAGGGAAATTTCTAGTACTAATACAGACATTATAAAGAGGAAGAGTCTTAAATCAATAATCTAAGCTCCCACCTTGAGAACCTAGTAAAAGAGTAATATACATGCATAGCAAGAAGAAGGAAATAATAATTAGCATTAAGGCAATTGTAAACAAAAAGACAACACAGAAAAATCAGTGAAACAAAACTAGTTCTTTGGAAAAAAATCAATAAAAGCAATAAGCCTTAGCAAGACTGACAAAAAAATGATAGTAGACACAAATTACCAATATCAGGAATGAAATCGTTTATCACTACAAACCCTACAGATAGCAAAAGGATAATGAGAGAATACTACAATGAACCCTACTCATATAAAGTTAACAACTTAGACAAAATGGGCCAATTCCACAAAAACCACAAACTACCATAACACACCCTCTATGAAATAGATAATTTGATCAGCCCTGTAGCTATTAGGGAACCAGAATTTATAATTTAAAAACTCCCCAAAAAAGAAATCTCCAGGCCTTGATGGTTTCATGGGAGAACCTACCAACTGTTTAAACAAGAATCAACATTAATTTTACACAATCTCTTCTAGAAAACAGAAGAGAAGGGAACACTTCCCAATTCATTTAATGAAGTTAGCATTGTCTGATACCAAAACCAGACAAATAAGGAAATAAAACAAACAAAAAAACTAATACCAATATTCCTCATTAATACAGATGCCATCCTTAACAAAATATTAGCAAATACATTTCAACAATACATAAAAAGTATTAGGCACCATGACCAAGAGGGGTTTATTCCAGAGATGAAAAACTGGTTCAATATTTGAAAATTAATCAATGTATACTAGCATAAGTAAAACATATACAGATCAACAACAGAATTGAGAATCCAGAAGTAAACCTAGTTATGTCAATTTATTTTGACAAAGGCATCAAGACAATTCAATGGGGAAAGAATAGTTTTTTAAACAATGGTGCTGGGACAAACGGATAGCCACACACAAAAGAAGCAAGCTGGACTCCTACATCACACCATATTTGAAAATTAACTCAAGACAATCAAAAACCTAAATGTAAGCACTAAAACTCTAATAAAACTTTTGAAAGAAAATATAAGGGTTAGTATTTGTGGTCTTGAGTTAGGTAATAATTCCTTAGATATGACACTGAAAGCACAAGTAACAACAAAAAAAAGAGATTAACTGGCTTTCATCAAAATAAAATAATTTTGCTGCTGAAGATATGATCAAGAAAGTGAAGAGAATCCACATAAAGGGGAAACTATTTGTAAATCACATACCTGATAAGGAACTTGTATTCAGGATATATAAAAAATAGTTACAACTCAGTAATAAAAAGACAAGCCAATTAAAAATGGGGAAAGGATCTGAATAGACACCTCTCCAAAGATATACAAATGGCTAATAATGACATGAAAAGGTGACCAACATCATTAGCCACCAGGGAAATGCAAATCAAAACTACAAGACAGAACATCACACCTCTTAGGATGGCTATGCTCAAAAAGAAGAATAATGACAACTGTTGAGGAGGATGTAAAGAAATTAGAAACCTCATATACTGCTTGCAGTGTAGCTGCTATGGAAAACAGTCTGGTAGTTCATACAGTTAAACACAGTTACCAAATGATCAAGCAATTCCACTCCCTCCTACCCAAGAGAAATGAAAACACATGTCCACAGAAAAAACATGTAAGCAAATATTCATAGCATTATTCATAATAGCCAAAAATTGGTAACTTGAATGTGCATCAACTGATGAATGGATAACCATACAATGGTCTATTATATGGCAATCAAAAAAAATGAAGTACTAAAATATGCTACAATATGAATGAACCTTGAAACAATTAGTGAAAGCCAGACACACATATTGTATATTCCATTAATATGAAATGTTCAGAATAAGCTAATCCACAAAGAAACAGATTGGTGGTTGTGTAGGCGAGGAGTGGGAGGAATGGGGAGAATGGGAGGAAATGGAGAGTACCGGCCAATGGGTGCAGGATTTCTTTTGGGGGAGACAAAAATGGTCTAAAATTGGTAATGGTTGTTTGCAAAACTCTGTGAATATACTGGAAACCACTGAATTGTACATTTTAAATGGGCAAATTGTATGGTATGTGAATTACATCTCAACAAAGCTGTTTTAAAAAGATAAATCAATATAATTCATCATATTAATAGGCTAAAGGAAAAAAAATCCTAAGACTGCATCAAACTAGGTGTCAAATATACGGTTCTGGAAAGAGAACTGACTTTGGGTAGTGAACACACAATGTGACATACAGATGACGTATTACAGAATTGTGCACTTGAAACCTATGTACATTTTACTAACCATTATCACCCCAATAAATTTAATTTTTAAAAACGACTATATCAAACTGCACAGAAAAAGTTTTTGACAAATCTACAGTTAACCTTATATGTCAGAACATAAGACTGAATGTTTCTCCCTAAGATTGGAAACAAGGCTAGGATGTCTGCTCTCACTGCTCTTATTCAACATAGTGCCAGAAGTTTCAACCAGTGCAATAAGTCAAGAAAAGGAAAAAAAAATACATATCAGGAAGGAATAAAACTGTCTTTATTCACAGTAATAATTATCTATGCAGAAAATCCCAAGGAGTACCCTGAACTAATATTTGTGATCAGTGAGGTTGCAGGATATAAGATAAACACAAAAATCTATTATATTTCTGTATAAGAGCAATGACTATGTGGACACTGAAATTAAAAATACAATACCATCTATAGTCACTCAAAAGAACATTAAATATTAAGTATAAATCTTGCAAAACATGTATAGGACTTGTATGCTGAAAACTACAAAATGCTGACGAAAGGAATCAAAGATCTAAAATAAATGGAGAGACATATCATGTTCATGGATTGGAAAACTTAACATAGTAAAGATATAAATTCTCCTCAGACATATAGGTTTATATATATTCTGCTTGAGCTGTCATAAAAGAATGCCACAGACTGGGTGGCTTAAACAACAGAAATTTATTTTCTCACAACCTGGAGGCTGAAAGTCCAAGATGGAGGTATCTAGTGAGACCTTTCTTTCCTGGTTTGGAGAAGGCTGCATTCTTGCTGTGTCTTCACATGGCTTCTTCTCTGTGCATACTTGGAGAAAGATATAGCTGGTGTCTCTTCCTCTTCTTATAAGGACATCAGTCCTTATCAAATTAGGACCCCATCCATATGACCTCATTAACCATAATCACCTCCTTAAGGCCCTATCTCAAATTATAGTCACATTGCAGGTTAAGGCTTCAACATATGAATTTGGGAAGGAAATAATTCAGTCCATAACAAGGTTTAATGTAATTCCTATTAAAAGTCCAGTTTTTGCAGATACAGACAAAATTATTCCAAAATTTAGACAAAAAGGCAAAGGAACTACGATAATTAAAACAATTTTGAAAAGAAATAATAAAGTGAAATCAGTTTACTAGACTTCAAGACTTATTACATAAGTCACTAATCAAGATTGTGTCATGTTGGTAAGAGAGATATGTGTCAACGGAACAGAAGAGGGCCCAGAAATAGATAGACCCACACAAACATGCCCACTGATTCTTGACAAACGTACAAGAGCAAGTCAAAGATCTTCAACAAACAGTGCTGGAAATAGGACAGCATAGGCAAAAAAATTAACCTTGACCCAAATTGCATACCTTATATAAAAATTAACTGAAAGCGGATCATGGACTTAAATGTAAAATATAAAACCATAAAACTTTTAGGAAAAAGCAAAGGAGAAAAATCTGTGGGGTCTAGGGCTAGGCAAAGAATTCTTAGACTTGACACCAAAAGTATAATCAATAAAAGGAAAAATTGATAAATTGGACTTCATCAAAATTAAAAACAATTGCTCTGTGAAAGATCCTCTTTTTTTTTTTTTTTTAAGATTTTATTTGGGAAGGGGAACAGTATGTATTTCCAGGATTTTTTCCAAGTCAAGTTGTTGTCCTTTCAATCTTAGTTGTGGCGGGCGCATCTCAGCTCCAGGTCCAGTTGCCACTGTTAGTTGCAGGGGGTGCAGCCCACTATCCCTTGCCGACAATCTTGTGGTTGAGAGCCCAATGGCCCATGTGAGAATCGAACCGGCAGCCTTTGGCATTAGGACGCAGAGCTCCAACCGCCTGAGCCACCGGGCTGGCCCCCAAAAGATCCTCTTAAAAAGCGTAAGACAGGGTCGGCCAGATGGCTCAGTTAGAGTGTGAGCTCTGAACAGGGTTGCCGGTTCAATTCCCACATGGGATGGTGGGCTGCACCGCCTGCAACTGAAGATTGAAAATGGCAACTGGACTTGTTGCTGAGCTGCGCCCTCCACAACTACTTGGAGCTGATGGGCCCTGGAAAAACACACTGTCCCCTGATATTCCCCAATAAAATTTATTTAAAAAAAAAAAGCATAAGACAAGCTATACACTGGGAGAAAGTATTTGCAAACCATATCGTTCATAAAGAACAAATATCTAGAATTTATAAAGAACTCAAAACTCAATAATAAAAAGCTCAAACTATTCAATTAGGAAATGGGCAAAAGACATGAAAAGTCATTTCACCAAAGAGGATACAAAGATGGCAAAAGAGCACATGAAAAGATATTTAACACCATTAGCCATTAGGGAAATATAAATTAAAATCATAATGAACTATCACTACATACCTACCAGAATGGCTAAAATAAAAAAGGGACAGCACAAATACTGATGAGGATGTGAAGGAACTGGATCCCTTATACATTGAAGGTGGAAATGTAAAATGGTATAATTCGTCTAGAAAAGTCTGACAGTCCCTTATAAAACTATCCATGCAGCTACCATATGACCCAGCAATTGCATCCCCCTGAGAATTTATCTCTGAAAAACGAAATTTTAATTGTGGTAACCAGAATAATAATGCCTCCCCCCCACACACACACCCATACACAAGATGTCCTCTCCCTACACCGCTGGAATCTGTAAATGAGTTACCTAACATGGCAAAAAGGACTCTGTAGATGGGATTAAGGGTATGGACCTTGAGATGGAGATTATCTATGTGGGCTCAATCTAATCACAGGAGTCCTTAAAAGCAGAGAACCTTTCCCAGCTGGGTCAGAGAAATTATATGGAAGGAGTAGAGATTCATAGTTTGAGAGAGAATCAACCAGCTGTTGCTGGCTTTGAAATAGAAGGGCCATAGGCCAAGGAACGGGAATGGTCTCTAGAAGCTGGGAATGGTCCATAGTCGACAGTAAGACAATGAGGAGCTTAGTCCTACAATCATAAGGAACATAGACCTGCTTTGATCATAGCACAATGAGACTTGTGCTGGATTTTTGATTTATAAAATTGTAAGACAGTAAGTTTGTGCTGTGTAAGCAGCTAAGTTTGTCGTCATTTGTCATAGGTGAAATAGAAAACTCATGTTCACACAAAATAATAATTTACGTTCACAAAAAAACCTGTACACAAATATTTATAGCACTTTAATAGCCCCAAACTGGAAACCACACAGATATCCTGCAGTGAATGAATGACGAAATGAACTGTGGTACATGCATACCACGGAATACAAGTCAGCAACGAAAGGGAATGAATTACTGATACACTGCACAACCTGAATGAATCTACAGAGTGAAGAAAGCCCATCTCAAATGTTATATACTGCATGTTTCTATTTATATAACATTCTTGAAATGACAAAATTACAGAAATAGAGAACATACTAGTGGTTGGCCGAGTGGGGAAGGAGGAAAGTGAATGTTGTTCTGGAAGCAACATGAGGGACCCCAGTGGATTGAAAATGTTCTCGTCTTCACTCTATCAATGACATTATCCTGGTTGTGATATTCTAAGATGTCACCACAGAGGGAAACTCAGTCAAGGGTTCAGGACTCTCGCTGTATTATATAACTGCATAGGAGTCTATAATCACTCAAAATAAAAAGTTCAATTTAAAAAAAAGGTATTGGTTTACTCACAAAATCCAGGAGGACTCAAGATCCAAGTTCAGAGGCCAAAATAATCACACCGCAGACCTAGGCCGCTGAGGAGACTGCTGTCATGGCTGCCACGCACATCCTGCTCTGAGGGCAAACGAAGCGGGTCTAAGATTTTCAGAGTTCCCTGCCTGGGCTCTCTAACCCTGGACTCAAAATCCTGGGCAGAGGTCTGATTCATGAAGCCATGGTTCCTGACTGAAAAGTAGCTGCAAGGGGGCTGGGAAATCAGGGTTTTCATTTTTCAGCTCCTTGCCTCCTGTGAAGGGTGGCATCTAAGAGGTTTCTTCAAGATCTCTGAGGGGGTCTGGCACCAGACAGACAAAAAGAAGGCAACAATAGGGGGCGGGGGTAAAGATTTTCAAAATAGACTTTAAGATGGTGCTGAAAGGAGGGCGTCAAATAGACTGACATGGACATGAGGGAATTTCACAAAAGAAAATTCATGGATGTTCTAGAAATCAAACCAAAAAATATTCCCAGGTATTTTGTTGCTGAACAGAATAGGGAAAACCAACAAAGGGAACAATGTAAGTAGCTCAAAAGAGAGAAGAAAAGCATCAGACATTTAAGATACACAGTATTTTAATAGTGAGAATCATTAGGTCTTGGGTAGGAGGAGCAGCAGTTCGTATCTTATATGAAAGGTAAGTCATCAAATGTATTTTTAACAGGCGCTGGGTATTCTTTTCTATGCTCAGAGTGGTCAGAAATGTTTCCTTCACTTCACTTCAAACTCATCAAATGTAATGAACAACTTTGTCCTAGCTTCAGGGAAACATGGAAAAGAACAATATAGGGTATCTGCCCTTAAAGAGCTCACAATGAACTTCCAGTTCAGACATGACAGATGTTTCACATAACCTAAGCATTTTCCAGATAAAGACCTAGAAATGCTAGATAAAATATTCCAAATATTATTTTAAATGTGTAGCTAAACTTAAGGCAAAAAGGGAACCCCCTAGGTGCCAGGATAAGAGAAGGAATTGAAAACCATAACAGTAGCACCGGAGCTAATACAGTGGCTACAGGGGGCTGAGTGGGGTAGGGGAAGAAGTTTCAGTAACTTCTGACCTGAGTTTTGTTATCCACATAATAACAGGACTGGTCTTGGGCTTATAAGCAGGTAAAACCTAGAACTAAAACCCCAAATAAAGGACAGACTAGAAAACATTTACCTAACAGCCCAGGAAGCAAACAAGAAAGCTTCTCTCTGCTTGGGCTATAAGGGGTATGGGGCAAAAAGTGTCTCTGAGAACTGGAACCCTGGGCCTGCAATCACATGCATTCGTGGTTCAAGTTATTTCGATCCCAACACCTGAATGCCCCTGGAACTCCAAAGCAATAGATTAACATAAAAATTAGCCCAAGCCAGGGCATCTAATAGAAGGAATTCATTTCTACTTTAGAGAAATACAGCTTCGCCCAGGCCACTTCGGATCACCTCACAGATAAAACCTTGTTAAGGATGAGTAAAAATACACTAAACGCAAAGGAAATAATCCACGTTAAGAGCCAACAAATAAAGACAACTTTAGAACCCCCCAAGAACTTCGATAAAAGAACCATCAGACAGTAACTATAAAGGAAGTACACTTAAAATAATTATAAATGTAAAACAAAACCTCAAAACCATTAAGAATAAGATTCTACGCAAAATGCACAGGCAGATTTGAAAACCAACCAAATAGAATTTTTAAAAATAAAAAACTTAGTCACTAAAATTAAACTCAATGGACAAGTTAAAATAGATTTGACACAGCTGAAGGAAAAGTAAAGAACTGGGACACAGTAAAGAAATAGCCAGAAGGCAACTCAGAGAATTAATGAGATGGAAAATACCACAGAGAAGCGAAGTGATATGGAGAACAGAAGGAGATCTGACATATACCTAACTGTGTTCTAGAAGGAGATAACAGAATGAGGCAATATTCAGAGATAACTCCTGACAATCTTTCAAAACATTCAAAAGACACAAATCCTCAGACTTAAGAAACAAAACTAAATCCACACCATCTACGTTATTGAAACTGCAGAAATCAGAAGTCAAAGAGAAGATCTTAAAAGAGCCTTTACTCTTTGTAGGACACGAATGAGAAAGAATAAAATAACTATACTTCATGGTCAAATATCTAAAGGGCCATTAGTGGAACAGGAGTACAAAGAGAGAGGACCTGTATCAGAAAAAGTGTGTGGGGAGGGCAGAGCTGGGGCTTGAAAAACAAGTAGGATTCCCATAGATGGGGAGAGATGAGGGCAACTGGGGAGGGGAGGCATCGAACAGTTTGAACAAAGTGAAAGGAGGAGAATACGGGTCAGGGGGAAGACTCCTTTTTGGCTGTCAAATAGAGTAACTCAGAAGAAGATATGGTTAGCCGGAGTTAAAGTATGGTGCTCACTAATACCAGGCTAAAGAATCTGAACTTAATAGTAGGCAACAAGGATCCAATTTTTGAGCAAATGAAGTGATCTAAATGAACTCTCTGCCAAATTATCCCAGCAGCAGCATGTAGGGTGGATACAGGAAGAGAGATTATAGGTTTTAAGTAATGTAGGAAACAATTACAATAGTCCAAGTCTTTCAAAAGACTTAAGAAAATATTTCAATTACATGGAGACAGACGCTTCAGAAAGTAAGATCCAGAAAAAAGGCAATGGGAATAGAGATGAAATATAGAGAGGTGGGAGGTAGGGAAGAAGGGAAAGAATATAAATGAATATTTATATACATTTCGAAGGTGGGATTAAAAGGAGTTCACGGATTGGGCAGTTGGGGAAGAAGAGGAGGCAGGGAAAAGAAAGAGAAGAATTGAAGACGGCACTGAGGTTGGAGCCTGAGTGACTGAGGGAATAGTGGTGGTACATTATTTTTTCTCCAGGGACATACCGGCAGTTTGGCCCAGCAGGAGAGAATAGATTGGAAAGAAATCTTAGATTCTAGTCTAGGTTCTGCCTCAGACAAGCTACTTAACGTCATAGGCTATGTTTCTTCTATCTGGAATATGGGAGGATTTACAGAAAAAGAGTTGAATGATGGACCAATGTGGTAGGTATCAAGGGGATGCAGAATCAGTTTCTAGCAAGCAGTCAAAAATATAGGTCTGGAGCTCAGGAGAAAGTCAGTACTAGAAGGACAGAGTAGAGAATAACCAACATAGAAGAGATGGCTAAAGCTGTTGTAAATATATGAATGATATTATTAAATGCATAAAGAAAAGAAGCCTGTGAATCTTGGGAAAACCCTAAACACAAAATATCCTGGTTGCGATATAGAAAAGGTGGCAGCTGAAAGCTCAGTGCCATACCAGGCTTATCAGGAAGTGGTGTCCTGAGATAGTGTATCATAAGTAGATGACATATCATATTGGGAGAAAGGAGTTGTATTTCATTTTCCATTGCCAACCAATTTCCTCGGTGATTGATAAAATGTAAGGAAAATAAAAGCCTTTATCACAGAATTTCCTTTCTATGCCTGGGAAACATTGATCTTTTGCTTTCATTATGGTGTTAAACAGAGTCCTATTTCAAAAGAATTTTAAAAAAATATAACTCCAATTTCATAAAGACAGATATTTCATAATCTAAGCCTTCACAGAGCTGAAATTCTGCCTGGCGCATTCTTGCATGATAGTATAAAACACACAGCTGACCCAAATTAGCCCAATGGGAAAGCTGGCTTCACCACATCAAGACTGAGAAAATGAGGTCCACACTGGTCCAATATAAGCTAAGTCGGAATGACTTTCTGAAATGACATAAAAAACTTGGATTTAGTTAACCCACAGCACAACACAGAAACATGGCTGGGAAGCAGACACGATGTTTTGTGGTTAGTGTTCTAAACGAAATTTTCCCTCAAATCTTTTCTTTGAAGCTAGTTACACTAGACAAGAGACCAAGATCAAGAGTGCTTTATACATGGTATTCCTTGGATCTTTCTAAATCTCATTTCTGGTCCAAATAGTCATGTCACACACTCTTTCTGACTGTAGAGAAAATTATTCTTTGGTTTCTGCCTCCCACAGCTCACCATCTCACAAGCAGCTGGGGCTAAAGGATCTCAGTCTAAAGCAGAAGTCAATGCAGAGGATGGGTTTTTCCTGTTCATTCTCAAATTAGCAGCCAGCCATTGAAATTACACATTTCAAATTCAAGGAATGGCTAATAATCAAAAGGCTGTGACTTTTTTGTGGTCATCTGCATCCAGAATTACCAGCTCTAAAGATAAATAGGTGTTCAGCTCTTTCATTTTCTCAATGAGATGCAAATATTAACCTAGTTTAAAAGTTTTAAATTATTTCAGCATAAATTTGTCATAGGTTCCCTTGGGTAACAGGGTTCTGGCAAGAATCCAGGGCTAAGTAACTGAATATAGTAAGGGCTGAACTTCAGATTAGCCTGATCTTCAATCCCTGACCAAAATAATTAGAACACAGCTGTTCAACCTCTTCCATAAGAAAAATTCTCCAATCCAAATGAAAATATTTACCTAATATGAACCTTTCTGAATAATCATAACCTTCCATGAAATGGCAGCAAGATGCCTGATCAGATAAGAATCACTGGTCGCTATGCTCAGGATAAATGACATTCTTCACGGATGTTAAAACTTCTGGGAATACATAGTAGCTTCAGACACTAAGGACCTGAGAGAGAAGTGGCATGCTGCGTTTTAAAGGATCTAGAACATACAGCCCCTGAATTGGCTCACAAATTTCTCTCAGTGTTTATAAAACTCAGATTTTTCCTGAACTCTAAGGTGACTAATAATTAATTAACTTTGATGATTTGATATAGTATGGAAACTATCTACAGGTGATACCCCAAATCTTAATTTATTCTTTCTGTAACATTTGACAAATGCACAAAAATGTAGCATTAGTTTAATTTTTGAATAAAGAGGGTTGTTTTTGGTACAAATTTTCAAAGGAGGGAAAATTTTAAGCCACAACAGCAGGTTATGAAGATCCAGTTAACATAATGATTATGGAGAAAACCCTGGTGAATACTGGTAATAGTGTGAAGAAATGGCACCTCACATAACACTGGAGATTTATTTGGCAACACTTATTAAGATTTAAGGTATACACATCTCATGACCCAGCAATTATACTTCTAAGAATTTGTCCTCCAGAAATAACAGCACAAGAACGTTAAAAAAAAAAAAGAAAAAAGAAAAAAGAAAGTGCAACAATTATTACAGAATTATTCACAACTGTAAAATTTGGAAAACTAATGTTCATCAATAATGGAATGGCTAATTATTCAAGTCATAGAATATTCACACAACGAAATACCATGCAGACATAAGAAATGGAAGTGTTTACATTGAACATGTAAAGATGCCTTAGACTGTTAAGTAAAAATTCAAGTTGCAGACTAACATAGAGTCCATTATTGTTTTAATGTATCTATGATTATAATTTATTAGCATAGTATAAGGAAGAATCTGCACAAAACTGATAGCCAGTTAACAACTATTAGCTTCTGAAGCTGGGAATGAAGGCAAGGTAGGTAGCATGAAAATGTCACTGCTCTTTCTGAAGAAATATAAGTGGTGGGACTACAGGTCATTTTTACTGTCTAACTTGTAATAAAACAACAAATAACAAAAGAAGCTTTTGCATCTCAAGGAAAACAAATGATAGAAAAATCATCTGTCTAAGCACATCAGTAGAGTTGAAAACAAAACAAATTCTAGTAAAAGACAAATGTAGGAACCATACAGCACATAGAACTCAAACCAAGAGAGTAATCTAATTAGTCAAAGAAGAATGTACAGCACTCATGTACCAAATCTTGGGAATGCTTCAAGCTCCTGGGACCTTGCCAAAGACAAACTATCTTTTCAGAGGGGATTCTGCCCTCTAGTGTGCACTAAAAGAAGCTAAAGCACTTGAAGCAAACCAATCAAGTAGTGAAATTTAGTGATTTCATTAGTGAAATGAAGTATTTTCACTTCATTTCTAGAGCATCACAATTTTCTCTCTAAATGAAGTCCTCCATATCCTTGTTTCTAAATCGATTTCCCTTTATCATCCTGAGTAAACTTTGTGAACGTCATGACTTCAGCTACTTATTCTTTCTATTCTTCCCTACATTCCCAAGAAGTGCCCAAAGCACATTATCAACTCATAATTCACACCAACAGAAATTTGGTACAACCAAGGGTATGATAATATAGCAAAATAAAGCTTTCAAAGTTTATAACAGTTATAAGCACCTGACTCTTAAACTCAGATTTTTAAGTCCTGTTGGCACTATAACACTAGGCTAAGGGCAAAGGGAAAACACTGCTCTGTGTAATGAAATCTCTCTCTTCACAGGACTTTCAAGGGATACTAGAATTTGTTCAACACTGGGCAACCTTGAAAACCACTAGGAACACTTCCTAGGTTCATAGTACTTGCTGTAGATATTCAATCCAAACCGACAGAGGTTACCCCATCCTGGTGACCACAGATTACTATATACCTGTAATGCTTCTAGAAGTATATTTTAAAAAAACAAGAATAAGTTAAAACCAAATGAAGCAGAGTTTAACATCCATTGAAGAACATAAAGGTGAAAATCTGATCCAGGATTTTCTTGCCCCAACACAAAGCACATCCCTGTGGAGTTGACAGGCAAGATGACAGCAAGGCTGCCAGAATCAATCATTTCCATTGTCACACTAGCTCCTTGAAACATCCTCTTAAAATCTATTTCTATCTAGCTAGTCCTATCCTAGAACAAAGGCTGCCAGAAGAAATGCACTTAACACAAGCTGGGCAAGGATGTCTCCTGACTCCCCTAGCAACACAAACTGCCTACAACGTAGGATTCACACCTCAGTAGGAGTCCATTACCCTACAAAAATAGTAGCAGCCATTATTCCCTGGTCGACTGATCACATCTTGTCCACAGCTTCATTGGTGACTGTTAAAAGAATATGTATATACAAACATACCTGGAACTCATTTTTAAAATCATACTAGCCCCTTCAACTTCATGAGATAAGAATGAGATTAAACAGGAAACCTGGATTAGCCATGGTTCATGGGAAAAAGGCTACAAAGGAAAAGGGAGGAAACAGTCATCTCACCTCCTTCAAAAATAACAAAATACAAAATAGCTTTCAAAGAGTCCTTTATCAGTTATAAAGCTGAAGAGAGATACTTTTAACAAAAAAGGCTAATTAGAAGTGTAAGAAAAAGTGACTGCATGGCAGGCACAGTGGCTGAGCACCCAGGCTTTGGTCTCAAATAGATCTGAACTGGAATCCTGGCTCCACTATCCATCAACTATGTAATCTCAACAAGTTAATGACACTTCCCCGAGCCTCAGTTTCCTGATCTGTGAAATGGGCACAAAGTTAATGCCTGTCTCTTGAGTGTTTATGCAGATTAAATGAAACACTTAGGACTGTGCCTTAAACTTGGTAAGCTGTCAATAAATAGAAACTATTTAGTCTTTTTAAAAAGGTAAATAAATGTTTAACCTGCAGTCTCAGAAGATAATATATCTAATATTTTATCTAAAGAACCGGTTCCAAAAGGAAACTGATCTGGTCACTAAAAGGAAACTTGTCATCCTAGAGTGTGAGAAACACTTGACTACAGGAACCAAGCAGGTAACAGAAATGAGTGAGGTAGATGACTAGGGAGCAGGAAAGGGCAAACACCATCTACTCTGCTCCAGCTCACTGATGTCACAAAGAAAGAGGGAAGGCAGTGGCACAACTTCTCATTTCTGAAGAAAAGCCAGTAATCCCGATTTTTATGTTAAGTCTCCTGATTTTTAAATGCTGGCCACATAAAAACCTCTAAGGACAGATCTGGTCCATGGGCTGCCACTTTGCGAATGCCTGCTCTGAAGTAGGGTCTCAAACCAGAAACAGAAGGTAAGTTCAGTTATGTAACTGAGGGACTCCAGCTCCCTAAAACAATGTATCTCAAAGGGGACACTGCTGGTATTTTGGAAAAGAAAATCCTCTGAACAAACCCTCCTAAGCGATGCAGGATATTTAGTATCCCTGAACCCCACCAGTGGTCTCCTCAAGTCATACGACAATCAAAATATCTCACCACACATTTCTGAACACCTCCTACGGGCAGTACCACATCCACTAAGAATAACAAAGTTAAATTCAAGTCAGTGGGAAGTTCAAGAACATCTATTTATAAACAGTAATAAAATAAGGACAGGGTCAGCCCTAAGTCAACTCAAACTAAAATCCCAAATTATCATCAAACAGGAAATCTCACTGAGTAGAAAGCTTACAGCTGGCTATGGAAATAAATCAAAAGGCTTAATTCCCTCTCCTTACTTTTGGAATTATGACAGAAGGAAACTGCTTTGCCTTTTCTCTAGCCATTGCTGTTATAGTGTTACTAGACATTATAGTTTTCCACCAATTTCCATTTTTCCTATAGCAGGAGCTTACATATAGGAATGTACATGCTTCAAAGAAATCATGGTGGAAGAAATCTAGGCACCCAAATCACCCACTCCTTGGTAACACTCCTAGATTTTTTTCTTATGGCTCATTCAAGAGCATATCCAGATTACCAAATGACCCAGCAATTCTATACCCAGATATATACCCAGGTGAAATGAAAATTCATGTCCACACAAAAGCTTGTACATAAAGGTTCATGAAGTATTATTTATAATAGCCTAAAGTGTAAACAACCCTGTGTCCACCAAGTAATGAATGGATACACCAAATGTAGTATATCTATACAAGGGAATATTATTTGGCCATAATAAAGTATAGACACATGGATGAACCTTGAGAACATTATGCTAAGTCAAAGCAGCCAGACACAAAAGGATAAATATTGTATGATTCCATTTATGTGAAATGTCCAAAAAGGCAAATGTAGACACAGAAGATAGATTAGTGATTGCCTGGGGGTGGGAAGGAGAGGTAGGGATGGAGATAAAGAGTGACAGCATTTCTTTTGGGGGTGACGAAAATTATTGTGGCTGTATAGCTTTATGAATGCACAACTCTGTGAATACGGGAAAAATCAACAAAGTGTGTAATTTAAATTGTTGAATAAATAAAAACAGCTCGATAAAGCTGTTTTTAGAAAGAGAGCGAAAAGCACAATTTAAAATTATTGAGTCCAAAAATATCATGGGTCACATCTGTTAGAATACTCACTCTCTTCTAATTATCTTGATTATTACCATTACCAATAAGGCCTTACTCATGATATTTATTCTTTTGAAAAAGCCGATTGTCCTCTTCCTGAAATGGCCATTCTCATCATGTACATCATGTACTGCGCGAGTTGACCATTAAACAATGTGGGTTTGAACTGCATGGGTCCACTATGCCGATTTTTTCAACTGACCTGCACAGTTCAAACCCATGTTGTTCACCGGGGTCAACTGGTGGCTGGGAAACTGCATATGCAAGAGGACCCATTTAAGTTATACACAGATTTTCTTTGGGGCAGTCGGACCCCTAACCCTGCACTGTTCAAGGGTCAATTGTACATCTATTCACCAGGCACACAAACACAGCCAACTGATCACACATTTCATGAGAACATCAAACCAAGAGGTGAAGTCAGATTTCTGAGGTAACTTGTCTTTTTTGTTGTTGTTGATCTAAATACACTTGCTGTGAATAATTTGGGGGTCCTTTCTTCCCTGTTAGTAAAAACACGTGAAATATAATTAGCTTTGAAATGCTCCTCTCAGCATGAAAGCAACTCCTTTAAACATAAAAGAACCTAAAAAATAAATCAACATAGGTCAGAGGTCTGATCAGTCATCATAACAAGAGATTCTGATCAAAAATTAGAGACATTTCCACCTAATATTGTGGGTATATCTGATTTTTGTTACTTTAAGTGAAACGCTCAATGCTCTCTCTATTAAGACTATATATCGAAAATTTGTAAAACTTAAAAAAGCCAACAGTCATGTTTAGTCATGTCAGAGGAGTTTGGGAGAGATCAGATTAGTTGCTCAGACAGGAAGACTGTTGCAAGAATGAACGGTTTCCGGGGACTGAGTGGTCCAATAGGCTGAATACTGACAAACCACAAAAGTCAGGATTACTGTCTTCTCAGGCTTTCGTCTGGTTTTCTACTGCATCATGACACTGAGGAATTCTGTCTCTTCTATATTTGGGGCAAACATTGCTAAACTGACACACCCATGATGTTGTTGGAGACTCAACAGTAAGGCCTGTTTTCCCCTCAATAGACGGAGAAAATAAGACAAAACTACATGGGAAAACGATGTTTTCCACCCTTGGGCTTTATTGCCTGAGGTCATTCCCAACCCATAAGGAGGCAACTAAATAATAAGCCCTTAATTAAACAAGTTAATGTCCATAGCTAGGATAATAAACTGTAATGAGACTTACAGCCCACTAGTAGCCCACTACTGGAATAAGGTAAGTAATAAATGTGGGGTTGAAAGCTGACTAGCCAGATACCCACAAACTCTGGGAGAAGCTGGATTCAAGTGGCCAATAATATTGGTAATGAAGACGGGTGGGGGGAGGGCAGAGAGAGAGGGTGAGAAGTGGAACAAGAGCTTAGCGTAACAGAACTGTGGGAATTCAGACATACTAAGCATTGTGCTTTGTATTACCAAATGTAGAGCGTGCTTCTTGTCAGTCTCTAACTCAAATTGGGTGTTTGGTTTACTCCATTCCCAAAGCATAAACTATGGTTTTTTTATAGCCTACGCAGTGTGCTATTTTAAACATGTGGAGGAAATACATTTTCGGTTACAAACATTTGCTGCTCCTGTGAATCTGTTCTTGTTTGCTAGCAAAGGATGTGGGACAGGATGTTTTACTCTCCTGCTCTGGTTTTCCTGTATTGCTTAAATCTGTTTAGAGAGAAGAAAAATAAATAAATAAAGTATTTCTACTAGGCAATTTCTGTAAACTAAAGCAACTCCAAAAATGAAAAAAGTCTGTGGAAAAAAATATTAGAATAATTTTCTTTTAATAAATTGGATTACTCCTATAGATTCTTCCCTTAAAAATACTTTCCATGCCACGCACGTTCAGCCTGTAGCAGACACTAGTGTTGGCACAGACAAAACATGCTCACTTAGAGACACCAGATCAGCGGAATTCCTCCTGACTGTCTTTTCTCAAGCACAATTACAACTGTAGAACCTTTTTGAGATACAAGAAAAATGATCATGCCAACCTGAATGTCATCTTCTTGATTTATTCAGAAATTCAAGGTACACTGTATCATTAAGTTAACGTGTGCCCATTTTCATGTACAACTCTAAGGACTTTTTTACTCAGGCAGACACATCCTTATAATCTGTTATGTCCCACTATAACTTTCAAAAAAATGGATTTTGGTCAAATTTCACTTGACTCCTTTATAAAGGAGTCAGTAGTTCATTAATCTACTGAAAGATCTTTTATCAGTTGGCCCCTCCAAATTCCCTCCATGTCCTCCTCCACGCTGCTCCCTGCCCCAGATGCTGCCCTGTACGGACGAAAGACTCTCTTCTGGGTCAAGCCTTAGTCATGCTCCTTTGAGTCCTCATTTCAACTAGGGTTTCAATCTTGGCCCAATCCTTGCTGGGCTCGCACAGTTCAGTTTTGGTAAGAATCCTATAAAGTCAATTTAAAGAGAATCCCCCCCCTCGATATCTGATCTGATCATTCTCCATATTTGACGGAGTTCCTAATCCCACCTTTGATGTATGAGGCCTAGCCTGCCTTCGGCAAGAATCCCCCCACTCCCACTCCTCTTAGAAATATTCCATCCACTGACCCTGCCCCTCTCACATTGTTCCTTGGCTATAAATCCCCAGCTGTCCGTGCTGTACTCAGAGTTGAGTCTGATCTCTCTTCCCTATTTTGATAGTCTTAACACCTATTGCAATAATCCTGAGTTAAGTCTTCCTTACCATTTTAACAAGTATCAGAATAATTTTTTCTTTCACAAGATTCAGTGGTCAGTGGAGCGTCCTGGCTCCACTGAAATGGGAGGAAGGAATGAGAGATCTGGATATTCATTCCACTGGCTTCTCCCTGGAGGGCCCATCACTAAGTGAAGGTCTCAGCTCCTGTCAGGAGGCCCTGTCTGCCATAAACTGCTCCCCTTCTTGC
This sequence comes from Rhinolophus sinicus, assembly GCF_036562045.2. NCBI lineage: Eukaryota > Metazoa > Chordata > Mammalia > Chiroptera > Rhinolophidae > Rhinolophus > Rhinolophus sinicus. The sequence continues at coordinate 27,585,317 of NC_133760.1, read as the reverse complement.
CCCTTCAAGTCTAGGGGTAAAAATGGAGCCTCATTATTACCAGCCCTGGGGATACTGCACTATTCCTATCCCTGTGGTTTTACATTACTTTGTGAATTATTAAACTCTTCTCCAAGTATCCTAATTTGAGGATGCCATCTGTTTCCTGCTGAGTCTACCTAATATAGATATCATCTCTGCAGATTTCTTATCCTAGAAAGGCTATTTATTAGCTCTTTCTAAGAAAGGAAGGCATGGACACAGAACGCAGTGATATTTCCATGAGTGACTTAGTGACTTCATCAAGCTGACCTTGTTAAGCTGCTACTTCTCTCTCCTCTAGTTATCCTCATAATTACAGTAACAGAGTATATTCTGAATCACGTAGTTTCCAAGCAGAATCTCTAAGCATCAACAGGGATTATTTTAAGAAATACCCAAGGAGTCTAGAAGTAAAAATTGTGCTAGTTGAAACTATGCTAGAAACCTAAGGTAGAAGAAACTTTGCCTTTATTCCTATCTGACACTTAATCCAGATGTACCTTTCACAGTAATACTTTCAATAAATTCAAAATACACTATATATTAATACCAGATAGAAGCCTGGTAACCCAAGTAAAAGCCTGTAAAAGTCTAGAGCAATATTTTTTCAAATTCAGGTAGTAGTAGATTGTGAAATCACTTCAATGAGTCATAACATTTTTAAAAATAATACATACTATACACAATACTGTAAGACAGAACATCAGAGCTCATCATATATCATAAAGGTAAATATTTCACCAATTTTTTATTTCACATTTTTACATACCTATATTTATGCGTGTACTATGGCATACTGTAAAATGTATTCTTTACTGTGAGTGGCAGTCAAAAGAGTTTGAAAGCTAATGGTCTGAAGAGAATCCCTTTCAAACAATGATCATAGGCTTAAAAACATGTTGCTTCAGCCTACAACTGCACTTTTTAAAAATCTCAACCCTCACTAAAAGTACAGTTCATTTTGTGACCCAGTACCAGCACACCAGTAACTGAAACAAAAATGTTATTAAACAATATCAACTCTTACTATGTGATGTACTATAATATTTTGTATTCTATTTCATTTCTTTTAAATAATGACTGCAAACCACAGCTTAAAAAGTACTGGCCTAGCGTATTAACAAGGCCAGGCCTGGAGAACTGTTCATATTACTTCGGTCCATCCACAACTACCTCTGCCTGTGTTTACATCCTTCCCACTGTGGTAACCAGCACCTAAATTCTTGTCCTTCTCAGGTTCTGTGTAACTACCACATGACTCCTGACACCTAGTCGCTCCAATGGGAAGAGAAATACTTGGAGTAAGCAGCAGATAAAGAGTAGTGAGCAGATGTGGACGTAGCCCCAGCCACATCCTTACACTCACCGCCATGGCACACCGAGAGCACCACCTCACCGCAAGCACCTGCAGTCCACAGCCTGGGGAATGAGGCCAGGTGGGAGGAGCTGAGCCAGTGACTGATGGCAGCTGGAGGGTCAATATCCCAGCCTCCTTGCCCTCTCTGTATTCTTCACCATCGCCCTGAGTTCCCTGGCAGGACTGGCCACCAGCAGCAGTAACCTGCTAGGTAACGCACCTGTGCTGCCTTCCTTCTGACCCTTTTTACCTCTCTACTGGGGCTTCCTGGAATCACCTCCCACATTAACGACTGGCACTCAAACCTTCATCGGAGGGGCTGCTTCTGGGTAAACACCACCGTGGTGAGCAGACTAGTGTAACATAAGAGTTGTTTGGAGCCAGAGCTGCAGACATGAGAAAAGCCTGTCCTAGAAAAGCTTATTATCTGATAGGAAAACTCTATTTTTTTTCAATGTTAGAAAAATAAAACAAAACTTTACTGTTCATAGCAATGATGTTTGGGGAGGGAAGGAAGAAGCGGCAACAGAAGGGTTAGAAAGCCCCTATAGGTGACTTTTGTACCCCCAACACCTCAAGGACACAGAGGTCCCCACAGGTAGCACCATGTCCGTGTCACTTCTCTGTAGGCCAGTGCCCTGGACTCTCATATTCACTGTGAGGCTTCACTTCTTACATATAGGTTAAGACAGGGAGTTTTATTTCCTCCAAAGAGAAAGAATGCCAGTCTTCTGCTAAAAATAACTCAAGTAATATGGAAACCATGAAAAGAGAAAAACTATTAAGTTCCTGACAATCTATTAATTGAATTATTTGTAAATCAGCTTTGACCTTTTTATGTGCTTTTGAGGTCCTTGGGATGGGAGTGAGTACTCAACTCAAACTTCATTAGACATTCTGATGATACTGTCATTCAAAAACTATTTTTAAATGTGAAGTTTACTTCATGTTCAGCTCTGTAGTTAACACTGTATATCAGGACTTTTTTCAGGGTAGAATCAAACTAGAGACCTATGGCTAATTTTCCATTGCAGCTTCCATTTTGGCAAATATTTCAGCAAAGGCAGAGCAGAGCATGATTCCTTCTCTCAGGAAAGGAGTCATGACAGCTACAGTTCAAGCAGGTCATTAAACTGAAAATAGCTTCCCAAGCGTGTCAGGCAGACCTGGGCCTGGGACTGGAATACTCACCCGGACCCAGCAGGAAGGGATGGCAGAGCTGAAGGGACATTAGCCTGTGGTTTTTCTTGCTCATTTTGCTTGAAGAAGGATTTGGCCTCTCTAGATGTAGCATCTACTTCTTTAGTCACCCTGTTCCAAGGAAGGAGATGTTAAGTTTACAAGAGGAATAAAAAGAGAGAAACAAAATCTAAAAAAGGGAATAAATGATAACAAGGAAAATACCCACTGAGCTTTATGGTTAAAGTACACTATAACAGTTCTAGAGAAAGACATTTTCCCTTACTACACGAAACAACAATGTATGTAAACTTGATCTCTCTAAAATCCCCTCCATGAAACACATGCTGGTAGTCACTACTGAATTACAGGCCTTGGGGTTACCGATGTGAAGGCTGGAAAAGGCTCTCCCACTGCACCTCACATGTCAATTAGGGCTCACACATAAAGGCCCAGTAAAAGCTAGAAGGGGGAGATGGAATATTTGGGAGAAAAACATTGGCATTATTTAAAAAAGAAAGCAACAGTGTAAACAACTGGAAATACTAAGCAGAAGGCTCCTGTTCTACACTTAAAAAACAACCTAGAAATGAAACAAGATCCCTTAAAACTGGCTTATTCGGCACTAATTTGGGAATGGAAACTATATGATTGAGAACCTGGTCCAATTTCAACTCTGGAAAAAATTGCTTTCAATAAAACTGAAGAGCAAACAAGGATATTTATGGTGCCTGAAATTTCAGATAAATAAAGGAGAAATGCCTAATGCCTGCTTAGGCTTGCTAACTCAACAAAAACATCTGAGGAATTTTGTTCAAATTCCAATCTATTTGTAGAAAGGGTCCAAGATTATGGTCACTGTATTACATGTTCAACCAGGTCATCCAGAATACTGGCCAATAATGACAGGAGAATCCTACAAATTCCACCTTTGCAGGAATATGTCTCTATCTCTTCTTTCCTTCTTTCTAGGCTTCTTAGGACCAGAATCAAATTTTCTTATTAAGAGCCATCTCACTGCTGCACTCAGTACTCTGTCACCCACACAAATGACAGAGTAAGAGTTCGACAGTTTTGTATTAAGAATCTTCACTGGGAAAGATAGCCTAGTTAATCTTGAAGGGCGACTTAAACAACGACAACAAGCCTGTTATTCCCCTGCTCAAGTTCCTGAAACAGCTCAGTGTTACTCAGAGGATCAGACATAAACAGCTGAGTCTTGCCTTCAAGGCTGTCCAAAATTTGGTCCTACTTTCTATTAGGCTCAATTGGTGTGTCCCTCAGCTCTCCCAAATGAACCTCTCCATGATGAGTCAAGAGTCAAAAATAAGAGGAAGAATTTATATGACAGATTAGACCATCATTCAGCAAGTAGTCTCGCCTTCCCTGTTGACCAAGAAGATACTTCCCCACCCCATTAATGTTGGGCTTGGATACATGACTGGCTTCAATGGTCAGTGAGATGCTAGCTGATTTGACAGAAATAGAAGCTTTCAATGTGTCTGTGCTGTTTCACTTGCCCTTGAGTTCCATCCTTTAACCACTAGAATAATATGCCTCAGGTATACTTGCTACTGGTCCAAGGTGCACGAAAGACATGTGCTGTAGATCTGGACCCCAATAGCAGCTTGGAGTCAAGCCTAGTGAACCCAGATAGCCAGAAACACATGAGCAACACATAAATGCTTACTGGTGTACATCACTGAATTTGGGGATGATTTATCACACAGCATTTCTGTAGCAACAGCTGAAACATTTACATTTCATGGGTGAGAAAACTGAAATCTAAGGGGTTAAGTTACTTTTTTAAGACTAGCCAGAGATTAAGTAGCAATGGCAGAGAGAACCATGTAATAGACTCTATTTCCCACAGATTGGTGCCACAAATTTTCCATTCCACATGCTATTCTAGAACTGATACTACCTCAACAAGAGGGGCATGGAATGCCACCACCCCTTGAAACTGGGTGGGCCTTTCTGGCTGCTTCGATACTGAGTTCAGGGTAAATGAGTTAAGGCTTGCTGATAAAGGGTGACACAGCCTCCACTGGCTTTCTCTCTTGGGAATGCACCTTTGCAACACCAAGTTACCATACAACAAGAAGTCTGGCTACCCTGAAGCCATCATGCGGGAGAGAACATATGGGAAGACCACACAGAGAGAGAGAGGCCTGAGGAGCCAGTTCCAGCTCCCAGGTGTTTGAATCTTCCTAGCCCAAAGCACCAGACGTGGGAGTAAGAGAACCTTCAGGAGGGCTCCAGACCTACACAGTACAACTGCACAGGGCACCCCGAAAACTGCCTAGCAAGAGCTGCCAAGCTGAGCCCAGCCATCCCCAGAACTATGAAAAATCACAATAAAACAATTGTTTTAAGCCACTAAAATTTGGGGTGATTCCTTGCACTACTATATAAACAACCAAAATAAACCCACATCCAAACCCAAGGCTTAATGCAGAGTCCCAGAGTGCTGGACTAGAAAGAGTTGCCTTTAATCTCCTTGCCCTGGGTAGAATCTGGGCTCATGAAGAACAAGTGGAAACTTCCACGTAGACATGGTGGTCTGAACACAGGTTTTATTCTCCATTCCCTACTCAAACCCTGATAAACAGTGGTAAACAAATTTACAAGGGCAAAGTTACACATGGCTAATGAGAAGAGGTGTAACGGCAGGACAGAGATGTCAGTCAGGTTTTCTGAAGATAGAAAGTAAACAGACAAGTAGTAATTGGCTTAGGTTTTTCTTTTCTCTGATCTCTTAGGCTACAGGCAAAACAAATCTGTACTATGCTATTGTAGAAAGGTTCAGAAAATTGAAATACCAGGAAACTTTGAAGGTGGAGGAGTAGGGCTAAACCCAGCTGCAAGTTTGCATCAGGAGCAAATAGGTTCCAGGTCCCCTTCTGCCTTATACCAGAGGCTACTGTCAACTGATTCAACGAAACCCATTCCTCTTTTGAGAAATGAAAATTACAGAAATTCTAGACTCAAAGGGCAGGGTTGAAGTCTCATTCTGAAAACAGGGGAATTAAATAAAAATCTATTTGCTCACTCTTCCCTTGCTATAGCAACCTTAAAGCTATGTGTTCTGGATGGCTGAGTTACAAGATAGGGTGCTACCCAACCAGTATTAGACTTTGCACCAGTAACAAATGAGTATGTACTATGTTATGCTACTGAGTTTCTGGGTTTATTTGTTACCCCAGCGTAGCACAGCCTAGCCTTACTAGCACATGAATTTAACGAATAGGAATTTGAGAACAAGAAAACATGGGAAAGGTTATCAACAGACAAACTTGTCCACAAAAAGAATGTTCTACAGAACATTTGATGTAGCAAATTTACAAAGGTCCACATCATTATGAAATTTTAGAATATTGGGGATAAGAAAAGATGAAGATCAAGTAGCCCAAATTATAGGGAAAATAAAAGAAGACTTTATGCAAAGTATGTTTATTTTTTTGTGTTTTTTTTTAACTTTTATTTATTTAAGTGTGTTTTTCCAGAACCTATCAGCTCCAAGTCACGTAGTTGTTTCAATCTAGTTGTGGAGGGTGCAGCTCACAGCGGCCCATGTGGGGATCAAACCAGCAACCTTGTTAAGAGCCCCGCGCTTTAACCAACTTAACCTACCAGCCGCCCATGGTTTTGTTTTTTACTTGTTTTACCAGAGGACTAAAAAAACGGAAATAATAGCAGCCACCTGAAATAATTTGGTAAAAATTTTCTGGAAAGCAACCTAAATCCAGGCACTGTGTTACATGTAGGACGTATAAAAAGATATGACGTGGTCTATGCCCTTAAGGGGCTCACAGCCTATCATATCAGGGAAGCCAACCATGAAAATGAGTCATGACAATACATGATCTCCAGTAAGTGTCATAAAGGAAGCAAGGAAAAAGTATAATCGTGAGAGTTCCGTTAATTTCTCAGGGTCAAAGTCCTATTCGTATTCACTAGGAAACAACTTCTATAAACTGGTGTGTTTCTCTTACGGACTTTGCTACTTGATGTTAACAAAGTAATATTGGCAGATTTCTCTTTGTTGACAGTGTGCGTAGAACTTCACTTTTAACCAGCAATAAGAAGCGATTCAGCTATCAAAATATCTTCAAGTAGGAGTGGTCTAAACTATAGACCACTTCTAATATACAAGAGGGAACACTGACAAGAAAAAGCCCACAATTAGCAGTAGTTAATTCAAGTGTTATCAGCAGAAATTCCATTGTAACTTCATTTTCACTTAATTCAGAACTCCCCGAAAAGTCTTTATTTAAACTTTCCGTGACTGGCCGTTTCCAAACGTGAATCATTTAGGCAAGTCTGAGCTAACTGGATCAGCTGGTTATGTGACAGGGAAGGATAAAAAAATGATGTTTCCTTATTCTCCAAGGTTAACAAGCTACACATTTTTCAAGTGGGGAAAAAACAAAACAAAAAAGTAAAAATCCAAAATCTAACTATTAAAACATAATTTGAAAGAACTAAAGCCTAACTTTCTGCTAACACTACCTTATGCTTATACTTACAAATTCTTCCCAGTCATCACTAGCTCTTTCCCACATTTCTTAAAGATGCAATAATATTCTTAACTTGATACAAAAGGAAAAAGCAAAATAATGATGTCAAAAGAGATAAAAAGATATGTTCAAAACTATACACCAAGTTTGTATCCGGCCGTCAATTAACATTCAGGCCTCCCAAGTTCCTACATGAGGGTTCCTTATAATACCTAAACTTAAGTATAAATAATTTAAGTTAAAACAAAAATCCTACCCAATTGCCAACTATTAACAGGGCTTTTGTTTTCTTTAGGAGAAAAGAGTTAGAGAACTTTCACTTGTCATGTTATATATCTCTGTAACATATTTTTTTCAAGTAATAAGCATATATTACTTTTGAATATGTTATATTTATGAAAAAAGAAGCGCTTCTTTACTCGTGTTTGACAGACATGGTGCTGCCCTCTCCCGACAAATCATAGAAATAGCAGGCTCCCAGAATACCCATCCAGTAGTTGTAATAATTTATATACATAAGTCATGCTGTCATCAACCCAACTTAGATTACATCAATTAACAAGAAAAAATTAAGCTATTTTGTCATATTAAAAATTTTAAAAATTAATATACACAGCATTTATTCAAAATTTGTGTCTAGATGTTCACTACTGAGAACTGGTATTTTATGTAGTTTGTTTCAATTACAGAATGAAAGGGTATAAATATAACAGTGATTCCCTGTATCAATCACTTATACTCACACTTTCAATGAACAGCATGTATAGTTATAAATTCTTTTCCTTTTCCTATCTTATGTTCATTTTGACTATGTTTATTAAAATGTAATTATATGTCTATTAAATTTTATTGTTAAAAATTTAGGCTTGTATACTTATTTTTAATTTATTTTTCTATAATTCCTGTCTCTTGTGTTTTACAAAAGTATTGGTCTGCAAAAGGTTGAAAATTTTAAATCAAGGTCCTTCACCACAGAGAGTTTAGATGATAATCTGCATTAAAATGAAATTTACTGGATGTGAGAATTATATTGTATCACAAAGGAGAATGTCCTTGTTCTTAGGGAACAGTGTTCAAGTATTTAAGAGGGAAGTAATTCTCTAATGTGTACAAGTATTTCTCAAATGGTTCAGCCAAAACAAAAATAAATACAGATATATATGGAGGTGAGAGAGGCAAAACATTAACAAGTAGTGAATCTGTACGATAGCTATATGGGTGTTCATTGTAATACTACCCTTGCAACGTCCCTGTAAGTGACATTTTTCAGAAAAGTTGGGGAGAAAATTTTTTTTAAATAATAAAAAGTTGTGCTGTACAACATTTATAAAACTCATAAGGCCAAATCCTTTTTTTCCGAGATGTATTTTCACTGGACAAAACAATTGTTGGAAAGTAGATACTATTTTTAAGAGTATCAATTTTAGGGGAAATCATACTTTTAGAGAAATTACATTTTTAATTACTGTCAAAGAAAATAAATGTGACTACCTAAAATACTATCGATTGGCACTTAATCTGTTCTCATTTAGCTCTAAATTATAGATCTGCTGTTTTCACATAATAAAATTTAAATACAGAGGAAAGAGGAAATTCTGGGCATGTAGCTCTTACCTAGAACAGCCAGGAGGTCATTAAGCTCCTACTGCTTTTCTAAATCAGTAACAAACCTCATGAATCAATTATAAAGAACAGTATTAACCCTTTTGCTGTGACGTTCATTTATATCTGAATGAGTATACCTGAAATTTTTATACATAAGAATAATGTCACTTATATACAAAACAGCTCAAATTGTTATTATTAAATGCATAAAATAGTCAAAATATCAACTTTTTGTATTTTGTGGATTTCTGACACATTTTGGAAAAAAACTTGAAATCAATTAACACAGCCAAAGAGTTCAAGTGAAGAAATAAAACAGGTAGCAAATTTCTCTCCTGGTACTTTCAATTCTTACCTGATTTCAGAGGCTTCACTGAGGTTCATACTTCACAGTCAAGGAAAATAATAAAGGGAGAAATGACTTAGTCAAAGTCACAAAGCGTGGCAATGAGTATGGGACCATATGCTTTACTCTTACATTTTCTTGTTTCTGCTCAGCCAACCACTTCATAATACCCCAAACTACATTACAATATGTGAAAGGACCTTTCTCGTGTTCCCTGATAATTCACAGAGCCACCGTTTTCCTTAAGTTCCATATATAACTACAAAATAATACGATGGGCTGGAATGAACCAGATGTCTAACACCATTTAGAAAGATGCTCATTTTTAAAACTACTTCTGAAGTTTGTGATTGTCATCTTACCTGACTTCTTCACCAGCAAAATCAAACACTTTGGTGATTTTAACTTTTTCTGTTTCTTTAGGTTTCTCTGGCTCTTCTGCTTTGCTCACCGATTTACTTGAACTCATCTCTTCAATCTCCTCTCTTTTCTATGAAAAAAAGAAATGTAATCCATTTCACGTAAGGAAAGAACCATTCAAACATGCTGTTTATGGCTATGCTTAAATGTTTCATCTCTAAACAGCTAAAGACCTACTGAAAATTTATTTGATTAAAAAGCTTATTTTTTCTACCATAGGGAATGCTTTTGCACTTACCGTGTTTCCCCGAAAATAAGACCTAGCCGGACAATCAGCTCTAATGCGTCTTTTGGAGCAAAAATTAATATAAGACCCAGTCTTATTTTACTATAAGACCCAGTGTTATATAATAAGATTAATTTTTAATCTTAGATTAATTTTTGCTCCAAAAGATGCATTAGAGCTGATTGTCCAGCTAGGTCTTATTTTCGAGGAAACACAGTAGTAGAGTTACTATCAAAGTGCTCCTATGTAGTATGACGTGTGCTGTAAGCTTCAAATCTCAGTCTGTAAATTTAAAAAAAAATCTATCTAGAGAAACATTCATCTCCTTCATCTACCAACTTACTTTAACTTGTGGACTTGGGGGCACTTTTGATTTTGGTCCCACATCATTGAGGAAGCTGGCCCACAGTTCATCCTCCTTCTTTTTCCTTGCATCCTCTGACCCAGTGCCTTTTTTCTGCTCTGCTACCGCGTCTTCCTCCTCACTGCTACTTCCTCCAGATTCCCCACTGGCATCCTCCTCTTCCTCTTCCTCTTCTTCTAACATGAGGCCACCTTGTCTTCTCTTCCTAATAACCCACAGTCACAAGAAAAAAGAAAGACAAGACAGACAGTACAAAATGATTTCAGTTATCCCTTCCTCAATTCCAAACATAATGTTGCAAACCCAAGAAAACTTAAATCTGGGGATTACTGATTAAAACACACATTGAGGGGAGTGTAAAAGAGGTACACTGAGATTTTGTGGGGGAAAAAAGAATTGAGCTCTTTAGCTTTTTCCCCAAACACTTAGAATCAAAATATAGTGTTCTGTTTTCAAAGTCAGGACCAGCTATTTTCACCAAGAAACACCCTAAATCACCTCACAGAATCAATCTGTCCGGAGAGTGTTCCCAGAACATCTCTGTCAGGTATTTTTGACTTTTTTAAAGTCATTACATTTGTAAAACATGTCTATCGAGGAGAGTTTCTTCCTAGAATTCTGGCGTTGGGGGATCCATGTTTCTTCCCACTTTCTAAAGATATGAAAGCTGGAATACAGAAAACCTCAAGGACAAAAGAACTGGGTCCAAGACTCATGAGAGTAAATTGATTCTGACTTCTAATACCTAAATACCTAAAGTGAATCTAATACCTAAAATTCTTTTTTCCCTTTTTATAAACTACAATCTGCTTTTTACTTCAGTGCCCAGGAAGCCAGAAACACCAATCAGAGAATAAAAGGCTTCTATGGAAGATTCTCTTATTTGAGTTAAACAACCTGTCAGAATTTTCATAACATTTGGTGGGAGTGTAATTCCGTAACCGGTCTACGGACAGCAATTTACTAATATTTTTACATAATTTTCTTAGTGCATATAACCCTGGATCAAACAATGCTACTTCTACAGATCTGATTTACAGACGTACTTCTACACATATACAAAGACACTACAGTCTTGTTTGTTGCAGTAAAGACGAGGAACAATCTAAATGTCTCTCATAAGGGAATCCTTAAATAAAGTCTATTCGTACAATGAAATATTATGCCATCACTGAAAAGAATAAGGTATAGCTAGATGTACTCCCATGGTATCATCCAAGATGTGAAATAATGAAAATGAGAAGCAATACATACGCAAAGCATGCTATTTTGCTTTTTGGTTTAAAAAGAGAGTAGAAATATATACTTACATGCTTGTACATGCATAGACTATCTCTGGTAACACAGTTCTGAGGCAAAGCCACAAGGGCTAGAGACAGTGTATACATTTTTGTAGTAATTGAGTTAACCACATGTACACATTATCTATTAAATTTTTTAAAATTTAAGCTCAAAATTTTGTAAAGCTTGCCAGAGACCAAAACTGCAATTCTAAAATGTCACCAAATGTTTCCCTCAAGAGAGAAAGGTAAGATACCCTGGCAGCAAGAAATCTATCATCGGATCAATCCCAGTAATGAGGCTTGTTGTGAGCTGCTGACTTCTAAGGGCCTTGAGGGCAGCATCACCTGGCTGGCATGCTCTGGGCCTTTCTCTTCTTCCCTTTGGTTTTCTGTGTCTGCTCTGCACCATCCACTTCATCTTCCTTCACTAATTCATTTACATCATCTTCACTATACTCTCCACCTGAAATCACATAATAGGGTGGTCACACAGACAGGAATAAAGGCTTTCACATCCAGATGAGACATTTTCATTACAAAAAAGTCTAGTATTTTCCACTATTCTTCAATTAAAATACCATTTCCTTAGGGAAGTCTTCTCTGTCCCTGGAGACTAGGCTAAGTTATCAGATTCTAGTGTTCCACGGCAGTCCGTATTTTCCTCTGTAACTCATCCCACTTGTATTTAATGTTTGCAATTTCTGCTATGCTCTACATGAGGACATGGATCCTACTTGTCTTTATAAATATTTGCTGAATGAATGAATAGAAATTCCAGTTCTGCTACTGTTCTTTTCAAAGGAAAAAACTAGTATTCCACCTCATCTTGGATATCTTTCAAAAGACAGCAAGTGATACCTTGTCTTGTCAATAAAAGGGGTTTAGAAAGAGGCCTAAAGACTTCCAGTTAGACATAGCAGAAAGAACAAACATGTCTACTCTCCATCCTCAGACACTGACATTCAGGCATCTCCAACAAAGAATTGCTGCCAAGATCCCAGTCTGACCACACTGTGGGCACCAGTCAATAAATCCTGCCCACATGGGGATTCAACTAGTTTTACTTCATATAAACTTTTACTTGAAGGGTAACATATATTAAAAAGCACACAAATCTAATGTACAGCTCAATGAAATTACGCAAAGTGAACACACATGTATAACCAGCACCCAGCTCAAGAACATTATAACCACATTCCAGAACCCCACTCATGCCCCCTTCCAATCACTAGCCATCAGCCCCAGCCCAAAGGTAACCATAGTCCTGACTTCAAATACCAGAGGTTAGTTTGTTATTCCTGAGCGGCAGCAAACATAAGCCTACAATATGTACTCTTTTTAAGATAAATATTTTCCAGTCTGTTCATTGACATGGCATACAAATAATGTCATTTTACGTAGCAATGAGCATCTCTTTAAAGTTGAGATCTCATTCTTTGATATGATTTATCACCAAAAGGGCTCCCTGGGGGGAAAAAAAGAAAGAAAGAAACTTCAGCTAATTTCAGGTCTGAGGGAAGAAAAGCACAAGGTGAAACCAGGACATTTTGCTGTGCCAGAAAGCAAGCAAGCTATTTAAGAATATTGGGTCACATTAAACAGTCATAAGATCCATCTCGAAAGAAGTTTTAGTGACTTGAGTATTAAAAGGAATAACTGCTAGTAGATTTAAACACACTTAATCGATAAAAACCTGTGAACCCTTTATGATATCAAAAAAAAAGAAAGAAAAATTAATTTGTACAATTTTAGGCTACTATTAAAAGTATCCCCCATTTTGAAAATTGGTAATTAAGGAAAATGAATTAAACATTTATCCTGCCCCAGTTGATGAGGGAAAGCTATACTTTACAGAAGAACATCAACTAATAAATGTAAAAGAACCACAAAATTAGAAAAACACTTCTTATACTCTAATGATAGTAGTATTTAGGCTAGGATTATCCAGTAACGTTAAAGTACACACACACACACAATTTAAGTTTTAACTATTAGATAGACTGCCACACAAAATATTTTCAGGTCCAAGCGAGAAAACAATTATGTAATAGAGGGATCAGACTCTCTTCATCATGATCCACTAGTCACAACTATGGGAATCAACCAGGTCTTCTGAAACACACAAATCATGTATAATGTATTTCAGCCAAAAATGTTTTATTTGAACCCAACAAGCATTTAGACCTAACTTCTAATATATGGAAAAATCAAGGCACAAAGGAACTATCTAAACAATACCATGAAGGAGCAACCCTGGATTTGCCAGGTTCAAATACAAGTGAGACATTCTTCAGGACATACGGCCTGATCTCTTATGAACATCAATGTCATTAGAGAAAGGCTGCTATTACACAGGTTTAAGGGATGGAACAACTATATATGTGCAGTCCTGAACTGAACTGTGATTTGGACAAATAAGCTATAGCTATTTTGGGGTCAACTGGGAAAACTTGAATATGGTCTATATGCTAGATGAGTTGAAAGTTTACTGAAATGGATAAGGAGAGATTATTCACTGAAAAGAGCAGCTTACAAAGTAGCATGAAAAGTGTAATTTCAGATTGGGAAAAAATACAAACATCTATACTAGATGTAGAAAAAGATCAGAGTGAGTATTCACCAAAGGATTTAATACTGATAATCTCTGGGTGATGGGAAAGTAATGATTCTATCTTTTTCACCTTTAATTGTCCGCAGTTTCTAATTTTCTACAAAGCTTATGCACTGTTTTTATAATGATGTAAAGTTATTTTTCATCATATAAACGGGCAAGTGTTGCAGATAGTTCAGACAAGGAGATGCACATGGCTCTGGATCTAAAAAGATGCTCAATCTCATTGATAAGAAATAAGCAAATTTTAAATTAAAAAAATCAAGATCAAATTGCATGCAGTTACTATAAGAAAAAAATAAGATGCAGAATAACATCCCTATAGACAATGAAGCACAAAATATTGTCCAAAGACTCAGAGCTTCCCTCATTTTTTTAGTCCTCCATGCTTAATTATGAGCCAAACTCAGAATCACAGAAAATCTGAGAAAGCATCTAACATCATAAAGCCCAAAACAAACAAATAGAACAAATAAAAACCACCTTGGAGGTGGTTTCCTCATTGAATGTGGCTAGCATTATTTGATACTAAAATTGGACAAGAAATTACAACATCCCTCATAAACACAGATGCAAAAAACCTCAACAAATATTAGCAAATCAAATTCAGCAATGTATAAAAAGAATATATCATGACCATGTGAGTTTCATCCCAGAAATAAAAGGCTATTCAAAATTTAAAAATCAAATCACTATACTAGTAATTTACCACATTAACAGACAAAAGAAAGAAAAACCACATACAATCAATAGATGGAGAAAAATAATTTGACAAAGACCACCCCTCAGTAAATTAAAAATAGAAGGAACTTCTTTAACCTGATAAAAGGTATCTGCAAGAGGCAGTATATGCAGACTGCCAGGGTTCAAATCCTAGCTCAGCTACGATCTAGCTAGCTGGGTGACTGTGGGGGCCTCAGTTTATTCATCTGTAAAACGCAGAGCACAACAGCACACATCTGGTAGCATTAAGTGATGGAGTTAGTCAATGTAAAGTGTTTAAAACACACACGCATGCGCATGCACGAGGCATCTGTGAAAAATCTATAGCTAACATTATACTAAATGATGAAATACTGATGTTTTCCCCTTAAAATGGGGAACATGATAAAGATGCCCACTGTCACCACTCCCATTCAACATCATACTGGAAGTCGTATAAAGTACAAGGCAAGCAAATGAAATAAAAGGCACATTTATGGGAAAAAAAGAAAAAAAATGCTTCTATTCACAGACAACATGATCTATGTTTTTTTTTGTGGGGGGAGAATTAGGGCAGTCTTGGAACTGTTAATTTTGGTAGTACACAACTCTAAACATTTGTTGAAATTAACAGCACTGTACACTGAAAAGAGTTAATTTTACTGTATGTAAGTTAAAATTTTTTTTAAATTAAGTATTATTAATATCCATAGAGCAGTAAGATAATACACTGATGAAACAAGGTGATGCTATAAAAAAGGAACATTCAAAGAATAAAGAAGTTCTTCAAAATTAAAAATATGAAAGGAGAAAAAAACAATAGAAAAGTTGGAAGACAAAATAGACAATTTCCCGTGGCGGACTGATGGCTCAGTTGGTTAGAGCACGAGTTCTGAACAACAGGGTTGCTGGTTTGATTCCCAAATGGGCCAGTGAACTGCACCCTCCACAACTAGATTGAAGGACAATGAGTTGGAGCTGATGGGCCCTGGAGAAACACACTGTTCCCCAATAAAAAATTAAAATAAAAAAAATAGACAATTTCCCATAAAGTGGGAAAAGGTCAAATGGTTAGAAAATAAGAGAATAAAAATTAGAGGTCAGTCCAAAAAATCTAACATAAGATTCAACTTACGAATAAGAAGGATTTCAGAAAAATTAAAAAATGGAGAAAATTCTAAAAAAATAAAATAAAAAATCCCAGAAGGCCTAGCACAATGGATGGAAACAGACTCATGCCAAGGTATGTATATTATTGTGAAATATCATATAATATCAGGAACTAATAGAACAGTCTATCAGCTTCCAGAGACAAACAGATCATAAATAAATGAGCAGAAATCAGAAACAAATTATGTTTCTTAATAGAAACACTGGAAACTAAAAACTAATGGAGCAACACCTTTCAAAATCAAATGGAAAAGTATTATAAAGCTTGGAATTATTATTACTGAACACAGAATTCTATACAGAATAAATAACAATCATGCCTGAGGGTCACATAGTTATTTTTAGATATTAAAATTCTAAAAAAAAAAAAAAAAGTTTCTACTATGCATCCTTTTTCCAGAAGTTATTTGAGGATTTATGCTGTTTGGCGGGATGCACCAAGAAAGAAAACATGGGACCCAAGAAATAGGGAATCCAACAGAGAAGGGAGATTAAGGGAGCACCCAGCATAGTGAGGAGATGGAAGATACTAAGTTTAAAACTGGGAAAATCAAGCCAAATTGGAGCAGGTCAGAAGGCAAAGATGGACTTCAAGAAAAAAGTGAAAGATTATTCAATGAATCTAAATATCTTGGAAGATAATTTAGATAATTCTGAGAGCTGTCAGCATAAGAAATGTCCAAAACTGCAGAATTTTTGTAAGAGTTTATAGTCAAACAGACAACATATGCTGGGGAGCAAGATCTCAAATGAGAATAACAACATTTTTACAATTTCCTGGATGCATTTGAAATTAAAAAGGGGACATAAGGAAGATTAAGAAAGCAAGGCAGGGATTGGATTACAGTATAGTTAACAAGATTATGTGCTCTCGAGTGCTAACCCCTTCAAGGGTATTACTTGTGATATTTCACAAGTATGCACAAGAACAATAGACAGGGCTGACTTAAAATCTTTCACTAAAGTCATAGGCCGGGGGCATGACTATCCACCACGACCTGCTCAGTTAGGAATTTATGATCAGATCACCCTGTGAGGTTACTTTCCATAGAACCCCTTTTTTCATCCCCAGTTCCCTCTTTTGGTCATAAATCAATCCCAAGGATGCACTGATGATCAACCTTTTGGTCGGATAGTGTGGTCTCACAGGCCAGGAAAGCTCATTCAAGCCTTAGTATCAACATGGTGTTGTTGACGCCTGGGGATGAGGCAATACCGTAACCACTGGATCTGAATTGAGGCTGAATTTTCTAAAAAAGGGAAGGGCAGGTACCTGGAAGGTGGTCAGGTCTTATGGCCTTCATTGAGAAAAAACACTCTGGATCATTTCTATCCTGTGAACTACCATGATCCGAGTTTTGCCTTCTGTCTCATTTCTCTGTATTTGACATCTATTATAATATTTACATAAGCCATGAAAAGATTATTAACAGTTATCTTACACATATTTAGTAATCCTAAACAATTGGACTATATAGAGAAACCCAAAGAACAAGTATAACTATTATTATGACTAATATCATAGCAGACAGGTAAGGACAATAAAACACAATGGATTCTGAGTTCAGGACCAATCCTTAGGTGTATAGGCCTTGTCGATGTCTTGGGATAGCTGTCTACCTCTGATGCCAGCAACGTCTGTCCTCGAGGAGTCTTTGATGTCCTCAGATGGGTAAATGTCCATTAGAGGTTAGGCGCCTGACAAAGTCCCTTCCAATGATGTTGGAGAGTGTCTTTTATTGGATATCCCTTCCAATAAACAAAATCTCCAGGTAGCAGGCAATGATCTTTAAAGTCTTCGTCTCCTGGGAGCTCCTTGTGAAAGGAAGTGGTTACCAACCTGGCATTTTCTTGAAGTGACTCTATCAAACCGTGGCAATAGTGTAAGACATCTCCTTTCAATAATGTCAGCTCATAAATTCCTTCAGCTAAGTCCAGCTTAAATACATTGTGATGCATGAAGGAATGCAAAAACCAAAAAATGGGGTTTGCCAGGGAGCAGGAAAGAACCAGGCAGCCATCTTGGGCTTCCCATAGCCCCAACTATTCGTTTAACTTACTACCATTGTTTACCCATCCGATATACTCTAGTTTTTCATCACTTATTTTACAATGCTTCCTATGCAATTCCAAATCTTTTGAAGAGTTCCAAGAGCCCTTCTGGAACACCGCAGAGTCCTACATTATTGAGATTTTAACACTTAAAACATCAACGTCTAATGAAAACGAAGAAGTAAGCAATTAACATTCTTTAGCGTGGCCATTTCATAATCTCTAGAAACATTTTTCAGACATAAAAGTCGATTATTAATATGCACTTACTTCTGTAAAACCCAAGCAACATAAAGACATGTCCGTTTTACTTAAAACAATAAACTTAAACTAACTTTTATTTACTAAGGATTAATCTCAGATCACGTGAACTTGAAAAGCATTTGAGTTAGTTTCTATATTTCTGAGAATTTTAGAATACCCATTCCTTACAAGCACTTGCCTTTAAATTAATTTTAACAATACCATCCGGAGGTAGAAAATTATCTCACATTTACAACATACCTCTGTAGACATACAAAAACAGAACAGTTGGATCCAAATTTTGTTTTGGAGGCCTTTTACAATTTATATTTGTCCTTGACAAGTCAAGCTCCAAAATACTTTCCTCCTTTTAAAAAAGGACAGGCATTTTTAATACTACCAAGAATTGGGTTGTCACCTAACTGGCATCATAGATTGATCCATTTATCTAAATCCTCTTTTTAAAATCTTTGAGAGACCAATTAAATATGTTTTCCATTCTTCCTGCCTAATTTTATAGCCTGCCTTTCCTAACTGTGCATGTGAAAATTAATTTAGAAGTATCAAAGAATCCTCACCTTGGCCATCTCAGTTATAAATGGGAGGCTGACTCTGATGGGCCTTTTTCGCCTGGGAGGTAGGATTTCCCATGTTAATTTTGAGATCTGTAGAGTCAGAACAAACTTTTGGAGAAAATCAGCCTTTAAATGTATGTCTCCTGGCGAGCCAAATGTGGTGGGTACCCCATAGACCTGCTTTACTCCTTAGAGAAAATATTTCCTCGGCCAACCCCACAAAGATTCCTAGTCACCTAAGAACACCAGAGCAAGGGCCAGCAAGAGCTTACCAGGTGCCCTGAAACCACAATGCTTTCCAAAGCATGGGCCTCTCGTTCAGGGTGAACCCACCCATTCCAGGGCACCCTGCCCTTCTCCCCAGGGCTACCACACTGGATGAATGACTCCTGGTACCCATCTCTGCCACCCTGGATTTATGGATCAGAGCTATCATCACCCCATTTGGCTATTCGGATTGGAGAAGCAAGTGTCCTTTCTTTTTCAGTGCTAAAGCGAGTTCAGTCTCTCATTCAACCAGCAAAGATTTTGTTCAGATTTTAAATAAAAAGCCGAAATTAAAAGCAGCAACCCATTTTTTTTCCCTCTGGGTTATCTCAATCTTTATCTATCTTGAGGATTTTCTAAGAACAGCTCAAATAAACTCATGGCCTGCTACTTAAAGCATTGGAGGCCTGGGATTCTGAGAGAGACTCACCCAAGTCACCTGATGCGAAGGGGGGAGCTGGTGGGACACAGTGGGCCCTTGATTATACCTAGCCTGGGTCCAGGCAGGGTGGTCCTGGGTGGGCTTCTTCAGAATCCTGCCGACTACGTCAAGTAAATGTCAATATAAGAAATGTCCAAACCTGTAGAAAATTTTTATAAGGGTTTGAGCCAAACTGATGACAATGCAAGGAGCAAGGTCTCAAATGCTCTCGAGAATAACAATTTTGCAACTTCTATTATGCATTTGAAATTAAGGAGGGAACATAAGGAAGACTGAAGAAAGCAAGGCAGGGGTCAGATTACAGGATAGTTAGCAAGACTGTGTGCTGCTCTGGAGGGTTAATAACCCCTTCAAGGGTTTTTACTTGTGGTATTTCAAAGGCTTGTTAACCTAGAGGCACAAGAACAATGGATAGGGCCAGTTTAAAACCTTTCACTAAAGAAGTTGTATGCCTGGGGCCTGACTAAAGAGTTTATGATCAGATCACCCTGTGAGGTTACTTTCCATAGTACCCCTTTTTATTCAACCACAGATTTTAGGGTCTAATTTGTAAGTACATAGACTAGGCAACAACAACAAAATGACATTAAACTCCAGAAAAAACACCCCAGTCATATAACTTCTTTAGTAAAAGGCTTATCTTTGCCTTAAGCAAGCCCCAGCCATTGTTTCTGTGCATCTAGGTTAACACAATGCCGGTTCAGACTCCTCCTCCTAAAGTGGACCACCCTCAAGAGTTTAAAGCGCACAACCTTAACTATCCTGTAATCCGACCCCCGCCTTCGTGTAATTTTCTCCCACCTTCATGTAATCTTCCTTAGGTTCCCTCCTTAATCTCAAATACATAAAAGAAACTGCAAACTTATTCTCTGGAGCACTTGAGATCTTGCTCCCCAGCATGTGCCATCAGTTTAGCTCAAATAAACTCATAAAAATTCTCTACAGGTTTGCACATTTCTTATGTCAACACACTGACTACTAATCTAACCAAATTGGACACAGAAACAATGGCAGGCTGTGGAGTTGTGGAAGGCCAGAAGGTGGACGGGTATGTGTGTGTTGGGAATACGGGGAATGAAGTAAGGGGTATTAAATAAAATAAGACCTACAGTGCGTTGGTTAAGTCAACAGATAATAGAAATAACAATTTTTTTTTTTAATTTAAAAGTGGAAAAATTTTGCCACCAGGGAGGGTATACAGGAATGCATGTATGATGGGAACTGCTTTCAAAACAAGCCTTTTAGAAATATTTTACTACTTTTAAGTATGCATAATTTTGATTAAAATGAAAACTAGTTTTCAAAAGATCACTGAGAGTTCTGGTCAAGACAGTGGAGATAAATGCTGTGTTGCCTCCTCCCATGACATCAAACTTACAACTAAATTATAGAACAATCAACCTGGAGAACCACCTGAAGTCTAGCTGAACAGAAGTCTTATAACTAAGGATATAAAGAAGTCACGTGGAGACTGAAACATACTCTGCAAACCCACGTTAAAAAAAGGATTACTCTGGCCGTTAACAATTAAGACCAATGTTGGACAAGAATGGAATCAGGGAAACCAGCTGGAAGCTTTGACGAATGAATCCCAGTGAAGGATCATGGTAGCTCAGCAGCAGTGAGATTGGTGAGTGAGCGGTCAGAAAGGAATTCTCTTCTCCAGAGACACGACAGAACTTACTGATCCGTTGGACCAAAAGAGAGAGAATACCGATGATTACTAGGGGAGTTTGTTTTCTACCTGAGCGATTGTATGGGTGGATACTTTTAATACGGGAAAGTCTGGGGAAGGCACAGGATGGCGGAAGGGATAGGTTTGTTTGGGTGACAAGGTTTTTGCCCCGCTTGGTTTGAGACGCCTATACAATACAAAAGTTCTGAGAAGGGAGCAATAGGTGTATACTTTGCAAAGAGGCAAAAGGCAACAAGTGAACTTTCTAACAACCAGTGAACTTTCTAATCCCTACTGAGGGCAAAAAGTGGACGACGATCTATCTTGGACGTGAGGCTACATAGCTAGCAATTCCCTCAGGATGGAAGGTCTGACAATAATTGCCAACACTCGGAGTGCCTTCCAGGCGATTTCAGCATTGGTGTGGTTAGGGGACCACCGACCAACGCCAACAGAAGTAGGGCCACGTTCACGCGCCGGTTGCAGCGCTCTGGGAGGGGGCAGCGGCTGCGCGAGATGTCCCGGTTCACAGGTCTTGGGCAGGGAGGCGAGGGGGCGGAGACGCTCCAGACCCGCGCCACAGGGCCACCAGGGCCAGTGGGCCCACGCACGCCGAGCCAAGAGCGCCTCACGTGGGGCGCGGGGCGGGGCAAGCCGCCTCTCGCCTCAGGCGGAATCGCTTACCGGAAGGCACGTAGTCCTCGTCCTCCTCCGAGGTGGAGAAGTCTTCGGAGTCGAATTCCTCCATGTCGCTGCCACGCAGGGCGGACCAAGCCACAGAACCGGAGTAGCTGCCCCCAACGGCAAAGCCCTGGGGAGAGACCATAAAGATGTACTGGGGGCGGTGGCGGCTGGGGCGGGTCTCCACAGCGTATGCACACGCGCAGAGAGTGTTACGTGACGGGAACGCGACCCTTCTGGGCCAGTGCCTGGGCCTACGGCTACTGTGGCGGTTGGCCGCGCACCGTGCTGAAGCAGTGCATGCCGGGACTTGTAGTCTTCGGAGCTACCTAGCCTCTAATTTAGTAACCGTGCTTAAAAAAAATTGCGTCTCTACCCATTCAGGGGTTGGTATTTTCGAATTCGCTTACATGCTAAAATTTATTGTAACCCCAAAATCAATATTCGCGGTGCTTTTTGGGGTTATTCGTGGACATGCGCAGAGAGAAAATTTCAAGTCAACCCGCAGTGCGTTTTACCAGATGAGATTGAACAAGGCAGACAATCAGCTTTTTTGCTTCAATTCTTAGGCTGTGTGTAAGAGTACTTTTCGCTATCTAGTGCCACATGTTTTGCATCTTTGTGCTTTTTATAGCGATTTTGCGGTTTAATATGGCCCCCAAGCGTAGTGCTGAAGTGCTGTCTAGTGTTTCTAAGCACAAGAAGGCTGTGATGTGCCTTATGGAGAAAACGCCTGTGTTAGGTAAGCTTCGTTCACGCATGAGTTGTGCCGTTGGCCGTGAGTTCAATGTTAATGAATCAACAATCTGGTACATAAAGGAAAAGGAAATTCTCCGATCTGTATGTAAGGCTGCTCCGGTAAGTGCTAAAGTAACATCTACAGTGCGTGAGGAAGCTGTGGAAAAGATGGAAAAGCGGCTAAATCTGTGGATTCATGAGATGACAACGGATAAAAAAGGTGTGGTGGACAGCATTGTTGTGCGGCTGAAAGCCGAAGAAATTTACGGTCGTGTTACCCAGCGTCAGAAAAATGTTAAATCCTTCTCGGCTAGTGCTGGCTGGCTTGTCTGGTTCAAAAGGCAATCTGATGTGAAAAATGTTAAACTTACAAGTGAGGCAAGTTCTGCAGACCAGGAGGCTACAGAAGAATTTAAAAAATACTTGCTAAGTGTTATACAGGAAAAGGGATATGTGGAAGAGCAGGTTTTCAATGCTAATGAGACTGGCTAATTTTACAAGAACGTTGGCAAACAAACCTATATAACGCATATGACCTCCAGAACGCCTGGCTTTAAATCATTCCAAGACTATGCACCCTTCCTATTGTGCGACAATGACAAAGGGCGACTTTAAGTGCAAACTCCTAATGGTGTACAGAGCCCCAAATCCACAAGCTCTTAAAGAGAAAAGTATGAACCATGTGCCTGTCCATTGGAGACAGAACAGAAAAGCATAGATGACATCCAATTGGTTCCACAATTGCTTCATACCAGAAGTTGAATGCTATCCCCAGGGCAGAAACCTTCCAGGTTTTATTAATTTTGGATAATGCCCCAGTTCATTGCTCTGAAGAACTCCAAAATGCCCACCCCAATGTAGAACCGTGTTTCCCTGAGAATAAGACCTAACCAGAAAATAAGCCCTAGCATGATTTTTCAGGATGCTCGTAATATAAAATAAGTCCTACTGCATTTCCCCGAAAATAAGACTGGGTCTTATATTAATTTTTGCTCCAAAAGACGCTTTAGGACTTATATTACGAGCATCCTGAAAAATCATGCTACGGCTTATTTTCCGGTTAGGTCTTATTTTCGGGGAAATATGGAAGTTCTTTTCATGCCCCCAAACACTACATCTCTCATCCAAACCCTCAATTGGCATAATAAAAACTTTCAAGGTGCTCTGTAACAGGGAGTTTTATGTATAGCAATGCTTTTGAGACTGTCAAGGCCAACAAGGAAACCACCATGAGGGACTATTGAAAGTCAGTCACTATACAGAATGTTACTGATTACGTTGGCACAGCAGGCTACTATCAATAACTTGGAAAAATGTTTGGCTGGACTGTGTGGAAAGTTTCTGAAGGTGTTACTGAAAGTATAAAAAAAGAGTGTAAAATACGTAATGCATATAGCACTGCAAATAAGTATAGAAGGCTTTGATGACATGAAGAAGATGTGGAGGAAATTTTGGCAGAGAAGGCAGTAGAATCCACCAATGAAGACCTGGATGAGATGGCAAAACAAGGCATTGGAGTCAGCAATGATGAGGGCGGCAATGAAAGTCAGCCCGACTCCAAGAATTGTCCCTCTTATAGTTGCCAAGATATCAGAATGGAATTGTCCCTCTTATAGTCGCCAAGATATCAGAATGGAATTCTGCCTTGGAAAACATTTCCAATGACAGGAAAAAGTGTGACCCTATGCTTGATCGCAGCCTTAAATGTAAGTGCCTCACCTCCGGTGTGTTTGCCCCTTATGCTGAGATGCTTAAAGATTTGAGGCAAAAAGCCAAGTAGACAAAGTTGATCCTGCTTTTCGAACCAGTTTGGGAGGGAAAATTGCCAACTCTGTCAACAAGTCATGGGAGCCAAACTCCTGATGTTGAACTGCCAGATGTTGAGATACCTACTACCCTCTTCCCCTTCTGCTGAGTAATTTTCACCAAGCTCTCCCTTGGTTTTCATGGGGCAAGCCAAGGTGGAGAGGTTTAACCACACTGCACTGTATCATCACACATCCTCCAGCTCCATTGACAGTAACATTTTAGTTTGTATAAATCTTTAAATGCTTAATCTTTAATTTTTCAGGATTTTATTTGCATTATTGTACAGTATACAGTAAATGTTCATAGTACTAAGCTTACTGTATGTGAATATTGTATTGTATGTTATTCTGTTTACTGTGTATACTATATGTGAACTGTATGTGTGTGACTGAGGCAGAGTTCAAGTAGTACCATCTCTATTGTAGAGCACATTACACAAAAATGCTGTAAACAAAATAGTGTTTCATCATGAAGAAATACTACGTATAATTATTTGTAAGAAAGATAAATAAGGTGTCTTTGAACAGAAATATACATAAAACAGGGTATTGATCAGTTGACAAAAATGCTGTGACCAGAGACTCGCAGGAACCCAACCCTGTATCTTCCCCTAACAGTGGTTCAGTATTCACTAATTGTGTGTGGTTGCCGTTATAGATGCAACTACCGTGAACAACAGGAATTGACTGTATTCTAGAATTCAGACATCATCTACATGAATCCTTCCTTCAGTTAGTCCATATGGAAGTACTACCATATATAATCACTATCATTTTATCAGATTAAAAAATTTGTCTAATTGTAATCCAAGTATAAGAGGCAGTAATCAGAAGCAAGTGCAGATGAGACATCAACAACTAACATCCTATTTGTTCAGGTTTAGGTGGTTTTTTTTCAGCTGAAAATTGGTCCTTGGGATACTCTGGACTAGACTGGATCAGTGTCACCCAGTGCTAGAGTTATCTAAATCAAGGAATAGATGAAACATGTCTGTGATTAAAAGGACATTACAGTGGCTCGATGCCATCAAGCTTATAAAAACCACAGAATTGAAACATAATTCACACACCATAAATTTTCCGCATTTAAAGTGCACAATTCAATAGATGTGCAATCATCACCACAATCAATTTTGGAACATTTGTGTCACCCCAAAAAGGAACCTTACTCATTAGTAGTTACTCCCCATTTCTCCTCAATCCCCAGCCTCAGGCTAACCTTTTTGTCTCTACAGATTTGCCTCTTCTGGACATTTCATATAAATGGAATTATACATCATGTGGTCTTTTGTCACGATCTTCTTTCATTTAGCACAATTTCAAAGTTCATTTCTCTTAGGTATATACCTAGTAACTGGGTTTATCTTTTGAGGAACTGCCAAACTGTTTCCCAAAGCAGCCACACCATTTTATATTTTCACCAGCAGTGTATGAAGGTTCCAATTTCTCTACACTGTCATCAACACTCTTTTTGATTATAACCACCGTAGTGGGTATGAAGTGGCATTTCATTGTAGTTTCAATTTGCACTTCCCTGATGACTAGTGATGCTAAGCATCTTCTCATGTCTTACTGGCCATGGTATATGCTCTTTGGAGAAATGTCTATTCAGATCCTTTGCCCATTTTAAGATTGGATTATTTTTTTATTGAGTTGTAAGATTTCTTCTTACATTCTAAGTATCAGTCTCTTATATGTCACTTGAAAATATTTCCTCCTATTCTGTGGGGTGTTTTTTCACTCTCTTGATGGCATCCATTGAAGCATATATTTCCATTTTGATGAACTATTTATCTATTTTTATCTCTTGTTCATTGTGCTTTTGGGATTGCATCTAAGAAAGCGTTGACTAACCCAAGCGCACAAAACTTAGTTTTCTTCTGAGTTTTATAGTTTCAGTTCTTACATTTAGGACTAGGATCCATTTCAGCAGATTTTTCTTGTAAGAGAATAATAGAAAAATAGATACGAAATTCAGACCCAGTATTTGGGAGTTTATTGTTAGCGTCATTTTCATTGGACAGTGTGATAAACTGGGATGTTGTCGTTTGCCTCATCACTGAATCTGGGAAAAAGGATACATTGGAGTTCTCCAGCAGACTCCTCCAGCATCATCCCATTTCTGTATCTTTACAGCTCATTGGCACTCCATACATTTGTTCAAATTCACAACCAAAGTTTCTGACCACATTAAGGGTAACCAGGGAGGAAAAATTTTCTATTGTGTCAAATAGTTTAATAAAGAGGTCAAAAATCAGTTAGCAGGTCAAATCTACCTTAAAGGCATGTAGTTTGACCTGAAATGGTTTTACATGAATTTACATTAAGTTGCCAGCACTTAAAAATGGTGTGATTTCAAATAATCTAGATTTGCAACTTCCCTTGAAAACTGGAGAATTTGGCAACACTGGGCTCATAATCCCACAAGCAGAAATCAGCTGGAACTGAGCAAGGGTTTTATACAGGTCTCTCCAGTTGGCCACAGTACAAATCCCCACAAGATTCCTGGTTCATTATTACCATGTTGTTTTGGCAGTAATTTACAAGGTCCTCTCTGCCAAATTCAGCACTGTTAGCCCCTCATTTGCCATAAACTCCTACCACTGTCCAATCTTGGGTTATTACCTTTTTGGAAATTGAAAGAAAAGTTCTTCCTCTGTTGGGTCCTGGATACATACAATCTGGGGGCTTCTGGCTGAACTCTGCTTGCATCTTCTGGGGTGCTAGAAACATTTGTATTTTGGTCTAAGTGGTAGTCACATAAGTGTATAAATACCTAAAAATTCATCAAGCTATATAAGATTTGTGCGCTTTACTTTCTATACATTGTATACTTCAGTTAAAAAAGAGAGAGAGAATGGATGGGCAGTCTCCTGCCAGACGTTGTATCTCTGCCTACAATTCCTGGAACTGCAGTAGTTATCTTGTGACCATGGAGTAAGCTACTCAAATTGGACTATCCAATTTCCTGAAAACGGCAGAGCGGAAATATTTATGATGTCACAGAGTGTACTAAACCAACCCTGGAGCCTCTCTTCATGTGGACTTACTACTGAAATAATAAAATTATCACATACTATCACAGTGTGTAATCATACAAAAGCTTGTTGATAGTTAATATATAGCCCACAAAGTGGAGTTAATAAGACTCAAGTTCACATGTAAGTACAGTTTAATCACATCTTTGAACAAGAATTTTAAGGTAAATTAGTAAGACGTTGAACATAAAAGAAATACAGTTAAACATGTATGTTAAATTATTAAAAAAACAAAAACACTTAGACAACCTTATTACAAAAGATTAAACTCATTGGCCACTGAAAAAAGAAATAACAGTTCCAGTTCACAGAATTGAAAGTAATTCTTTATTGATAAACATTTATACCAGAATTAGAAATGTCAGTAGAAAAATAAAATTTAAATAATTTTCTATCATACAAAGATTTGATCATTTTGACTGTAGCAGTTAGTCAAATAATCTAATATAAAAAGTTAAGCTGATTTTAGTCACAACCAGCCTAACAGAGTGCACAAAAAAGAAATGCAGGTACATAAAACTTTCTGCATGTGGATAGCTAATGGCACCAGGGCTTCACATTCCAGGAAATGGTTTTGTAGGGAAGGTTATATGCACTGCAGTTGTAATATGAACTTAATTCAAACCAGAGCAGTCGGAAGGGACACTGGAATCAAAAGCCAACATACAATTTAAAAAACTTAAAAAACATAAGGAAAGGTTTAAATGAACTTTTTCTCACTAGTTTAGACATTTCCTAAGAAGTAATGTTTTGCTGCAAAAATGACTTAATAGCACCAAGAGACATGTTTCTCTTGGAATATTCATTACACTTTTGTATACAGACATAAGTTTTCATGAAATGCCTTTACCTTCAACACCCTATTTTAAAGAATCCAGAAATCAGCTTTTATGGTTGAGGGCTGACTTCCCTTCTCTGCATTAAAAAAAAAAAAAAGGAAAATGTGAACACACAACTGGGGCATGGGGTAGTTGTATATGTCTCTAAGAAAGTCAGATGTTAGGAAAAATTCTCAAAATTTTTGGTAAAATAAAATGTTCAACACAAATGCACATATTTTTCATCTGAGTAACCAACCTCAAATAATTGTGTATTGGACATGAGAAATTTAAAAAAAAAAAAATCAAAAAACAAGAAAACAAAAATGAGGAGGAATAGACATTCTTTATCATTCAAATAGTTTTTTCCTGAAAAAAATTTCAAGCTACAAAGATCAATCTACATAAGGTATATATACATTTATTCACAGGAGAATGTTCACATACTGGGATGGATGAAACATTCAATAGTTTGAAGATACATTTTGTATTTGAAGTTTTTAAAAAGAGTGGATAGTCAAAATATAGCAAACAATAAACAGGTGGAAACAGAAGACACCTTTCAAAATTCATTAATTTTTGTGTCTTGGCTCTAAAAGAAAAATAACCAAACATTTCAATCAAACAAACAGATCAGCATGTTCAAAAATTAATATTCAGGGAAGGGGCTCACCAACCACTGGCCCACATGTTCAAGTTGTGAAATTCTATCCAAAAGAATGATTTATGTAAGAATACTAAGAGGCATCCTTCAATAGAGATGATTAAAATGATTTCTTATAATAAAGGATACTGTTGTATCCAAATTTCTTAAAACTGAAGGGCTACTTTTCAAAATCACGGCTCCTTGAACTGAAAAAGTCTTTAAAGACTTAAAATTTACTTGAAAGAAAGATTAGAGTATTGAAGAGCAATCTTGTTGGGGTATTTGTAAGGACATTTGCCTGCATTCTTACTCATAATTTTCCATCTCGTCTGAGTTTATGTCACTGTGATTTTGTTAAGTGGTCTAAAGTCCTATTAGTTAAAAGGAAATGCCCAGTTAATTTTTGGATCCCTTTGTAATCCCTCTTTGACTATCCCTGATAAATTGGTCCTCTGGCTATTTTTAATCAGAAGCCAAAATGCATATTGCTTTAAATGGAATGGACACATTCCTGTGTACATGACCTCATGGGCTGTCAGCCTTATTCTCACAATGGAAACTTTCCTTTAAAACGTTAGACTTAATTACCAGAAACGATTTTGAAAACAGACAACAACAACATTGATTGTATTCCAAACAAAACAGTTTAGGTGGTAAGGATCAAGTTAGATATTTAATTTTTACAATCCTTTCTGTTTTGAGGTCACGGTTTTCGGGCCTTTTAATGAAAAAGAAAGTTAGGCAGAAGAAAAATTTAAAGCTAAACTTGGGTTAGAAAAACTCTGATACTTCTCTTTAAGGACAAAAATTCTCTTGAAGGGAAATGTAAAGGGCACAGTGAAAGAAGGCATATCTGAAAATTAAACCTTAGGCACTTTCTGGGAGTGACACCCAATACTGTAAAACTGGGCTGAAGACCCACCACGAGATTACTTCACTAAGTTACTTCAGCCCACTTAGTTACTTCACTAAGAAGAGAAGTAACTACCGTGTTTCCCTGAAAATAAGACCTAGCCAGACAGTCAGCTCTAATGCGTCTTTTGGAGCAAAAATTAATATAAGACCCAGTCTTATTTTACTATAATATAAGACTGGGTCTTATATAATATAACATAACATAATATAATGTAATATAATACTGGGTCTTATATTAATTTTTGCTCCAAAAGATGCATTGGAGCTCATTGTCTGGCTAGGTCTTATTTTCGGGGAAACAGGGTATTAAGACTAAAAGAAAATCAATAAGAACTAACTCTAGTTGAAGCGACACTTCTACAATTTTTCAAAGTTATTAAGAAAAACTAACAGGATATTTAAAGTATCTTTATTGTGTGCCACAAAGTTAAAAGAGTACCCTAACTCATCTGCTTAAAATTTTTGACTAGAGCTATTTAATAGTGTATGTTTCCAATTAAACTAAATAAAATTAATAGAATAAAAGTAATAGGAAAATGCGATACTGGAATTCTGGAGGAAAAAAACGGCACAATTAATTAGCTTATTTTGTTAAAATACACAAAACAACAAATTCACATCTCTTAAAATATATTAAATAATCAGAGGTCAAGATAGTTATCCATAAAATGTCACATCATTCAGTAGTTAATCTTTTTTTTTTTAACAGTGGAATCAAAATCACTGCTTGTGTTATAGGTATTTCTTTCCTGTCATATTTCATCGAATTTGTTCTTAAAGCTATACTATACTCAGCCAAAACCTACTTGGCACTTACTGTCAAGAAGATGTTTAACAAAAGAAGAGTCTGCCAAATTTTAATCAAGAGGAGATCAAATAAGATTTTAGTACAGTATATTCTGCTCAGAAATAAACCAATATTTTCCATAGTTTCTCTGAAATCTGCAATATTGCATTTTCTCACAGCGTATTGTAAATCTCAGCGTGAAGGCTGCTATCCCAGAAGCACTGTTGACATGGCTTTGGGTAAAGGTGCACCTCTAAAACTGCTTAAATTAACTATCAAAACAAAATCAAACTTGATTTGTTTTGGTTGAGAACAAGAGGAATCCAAAAAGATCTTCAATTCCTGCAGCTTCAAATTGAAGAAAGGGCTGAGATGGCATTCTTCACATACTTTTTTATCCAAGTTGCTTCCATTTGAAGAACTAAGAAAACACTACATTCTTTATTGTATTCTTTTTGAGGATTCTATAAAACTTCGATTCACCATTATAGCATAAGGGTATATGCTATAGAGTCGCTAAAACCCGTAAAAAGGAGACCACCACTACACAAAATGTCTGTCCAGTGCCCAAGGTGAGGGCTTCAAATGGTATCATTTCCTTTCCTGCTGCTCGGTACACTCCAGCAATTGCTCCACCTGTCCAAAAATGTAAGTGTTAAAAAAAAAAAAATCAAGGTTAACATATTCAGGAAAATACAGCACTTAAAATTCTATTATAAGTAGTATGCTCCAGATTGTTTACATTAAAATTTAGATATTATAGAAATATTTTGTTGTCCTATTCTTTTTGCTTACTACTCTACATTTTAAGTATTCCTTATATGATTTGCAAATCACTGATATGTGCTTTTAGATGTTGAAAAGTGACTCCTTAAAACTCAGAGTCTCCTAGATATACTGAATAAAAACCATCTGCAAGTCATAACCCAAATCACAAAGATTGTAATTTCCACAAGACCTGATTACAAACTCACAAACATCTCCCCATGCATTTAACAGGTAGCTAATAAATGCTTGGCAATAAATGACAAAGAATCTGTGTGAGGCTGAGCAAGAAATATTTCAGGAGGAGCCACAGGCAATTCCCATTCCACCTTCTACTATACTCAGAGTTCCCTTCAAGAAATGGATGCAAGATGGAGGAGAGGGGTAGGAAAAGGAAGGAGGACTCTAGGCCTATAAAGTTGCTATTAATGAATTCAAAGGGCGTAAGGGGAGAGATACTCAGTGATTCCTTTCTGTTCCCCTATCACCGATTGTTCTTATTATGTTAGTCATTATAACTTCCTAGGAATTGAGTAAACAAAACAAACACAAATATCTGTATCTACCCAGGAACCCCTCTGAATTGTTACAGGGACTCAGCATTGGACCAAGAAAGTCAAGATTTCATTAGTTTGAAAAGAACAGATCCAGAGTTCTCACATGACCCTTCCCTCACAAAATGCTCCAAACAAAATTCTCCTTGGTCATAGTGTGTTCATTCACTCAAATATTTATGTACTTTCATGTCTTATAAGGTGTGATCCCTGTTCTCATAGTACACAGAATCTAGTTGGGGGACACAAGACAGAAAGCACAAGCATGAATTAGATTTTGAATGGTGCAACACAATATACAGGGTCTCAAGCAAATATCCACACATTTTGTATTAGGTTGGTACAAAAGTAATTGCGGTTTTTGCAATTATTTTTAACCGCAATTACTTTTGCACCAACCTAATAAATGTGATGTGAAGGTATGTGAACATATTTTAAGACCAGTATAACTAACACTTGTGGTAATTACCTGGAACACTTGTGACTCTGAAATGCCCACCTCCAGGGACAAAGCATACATACTATGTTACTAATATCTCAATGTTTCATTGAGCCCCTTTATAATGTAGCTCCAAAAAAAGTGGGCTGGGCAGAAGGAAGCTGAATGAACTTGACCTGGGCCCTAAAGTGGGATTTGGATGATGAAGAAGGGAAAAAAGGAAAAAGCTTACAGAAGGGGCAGCAAAATGGGAAGGGAACAGACTCAATGCACTGGAGTCTTAAAGACAGAAATGAACGTGGCATTCAGTGCACGATTACTATGTGTTAGGTATTATGTTAAATACTTTATATACATATTATTTCATTTAATCACCACACAGCACATGAGTATTATCCCTATTTTACCAATGAAAAATCTTAAACAGGTCCTAAGAGTCAGCAATCCAGT
The DNA here is from genome assembly GCF_036562045.2 of Rhinolophus sinicus. Lineage (NCBI taxonomy): Eukaryota > Metazoa > Chordata > Mammalia > Chiroptera > Rhinolophidae > Rhinolophus > Rhinolophus sinicus. The sequence continues at coordinate 27,552,620 of NC_133760.1, read as the reverse complement.
AAGGAAACTGAAGCAGAAAGTCTTTAAAAATAGTGGTAGGTAATATAGTTAAAAATATTGTATAAGGCCAGTTATAGAAACTGCTTAATGCAGACAGGAGAAAACTGACCTTCTCCCCGAGTTATCACAAAGGTTTCATCATCTACAAAACAGAGAAACGAGGCCACTTTGTCCCCCCAAAAACCCTCAAGTCAAAGACAGGGAGATTTCTGCTTGAAGTTCAAGGTTAAATTCACGGGAGGGGGGGAACAATGTTACAAATTAGTAGTAATACTATGTTTCTATTTTTAAGACTATATTTGTGTTTACATGTACATCTAGAAAAAAGTCTGAAAGCATATACCAAAATATAAACTGTGGTCATCATTTAGGGATGTGGTAGTGGAGAATTTTTTATTTTTGCTCTTATACTTTTTAATTTATATAAAATATACACGTTATTTATATTTAATTATAAGCTTAAAAATGTTTTAAACTTATTCTCATCTCTGTAACATGAGCGAAAGCCAAGGGAAAAAAAAACAGGTAAAATAATTTATAATAAGAATGTTATTCTAATTCTTATTCAGAAAGTCCTGAGAGGGAAAAAAAATAATCCTAAAATAACCACACCTGAATGAGTGGCAGTAATTCATCAACCATCTTGCGATGCTACCAGTCACGTGGCAGCTGATAAGCAAGGAGCAGTAGCTTCCCAAAAATACTAATATCTTTTTTGTGCTAGTGACCCTGTTTCACAGAGCTTAACATGGCTTCCCTGAAGCCAGTGAGAGAAAATCTGATTCAGGAAGTCAAAGATGTTAGCCAAATAATGGAGGATTTGGGGAGAGGATAAAAAAACAATACATAAATAAAAGGCCCCTGTGGTTCAAGGCTACTTTTTTTTCCTTCATCCCACTCAGACATGTTTCTAAAATGAGTACTGAAATTAACTGACTAGTCATATGAAATATTTTGACTGGTATTTTAATGTCTAACATACTTGTCAAGATTCCAGCAGTAATTGGTCCCACGATGCCCATCAACAGGATGCTTACAGACATGAACCTACCATATTTGTGATGTCTGAGGGTGAAGAGGGCCAGTAATCCAGCGGGGACATGAAAGAAGAGAGAGGACACCAGGGCCCACAGGAACACACCATACCACATCTCTACAAGGGGAAGCAAAGAAAGGTCGCAAATCAGTCTTTCCCATTGCAGTCATTACAAAGGGGGTAGTCATTATACCCAGTTATTTCATATTCCATTCATTTGCAATGCAGGTTTATTAAATATCCAAATATTGATGGTTTTAGAGGGATCAGCAATCTATGACCACCACCTGTTTTTGTACATAAAATCTTACTGGAACACAGCCATCTCCATTCATTTAAGTCTTGTCTATGGCTACTTTTAAGCTACAAAAGCAGAGCTGAAACAGTGACAGCGACCACATAGCCTAATGAGCCTAAAATAATTACTATCTGGCCCTTTACAGAAAAAGTTGGCCAACCCGATTAGCAACCTCTATTTACCCTCAAACATTGAAAAAAAAAAAGATTCACCCAGATTTGAAAATTGCCCTAAATCATTTTCCTCCCATAAGAAATACAAGCCTAAGTTCACCGACACGGTACCATGCAATCAATGCCTGTTGATCTTTCCTGGCTTTTTGATTACTCACTCACCTAAAATGGAAATGCTGTACAATTATATTCATTCAACAATCACTGATTTAGGGTGTTTGGCAGTTTTGTTCTGGTGAGAAGCTATCAGGTAACTGTAAGAAGTTTTAAACTATTTGTGAGATTTTTTTTCTTTCTGCTAACAAGGTATATCTTCAGAATAATTTTTAAATACTGTTGAAACTGGTCTATTTTGTTCGATGGTGTTTCACAAATTCTGTTAAAAATAAGTCAAATTACACATTATGGAGTATAAAGTGATTAAATAGTTATGTCCCAAGCTTAAAAAATACATAATCTTTAAACAACTCATGTAATGTATAAAAAATATGTTTAAGTAACAACTTCTCTTCCTCCACCAGAGGAAAAAACCACTTCTCCAGTCAACAGTGTCGATCAGAAATCAGGGGCAGGATTCTGAATCCCCAGGGTTTGAGTCCCCGTCCTCTTCAGAAACAAACCTCTATCATCACCGCCGCCTTCTTTCCAGCCTCGGGCCAGAGCTATTCTTGCTTCCACTGCCCAGGAGACCTGCCCTCTCTTCTTGGCAGCAGCTCCAGAGGCTGCAGTGTCCGGTGTCCAGTTACTGCTCCTCCCCAACGAAACTGTGCCCACCAGCTTGCTCCTGCCAGGGCCGCTGCTGTTGCACCCTGGCTCTGAGAGCAGCCGAGCCTCCGCAGCCCGAGCCACCTCGTACACCGCCCACTTGCCTGCTCAGGCCCAAGCCACAGCACAGCAGCATGCAGGTCCCTTGCAAAGCAGTCACCCCACCTTCAATCCCACAGTCCTGACCAGCTACTCTGACCTCTGTAACACCACCTGGGGGGCAGATAAAGTTCTCTGACGGCATTCCAGGAATGCCAGGGCCCTGTGGTGGACAAATAGGATGGCAAATCTGCCTCTGAGACTCAGAGCAGTAGCCATGCTGGCTGCTGGCTGTAACCACTGACTTGAAACCCTGCCACTGACCTGACACTGCTCTTGGGCCCTGATGATGCTCCCCAAGTTACAGAGATAAGCACTGCTTTCTGCACCCCTCAAGGCACTGCTGGCGCATGCCTTCTAACTGGCTGTCACAAAACCTAGGGCAGTGAACTGGGACATGAGCCCTTGATCTGCCAGAGACACACCAAGTTGGTAACCTCCATAAAAGTGGGTTTGGACACAGGTGTGCTACCCAACTGCTACGGACTGAATTGTGTTCCACCAAAACTTGTTATGTCGAAGCTCTAATCCAATAGGACTATGGCCTTATAAAAAGAAGAGAGATCTCTCTGTGTCTCTCATTCTTTCTCTCCCTGGCATGTGAGGACATAGTGAGAAGGCGACCCAGGACGGCCCTCACCGCAACACGACGATGCTGGCCCCCTGATCTAGAACTGTGAGAAAATGAATGTTATTTAAGCCACTCAGTCAATGGTATTTTGTAACAGCAGCCCCAGCAGACTAAGACACAAACACTCACCTGTTACCTCCTGCCCCAGAGTACAGCACGCGCCCCAGGGGATGCTAGGAGTACCAACCCACATCTCAATTTTCCTAAAAGCTGAAAAGCCTATTTGCAAACAAGGCCTGGCATAGCAGGTCAGCATCTCTCTGAGATTCTGAGGAAGGGAAGTGCGCAGCACAACCCTGAGCCACATCCATTAGCTAGCTCAGTGCCTACATATTTTATATAGCGTCACTTAAGTTACCGTATGCAGGGCGGAACGGCTTGATTACATTAAATGAATAGTACTGTTTAGAAAACACTTTTTTAGATGGGGGATTATTACAGGACGCTAAGAGCAAAGACAAACCCCGATCAATAGAACACTAAAAAAAAAACCTAAGTGATTTCCCTTTAATCTACTGCACCTTAATTTGCTATCTATTTAATAGCTATTTATTGATCATCATATAGGACTTTTTATTTCCCTGACTCAAAACACTGTCAAAAATCTTTGTCTACATATCTTACAGTATTGCCTAGTTCACTGTTTCAAATCGAGTGTGTTATCTTCAGCTTTGTTCCCTCTGGTAGCTAAAAGTCACATCACTTCCTGATGGTGAACTATATAAATCAGATAATCTGTAATAAACGATTGTAAGGGGAAATTAGATTAAGCCCCAGTGACAGAATGGGCTCCAAAGATGTCCAGATACTCATCCCCAGAGCCTGTGAATGTGCAGCAAAAGGAAGTCTGCTTGTGCAATTAGATTAAGGATCTTGAGATGGGAGAGTAGCCTCGATTACCCAGGTGGGCCTTATGTAATCACGAGGGCTCTTTTCAAATGGAAGCGGGAGGGTCAGAGGCCGAGAGATTTGAAGATGCTATGCTGCTGGCTTTAAACATGGAGGAAGACGCCACAGGCCAAGGAATGCAGGTGACCACGAGAAGCTGGAAAAGGCAAGAAAAGCAATTCTTTCTGGAGCAGAGTACTGCTGACCCGTTTTGGACTGCTGACCTCCAGAACTGTAAGATGATAAAGCGGTGTTGTTTTAAGCCACTAAATTTGTGCTAAGATGTTACAGTGGGAACAAAACTAAGGGTTTATTCATTCAGCAATCAAATGTTTATTTTGCCTATTCCATATGCCAGGCACGTCAAATGAAAAAAAAAAAAGACAAAAATCCTTGCCTACAGGAATATTGTCTTTAAGAATCTATTTTTCAGGCAGACATTTCAGTTAAAAAGAAAAGCCACATAAATTATAGAATCCTCTTGGTGAGTTCTGTGTTGACAAAAGGGGTTTGTAATGGTTGGTTCCCTGGCCCTCTAACCTCTACAGCTGAGTTCCCTAAATTCCAAGCAAGACCTCAAGGCCAACCTGGCCCCACTCAGCAAGAATGGAAGAAGCCTAAGTAGGCTAAGCCAAGTGGGCTGCGTGAGGCTCAGCACAGCCATCCTTTCAGCTGGCCCCAGTCTACCTTATGTTCCAGAGCAAACAACTGTATGAACACAGCCAGTTCCTCTGACGCTGGGGTTCTCAGCAGACATATCAGCCCTCCCGGGAACTGTAGTCCTACCCTGTCCTACAACGCAACGCTGGAATGCCTTGATGCTAACCACCCATCAGCATCTCTCCACACTGCCAACTGTGAGACCCCCCGCCCCTTACTGAATCCCACCTACCTGCCAGGGATCCATCTGTCCCCTTATGAAAAAATAAGAGATGCATATACAGTTGACCTTTCTGGACAATGCAGGGATTAGGGGTGAAAATCGGAGAATAACTTAAGTCAACCCTCCACATATACGGATTCCAAACCACCAGTTTGAGCCTTGAACAACTCGGATTTGAACTGCGTGGGTCAACTGAAAAATCCATGTATCAGTGGACCCGTGCAGTTCAGACCCTCGCTGTTCAAGGGTCAACCATATACTGGTCTCTGCCCCCGGCTGATGCAGAGCTCCTAAACCCCTTGGAATTTCTAGGAGCATCTTTTGTTCTCAGGAAGTGACTTTTGGTGGGTTCCTGGATGAGGGCTGGTCACCAGAAGCCATGACTATAACCTTGGAACTTTCAGCTCCACCCTCCATTCTCCAGGGCGCGGAGGGGCTGGAAGCGGAGTTAATCATCAATCATGCCTCTATGATGAAGTCTCCCACCAGACACACAAGACCCACCACTAACTGTCCCCCCTACTCTGTCTCACACTCACCACCAACTGTTCCTTTCCACACTTCTAAATTTTGTTTGTTTATTTTCTCTCTCTCCCCACTAGAACGAAAGCTCCTTTGTTTTGTTCACTACCACATCTTTACTTGGTGCCTAGAAAACCACAGGCATACAACAGACACTGAGCAAATATTTGTTGAGTGAAATCAATAAATAACTGGTCCAACTATGACCCATTCTTGATTCCAGCAGCCACATGACCAAACATTAACGGGTTTCAGTTTAACTATCACAAGATACACTTTGACATTGATTTTCATGAAATTCATACCTTCAGGAAGTTAATGTTATTCCTGATACAAAGACAAGATCTGCCTTTCTTGGCATTCAGATTTGTTAAAAATGACAACAACAACAAAAGAAATCTGAACACCTTGGAATAAGGAGGGATAGGCAGAAATCTAAATGGCTAAATTGCAAATGCACGTTAAAAAAAATCAATTCGAAGCTTCCTGATAGTGATAAACCACAGAATATTTCAGAACAATGATTTTGCCATACTGAGTTGGCATAAAGTACAAGTAACCTTTTCTGTGGGGCCAAAATAGAAACTATTCCAGACTCAGGTAATGAAATTCACTGTCAGCAGGTTTTGGTGCCTCAAAAAGGATCAAACTTCATGCACCTATTGTAACCATCATTCCAGCAAAAGATGAGACATAGCAGGGAGGTTAAGTGTTTACCCATCACATTCTGATCAACTTGAGGTCAAGGGCTATATATCTCAATCATGTTTATACCCCAGCCCAGAGCCTGCACTTGGCCAAACGTGTACAGGTATCCCCTGCTTTTCAAAAGTTCACTTTCCACCTATTCGCTTTTATAAAAGACCTACATCAGTACCTGTTTTCACTACCCAAAAGAAATCCAAAGAGGACTTTTGCTTTTACAAAGAAAAGGCAAAAAGCAAAAACAGCATTGTTTGGCAGTGGGCTTTGCAGGCAGAACACACCCCAAGCAGCACACAAGAGTGGCACCTCAACATCCTTCCCTGGGAACTGTACTCACCATCAAGACACACTTTGAACTGTGTCTGTGAGCAACTGTGCTTTATCTCAATTTATTTTGTGCATCAGTTAGCAAGACATGTCCTAAGGTAATTCTCTTTATGCCATTTCGGTTCACAAAAGGTTTCACAGGAACACTCTAGTTTCAGATAGCCAGGGAAACCTGTACTTGATGAATGAATGATCCCTGGTAATCAACACCTCCAAGTTATATATCCATAGAAGTTCCCAGAAGCTCAAGTACATAATGCAGTTTGATATTTTCAGAACAATTTCTGAAAGCAAACCAATTCCCATAGCTACAGATTCTCTACTATGAGGTGTTAAAACTATTGTTCCAAATCCACTTATCTTGATCTTTTCTTAAAGAAAGAAAAGGCAACTAAATGCCAGACAGACTAAACAGAATACTCAGTTTCAAAGTATCACCTCACATGACTTATTAATTACAAAAGATTAAGGTACCCTTACAATGGAGAGATCTGATAAACACCATCTTCAACAAATGATTAAACGCACAAACTGACGAGTAAATGTCTCCTGATATGATGCACTGGAAAGTGGATAACATCACCTATGTAGGTAGTAGTATTCTGACCAAAAATGTTTAATCTGAATGTAATCATGAAGAAACAATTAGATAAATATAGATTGTGGGACATACTAAGAAACAATTAGTCTAGACTCTTCAAAAACGTCAATCTCAAGAAATTGAAACAAAGATGGAGGAACTGCTCGAGATTGAACCAGACCAAAGAGACATGACAACTAAATGCAATGTGTATCCTTGATTAAACTCCAAAATTAAAAAAAAAAGGAAAAAACTATAAATGACATTACTGGGACAATTGGGGAAATTTAAATAAGGCCCATGTATTAGATAAAATGTTCTGTCAATGTTAAATTTCTTGGATGTGGTAGTTTTTTGGCTATAACAGAAAATGTCTTTGTTTTAAAAGATCCACGCTGAAGTATTAGACATCAAGAGCCATGACTTCTGTAACTTCCTTTAAAATGGCTCTGCAGAAAGTAAAACTGTTAAGTGTATGCATATACAGAGGGTGCCAAAAAAACTGTATACACATTCTAAGAAAGGAAAATTGTATTAAAATTGTAATATTCAATATATACCGTTTAAAAGGATGAATACAAGTCATGTTTGACTTCTGCAATTACAAGAGGTGCTCAAAGTGGTTACCATCAGCATCCAGACACTTCTGATTATGGCGAACTACCGCTTGAGCAACACTGAGCAAAGTGTTCACTTGTATACATTTTTTGGAACCCTCGGTATATACTTAGAGAAACCAAGAGAGTCAAAATTGAATAATGAACCTTCAGTAAAGGGTATATGGGTATTTGTTATACTATCATTTTAATTTTTCAGGTTTGAAAATTTTCAAAATAAAAAGTTGGGGGAACAAAGGAAACAAACAAAAAGAAACTAATCTGGCCTTTCAGTGTCTCCAGATTGCATGGACATTTCATTTTTTGGACAGTGTCTCCAGAATGCCATATATTTCTATTATGATTGTCAAATGTGAACTTAGGACCTTTTGAAACAAGGCGAACTGCCATATTGTCATTTTGGGCTCGATTTCAAGGTAACATCTGCATCTGCCCCATTATCAGCTATTTCACAAACCTGTCCGGGAAAATACTAGTTAGGTACTACACAGCAAGTCCCGGGTGACCAATGAATGGCGCCTGGCAGTCGCTGCCCAATGGATGAAAAAAAAAATCACAGGTGCCTTGTTTATGACTGCAGTAGGTAATTCAATCCTCCTTCCACTGTAGGTCATAGGCCCCGGTCTCGCATTGTTTACTAAGTCAAGGTATCAGTCAGCTTTGCTGGAGCCCAACCTCACCTTTCAATCGCTACTGTTCTCAGTCTTCTTGCATTTCAATGTCCAACACACATGAACTGTGCCTCCCTTCAGAGCCTTTATTAGTCTTCCCAAGAAATTTCTCCTCCGCTCGAGCATGGATCGCTTTCTATCTTATATTATAAATCTGAAAACCCCTGTATCAGGCCCAAGAGAAGCTCCAGTGGGGGTAAGAAGCGTTAAAAAGAAGCTGTGCCAAAGATCTCGAACGTGTGAGTGGGAGACTCGGCAACAGGTCTCAGAAAGTGATTCCTAGAAAGAGAAGCTGGTGGAGTGAGTAGATTTGGTCCGCGGTGCAAGCCATCCGCAGACAACCTCCTGGCACAGAGGGGTTGGGCTAGACTAGAAACAAAGGGAGTGTCAGTTCTGACTGCCCCTCAGCCCCGCCGGGACAATTTGGCGTTGGAGCTGCGAAAGCCGACAGACCAGCGCGGACAAAAGGGGTCAGGCGCATCCTGCGCCCCAAACAAGGCGGGGATGACCGCCTCCAGGGCTCTGCCGAGTTCACGTCTGAACCTAGGGCGTTTGGAAACTCCAAAGGGCAAGACCAGTTCTGGTGGTGGCTGAGCTCCCCTCATTCACCGGTACAGCCCTGGCCGCTCCCTCCGACTTCTCCCCCAGCGCGGACTCGGGATGGCCCAGTCCAAGGGGCCAGCGAGGAAGCGAGGATGGAAGGGGAGAGAACCCTCAGCTCCCCGCCAAGGCAGCGGGACCCTCCTTCCTGAAGGAAAAGAGCCCCCAGTGGGTTGGGAGGCGGGACCCAGCCTGTACGCTGGGGAAGGGGCACACCAACACCTTGGGGCGGCCGCAGCAGGGCGCGCAGAGCGCAGGCGCGGGGCGGGGCCGGTACCTGAGAAGGAGCACAGCGAAGTGGAGTTGGGGCACAGGGTCCCGTTGCCCACCCGCGGCACGAGCTTCAGGCTGAGGATCTGCTGCAGGAGCCCGGCAGATCCCCCGCTGCTGCCGCTCCCCTCGTGCTCCATCCGGCCGCCATTCACCGCAGAGAGATGTCGAAGAGTGTCCGACGTGTTGCTGTGGCTCACTCTCTCAGCCCGCTCACCCCTCTGCACCTCCGCCGCCTCAGCGTCACCTTCGGCCTGGGCCCTCTTCCTCCCAGCCCAACGGGCCTATCAAGTGATGGTTCCTTTCTCCAATCAGAGCGCGCCGCAGATGGCAGAGGCGGGGCGAGAGTTGTTTCCGCCCCTCACGTTGCGTACGGCTTACCCACCAGACGCCAACACCCACGGGCTGCGCCCCCTACTGGGGGAGTCTCTCCTGCTCCAGTAGGGCGCACGTCTCTGCAGCGCCGCTTATAAGAAAGTAGGGGAATTGCATACGCCCCACCAGACCAAGATGTAGATTTATAATAAAACGTATCTAGCAGTGAGAATAAGATGGTTCAGCAGCCAAGTGAAGGAGGCTGGTAGACAGTGCAGCAATGAACTTAATATTTGGAGGGAAAATGATTTTTTTGAAACGCTTAATTACTTTAAAAGCATGGTGTAGATAATACATAATATTTCCCTTTTAATTCAAGAACATTAGGAAGATTGTTTAATATTAGAGTTCCCTCTTGAAAGCCTTTGTTTTGGAAGGTTTTTAATACCATTTCCCTAACATTACAACTGGGATTTTTTGCACCAACCAAGAAACTTTTCCAAAACAAAAATAGTAAGCGAAAAAAATGTCATGAAATATTTAACAACGCTGTCTTTTGGTACATTTCCCAGACTAGCTGAGTGTATAAGAAGTGGAAGAAACCAATTATTTTAAGATTATATAACAGTCAATCGTGTATCACATTAGGAAACATTATTTTGAATTTAGAATTCTATCCCAGTCAAACTGCGAATTGAGAGATTAAAAAAAAGACGTTTAGACTTGCAGGACTCAGAAAATGCATGTTTCATGTGCCCTTTCTAAGGATGCTGAGAATGTAATCCAATGAAAATACAGAGTGATAACCAAGAAAGAGAAAGATGTGCAACACAAGAAATGGTGGATTTAACCATGAAGATGCTCATGCAGTTTCACTCCCAGGTGAATATCCTATAGTATTCATACCAGGAGATACATACAAGTAGTATCTAGTAGTACTGTAACAGCAAGTAACTGAAAACAAGCTGAGTGTCCATCAAGAAAAGAATGGATAAACAAAAGTGTGGTATAATTTCCAATAAAATACTTATCAGTAGTGGGAAATAAGTGACCTAAAGCTGCAAGCAACAACATGATGAATCCCAGAAATATAAAGTTTGAGAGGGAAATCTAAGCTGCAGATGGAAGCCCCAGTGTGATTCAATTCAAATCCAGTTCAAAATCTTGCTAAACTAACAATATACTAATTCAGGCAGTATATAACAATATACTAATTAACATAGGCAGTAAAATGATAATGAAATACTTATTTAACTGTATTTGTTCTATTATTATTTTTAATATCTGACATGTTACACATGTATGACATAAAATTTTTTATTCAACTAAGGAAGACAATAGAGCAAGAGTGGCCTTGGACAGACACCCTCTGTCTCACTCCAAGTAAAAGCCAAAGTTCTCACCAAGACCTACAAGGTCCTACATGCTCTGACTCTCTCTCTCTTACCTTCTCATCTCCCAGCACCCTACCTTCTACTCATTACACCAGACCCTTGTTGTTTCTCATATGCCAGATACTTTCCCTCAGGATTTTTGTATTACCTATTTCCGGGACACTCTACCCATAGGTACCCCTTAATTAACTGCCTCACCTCCTTTAAGACTGTGCTTAAATGTCACTTTCTCAGTGAGAGCTATCCTGATTACCCCATTAAAAATTGCAGCTCACACCCCTACACACATACATTCCTAATCCTTGTGCTCCTTCGCTACTTTTGCCCCTAGCACTGGTTGGTGCTCAATCTATAACGTGTGTTGAATGAATGAATGGAGGTATGCAGGACTTGAAGATTGGGATCAGCATAGCACCAGAATGACAGGGCCAATCAAATTCTCCAGTCTTAACCCCAAGGGAGAAAGTATTCAATCGGCTGAAGGACTTGCCACCCTGGGAAAATTAAAAGTGCAGTCCGTGGTAATTGCTTCAGTCTCTGTCTTGTTGGCCAATCCCTCCCATCTCAGCAGCATTCCTGAGGGTACCAAGGCTTTTTTGCTCCAGTTCTTTTTTTCCTTATATTTTTTTTTAGACTTCTTTTTCTTAGAGCAGTTTCAGGTTTACAACAAAATTGAGAGGGAGGCAGAGATTTCCTATATGTCTCCTGCCCCCACACATTCATAGGCTCCCCCATTATCAACATCACTCACCAGAATGGTACCTTTTTACCAAGCATGATCCTGCACTGACTCACAGACCCTCAAAGTCCATAGTTTACATTATGGTTCACTCTTGGTGTTGTATGTTCTATGGGTTGGGACACATGTATAATGACGTATGTCCATTATCGTAATATCATACAGAGTACTTTCACTGCCTAAAAATCCGCTGTGTGGGCCGGCCCGGTGGCTCAGGCAGTTGGAGATCCATGCTCCTAACTCCGAAGGCTGCCGGTTTGATTCCCAAATGGGCCAGTGGGCTCTCAACCACAAGGTTGCCAGTTCAACTCCTCAAGTCCCACAAGGGATGGTGGGCTCTGCCCCCTGCAACTAAGATTGAACACAGCACCTTGAGCTGAGCTGCCTCTCGGATGGCTCAGTTGGTTGGAGTGCGTCCTCTCAACCACAAGGTTGCCAGTTCGACTAACGCAAGGGATGGTGGCCTGTGCCCCCTGCAACTAGCAACGGCAACTGGACCTGGAGCTGAGCTGCGCCCTCCACAACTAAGACTGAAAGGACAACAACTTGAAGCTGAACGGCACCCTCCACAACTAAGATTGAAAGGACAACAACTTGACTTGGAAAAAAGGCCTGAAAGTACACACTGTTCCCCAATAAAGTCCTGTTCCCCTTCCCCAATAAAATCTTAAAAAAAAAAAAATCCGCTATGCTTTGCCTATTCATCCCTCCCCTTCCGACCTCCAACCCTTAGCAACCACTAATCTTGTTACTGTCTCTATATAGTTTTTGCCTTTTCCAGAATGTCATGCAGTTGGAATCACACAATATGTAACTTCTTTAGATTGGCTTCTTTCACTTAGCAATACGCATTTCCTCCATTTCTTTTCATGGCTTGATAGCTCATTTTTTAAGCACTGAATAACGTTCTATCAGATAGGTAAACATGAAAATGATTGATTTAACCCTGTACAGGTGAGGGTAGCAGGGTGGGAGTTGCTGGTAGGAAACAGTGACAAGAGCAGTCTTGACACCATTCCAGAGAATAAATTGGTACTCGGTTTTTAGAGTAATTTGGCAGTTTCACATTTCAAACACAAATGCTCTTTGACCCAGCAATTCTTTTAGGAACTGCTATAGACACACAAACTCCGTCATCTCCTGGGGGTTCTCCAAACCCAGGAGCCTGGATTCCCAGGAGTGTGTCTTCTGTTTTGTCAAGAAACCTTGATTCCAAGGAGACCAACAAGGAGTCAAGCCTCCTTGGGCCATGACCCAGTCCCTCAGCTTTCCTCTGCTTTGGTTCCTTCATCCTATACTTAACTCCTATTCCTCCTTCATTTATTCAAACCAAACATTTCCTCTTCAAAGAGGTCTTCCTGACTCCCCATACTAAGGTAGATCACCCTCTACCTATTCTGACTGTTTTTTTCCTACAGCACAGTTGACATTTAAGATTGTATATTTATCTGTAGGACTATTTATATAGGGTCTGCTCTCCCCACAAGAGCAAAGGCTGTGACTGCTCTGTCCGCCATTATGTCCCCAGAGCTTGGCACTGGACCTATCTCATTGAAGCACTCAACTGGGGACTGCCTGTCTGTCCTGAAACCTGATATGGGTCCCCCCAAGGCCAGGGAACTCACCCAGAGGCTTGCCCAGAGCACCCCATATGCAGAGAGCAAAGTCCAGGAGCCGGTCATCCCCATCCTGGGACCTCAGGAATCAGGTAAGAATGGATGAGATATATAGCAAAGGCCATTAACTGTGGCCATCAATACAATCTGTGACCAGAGCGGAGGCAAATGAAACTTGTGGGATGCCACGTCAGGCTGGGCTCTGACACCCCCTTCTCTCCCCCCAAAAAAACCTTCCTGGACCTCGCTAAGGATCAGGGTCTCCCTGTTTTTAGCCTCTAGCACCATGAACCTCTTGCTCATCCTTCTTTGCTTGAACATAGCACATTGACCAGGACTGTTCCTAGGCTGACTCCTCCACTTGACAGTGCACTCCTTTCAGGCTGGGCCTGCAAGCTGCTTTTTACCCCAGTGGCCAGCAGAGGGTGGAGGACAGGGAGGGACATGCAGGGAGGGAAGTTGCTATGTAGTGGTAGGGGCCCCAATGCCCCAGCCAATTGCCCAGCACACCCCTCAATGTTCTGGTCCTTGAGATATTTGCAGTCAAATGCCAGGACAGCTCCTGATACCCAGAGATCTATGTCATCGCCAGGGAGAAACAATCTGGCTTTCCAAGCCTCTGATGGGGTCTTTTGCTGCATGCCCAGTTTGGTTTACCTGTTGGGAGTGTAAGTGTTATTGAAGTCGAAGATATGAGTTTGAGTCCCAGCCTGTACATTAAACTATATGACCCTAGCCTTTCTATTACACAGAGTTGCCATTAATAAATCTGGGGTTTTAAATACCTTCTCCATGATACTGTGAGCGTGGGTTTTATGGAGCCTGAAGCTCCTACAGCTTGACAGATCCTCAAATGAGGAGTCTTGATGCTTCAACTTCAAGGTCAATATACCTGTTCTCTGCAAGAAAAGCAAAAAATGCCACATCCCCCTTGCCCTGCTTGCTTTGCAGTGAAGATGTGGGTCTACTATCCAGGTCCCACCAATCTAAGGCCATACCCAGGCTGAGAATCAGAAGCTAGCACCCTCCAGAATCCCTTTTGGTGACTGATGGCAACAGTGAGGGCTGCTCCCATGTCCAGAGAGAATGAGCACAGTTCTGGTGGCAACTGTCAGTCCCCAGACCAACTCTGTGCCCCAGTGAGATTTGGGGTATTCTTTTTTTTTTTTTTAAGATTTTATTGCGGAAGTGGAACAGGACTTTATTGGGGAACAGTGTGTACTTCCAAGACTTTTTTCCAAATCAAGTTGTTGTCCTTTCAGTCTTAGTTGTGGAGGGCGCAAGCTCAGCTCCAGGTCCAGTTGCCATTGCTAGTTGCAGGGGGCACAGCCCACCATCCCTTGTGGGAGTCGAACTGGCAACCTTGTGGTTGAGGACGCGCTCCAACCAACTGAGCCATCCGGGAGGCAGCTCAGCTCAAGGTGCCATGTTCAATTTTAGTTGCAGGGGCCAGAGCCCACCATCCCTTGCGGGACTCGAGTTGAACCGACAACCTTGTGGTTGAGAGCCCTCTGGCCCATGTGGGAATCGAACCGGCAGCCTTCAGAGTTAGGAGCATGGAGCTCCAACCGCCTGAGCCACCGGGCCGGCCTGGGGTATTCTATTTGTGTGGTTTCAAACCCGCTGTCTTGACCTTCCTAGAGATTTTGAGAGCTTTTTTGTTTGTTTGTTTTTTCCTTTTAATTATTTACTGAGCACTTGCTGGCTCTCACTTTCTGAGCTCAGTACTAAGCCCTCTCTACATATCCAGCATCCCTTTAATAAGACTTTGCTTCCAGAGCTCGGTATTGTAGCTTGCAGTTAGGAATCTTACTCTGCTCTCCCCCAGGGCCTGGCCCGGAAAGACCAAGGGAAGACAGAACCGCCCCAGAGCCTTTTTTCTCCCAAACTCATAGCAAGCCTGATCTAGTTACAGTCACCCTGCAACCTGCCCTCCAAGCACTCATCCTGCTGCCAATCTCTTGCTCTGCCACACGCTCTGCCTGGCTTGCTGCCCCAGGCCTCCCCAGCCTTCTCCTTCTCCACCTTTTCTCCTCACTGCCTCCCTCCAGGCTTATCCAGGAGGCTCTCTAGATTCTGCCAGTTAAGCCTGGAGCTCACCATTTCCTGTATCCTGCTGCTGTGGCCCCAGTCATGGCTGCTTGCTCTTCCCTAGGGCAAATAAGATGGAAAAATCTGACACTTCTTCGTCCAAGAGACAGGTCTCTGCAAGTCTGATTCATCCTCTCCTCTAGATTGCAGCCCCAGAGCAAAGCCTCCCTCCTCCCTTCATCCTCCTTGTTGTGTGAACTTGGACAAGTCCTCTCACTTTTGTTTGTTTATTTGTTTTGCTTGTCAAACTTTATAGGCTGCAAACTCTAATCTGTGCCACACAGGTTAATTATTATGTTTATTTCTGTAGGTAGGATCTTTCCTGTCAGGACAAAGCAAAAGTTCACTTTACCTGGGCAGGTAATGGGGGTGTATGGGCTTCTGGGAGGTGGGACAGAGAGAGGCTAAGGGGGGACCACATGATGAGAGCCACCTTATCTGATTTTTTGAACATACAGGTGAATATAAATGTCAACGGCTTTGATACAGTGTGGTGCCAGGCACGTGGTGGCAATGGAGTCTGAGGTGTGTGTGGGGACATGTACAGAGTTCATGGGTCAGCGCACCACAGCGCCCCTACACTTCCAGGCGGGAGGAGACCCCCTTCTTAGCTGCTGGATAATGCATCCCAAGGGAGGAGAGAGATAAGAGGAAAGAAAGAGCTTGAGTAGGAGTCAAGTCGTCTGAACTATTCCCTGTGCCCGGAGGAAGTGGGGGCACGGGCTTTGCTTTCCACGAAGTGTGTGCCTGTTGGGAACCCAGCTCGAAAAGAGGACTCGAAGGAAAGTCAAGAAGTGGGGGGAAAACAAGGAGTCTGGGGTCGCAGTCCTCGTCTACTGCAGATGAGGACTCGCAAACTCCCGGCCTCTCCAGTAGTGGCCTGTGCCCAGGCTCCCTCCCCACCATTGTGTCCCAGCCCTGGCAACAGCCATAACTGGGGACCTCTGCTAAGGCCCGGGGTGCACGGAGGTGGATGATGCCCAGCTGAAGCTGCTCGGCCCGCGCGGCAGCACCAGGTCCAGGGCGAGGTCACGCTGCTCGTCCTCGGAGAACACAGGCCGGTAGCCCAGCAGCTGCAGCGCGCCTGCACACAGCTCCTGCACGCGGCGGATCTTGGCAAAGGGCAGTGTGTGGCGCCAGGCCTGGGAGACGTTGAGCGCATCCCTGGACGTGGTCTTGAAGGCCTCCTGACGGGCACCGGGCCCGGACCCGTGCGTGATATTGTGGATCCAGGCCTCGAGCTGCGGCGTGAGGCTCAGGCCTGCGAAGGCATAGAGCGCACGGATCTCAGGCAGGGGTGCGCGAGCCAGGTCCTCGAAGCGCACCAGGCGGTAGCGGCCGCGCAGAAAGGGCGGTGGCTTGCGGGTCGCGGCCTCGGCGATGCGCACGTGGCTCCGGCACACCTCGCGCACCACACGCAGGCCCGGGTCAGCCTCCACCCACGTGCCATTGGTGCCCAACACAATGCCGTTGTCGCGCGCCAGCGCCTTGGCCGTTTGCTCACGCGAGCGCAGCACCGCCCGTGGGTCGCGCACCAGGTGCACGACGCGCAGGTTGAGCGCGGGGTCGGTGAGCAGCGGGTAGAGCACCTGCAGGTTGAAGAAGCGCACCTCCTTGAGCACCACGTGGCTGTAGGAGCGGCAGGCTTCCTGCGCCAGGCCGAAGGGCCTCCGTGCGCACAGGGGCTTGCAAACCGCTTCGCTGCTGATGGCGCCACGCTGGAAGGCGCTGCAGGCCGGCGGCGAGCACAGCGCACGGCTCACTGCCCACTGGAAGAGGTCGGACAGGTTGCGACGCCAGGGCAGGTAGGCGTCAAACACGTCCATGTCGCACAGGAAGACCGAGCGCACCAGGTCACGCACAGCCATGTGCAGCGCAGGCGCGCTGCCCTGCGACAGGGTGGTCCACACGTGCCATGCGGGCTCCATCAGGTAGAAGACATCGGGGTGCTGGCTGAAGAGCTGGCCCACGAAGGAAGAACCCGAGCGCCAGGAGGACAGCACCAGCACGTGCACCCGTTCCTCGCCACCCACTGGGGACGTAGGCCTGGGCCTGGAGACCAGGAAGAGCAGGAGGCCCGTCTGCGCCAGAAGCAGCATGGTCACAGTTGTGCTCGAGATGCGCGGCAGCCACATGCCGCCAGCTGGGGGTGCCTGCGGGAGGAGAGCACAGCCGTTAGGGACCGTGGCCAACTAGCCCATCCTATACCCCAACTCCTGCCCAGTGATTGCAGGAAGCAGCCCCAGGAATGTGACGTTAAGACGTAAGCCATGATCTAGAGTCTATGCAGAGCAAAAGCCCAGTGGCAGAATACTATGGGAAATAAGCTCCCTCTCTCCCTCCCTCCCTATCTGGAGAAGGAAATAATATTTTTGAAACAGAACTCCCACCTTTCGCTTAAGAATTCCTTTTAGGGAGACACTTTTGGGTTGTTTAGCTAAACAGCTTGATGGGTGATTTGGCTCCCTCAGGTTGTATGCTGTCTCTTGGCCTGTGATCTTGGACCAATCTCTGTGACTTAACTTACCCATCTGTAAAGGGGGTTAATATAGTACTAGAGTATTGGAATGAGCATGGTGGGGAGGAGGAGGTACTAACTCCCATGACTAATATCCTCTACTTTATACACACTGTGCATTGTTTGAATGTTTTTAAACAAGCAGATACAGTGTTTGTTATTAAAAGCAAATAAGCGAAATAGACAAAGAACCAACTGTTGCCATCACCCACAGGGAGTGAAGTGCTGCAGAATGCATGGACTCCAGAGGGTGGGTTTCCTTCTGAAGCCTCGTGAATTTGCAGAAGAAATTAGTTCAGGGAGAGGTAGGATAGAGCCAGAACAGTGGGGCGGTGAGAGCAGCATGAGGCCCCTGGCCACTGCTTACCCTTTCCCTGCTGAGGTTACTCACCCCTGTCCAGGGCTGCCAGGAACGCTGCCCGCCTCGATCACAAATCCATGGGAGACGCTCAGAGGGGACTCATGGCCTGAGAAAGCAGGAGGGAGGCTGGATTAGAGACCACAGGGGGAGATAGCCTGGTACACTAGGAAAGCTCTGCCTTCCCAGACTGACAGAAAGTGAGCTGGGCACATCCGTTTTCCCAAATGAGTATGAACTGACAGTCTCTCCTGCTGGGTGCAGGAGAGAGGGCTGGCTTTGAGTCCCTCCAATGCCACTTAGGAACCTAGAGCAAATGACTCAGCTTCTCCAAGGCTCAATTTCCTCCCTTATAAAATGGGGATGATAAAGTTTAACCTCTTAGGATTGTTGTGAGGAATGCTGCTACAAACACATAGGCGGAAAGGGCTTGGTAAGGTGCCACACATATGTCTCATGTTACTCTTGCAGTGTGGAGCTGTGTCTGGAGAGGAAAACCCACAGGAGGTCTCCACCCAGATGAGAGGTTACCTATGCTTGGAATCCCAGCATTTCCCAGGCCCACCTCTAGCCCCCAACCACCCCTGAGTCCTTTAGTGGATCTTAAGAATGTCATGCTTGTGCTGCAGAAAGGAACCCTGAGCCTCCCACACCTCAAGGTCCCCAAGTTGTCTCCTCTTTGTACCTGTTGCTCCTGCATTGATCTCAAGGATAAGGTGCTTTGGAAGAAGGGACCTGGAAGTTTCCTTCTTGCTTTTCATGTCATGGCTCCCTAATAACCCCCGCCCCATCCATGTCACCACTGAAAGAAGCCAGGGTCTAGATTGTGAGCAGAGATCCCATCTCTACTCCTTCCTTTCTTTATCAGGAAGCTGCTGGAGCATGTCACCTGATGACTCTAGAACTGCCTCCTGGATCCCACACTCACTTCTGGAAAACCTGGAGGATAAGGAGAGTAGCCACCTATCTGTCTGCATTTGTTATCGCCTCTCCTCAAGCGTGTGCTTCTGCTGAGAACAGGGAGCAGGAGAGGAAGGGAACTCATAAGCCACGTGTGTTGCCCTAAGTCACTTCAAGTGCTTGATGCTTTATATCTACACTATGATTTAACTCAACGACCCCTGAGGTGGGCATTATGATCTCAGTTTCTTAGGGAAGGACCCAAGAGTTGGAGAGACAGCAGGAAGCTGGGACTCTCCCCCCACCAACCCCAAAATTCCATTGCTAAGTTCCTGGCACTTTCTGATCACAGGCTTTTGTCCTCTCTGGTCCCTGGGAGATCCTTGCAGAGTGCAGGACCTTGATGCTTTGGCTCAAATACAGCTGATCTGGCCAGCCCAGCCCTCCCCTGGGAGAAGGATCTTGAACACAGGCCAAGGTGTTTGATACCCGCAGTCCAGGGAAACCAAAGGTCTTCTTAAGTGACTCACACAATACAGGAACTGATATCTGATCCTGTTATTGGAACTCAAGAACTAGGAAGGGGAGTGAAAACATCCTATACCACCGCAAGGTGTCTTGAGAAGTCCACGTCCCCATAGGATCCTTACGTTCAGCACAGCCACCAACTGCTCCAGGGTTCAAAGGCAGAAAGACCATGTCAGGCAGGCACCGTGATATGTACTTTATCTTCACGATTGAATTTTATCCCCTTCAAGTCCCTAGGAGGCAGAAATTTCCCTGTCTGTTGTAACTGAGCCAATGGGCCTTAGAGACATGAATACTCACTAAGGTGCAAGGCAGAGTTTTTTTTTTTGTTTTTTTTTAAAGATTTTTTTTTTTATTGGGGAAAAGGAACAGGACTTTATTGGGGAACAGTGTGTACTTTCAGGCCTTTTTTCCAAGTCAAGTTGTTGTCCTTTCAATCTTAGTTGTGGAGGGTGCCGTTCAGCTTCAAGTTGTTGTCCTTTCAGGGTTAGTTGCGGAGGGCGCAGCTCAGCTCCAGGTCCAGTTGCCGTTGCTAATTGCAGGAGGCACAGCCCACTATCCCTTGTGGGAGTTGAACCGGCAACCTTGTGGTTGAGCGGACACGCTCCAACCAACTGAGCCATCCGGGAGGTAGCTCAGCTCAAGGTGCCATGTTCAATTTTAGTTGCAGGGGGCACTGCCCACCATCCCTTGTGGGAGTCGAGGAGTTGAACTGGCAATCTTGTGGTTGAGAGCCCACTGGCCCATGTGGGAATCGAACCGGCAGCCTTAGGATTTAGGAGCATGGAGCTCTAACTGCCTGAGCCACAGGGCCGGCCCAAGGCAGAGTTTTAAATCCAAGTGCCAGATTCCCAGTGGGAGGCTCTGGGGTGGGTCCCATTCTTAAGCCTTTGCCCACTGAAGCCAGTCTCCCCTCCCATGAATTCTTTCATTTGTAAAGTCTTTGGGGGGGGGCAGTATATATTTAATATATGTTCATTTTTTTTAGAAAAAGTAACACATAGAAGTTGCTCCAAATAATAAATGTACAGATGAGGGCATTGTAGGCTCATGTTTTGTTTGTGAAAATTAGGAAAGGGGTTCCATCATCTGGCAGACACAGCCCCACAACAAAGGGCCACTCAGTCTCTGTCCCCTACACCTTCCCCAGGCCCTCCCCGGAGGCAACCCTATCTCCAACTTCTACCAAGTCTTTGATGGTGAAGATAATGATGATGAAAATAACCATATGCTCAGGGGAGGAGAGTGGAGTCAAGATGCCATAGAATAAATAGAAAGTTCCCACTTCTCCCGATACCCAGGACCACCATCCACAGTGGTCTTTCTCAAGCCACTGAAACTGTTTTGTCCGAAGTTCTTTTGAAATTTTATTTTTGTGAAAATAATCCACATAGCTTGAATAAGCATAAGGTACCCCTGGAAGTTTATCCAAAACAGTGACCATATTAGTTTCTCCTGAGAGGGGAATGGAAGAGCTGGGAAAAGACATTTCACAATAAATCCTTTTTTGTAACTTCTGAATTTTGACCCATATGAACGTATTACCTACTTTAAAATAGCTATATTAAAAGAAGCTTTCAAATTTTTTTTTGAGGCTTTCAAATTTGTTAGCTGTTTCTTCTGCTTATTACCTTCCTATGTCTTTTTTAAAAAGCATAAATTATGACTATTACAATGTATGGCATTTTATAGTGACTTATAATGAAAGATAAGGGTTTAGCTTCTCTACACACACACACACACACACACACAATTTTGTTCTCCCCCTAGCCTCCTAAGTTTTTTATAATATCTTTTTTTAAAATTAGTTTCAGGTGTACAAAGCAACATAATAGGTAGACATTTACACCCCTCACAAAGTGATAACACCCCTTCCCAAGCTACTACCACTCTGACATTTTATATAACTGTTACAATCCTCTTGACTATATTTCTTATGCTATACTCCCCCTCCTGTGACTATATATATATATATATATATATATATATATATATGTACATATATATAAAATAGTTGACCTACAATATTATTCTACTTCAGCTTCAGTTGTACAGCACATTGGTCAGGCATTTGCACAGTGTATGAAATGATCCCCTTGGTAAGTCCAGTGTCCATCTGGCACTTTACATTATCTTTACAACATTCTTGATTATATTCCCCATATGGGGGGGAATATAATCAAGAATGTTGTAAAGATAATGTAAAGTACCAGATGTCTACTAATTTGTTCTTCTAAGATAAGTTTTGGATAAGCCAATGTTCAAAATTTATATGCCTCCATAAAACAGCTCACAGATGAAGTACATAATGCACTAAGAGTACATTTCCTTTCTTGTATAACCTTTGTTTTCCTCGGAGTTAAATCACCTTAGAGATTAGATTTGTAATAGAAGGGTTGAAAGGAATAAAACATAAAGTGAGAGGCTCAATCCAGGAGGTTCAATGTCCAAGGTCCTCATCATGGTGGAGCTGACAATCTAGTTGGGAACATTAAAGACACATCCAGGAGATGGTCAAGGGACCAGATAGTGGTCCGAGTGAGTGGCCCAGACATCCAGTGCCATGTGAGGGTCATGCTAGTCCTGGTATGCATACTGCCTGGATTCTGGCAAAATCCCCCACCTGGCCTCCTGCTTATTTATACTGCAGAGCCCCCAGAGCTGCCTACGTCGCACGTTTTATCATGTCATTCTCCTACTCAGCCACCTTCTGCTTTCCAACCTCACTTCCCATGATTCCCAAACAGCATCCTATGCTTCAGATGATTGGAATCATTACTGCTCCTCCAGCAGGCTCCATGCTTCCTTACTCCTCTGTTGTGAGGGCCCAGCCCTGATTCCCATCAGGAGTCACCTCAGCTTCGTCTGAAGAGACCTCATCTGTGCCTCCTTCAAGGCACACACCACTCTGCCCTGCATAACACTGCCTCCCCTTCTTGTCTGTGAACAACTTGAGGACTGGGACTGTGGTGTTTTCCAGGTGAGCGCCCATTCTCAGGCATCCAGTGTGCTGGACAAGGTTATTTGTGTCCACTCAATACTTGTTCCCCTGTTTTCTGACAATAGCCTCCAGAGTTCTCTTTGAGGAACCACCCTTCACCCACACAGAGTGCATGTGGTTTGGATGGGGCTGACCAACCACCCCCTAGATCTTAGGGGGTCACATGTCTCAAGCCTGGTTTATCTATATATTCCACACACTATCCATTCACTACACTGACTGGCTTAAGGAACGGACATCAGACCCAAGTCCGATCCCAGGATTTTTGTTGATCTGAATGGAAAAGGGAAACTGCCTGGGTATAAAGCCAACACAGAAGAGAACTGAGCAGAGAAAGAAAGACTGAGAGTCCATGAGCAAGCTGACAGCATTTGGACCCAGCTGTGCAAGATTCACCTATGGGTTTCTCAGTTGGGGAAAATACTCCACTTGTGCTAAAGCCAGAATGAGTTGAGTTTCTGTCACTTACAATCAAGAGTTCTGATTAGGTAGTGGAGCCCCTTCGTGGCATGGGGTAGTGTGAGAGTAACACTATAAAGAAGCATGGACAGAGTTCTGGGGGGGCTGGTCATGCTCTGTTTCTTGATGAGGGTGCTAATTACATGTGTGCTCGATTTGTGAAAAGTCATCAAGCTACACTTTAATGATTTTTGCTCTTTTCTGTATGTATGAGTTTGGACAATTAAGTTCACCAACTCATCCTAGAAAAAGTACTACACACCTCGTCGCTGAATATCACTATGGTCACCTTCGAAGTACTCCCCTTGGGAAGCTATGCACTGACACCAGCACCTAGTCCACCCTTCAAAGCAATTGTGGAACTCTTTCTGGAAGGGCCATCGAGCTGTCTTCATATTACCCTTGATGTCCTGAATGTCATCAAAATGTCTTCCTTTCAATATTCCCTTTCTCTTCGGGTAAAGAAAGAAGTCATTGGGGGCCAGATCAGGTGAGTAGGGAGGGTGTTCCAATACAGTTATTTGCGTAGTGACTGAAAACTCCCTCACAGACAGTGCCGTGTGAGCTGGTGCATTGTCGTGATGCGAGAGCCATGAATTGGCGAAAAGTTCAGGTCGTCTAACTTTTCCAAACAGCCTTTTCAGCACTTCCACATATTAAACTTGGTTAACTGTTTGTCCAGTTGGTACAAATTCATAATGAATAACCCCTCTGATATCAAAAAAAGGTTGGCAACATTATTGCAATAAGTTCCAAACTTAATTGTCAGACCTCATATACCAATAACAAAAGATGAATACAAGTCACGTTTGACTTCTGCAATTACAAGAGGTGCTCAAAGTGGTTACCATAAGCGTCCAGATACTTCTGATGACGGTGAACTACTGCTTGAGCATAGATAACATCTCTTAAAATGTGTGTACATTTTTTTGGCACCCCCAGTATTTGCTGATCGAAATTAGATACTCAGTTGTCCAAATTCAAAGGGAGTAATTCCCCACTTATCCCACATTTCTTTCTGCTGAGCGTCTTAAAGCTACAGTATCTTGTAAATATCCCTGATTTCTTAGCCTGAGAGATATAGGAAGGAACTATTGTTCTACCTAATTTGTAGATGGGAAAACCGAGATAAGGGCCCGGGATGGTTTGCCTTGGCAAGGCCAAGCTGGAGCCCAGGAATCCAGCTCTCTGGGCAGCGCTCTTTGTAGCCCAGCTCTGCCTTCCCTTAACTCAGCAGCTCCTCCTGTCACCAGCTTCTCCCAGCCCTGGCAAAGAATCTAAGGGAGTGAAATGTAATAATAGGTACAAATCCCTGGCTCAGATTTCTCTGAGTTTGGCGTCAGCTGGAGGCCATCCCTGTTCAGGAATCCCAAAGGCCGGATAAAATGGATTCCAGAGGAGGGATCAGAGGGCTTGAGGCATCAGGGGCCTTCCCGGGGGCAAAACAGCTCTAATGGGACCCAGGGCATCCCTTAGGGAGAAGGCTGACAGGGAGGGGAAGAAAAAGGAGAAAAGGGAGAGGAGGCGCAGAGAAAAGGAAGAATGAGAGAAAAAGAAAATACATTAAGGAGGGAGGAAAGGAAAGAGAGAGGAGGAAGATGAGTATTTATGGTGGGATGGGAACAAGGGCCATCACCTCTCTTCTGATTTAATCCTCACAACAACCCTATGAAGTAGACCTGATGCTCATCCTTATTTTACAGATGAGGAAACTGAAGCTTAGAAAGAGTATCTTGCCTAAAGACCCACAAAGCAGCTGAGTCAGAATTTGAACCCTAGTAGTCTAACTTTAGAGCTTTGAACTACATGGCACCAAGTGGAAAAATACAACAAAACATAAGCACATATATACACATACCAATTACGTTAATTGTATATAATACCAATTCTGTTAAAAATGCATGAATATCAAAGGACATCATCAAGAAAATGAAAAGTCACCCATACACGAGAGAAAATATTTGCATATTTGCATATATACAGCAAAGGACTTATACCCACAATATATAAAATGCAGTTATAATGCAACAATAAAAGACAACCTGATTTAAAAATGGGCAAAATATTTGAGTATAAATTTCTCCAAAGAAGATATACAAATAGCCTCTAAGCACATGAGAAGATGCTTGATGTTTTTAGTCGGAGAAATGCAAATCAAAATTACAGTGAGATCCCACTTCCCATCTACTAGAATGGCTATAATAAAAAAGATAATAACGACTGTTAGTGAGAGTGAGGAAAAATTGGAATCTTCATACACTGCTGATGGGAATGGGAAATGGTACAGTTGCTGTGGGAATTAGACAGTTCCTCAACGGTTTAAACAGAATTACCAAGTGATGTAGCACCTCTATTCCAAAACATATATCCAAGAGAACTAAAAACATATGCCCACACAAAAACTTGTTTGTGAATTTTCATAGCAGCATTATTCATAATGGCTAAAAAATGGAAACATCTTAAATGTTCATCAATTAACGAATGGATAAACAAAATGTGGTATATCCATATAATTGAATATTATCTGGCAATAAAAAGGAATGACATACTGATACATGTTACAACATGGATGTACCCTGAGGTGATGAATGCATGACACTGAATATACTAAAAAAAACAGTGAAAGTACTATTTAAAATGGTGAATTTTTTAAGGTATGTGAATTATAGTTCAAAAAAGCTGTTATTAAAAAAGTAAGCAAATACTCGTACGTATAGAAAGAAATCTGGAAGGATGCATGCTGACTATTAGTGATAATTTTTATATGGCCAGATTACGGGTAACTTTTTTCTTGTTAGTGCTTTGTTGCATTTTCCAGATAGTCTACAATAGACTTTTATTATTTTGGTAATCATAAAATCAGTTCTTTTTAGTTGGTTAAGGGAGGCATGGGTGGAGTTGCCTGCTCCAGCTTTCATTGCAGAGAGAGAGCTGCCTACAAATCCATCTCCCAGCTGACGTGGTACCTAGCTGGCCAGAGAAGGATGGAGAATTACCTGTTATGCAGTGATAGGTATCAAGGCCCCCATGCCCACCCTCAGCCGTTAGCTGGGCGAGGCTGTGGCAGAACATGTGCCTGGCTCCAAGCCCTAGCCACATCTGCCATCTCTTTGCTGGCCCTATGAACAACTGTGTGGAATCAGCCAGCGGCAGGGAGGCTGGAGTTGCACAGCCATTTGCCTGCAAGAATCTATTAGGAAATGAAATCAAATGTCTGGGAAAAGAGCCTCAAGTCTCCCTGGCTCAGAGCCAGCTTGGAGGCACTTCAGAGGAGATGAGCAGGTAACACATAAACCCCTTTCCCTGGCTCTGAGCTTTGGGGATACTCAAAGTGCACTTTGCATAGCACCTAATTTGGTCTAAATCATAGGACCTGACAGCTGGAGGGCTCTAAAGTCTGGGGGCTCCCATGTCTTCTCTGCAGTAACACACATGGCATGGGGGTAGGGAGTGCACATTTAGCATGTTCCCCCAAGTGTTGACTGAGCCCTTTTATTAGAGGGATAATCTGGAATGTTCTCTGAATTATTTTTGTAACCTTTTATTTTGATTGATTTTTAAAAAGTATATCATTCTTACAAGTCAATGACATAAAAAGGAAAAAGTGACACTTTTCAAAGAACACAACTCAAAACACATAGCAAGTTGCCAAATGCAACTTGTGGACCTTGTTTGGATTCTGATCCAAACAAATCAACTGAAAGAAGATATCCTTGAGGTGATCAGGGAAATTTTAATATGAGGTCTAACAATTAAGTTTGCGAACTTTTTGCACCAATGGTGCTAAGCTTTTTTTGATATCAGAGGGATTATTCATTATGAATTTGTACCAACTGGACACACAGTTAACCAAGTTTACTATTTGGAAGTTTACTATTTGAAAAAACTCTGTGGAAAAGTTAGGTGACCATAGTGATATTCAGCAATGAGGTATGTAGCACTTTTTCTAGGATGAGTTCACGAACTTAATTGTCTGAACTTCATGTGAACTAGGTATTAGGTGATACTAAGAAATCATTGCTAATGCTATTAAGAATTCTCTTGCTCGTGCATTTCTATACCTATCTTCCCTTACTAGACTACAAGCAGGATCCTGTCTGTCTCCTTAGAGGGAGTAGGGATAGCACAGTGGCTAACAGTGGGAACTCCCCTCAGTCATGTGATCTAAGGCCAGTTACTTAATCTCTCTGTGCCTTTCCCCCCTAATCTATAACATGGGGGAAATAATATAACCCAAGGCCTGGGCTTGATTTGACAATCAAATGAGTTAACATTTATAACGTGCTTAGAACAGTGTCTGGCACATAGTACACTTCTAAGTACTTGTCCAGGAATGTTTAAAATCCTGGGAACTATATTCTATGACTCCAAGGGGATCCTTGGATTTCACAAGGAGAACTCAGGGACGATAGCCTAACCAGGTTCAGGTGACTCTAGCACCCTAGCAACAGAATGTGGCAAGCCAGGTAGGGGCAGAATATGGAAATACAAAACAGAAGACAGTGAGTAGCGGCCAAAAGCCTGGCTTCTGAAGTCAGGCTGGGTTCAAATACTGACTCTACAACCAGTGAGGTGTGCGACTTTGAGCAAGTCTCTCCTAACCTCTCTGTGCGTCAGTTGATACCTTGTGAAGAAGCCATAGCAGCAGCTACCATACAGGTTGGAGAGGAGTAAATGGAACAACCTACACCTTAGCCTCGTCAGTGCTCACTGCGCACACAGCCCACTATTCTTATTAGCTCGGGCACTTAGCTCACTCATGGCTTTAGGGCAGCCAAATCCTTCTGCTTTTTAGGCCTCGGTGTTCCCATCTTCATGCCTCCAGCACAAGACAGAAGAGAAGAGAGTTAACAGTTCCTGGGCACCTATGCTGAGGCTAAGAGAGGTCTCTATTGTTACCCAAGATCCAACAGCCAGAAGTAGGGGCCACCACTCAAATCAGCTGGATCTGGTTCCAAATTCACTCACCAAACTACTTTTCCACAAGAGTTCCCTGGAAAAAGCCCTTGGAAAGCTTTCTTCATTAAAGCTACAACCTCTGAAACTCAAGTTTCAAGAGATATAGGATCCAGCCCCACCTCTAAGCAGTGATCTCACTCACAGCGGAAGCCCCACCGAGACACATGCAAACTAGCGCTGGGGCAGCGACGCCCTTTTCGCATTCTGATGGGACCGCCACCCTCAGATCCTCCCTACTAACTCGGTCCCCGGCTGCAAGATCAACACCGCCCCCGTCCCCGTCCCAAATGAGTCCCTGCCCAGGGTTGTGGCATCCACACCGAGAAGGGACGAACCAACGTACCCCAAAGCTCGCCGTCCTTGTCTGTCCTGGGGCGCCGAGGTGGCAGACACGTCTCTCCCGAGGCTCCGCGAAGGCTGCTTCCCTCCACAGGGGGAACTTCCAAGTTCCCCTCCACAGCGTGCGGTCTCTTCCCTGAGAGTCAGTAGGGACGACTTTGTTCCGTAGGATCCCAAGGCTATTAAGGGGCACGCGGTGATACCAGGGACGGAGCTCTGTGAATACCAAGATATTGGAGGCACCTCAGGACTCAAAGCAGAGGGAACCTGGAAACAGGGCAGGAGTCCCCAGGAAAAAGAGAAGCGTGGTGAAGAATGGGGTGTTGCGGGGGTGGGGGGAGGCCGGTTAGCTGGTTAGAGCGCGGTGCTCTTAACAAGGTCGTGGGTTCCATCCCCGCATGAGCCACTGTGAGCTGCGCCCTCCACAACTAGATTGAAACAACTACTCGTCTTGGAGCTGATGGGTCCTGGAAGCGCACACACACACACACACACACACACACACACACACACACACACAGAATGGGATGTTGGGGGCGGGAGCCTGGCTGGGACTACAACAAGGACCAGATTCCTCCTGCCCCCGGGATCCCCACTGGTGCCAGCCCCACGCCCCGCGCCCTGCGCTACCTGTGCGGCCGCTGGCTGCTTGCGCACTGCTAGGCGCTGTCCGCCTGGAGCGGAGCGCACACAATGAAGCGCTTTCAGACGTGGCTGCGGTCCCGGAGCCGGCGGGCGGGAGCCAGGGCGGGAGGGGCGGGACGGGAGGAAGGAAGAAGCCGGTTGGCGCTCCCGCTACCCTCCACCACCACCCCACCGACAAGGACAAGGGGCCACACCTCGGAGGAGGGGCACAGGTGGGCCCTGGGGCTGCAGTAGGAGCACTGTTTGGACGGTGATGTCAAAGGGCACTGACAGAGTCACCTCTCATCAAGCTAATGGGCCAAAACAGTTGTCTGCTCCAATCCCGGGAAAGGAGGCTCCTGGGAGCACAAAAGGCCCTTGTGAAGGAAATCGAATCTTAATCTTGCTCCTCCTCGCTCTCGGCGGCATCCTCGCAGAGAAGTGACTGGGAATCCTGACCGGCTTTCCAAGCCCCCAGCCTCAGCCCTAAGCCAAGTCCAAGGCACGTTGATGCCAGGCGGACCCGTAGCCTCCCGGAGCAGCAGTAGCCGAGCTGCGAGGGGCGGAGACACCAGGTGCCCCTCCGGAGCTAGGCCCGTAGTGGGCTGGCCCCCCTCCTCTCTCCCTTCCCTGCTCTAGCCTTAACCCAGAGGCACAGGCTCCATAGCAGGTCTGGATAAATACAGGATACATTTCAGTATATAAAGCAGATTTCCTCCCCACAGATAGCAGCAGAGTCTAGGCATCTGAAAAACAGGGAATTCCGACCTCTTGTAATTCGTGGTGGGATCTAAAAGAAGTCTCTACTGCTGGAGTATAGATTAGTGCATTCTTTCCAGCATGCGGTTTGGCAAGATGAATTAAAAGGCTTCAGAACAGTCATAAGCTTTTTGAATCAGTAATTCCTTTCTAGGATCTATCTTAAGGAAATAAACCAGCAACGAGGATTTGTACACAAGGTTCACAGGGGCATTGTCTACGAGAGCAAAAAAGAGAAACAACACAAAAGATTAGAGAGCAGTGTGCCAGAACGCCACCAGTGGTAACTTCCGGGTAGTGGAGTTACAGACAACTTATTTTCTTTAGGTTTCTGTAATTACACATTTTCTCTGGGAAAGGAACTTCTTTTTAAAAGCATGAACATGAAGATAAAGAAAGAGGACAATGGAGAATTGCTTTATTAACCTTAGGTGATTGAACCTAAGCGTGACTTTAAGGGCCTCAACTGATTCAAACAAAAACTGGATAATCATTTGGCAAAAGGAGGGATACCTCCCAAATATGAATTGTCTCAAATCCTGACTTAACTAGTAGTGGTTACAGCTTGGTTGATAAAATCCTGTATATTTCTCACCTTTTCTCCTCTTGCAGCTACACTGTGTGATCCAGTTTCAGAAGCTACTAACATCTAATCTGTAAATAATTTGATATTCACCAGACACAGTTGTACTTTTCCAGCCTGTGGTTTCCACATGCCATGTGGATCCCGCCAAAAACTCACATTGACTTGGGGCTGGACCAGGGGACTTTTGCCAAAGAGCAAACAAAATCTCCAAGGTCTTTGGGCAGAGTCCTGGCAAAGCAAGGCTGCTGGTGAGTAACTTGGAGAAGTGTGTGCCACCTCTGCCCTCCCCATTCTTCCCCTTTCCAAATCCTTCCCCTCTAAAAAGCCACATGCAGCCTCCATTTTGAACATTTTAATTAGAAAGTTACAAAACATAATGGTTATTTATACAAATTTTGCATTGAAATAATTTAATAAAATGCAAAGTAACGCTTATACACATCTTTAGCTGTCTTTCCATGTCTCATTACCTTTTGTAATTTAGAAAATTCAGCAACCATTTTTGATTTAAATCTCAAAAAAAAAAAATTAGGCATGTAAACAGCCCTAAATTTTACAAGAAAAGGCAGAGGGGCCAGTGTTAGGATATTTATGGGATTGAATTCTTCAAAATAGCTGTTTGCAAAATTCTTATTTTGGTCAGCCTGAAAGAAAAGGTGCTTTGGAAATAAGAACTAATTCTCCAAGGTAAACTGAGGCACACACTGACGAGTGTGATTTTGAAGGGGCAAGAAGGGATCACAGTGGGCGTGTCCTTCTAGTGCCGAAGACATCTCCGGATCATAAAGCAGATCCATCTGCCCTTTGAGAAAACTGCATGTTTCCTCAAGACAGCAACAGAGAACCAGTCTTCTGTATGCGACAGAGACTTGTTCCAGCACTCTTCTCCTGCAGACGCTGAGTCATGGGGGTAATCGGGCTGAACTGCTTGTCATTCTAATGGCCAGGCTGGATTGGGCTGCCCGGGCTAGCATCCTCTTTCTCCCCTCACTGTTCCTTGTGTGTCTTCCCCAAAGCTGTCTGCTCTGATGGGTGCCCTGTTCCTTAGTCAAGGGAAATACAAGTAGCTTCCCACCAGCCCTCCAAATAAACTCTGTGGTTGTCGGGCAATGGGAACTAATACCAACAACAGGTTCTCTGTCACCCATGTCCTTTTCAGGAAGGGAGAGGGTTGTCAAAGAGGAGTAGCAAGTGTCCAGGCTGTGGGTTGGGGGCCAGAGAGAACCTGTTGTTACAATCCTTACTTCCCCCACTGCTGCTGAGGGGATCGTGAATGAAACAGCACTTCTGATTTCAGTCTGCAATTCCAGGGGCAGAGACAGAGAGCAAAGGCAGGGCAAAGAGCCAGCCACAGCAGGGCAGGATAAAGGGCTCTTCAGCTGAGCTGACGACAGACGATGTCTGTTAGACTGAGGGCAGGTGGATGGTTCCAGTGTCCTCAAGTTGCCCACCCTCACGTGCATACACATGTTCTTGAGCACCCGCACTCTCTCTCTCTCCCCATCTCTCCAGTTCTCCAGTTAAAGGCCTCTCAGTTCTGGAAATCAAAGTTCTGAATGGGAAATTTAGATGCCCAGGAGTGGAAACTGCTAGTGATTTGCATGTCTGTCACAAGAGAGCCCTGAAAAGAGTACAATGTAAGTTACAATAGGAGGAAGAAATGCATAGTGTTTCTCAGTTCAAGAAAGGAAAAGTCTTTGCTTGACCAGAGATGGGACTCCTTCCAACATGTCTTTCTAAACTCTTTCTAAACTGACTAGTTTTCTTCTGAAATTCAAGTCTAAGGCCAAAAAAAAGGGCAAATTGTAGCCTGCAGAAACCCTCCACAAACTAGTCCCTGACAATTTTGGTAGGCACTTATGAGACATGGAATTTGTGTAGAGAAAAATTAGAAAGAACTGTTTTTTGTCTCTGATAGGAAAAGCACACATGCTGACACGTGTCCATGGGCTCTTTACAGAAATGTCGTAAGATGGCAGTTCTCAGAAGCCAACAGTGAGGTAGCCAGAGCCCTGCTTAGTTTTCAGAAATGGTCTTCTTATGATATGTGCTCCTTATACAGTTCTCCCTGGGGCACTGCTGTTACAGGGATTGTGGTGACCACCTGATTTTGAAACACAAATATTTTGATTCTTTCAAACACCCAGAGGAAGATAAGCAGGATACTGACATATTGGATCCAGGCAAACTTTATCATTTCCCAGAATCCTGGTAGATAAGTACACACAGTTAAGGAGTCTCAGGTGACATTTTCTAAGTGAATGTTAAACCAAAGTTCAGGTAAGATATGGCAAAAATGTTTTAAATACCCTTAAGGTAAAAGGGATAATAAAAGAGTATTAAGACAATAAATAAGGATGATTCTGACCTAGAAGAATTGCTAAGAAACAGGAACAGGAAATGAATTTTTTTCCCTGTATGAACAGCAGACAGAATCATATGTGTGGGGTTACAATGCTGTAATAATTTCCAATCTAAGCCTTTCCACCTCTGTTCCTTCTGGGGACAACTGAGAAATCCTTCTTTTCTTTTTCAAAACTGAGCTACTGTTGGCTCCTTAACAGAAAGGATATGAGATGACTTCCACGGGGTATCGGATGACAGCATTAATCACAAACGGAGCTTCGGCAGCCCTTCCCACCAGCCAGATGGGGTTGGCGTCAGTCAGGATGGTGGTTACTGCAATACAATCGGGAGTTAATCCATGAATGCTCTCTTTGGCAATACAATATTGAGGGCTATGAAAATACTCTTTTTACCTCTCGGGCAATGTCTGCATTTCAGAACTCAACTCAAATGATTAAAAATGAAAGCGAAATTGAATGCGCAAAATTGCTCACACATTGTTTGTTAAAATACTTGTCAAAACGTTAAAAAATGTGGAAGTGGTCTAGTGTTCTATAATTGCTG
Organism: Rhinolophus sinicus; assembly: GCF_036562045.2. NCBI lineage: Eukaryota > Metazoa > Chordata > Mammalia > Chiroptera > Rhinolophidae > Rhinolophus > Rhinolophus sinicus. The sequence goes on along the minus strand of NC_133760.1, from coordinate 27,519,459 downwards.
AGCGGCTAAGCAAAGGAATACTATGTTACCACTAAAATAATACCAATTAAAACTTTGTAGAAGCATGAGAAAATATTTATGTTACAAAGTAAGCAAAAATAAATTGGTACCCAAAGTATCTCGAAATTGTGATAGCAGCTATATTAAAAAACATCTGCATACAGAGAAAGACCAGAAGGAATGAAAAAGGCAAAGTTGATTTGTAGTTTTTTAGTTTAGGTTTCAATGTTTTTTAGTTTTAAAATTCCTTTATTTTTTGGTGTTTAGTGTATTATATAAAACCAGAAAAAAATACTGGAATTGTAGTCCCCCCACTTTTTAAATGTCTGTGTGCAGTATCTATGACATCTGGTTGTCATGTAATACTTTAGGTGCCTTTAGAGAAAACTTCAGAACACCAACCAGACAAAGATGCTGAGTCAAGCACATGGGATGGCCTGAGAGCCTTGCCTCTATAAGGGATGGACACCCTGCCTTCCTCTGTAAGGAATGGACATACTGCCTTCCAGCCAGAACCCTGCTATTCTCCTGATTTGATTGCTGATAAGGGGTGAGTCACTCACATTCCCTATTTCAATCTGAGAATGATGGGTAGTAACTTGTCTTTGGTTTCTTTTATAAATATGGTAAAGAGACCAAGTCAATTAAGCTTGTATTTAAAAAAAAAAAAGGAAACTCATCAAGCCAGTGGTGGGATAAATACGGCAATTAATTGGCACTAACCTGCTGCACCATAAGTGGGAGGGTGGGTAGGGTACGGGTCTTTAGATCAGGAGAAAAAGGACAGATCCTGGAGGCTGTTCGCCTCCCATCACTGACCATTCAGTGTTTTTGACATTTTCATCAAGAAAAATGTTCCAATTCTGTTTCTCCCTAAAGTCCCACTAACCTGGAAAGACCCTGAGAGGCATCTGAATGAAATCGGGGGACTCACCATTTCTTTCCTGATAGGCAGCAATGATGTGGGTGAGGTCGTAGTCCCGGGCAAAAGGACTGGTCCCGTTGATGACAGATACCTGGGATATGGAAGGAGGACATGGTGAGAGCACCTGAGTAGTTTCCTCTCTTGTTTTTCTATCCTCCTGCACACCCAGGCTGATCTCAGAGACCACACTCTTGTTCTTGGTGGCCTATACTAGTATCAAATCTTGTCTTCAAGGATGAATGAACTCTCCTGCAAAAATTTGTCATTTGCCCTCAGTTTTTCTGCTTGTGAGGAAGGAAACAAGGGGTCAATATCTACCTTTTAAAGGTTTTAACGTTCTTTATAAAATAGCTCTCTCTATTCCAAGGGGAGAAATAATTCCATTAATTTTAAAAAATAGACCATACTTTCAACTCCTTTGTCTTTTCCTTGCTCTTCTCTGGATGATCTCTAAATTTATCTCTTTTAAATGTAGAGCTGGAAATAGGATAAAATGCAAATATTAAGCACATAACCCCTTGAAGAAGGCAATTACTTCCTTTCTCTACTATCATATTCTTGTTGATATAAACCTTCAAATATAAGGTGCTATGGGTTTCTAGGCGAAGCCTGGACTCAGAATGCAGAGAACATAGGGGAGCCGTTAAAAAATGTAAAAAGGAAAGAAAGAAAAAAAAAAGGTTCCAGTCCAAGATGGTAAGAAAGAAGCTTCCTGAACTCACCTCCTTCCACTGAACTATAGCTACACATGGAGCAATTCCCTCTGAAAGAAATCCAGAAATTAGTTGAGTGACACCCTCACATTGGGCAAACGAGAAAATACCCACATCACCCACATTGAAATGGGCCTTGGGACACTCTCAACTACTGGGAGGCATTATGAACAAAAAAGGTAGCTTGGACAATGACAAAGGAGAGACAACCAAGAACTATGGCTGGCCTGATTGATAAGATTCATCTCCTACATGACACCATTCCACTCATCTCAATAGATGCAGAAAAAGCATTTGACAAAATTCAACATCCATTCATGATAAAAACTCTCAACAAAGTGGGTACAGAGGGAACATACCTCAACATAATAAAGGACATATATGACCAGCCCTCAGCTAACATCATACTCAATGGTGAAAAGCTGAAAGTTTTTCCTCTAAGATCAGGAACAAGACAATGAGGCCCACCTAGCCACTTTCATTCCACATAGTACAGGAAGTCCTAGCCAAAGCAATTAGGCAAGAAAAAAAATTTAAGTCATTCATGTTGAAAAGGAAGAAGTAAAATCATCTCTATTGACAGATGACACAATATTATATATAGAAAAGCCTAAAGATTCCACCAAAAACTGTTAGAACTAATAAATGAATCAGTAAAGTTGCAGGATACAAAATCAATATACAGAACTCACTTGTATTTTTATACACTAACAATGAAGTATCAGAAAGAGAAATTAAGAACACAATCTCATTACATTTATTTCATCAAGAATATAAAATAGGAACAAATTTAATCAATAGGGTGAAAGGTCTATACATTGGAAACTATAAGACATTGATAAAAGACATTGAAGAAGACACAAATTAATGGAAAGACGTTCTGTGCCCATGGGTTGAAAGAATTAGTGCTGTTAAAATGTTCATACTATCCAAAGCAATCTATAGATTCAGTGCAATCCCTATCAAAATTCCAATGGCATTTTTCACAGATATAGAAAAAACAATCCTAAAATTTGTATGGAACCACAAAAGACCCCAAATAGCCAAAGCAGTCTTGAGAAAGAACAAAGCTAAAGGCATCAAACTCCCTGACTTAAAACTATATTACAAAGCAATCAAAACAGGATGGTATTGGCATAAAACAGATGCATATCAATGGAACATAATAGAGAGCCTAGGAAAAAAAACCCAAATATATGGTCAGTTAATTTATGATAGGAGCCAGGAATATAATGGGGAAGAATAGTCTTTTCAATAAATGGTACTGGGAAAACTGGATATATCACCACATGCAAAAGAATGAAACCGGACTCCTATCTTATACCATGTATACAAACCAAATCAAAATGGATTAAAACTTAAATTTAAGATCTAAAACTATAAAACTCCTAGAAGAAAACATAGGGGTATACTAATTTTTTTTTAATTTTTATGAATTCATTTGAACAAAACTGATGACATAAGCTGGGGAGCAAGATCTCAAATGCTCCCCAGGGGTGTGCTACTTGACATCAGTCTTGGCAATAATTTTTTGGATTTGACATCAAAAGTACAAGCAACAAAAGCAAAAACAATAAGTGAAACTATGTCAAACTAAAAAGCATCTGCAGAGCAAAGGAAACCATTAACAAAGTGAAAAGGCAACCTATAGAATGGTAGAAAATATTAGCAAATAATATATCTGATAAAGGGTTAATATCCAAAATATGTAAGAAACTCATACAACTCAACAGAGTAAACAAAAACCTATCTGATTAAAAACGGGCAGAGCAATTGCATAGACATTTGCATGTCTATTTGAATAAATAGAATGTCTAATAGACAGTTCCCTAAATGTCTATTCAATTGGCCGTACAGATGGCCAACAAGTTCATGAAAAGTGCTCAACATCACTAATCATCAGAGAAATGCAAACCAAAACCAAAATGAGATTATCACTTAATGACTATTATAAAAAAAGACAAGAGACAATAAGGGTTTGTGAGGATATAAAGAGAAGGGAACCCTTGTTCACTGTTGATGGGAATGTAAACTGGTACGGCTACCATAGAAAACAATGTGGAGGGTCCTCAAAACATTAAAACTAGAGCTGCCAAATGATCTAGCAATCCCACCTCTGGGTATATATCCCAAGGAAATGAAAACAGGATATTGAAGAGATTATATCCTGAAATAATGTCCCAAGTTCACTGCAGCATTATTTACAGTAACCAACATATGGAAACAACCTAAGTGTCTCTGAATGGATGAATGGGTAAAGAAGATGTGGCATATACATTGTGATTATTCAGACATGAAAAAAGAAGAAACCTGCCATTTGCAAAAACATAGGTGGAACTTGAGGGCATTATGCTAAGTGAAATAAACCAGACAGAGACAGACAAATACTGCATGGTATCACTTATATGTAGAATCTACATAAAAAGTCACACTCATAGATACAGAGCAGAGAAGTGGTTGCCAGGGGCTGGGGGATAGTCATGGGAGAAATAGGGAGAGGTTTGTAAAAGTACAAAGTTTCAGTTATAAGATGAATAAAGAGGATCTACTGTATAAAGGATCTACTGAATAAAGAGGATCTACCGATGACTGTAGTTAACACTGTATTGTCTAATTGAAATTTGCTAAGAGAGTAGAACTTAAATGTTCTCATACATACACAAAGAGATAAATATGTGACATGATGTATGTGTTCACTAATTGGGAAGAATCCTTTCATAATGCATATACATATATATCAAACCATCATGATGTATACTTTAAATAGCTTACAATTTTATTTGCCAAGTATACCTCAATAAAGCTGAAAAACCCCCGAAGAACAGCAAAGACCTTTTCCAAGAAAAAAAGAAAAAAAAAAGTGCCATGTTAAGTTTCTATCTTATAGTTCTGCTCCTTTTTTTTTTTTTTTAACTTACACTGATTATAGCTAGGGTGACCATAAACCCTAGTTTGTCTGGAACAGTTCTGGTTTATGTCTGTAATAACTGATAATGCCCCCTTTCCTTTTCAAAAGTATCTCAACTTATATGGGCCCCCTTGTGATAAAATAAAGGTTACTAATGGGTGCTTACATGCATGACGAGTTCTGGTCTCAGACAGACAATTCATGGCTCTGTTACTTTCAAGTTGTGGGATTTGGGGAAAATTAATTAATACCTATAAGTCCCAGTTTCCTCATGTGTAAACTGAGAGTTCATTTTTTTTCAATAAATCTGTCTGAGCGCTTACAATGTGCCAGGCCCTGTTTTAGGCACTGGCGTGAAAGAATCGAGAAGATGTCAGTGCTTGTACTGCTGAAGGAGTCCGCAAATAAACAAACTGAAAATACCTCTCTAATACATCAGGTGGAAGTAAGAAAAGCAAATCTAGGTGAGGGGTGATGGAGAGAGGGGAAGGCTGTTTCAGAAAGAAAAGTCAGGGAGCGACTGTGCTCAATGACATTTGAAAAAGGACCTGAATGGAGTGGCAGAATAAGCTATGTGGATAGTTGGCAGAGGGAAAGGCAAGTGCAAAAGCCCTGAGGCAAGGAGCTGCTTCTTGGGTTTGAAGCACAGCACAAAGACCAGTATGGCTAGAAAGGAGCAAGGAGAGCAATGATAGGACAAGCCGCTGGAGAGCTGGGAAATGACAGAATTGGCATCGCCTGAGGTTGCTGTGATGACTAAATGAGATGATAGATTTAAACACCTTAACTCAGCATTGGCATACTCATATGTTATGTGCTCAATCATCGGTTGTTAATATTGTTTTTGAAATGTTTTACACGAACTGAAAAAGATCACTTAGAATACGGTGTGTGTGTGTGTGTGTGTGTGTGTGTGTGTGTGTGTATCTGAAAGCAATAAACAATTTTGTTCTTAAAGACAGGTTTTTTTCTTTCTTTCCAGGTGTAAATAACAGGCGTACCTGTCTCCATATTTTGAAAGAATTCATAGCACGAATTCCTCAGAAATCCTCTTCTGTGCCACCCGCAGAGAAATGCTATTTCCAATTTCCATTTCTCCCTCTTCAAAGAACTGATCAACAGTAACATATAGAAACAAAGGAGACGGACAAGGAGAAGCATCCTTACATTGTACTGAACATCTAGGCCACTGTAGCTTAGGGGCTGCTTCTGCTGAAGCCTCAGGTCTCCGTTCACATATAACTGGGACCCGGGAATAGCGAAGGAGGATTGGAGAAACGCCATGCTCTGCATCACGAATGTCGACATCCTCTGAAATCATCAGAGCGAGAGGCAATACCAATTTCAGTCAGATCTGAAGGGCTCTGGGTTCCCAGGGTCACCTATCTGTAGTTGAAGCCTAACAGTCCTTCACATACCTGGCTCAGCCATGCAGGAAGCGCTCCGTCCAGAACCCTCTGAGCTGTTAATAGCTCATGTAAATTAATATGGTCCGAATGCAAAACATTTGCCTAAGTTAAAATCCCAAACTCTATCTCAAAAAAGAGGCTTTTTCTACAGTGTGGGTTCTCCTAGAAACCAGAAAGAGGGGTCTGTTCTATTAAAAGACAAAAGGGAGAGGGCAGGCTTCCCTCAGGCATTGACTCACGTGCAGTTGGTAGGAGAAAGTCAAGATGAGCTGCACACCAAGAACATGCTCCGTGGACTGCAGGGGAAGCTCCAGTTTAAAATGTAACATGTCCATTTTCCCATCCTGGTTCCTGTCTTCTTCTCTAGCCTAGGAAACCCAAAGAGGGTCAGTGACCCTGGTCCTTAATAAGTTGGGAAGAATCCATATCACTATTGTACATCCACAATGACCCATTGTTCTGTCATACACAGCTTTCATCTCCCTCATCAAAAGAAAAGGAGAATGAATAGGTATAAGTGGATCGATGTTGGGGAAAGAGACACATCGGGTATGGCCCCTGAACTTCATACTTATGCTCTCAAATGTTCAAGGACCAAACTAAATGGGAACTTGAAGTGGCGATGACAACAATAAACATCTGGAGGGCATTTCTCTTTTTCAGTTGTCTTATTTGAACCTTTTCTGTTTGTTGCTGGTGTTTTCTTTCTTCTTTCATTTTTACAAACATGCCTGAGTGTGTATAGAAAATTTAAATAGCACATCAGACTTGTCTTCCACTTGTCGTCTAGGAGTCAACTTTTGTAAAATACAAAAGAAACTAATACTAATCTTTCTGCATCCCCTAGACTCAGCAGGAAAACACCAAGCTCTATTTATACATCTTTCAACCACAAGTGTCTTTGCTTCAGATTCTCAATGTTGGACCTCAGCTTATCACTGTCAGGACTTAAAGCCTAGTGCATCTTTTAGTACCAATCAATACAATGAAAAAGGAAGCTAAGCAAAACCAGTAAGCCATTAGAATTACACAGATACCTTATAAATTATGGACATGAAAGTAGATAAAAACAGATTTGAGGAGGGAAAAAGACAAAGGACAGCTCCTAAGAGGACCTTCATACCCAGTCTTGCCTCACGGTGATCCTAAAATGACCAGCAGGAAAAGGTGGTTAGTGAAATGTGATCACTGCTGACACGACTCCCTGGCACAACACTGGACCTTCCTGCTACAATGGATCCTGTCCCGGTGTAGGTTCCCAGAAGGATTCCACTATGGTGTATCAATGTTCCCATCTGAATTCTCCATCTACTGATTCATTTCTTTCCACTAATACTGTTATGTGAGGAAGAGATTCTTTGTTCTTGTTCAGGCTAATAAGGTCATTTTAGATAGAGATATCTCAGTTTTCAAAAACTTTCAATCGTTTCTTTCTTTCTAGACAATGATGTCCTTATCGTAGGCTTTGTGATAGAGAAACCTACCCTCTCTCTTCTGTTGGACATTATTTTTTCTGTCCTATTTCATCAGCTTCGCAGGTGCAGGGCAGGGATATCTGTTACCAGGGCTGACGATCAAATTACTGAGGCAATTACTTATTAGGGATTAGGATTAGGATGGAAAAGAGGCTGCCTTGTGTTCCTGTGAGTTTTCTTCAGTTGGTATCTGGGAAGACTTGGAAGACAAAGTTGGGTACACTCTTTGGAGTGGATCCCTGCCTTCTGGATCTTTAGGGTTGAACAGGGAGACAAAGATCAAATGTTTCAAAGTGCAAGAGAGGATAGTGGCGAGGAGGGAACTGCCAGACGAATCTGGACTCCAACACAGTGTGGGTGGGAGAGCAACACAATTTATTTGATTTTTAAAATAAGTCTAAGGTAAGCCCAGCAAATATTATCCCCCTTGTATAGATGAGAAAAATCAAGGCTCAGGGAAGTGAAGGGATTTATTGGATACAGCTAGTGAACGTAAAGACAGGATATGAAACCATGTCTTTGACTTTAAGTCTGATTATCTTTCCAAGATTAAAATGTCCAGACAAAACAACAGCAACCACCAACCAAAAAACAACTCAAGAAGATGTTGGGTAGGACAAATCTTTTTGCAAAAAGCCAGCATCAAAAGTATAAGTCTGTATACTTGTTTATGTCCACACTTTTACTCCAAGTTCAGAGAACCGAGATCTGGCATAGCACCATAATTAGTGTCTGCTTGTTAAATTCACTCATTAATCTTTCAAGTAATTTTTGAGGGCTTACCATGTGTCAGGCACTATTTCAGGTACTGGGAATAAAATGGCAAACAAAATAGACAAAGTCCCCACCCTAGTGGAGTTTATATTCCCAGCTAGGCAGAAAATAAACAAATCAACAAATAAATTAACATACCAATATTACATAATGATAAGTTCCACACAAAAAAATAATGAAGCACGCTAAAATTAGAGGATGACCAGGGTAGAATTTTTTTACAGAAAATTCAGGAAGACCTGACTGTTGGAAACCTGGATGAAGTGAAGTGAGGAGGCACGGAGATATCTGGGGGAAGAGTGATCCAGGCTAACAAAGTGAAGATTAACTGAGTAAAAGCGGGTTAATGTTTAAGAGTGTTCCGAGGCCAGCACAGCTTGGCAGAGGAGGGAGATGGAGAGTAGTGGATGAAGGGGAACAAGAGAGAGCCATGGGGATAAGTGATGATGCAAACGGTGTATCTCCCACAATGACCAACCACTAAGTTAGACTGTCACTCCTCTAGGCTGGCAAGGTGGGCCACATTTCTATGCTACCACTTGCACCACTGATGAAATCAATGATTCAATTTCAGTTAGTTCAAATCAAGCTTAACAGATGTGCAACAGCCATAAAGGCAGACATTCAAAGAGCTAATACCCCTTTAACACAAGATCAAGATTAGCATCTAAAATCAAATTGGTGTGTCTGGCTAAGATAATTCATAAATCACACCATCACCTTGTTTCTATAAGGTATATGTGCAATTTGGGACAATTTTTATATCCACCGGTTGTCCCATCTGATCCTTGTGCATATCCCAGGAGAGAGGTTATTATTAATAACAGTAATAATTAGAGGTACTATCATGCTCTTTATATAGATAGATTGAGGCTGAGAGAGGGTATGGAACCCAATGACAGAACTGGGGCTAGGACTTACGTTTGCTGACTCCATCTATAATAGCCCACAAAACCCCTAATTTCAAAGATTTCTGGTGGTTAAAGGAGGATAATCCTTTACAGGTATATGTGAAATCAACACTAATATACTAAACAGGATAAATACAGGCCTTGTTGGATTTAATCCATGTGCATCAGTCCACCTGTATCAATCAGGGTCCAATCAGGAAAACAGAAACTACACAGTTATTTGAACAGAGGGAATTTAGTATAGGGGATAATTAGTAACATAGGTATTAGAGGGCTAAAAAGGCAAAAAGGGAATGCTGCGATAGCACAGAGAAAGTAACTGCAGGAAGCAGTTCATGTCCTTAGGGCTGGAGAAGAATGGGAAGAGGCTGGCATTTCCTGGAGGAGCTGGGACTCAGACCTCAAGAAGGGAGTGCTGCTCAGCTGGTGCTGGGACCTCCAGAGCCTGGAGGAGGAACCCACTAGAGGAAATTAATGAGGCCAGAGGAAAGCCTTACTCCTTCCTGTTTGCATCACCCCAACAATGGTTCTTCACCCTGGCAGCGGCAACTGGTTGCAGTTTCCAGTTTTTTTCCTACTCCCAGAACAAGGCTCATCACGCCTCCTACTGGCAGAACCTAACAGGAAGCCAGTGGGTAAAGAAGGATGGTTTTCAGCATCTGTGTCAGCATCACAAGCAGAGGAAAGGAGGGGTGCGTTGGGAGCTGAGACAAGACCTAAAAACAACACACCATCTGACTGGAAGAATTGCTATAAATTTAAGAGTGCCATTGTTTCCAAATGCTCTGACTGGCAATATTTTCCCTATCAAGGATTCTACAGTATCTCATGGTTTGTTTTCATATCTTTCTTTCTTTAAAGTCATATTCTTTTATTAAAGGATAATTTCCTAGTTTAGACCAGTGTCCACCTTATCATATATTTGTCATTATTGAGTGTTCCACTTTTTTTAAATGCTGAAAATACTCTTTGGCATCAGTCTTTGGGTCTCCTGCAAAGTAGGGACCACTAACTACTTCAGGCTCCTAGACTCATAAAATCCTTGCTACCTGTATTGCAGCGAATCTAAGATACCATCAATTATAAAATACACCATTATTTTATGTACCAGTAAAAAAGGAAAAATAATTCCAATTAAACTATGACACAATGTTTCTAGTCACTTAGAGTATTTATTTTATACTTATTGGAAGAGCTTTTAGATTTAGGCATATTTATATCAGATATGATACTTACGCACATAGAAGAATATAAGCAAAATAAACTGATACAGGGATTCCTAAAACTTCTTTACCTCGTGATTCTTTTGAATCACTTTTTGATTCAGTGATATTCATACTTTTCTATGCAATTTTGTCCTTAATGCCACCAAGTACATTGGTGATAAAGCATTTCAAAAAACAAGTCATAAAGGAAACTAAAATCCATTGGCCTGGGCTCTTGAGCAGGCTTTAAAATTAGGCAGAGCTAGCCTATTTTTAAATGCCTCTTGAACCTTCCTTTACCCACTGTCCATTTGGCTGTTTAGGGGTTAAAATAATATTTTAGTATCTTACTATTTTATTTGTCAATTATACCTCAATAAAGCTGAAAACAACAACAACAACAACAACAACGTTTTACTATTGTCTCTGGGATTTTCTTTCAAGTTGCTGATGTCCCTTCTACAACTTTGAGTGCTGGCATTTTTGATGTTTACACATATGTAGGCAATGAAGTCTAAGCCAAGCCTGTCTCCTGGCCAACAGCTACTGGAAGACACCACAGACACACTCTGGTTTCAGAGATGTGAAAAAACAGACACATAGATTCTCAGACACATAAGCTCATAGACTCTCCACTATCTTCCTGCATCCTCCTACAGCCTTCAGCCCCATATTCTCTGGGTTCACAGATGCCTCCAAGAGCCACGTCAGGCTCATTGAGGGAAAAGGTCTAGCTGTGCTTTTTTTTCTTCTCTCATTAGAAATGACAAAAAACTTGACTTTTAAAGCATTAAAAACATAGAGACTTTAGAGACGCTGTCCAAGATAAGCTGACCAAAGCAGAAGCAAGCCCATTTCTGACTTCTGAGGCATTTTACCAAGTAGCAACCGAAAAGCCACTTCCAGCATTTGGTCAAACTTTGATCTAAAACCATTGCTTCCTTCACTTCCTGGGCAGTTTCTCAGATGGGTGGTAATCAGTCTAGCTTCATATTTAGAGTTAGAAAAATAAAATACTTTGTTGCAATAAGGGTTAAGAGTATAACATATGGAATAAGAAATCCTTGAGCTCAGCGAAGAAGGAAGCAAATCAGTTACTTGAGAACAAGGTCATAAATTACTTATAGACATAGGCCTAGAGTGGAGGAGAAAAAAAAAAAAAAACTAAGAAAAAGAAGCTTTGGTTTTGTATTTTAGTGTAAAACTGCCCAGTATTAAAGAGTATTAATAGTTCTGGACACCATAAAAATAAGAGGTAGTCTTGGCTTTGCAGATTTAAAATCTGCACACACATACCAGAAGCAGGGGGAACATGGGGGCAGTGCTCTCAAGGCAGTAGTTTCTGGTTACAGGGATAAGAGGCTAACTAGCAGTCCAAGTGGGGAGTCAACCAGTTGTGGTGGATGAACAAGTGAAAAGGACAAATGAGTGAAACCTAATGTTATATCCTTGTTTTCATGATTATTTTAAGTTTTCCTGATGATTTCTTAGACTCAAGTAACCAGAAGAGTATGATAGAGAGGAATATACCAATGTAAAGAAAAAAATTGCTACTCAAAATTTAAAAGACAGGGAATGCTAACCTAAAGTAAAACTAACAAGTTAATTTTTTTTTTGTTTGGAATAAAAAACCTTTTGTTTACACTTTTGGAAAGGCAACATATACACATGGAATGTAAGCATACCTGGGCACTGGCCTCTCATCCAGGCACCCTTCTTCAGATGCTTTATAATCTCAAATATGAATAAAAAATGGGCAACAGGTCATGATTAGTGAAGAGCTATTGAAAGAAATTTGTCTCCTACTCCAGTTCTGTTTTAAAAATCAATTTAAAAGTACTGATCATTTAAAGAATGAAAGAGTTCAATAATGTTTGTTACAAAACCCAGCAGACTTCCATCCCCATGGCAAATATTTTCACCTCATTTCAGGCATTCTCTGTTGATTTCCCAACAGAGATGAATATTTAATTTTCTTCCCCTCACATCTCTCAACTCTAACTCTCTCTCTCTCTCTCTCTCTCTCTCTCCCCCCATCCTCCAGGAGAGTTAAAGTCTCATTTGACTATGTAACTCATATTCACAACACTTTTCCTTTCCTTTCCTTACTTTTACTTCTCTGGAGTTAATAATTATTTTATTTGCTTGCTGAGTTTTCTATGTACTTACACAATTTCAACAAACAGCTTCTATTGCACTTCTCACAGATTGATTTTTAAAGGTGTGAGATTTATTCAAAATCTTATTCACTGCAACATTCTAATACTGAAAAAATAAATCAATACCCACCAATGAGAACTGGTTAAATCCATTACAGTTTTTCCATATTATGAAATACCTTGCAGATCTTAAAAAGAATGAGGCTGATTAACAAGTATTGATACATGTACCAAACTGAGCCTTTAATTTTATGTCATTATATGTATCTGTCACTCTAATATTTTACAATGAGCATACATTTTTATAATCAGAAAAATATAAGAAAATTTAAATCAGAAAAAAGTAATCTGATTCATATTTTGTTTGTAGTTATTCATATAACCAATAAGAGTATTTTTTTTTTTCATTTTATTTAGATGCTAGAAAAAAAGTCTGAATTTGTTTTGCAGCTACACAAGTTTGGCTTGTAGACCAATCATCTCAGAGATGTCTCAAGAGATTCAGCTTTGGAAGAAGGAAAACCAGAATTTGCATACTTCTAAAGGAAAATGTTTTCCAAAAAATGAGCAGAAAGAAGTGCTTGTAAAGGAAGCACTCCCTTATCCTGAACCAAACACTAAATTCCAGACAGTAAAATGCTTTAGTTTCATCCTGGACAGCTGCAGGATGGAGCAGCATCTAAGGAGACAAGCCCAGGGATTGGGAAGTCGCTCCACCAATCAGCGCCTGGGCTTCCAGTCTGTATAAAAATGCCTGCCCTTTCCGTTCCTACCGGTGTTTCGATGCACAATTACCGCGTGTACACAATGGGGTTGTAACAAGAACACCGCTCGTCCTTCATGACTCATAAAGGTACTTTCGCGACCACTTTTCTATCAGACCAGACCCACGGAAATAACGGGGGTCAGAAACTGGCTGTCGCAGGCTTCTGGACTGTGTCAGGAAGCAGACGCTGACAACAGTGGCTGATTTTCTTGGGGTGTGGGCAGCTGGGAGAAGTCGAATGAAACATGAATTGCTTCCCACGAAATCAAACATATGTCAGGCTACTGAGCCTGTGTACACAACTTACCGTGGGTTCCCGAACCCCAAAGCTGGGGGCCGGGCCTCTAGCCTCCTCCCCCACCCAGCCTGACCCCCCCAATCCGCCCCAGTCCGGGTGCACAGCTAGGTCCGGGCAGGAACCACGCACCGAAACGAGCGGGACACGCAGGTGATCCCCCTGCAGCCGGTTGAAGGCGGGGAACGTGCTCCAGGCGAGGAACCCGCCGCGCTCCGGTCCCAGCAGGACCACGAGCAGCACCTGGTGCTGGAAGCGCACGGTCGGCTGCTCCTCGTAGTTGCTCCGCTTCAGCCAAAACCCTGAGGTAAAGAGGGCGGGAGGACGGTGGGGAGGAGGTCAGGAAGGCCGGCGCGGGCGCAGCGGGGCCGCCGGGAGCTGTGTCGCGCATCGGTCGGGGGCAGGCTCACCGTGGCTCCGGTAGGCCACTAGCAGCGGCGGGATGTACGTAAGCGCGGTGGCCAGCAGCAGGAACAGCGCGGCCTTGGAGCAGAGCCCCGCGCGGTAGCCGCGCTCGGCTGGGTGAGAGAAGAGCTCGTAGAGCGCCATGAGCGCCGCGCGGAGTTTGGCCGCACGCTTCGGACGGACCCTCTGCAGTGGCGGAGGGACTACCAAGTTTGGCTTCTCCTGGTTGCCATAGCCTTGGTCTCTACGGCAACCGACGGCGCAAGAAAAGGAACCAATAGCAAGGGCCTTGGTAGGGGTGGGGCTAATGGGGGGCGGGGCCCTCTGGGTTGGTCGGCTTCGCTTTGTGCGTTACTCGCGTTTTCCCAAAGGCTGAGTTGAAGTCGAGTGTTTCTGTGCACGAAAATCGTAGCTGTCGCCCGTGTTAACATTTGTGTAAAATATAAGATTTTCATAGAAGTGGACTCAAAGTAAATACCTGCTATGTGTCATTCATTAACTATGAACCAATGTGGTTCATTCGTAAGTCCAACCAGTCCCAGCACACCTACACGGGAGGAAAACCCATAACATAAATGTGCCGGTGGTCTTGCACTTGATCCTGGGCTAAGGTCAAACCCAGGTCCCTTTGTTTCCAAATTTCCTGTTGCTTTCGCTATACTCCATAGCAGGACAGACACAGAAACAGGACACAAATCTCCCGGTTCTTCGTGGGATAAAGGATAATTACTATACAGCTCTGCTATACTTTGTTACCCTGTATTGTGTACAAGCTCTGCAATCGGTTTTAGGGGAAGCTATGGTCTTCCCCAAAGATAACATTGGCTTATCACTTAATTGTGCCCTCCTGCCCTCACTCCAAACCGGTATTTCGAACATGGCAGAAGAATTTCCTTTTCTTTTTCTTTCTTTCTTTTCTTTTTTTTTTTTTTTTTATGGTTTACATCAAAGTTGTTGTTTACATAAAAGACATAGTGTGAGGTTTGTGTTCAGAATTTGTGCTCAGAATGGAGTCAAGTAGTCGATGCCCTTATTTTGAAGGCAACCTAGAAATGGCTTTTAGATGAAGAGAACAGCCAAGATCCTAACAACATAGAGAGAGGTCAAGACCTGCCCATTTGGGAAAACTATCCAGGGTCCTTACCGCAGTCCAAGATGAAAATGTCATCAGCCACAAAATGCTTTTTTTTTTTAAAAAAAACACCACAAACCTTTTATTTATTTAAGTGTGTTTTTCCGGGACCCATCAGCTCCAAGTCAAGTAGTCATTTCAATCTAGCTGTGGAAGGCGCAGCTTACAGTGGCCCATGTGGGGATTGAACCAGCAATCTTGTTGTTAGGAGCACTGTGCTCTAACCAACTGAGCTAACCGGCTGCCCCAAAAAATGCTTTTGATATATCCGGTCCAGTACTATTCATTTTTGCTTTAAAGATTGTCTGGGGTGGCAACACAACTGTTAAATATAGCAGTTGTATTTTTTAAATCTTATTATTCTGATGTTATATTGTATCTATGCTTTAAGTGGATGACTTTCATTTATTTCAATAACCATTAAAATTATATTCTAGAATAGATGGTTCTAGTGTCACCTCCTGAAGGTGGCTCTGCTCTGAGGAAGGAGATGTTTGTCTCCAAAGCTCCTCTTCCAGCAGAAGGAAACACGTACTGTAGCTAATGTCAACTTAATTACTGCTGAAATAGAAGGCGGTGACTGCTAAAAATTTAGGTGTATGAACATCCTGGGATGCCATGAGCTTTGCAAAACTATTTACTAATTTAATCTTTGATTCCATGATGTGAGGAAGCTAGTCTTTGAGGTTTTATTTAAATTCTTTAAGAGAGAACATCAGATTTTTTAAAAATGCTAAAGATTTGTGTATATTGTGTGATTTTTATGCATTCATGACTGAGAACTGACTTCTCAGTTTCCATGTCCATAATTTTCTGATGTTTCATACAATTTACCTTCAGGGACAGAGAGTCGTTCTCTTAAAACTACACATTTTAATAATATTCTACTCCTTTCTAGGAGCTCCCATTCAGGGTCTTTTTAATCAGTTTAGAACTCCTGAATGTTTGCTTCAAAGGTTTCCAACACTTCTTTCACTTTGGTATTAATCTATATTGCTGAACCTTTGGCTTCCGAGTTCCCTCATCTAACTTCAGCTTTTGTTTCTATTCATTCATGAAAGTTTATCCTTTGAAAAATGTACCCTTCTCTCCAAAATATAAGATTGACATTCTCTGTGAAGTCTTTCTTGATAAGCCTTGCTTGGCTTTGTGTTGGCCCTATTGCCCTAGCCATCCCTCAGTATCCGTGTTCACACACCTCTCCAACATTTGAAATTTATTCTTTGTATGTTATAGGTCTGTTCATGTGTCATTGCATACATGCATTATCCTTTTTCTCCTGCTGACTCACCTCTTCAACTAACGATCCCCACAAGGAAGGCATCCAGTGTCCTTAGAACATTCAATAAACTAAACATAATGACTCAATGAAGAAGGTGATGTATATCATTAAGGCATATCAGAGAAGCCAAGTAGAATGGTGAACTGGAAAAAGACATCAAGAAAGTGGGTAAAGCTAGAAGACAGAAGGACACTGCACATCACTGAGATCATCGGGTGTCATGCCTGTGGTTGGTGGGGGGTGGATCTTTCCCCTGAGAAGTGTACTAAGGCTTCCATGTGAATGGTGGTTTGCAAATGCTTTGGACTAGGACACAGTGACCAACTCTGAAAGCAGGAGTTTCAGTTCAATTTCTAACTCCTCCATTGATTCACTATCAGATAGTGAACAACCATCTTTATTCCTCAGTGTTTAATTCTATTTGCAAAAAAGGTATTTTCATTTTTTCACTCTCTAGCTGATCTCATCCAGTTGAATAGTTTTAAATAATTCTCTCCTGAATTTGAGACCCACAGATCCATTTACTTACTCAACATCTTCACTTGGATGTGTCTCTCAAACATCTCATACTTAATACATCCAAAACTAAACTCTTGATTCTCAACCCACCTGCCAAGCTGGATCCACTCTATTTCAGTAAACGGCAATTCCAGCCTTACAAAAACCTTGACTTGTCCCTCACTCCTCATATCCAATCTATCAGCAAATTTTATCAGCTTTACCTTCAAAATATACCTAGAATACAACTGCTTCCCACCACCTCCATAGACGACACCACCTTGGTCTAAGCCAACATCATCTTTCACCTGGATCATCATGATAGCCTGTTAACTGTTCCCCTTGCTTCCATCCTCAACCCCCCATAATCTACAGTCTAGTAACTAGCCTGATCACTTAAAAAGGAAAGTTTATCATATCAAAGCCTGTGCTTCACATGGAATTCAAAGCTCAATACAGTTTTGTTCTACATCTCTTTGATCTCATCTCCTCACACTCCCCCTTGTTTATTCAGCTCCAGCCACAAGGGGTTCCCTTCCGGTGCCTAGAATATGCCAACTACTTTATCGAATTAGTATTCTATCCCACCATCACTTTCTAGTCACCAACCCTGTTTTACTTTTCTAAACAGCACCTATCATTTCCTGATATATTTATTTTTGGTCTTGTTCCGCTAGAATACAAACTCCATGAGAGCAGAGGTGTGGTCTGTTCTGTCCATTGCTTTCCCCCAACACCCAGAAAGAACAGTCAGTGTTCCTATGTATACAACAGCAATTTCTAGGTATGAAATTCAAAGGATTTTTCACTTCATTAAAAACCTGCAAGCAAACAAAAAAACTATCTTGGTTGCTCAGACACACAATCTTAAAATAGCAAAAATACTTTTAGAATGAAGCTCGATTCCACAGCATCTTGTCAGGAATTTCAACTGTAGGAAATGATGAATGACAATGTTCAAACATTCAGGCCTGTCAGATGCATCAGCATCACAGGCACGTGCAAAGGATCATGTGCCCAATTAAGCGAATATTCTTCTTACTTATTCACCAGCTCATAAACAGACGATGACCCACAGCAGACTGCCCTGATGATTCTGCTAGGAAGAAAGGAATGACATCACTGGGGAACCTGAAGGCTCAGGCAGTGACACATGCACACTCACACAGCCTAGGCGGTGATTGCTGAACCCCAAGATGACTGCCAAAGAAGCTCATCTCATGACCAGCTATCAGGGGAATTCTCCGAGTTTGACAGTCACTTCGGACTCCTCTGCCAATTAAGGTTAAGGAGTCTCTTTATGATCATGGCGATGTTACAGTCCTCAAATGCCTTTGTGATACCTTTTCTTAAACGTTTATTTAAACATTTTTTCTTGAATAAAGGAAGGAAATTGGATTTGTTTAAATTCAATTTCTAGGTCCAAGGCAACCTGCTACGGCTGTCCTTAATATTGTCATCAGTAGCCCTCCCCATACAGTATCCTCAAATTAGTCACACTCCCGGTATGTAGCTCCCAACCTGTTACCACTCCAAACAGTACTCCCCAAACTGTGAATGCCTTAAACAGACCCACCCACCCCATTCCCCATCACAAGACCTCTCTTCTGTCATTCATACCTCCCAAATCCTCCCCGCCACCAACGCCCCAGTCAGGCTTCCCTCATGAACAGCCCTCTGTAAGGATCCTATTCTATCAGCCAGACCCTCAAACTCCCCTTTCCGTAGCCAACGTCCAACGAGATCCTACTTGTATTATGAGTTCCCAAACAACCCTCCCCAGTCACCAATAGCCCTCACAAATGCCCCTGTCGTCAACGTCATCAACTCCACTCACCCTGGGTTGCCCCTCGCGAGCCGCGCCGGAAGCCCCGCCCCTAGCCGGTTGCTAGGCTCCGGTAGCCGGAAGTCCCGCCTGCCGTGTATTCACCGCCGTCGCCGTCGCTGTCGTTGTTGTTGTGGTTGGTGCTCTGCGCTCCGCGGCTCCGAGAGCCGGCTGCGTCCTTTCCCCGCCGCCGCCATGAAGTGGATGTTTAAAGAGGACCATTCGCTGGGTAAGCGCTCGGCCACTGGCCGGGCCGTGGGGGCCGGCGCGGAGGGTGGGCCCTTCCCCCACTCGGGCCGCCCTGGGCTGGGCCGGGCGGGGCGGATGTAGAGCTTTGGGTTCAGGTCGCCGAGGCCCGGGTTCCCCGGGCAGCTGCCCACAGATCCCGTGCCGCCTTCCGCAGGCCCTGCCGGGAGCCAGGGGATCGAAGACTGAGGCCGCTGGGACGCCCGAACGAGGGCCCGGGGCGTGCGTAGGTCGCGGGGGGAGGAAGGCTGCGTGCCCCGGAACCGGCCTGCGGGCAGGCATGACCGTCAGCCGATGTGTTTCTCCCACAGAACACAGATGCGTGGAATCCGCGAAGATCCGAGCGAAATATCCCGACCGGGTTCCGGTGAGTGGACTCCCCGCCCCTTCACCTCACTGTCACCCCTGTCGTCTGGGACCCATGACAGGGCACCAGGCCATTCAACAGTTGACAAGTTGAGGTTCCAGCCCCGGTTATAGTAGCAGATGAGCCAGACTGGGTTAGGGGCCGTACGGATGCGGGCGTGAAGGGGCTGGAGCTGGTGCTGTTCAGGGTGCCTCAGTGCTGAATCTCCCGATCTAGGCCAGCGAGCTGTCTGCAGCCTCTGGGCTCCCTCGCTAATTATGTAAGGAACGATGTTCTAGGACAGGGCAACAGGTCACTGCCACTTTGGGGAACGATGGTGGAGCGAGACTGTCACTTTGGTCTTGGACGTGGTACTTTAGTCTCAGGACATTCTCATCTTTAACTTTGAGCCACCATTTTTATCTGACTTCCAGCACCCTTTCCTTACCCCTGACCCTGTCATCTTTTCCTGACCAAAAAAATCTGAGAAGCTGCTGAAAACCCCTTGTCCTGTAGTTTTCCCTTAATCAATACTAAATATGATCCTATATTTCTTTCATGGTAGGGGTGATGGTTTCTGTAATCCTTATTGATTTTTAAAGAACATCCAGGCCTGTTATTGTAGCTCATTGCTTGTGAACAATTTCTTTGGAGAGGTGTGAGGGGGACAAATTGAAAACCTGCTTCAGAGAGAATCAACAGGCCAAATGAAGAGCTTGGTTCTTGGCTGGCTGGAATTGCCAGTCATTTCCATTAGTCCATCCACTCTCATTTCCTGTGTTCCTTGGGATCTTAATTCCGCTGTAGTGTGAAGGTAGATCCTTTCTGGGATCCTGGAGTAAAAGGCTGCTGATGGAACCCTCACTAGATATTCTCAGGTCTGCCCAGACAAAATGTTGAAAGCTTTGTAGTAAGGGCTGTGTTTCTCTTATGCATGCTGAGATCAGGGATGAGAAATATAGTAACTGACCACAGAAAAACACTTACTGTTTCCCTATAACATATTTATATCAGTTGTTAACCTCCAGAGTCTGTGGTCTATTAATTCAGGGGCATGTTTTTTCATGTTACGCAGTTTCCCACCCACCTCCTTGCCCACACACTGTTCATCAGCTCCCTGACAATCCAAGGCCGAAGTCTTACATTAGAAATCCAGTCCTGATCTCTCTTTGCTTTGCCAGGTGATTGTGGAAAAGGTCTCAGGCTCTCAGATTGTTGACATTGACAAACGGAAGTATCTGGTTCCATCTGACATCACTGTGGCTCAGTTCATGTGGATCATCAGGAAAAGGATCCAGCTTCCTTCTGAAAAGGCGATCTTCCTGTTTGTGGACAAGACAGTCCCACAGTCCAGGTGAGAGATGTGTACTAGTATTGGTCATCTGCTTGGCTGTTTATAGAACTCAAAACTTTGGCGGTCTGAAAATTCTTAGAAGCCCTGACTGGAAATCAGGATTTTTGTGCTTCCTGACATTAGGAGCTCAGGGAAAATAAAGGCTTCAATACATGGGAGTGTGCTTTGGGTTAAGACTAGAACAAGGCCTGGATTATTTAAAAAAAATACAGTTGAGGACTTAGTTAAGCTTAAGCCATCAGTAGAACTGAAACCTGGAAGGGTTTTCTCCAAGTGATCCAGGGACTAAGTCTTGTCATTCTCCACTAGGAGCTTGTGGACCTTGCTGAGGCTCAGCTTCAGTTAATCACCCCGCTTGCTTGCCCTCTAAACTCAGTCAACTCAGTGCCACTGTGAGAATCTGTAGCTGCCTGGTCTTCAGTACACTACAATGGCTGCTGTCCAGCAAAAGGCTCTGAGGTCTCTCTGCAGACTTAAACCTCCCGTGGTATCATCTGTGCTGTCAGGTTAACCGCCCCCATGCTCTAGCTATTGTGCTTCCTGGAAGCAGTCTTTGGGATAACTTGGGGCTGAATCTAGGCAGTGCATTATAATTCCCTTCTTCCGTGTAGTTGACAGCTCAGATTTAGTCCCCTGTGGAAAGAGGAAAATGGACAGGCTCAGTCTAAATCCCTGGTCAGTCCTTTCCTGTTAACTGATTGAATACTAGGCCCTGAGCCAGATGCTGGCCCCCTCTTTCCTGAGTGTGAGTTTCTGGCTGCATCTCATCTTTGTGACCCAAACTAAGTTTCATTTGCTACTTCCTAAAAGTAGTCCTTCTAAAAATTAAGGCTTTCGGAAGCCCTGGGAAATAACCCAATGTGGCCAAAATATGTTCCTTTTGAAAATCCTTGAAAGCTCCAGAAGAGGCCTAAGCCAAATTCTAGTCCTTTTCCTATGAAAGGTAGAAAGCTCTTTTTCAGTCTGAAAGACCAAAAGGCAGAAAGGCTATTTTTTTGGTGTGATTTGCTTTTTCCCAATCTCTATCACTTCTACTCTACTCCCTGGTGTTTGGCAGAGAAGCAGGATAGGGGAGAAATGGAAGATTCTTCCCTAAGGTCTGTTGACATAAGAAATGTCCAAACGTAGAGAATTTTTATATGTTTGTTTGAGCCTAAACTGATGACACAGTGACTGGGAAGCAAGATCTCAAATGCTCCGGAGAGTGACAGTTTTACAGTGTCTTCTATGCATTTGGAATTAAGGCTGGAACATAAGGAAGATGACATGAAGATGGGAGCAAGCAAGGTGGAGATTGGATTACAGGATAGTTAAGTCTCTGTGCTCTCTTGAGGGTGGTTACCTTACTTCAAAGGTATGTTAATTTAGATGCACAGAAGCAATGGATGGGACTTGCTTAAGGCAAAGATAAACCTTTTATTTAAAATGTTAGTTGCCTGGAGCATGATTATCCACCACACCTGCCCAGTTAAGATTTTATGATCAGATCGCCCTGTGAGGTTACTTTCCATAGAACCCCTTTTTCATCCACAGGCCAGTGTCCTGCCTGAGGGGACAGGCCGGGTCCTGCCTGCTGGGTGCCTTTGCTATAGTAGCTATTGCTCAGGAAGCTGTGGTGTGGCCAGGGGTGATCTTGTCAGCCAGAGTTGGGCCCTTCAAGCCTTCCTTTGTAGCCTCTGGGCAGTGTGGCACTGGGTATACTCTTCACGAGGGGAAGAAGCCCTGTGTATCTGTGCTCAGTCAGCTCCATGTACAGGGGTAGGGGAGGTAAATTCATTCATATCACCTGCACTTTTGCAGAGCCTTGGTGACTGTTTCCTCCTTCCTGGAGTTAGCTTCTTAGTGGGAGGGAGGAGGTGACTAGGACCTATGGCATTACGTTTATTTCCTTCAATTCTTCTTCTTTTTTAAAATTTATGCATATTGGTGTGGTCAACAAAAGTACATAGGTTTCAAGTGTACAATTCTATAATACATCATCCATATATTGCATTATGTATTCACCACCCAGAATCAGTTCTCCTTCCATCACCATATATTTGACTCCCTTATTGCCTTTGATTTTGATCCTCTGATACTTCTTGAAGGAAATGAAGCAGGCTTCTGGAAACGTTAAGATTACTCTGATGGTTCCACATTAATCTAGCAATTAAAATAGCTGCAGATTTTAGCAACTGCCCTCTCCCCCCATTATCCCTGAGATATAAATAGAATTGGAAATGAAAAGTGATTCTCAGGGCCGCAGAATCTGCTTCAGGTCCATTTTTCTCTCCAAGTCTCCTTTGCCTTTCCAACCTGGTAAGATTCTGCCCTAAAGCAGATTTACTCCAATGACCCAAGTCAGGATTTTAGTCACTAACGAGGGCCCCTGTGCCCAGGCCCTCAGTGCCCCTGGCACCAGTTAATGACTTCCTGCAATCATTAAAGCAGCAGTTCTTTTTTTTTTTTGAGGGTTTTATCCTTAAAACAAATTTGTTTATAAACAAAAGAGGCATGCTTGTGACATCATGGGGCTTTATGCAAATGATTAATCACCTGATAGCAGCACAAACAAAATTACCACAGGGTCTCTTTCCTAAAGCTGGTGTGTGACTCAGCTTCTCCATCTCCTCCCCTAAGGCAGTTTCGCAGCTTTTTCCTCAGCTCTTTCCAGACTCCTTAGGGAAGCCCAGGGCCACCCTTAACCTTTGCCTGTGCTTGCAGCTCTCAGTGGCTGGGGAAATGAGTTGGAAAGGGATGAATCTAAACTCGCAGGAGCTCTCCCGCATCCCAAAGCAGACAGCACTTAAGCCTGAGGCTGAGAGGAAGTGACTTCAATTATACATAAGTGCCTTGGAGCAGAACTTGGGGAGAGTGTTCAACATGTAGAATGTTGGGATTATTGTTTAGAGTAGTTAGTATTAAATGTTGATTCTCGAAATAGAGACAGAGGTAAGTCCCTAAAAGTTTTACTTCCCAAATTCTTTCTGAGTTCTGTTTTATAAAAAGGGAGATCTCAACTGCCTTTTCACATTAGCATTGGAAAGTTGAATTCTCTGCATAGGTGCCTGCATCCAGAATCAGGTGAAAACCGAAAGGAGAATGGGTTGGTGCAGACAGGACTTGAGGAAGCACAGCAGTGTACAGGTTTCCCAGCCATGGCATTGAAGGGGCACTCAGACCGGCAGTGGTGCCTACCTTTTGGTCTTTGTTTAGAACACAGACAAGAGTCTTATTAATCCGCTGTTTAAAATAGAAACAGGAGTATATTAGTTAATAAAGGATCGCTAAGATGTGATAATTTGGGAATGTTACATTGGTTAACCTTTGCTGTTTAAGATTATGGTGTTAAGTTGCTTCTGGATCTTAAAGAGATACTAAGTAAAAGGAAGTTGTAATGTCTTGTGGTCCATTCAAAATGTGGTTAAATCAAGCACTTTTGATCATTTCTGGGTAAATACCTCTTCAAGAACAGGGTTTATTTCAGCAGTTGAATAGGGTTTATTTATATCAGAGAAAAATCTGATGAAAGAAACAAGCAGTAGTTCATTTTTTTGGAAGCTCAGGGAGCCTTCGGGGACGTAGTAACGCTCGTACTTTGAGGCCGGTGCCTGTGTGGCCACTGGCCTGCCACTTCTCCCCTCCTCCCGCCCCCTGCAAGAAAAGAGAGAAATCCAGGTCCAATGGAAGCACGTGTGCTTCGAAACAGATGGGAGGCCAGGTGTGCCTATCAGTCCAGGTGATCCATGAGTCAGGCTGGATCCCACAGCCCCGTGACCTGACCTTGGTTGGGGGCCGTGGGGACGTTCTGTAGGGAATGGACGTCCACACCGTTCTAGGTCAGCCTCCCCTGATTCATAGGCTGTTGAGTAGCTTAAAACTAATGTTTCCCTCAGCAGCATGGCCATTCCTACATGTGGATCCTTCTGAAAGGTTATTGCTTAGTTTGTCTGGTCTGTGACCCTGAATGGACGGGTGGGAGACAGGGTTTTAAGGAGCAATTTAGGTTCATTCCACTTGGTACTTCAGGGACGCACCACACTTAGATTGGCTCCATGGCTTGAATTTGCATTGGCTTTTCCCATTTGTTTGTCAGGCTCAGAGCTTGGAAGGTGGCAGTACCCCTCGTCCTCAGCAGCAGCCTTCTCGGATGAGTGCATGCGTACTTGATGCCACTGCGCTGTGCATGAGCATTAGGCCCCGGAGGCCATCTTGGGGTGTGTTCTGCAGCCAGTAACAGGCAGGAAGCTGTGGAGAGGCAGTGTGGCTCGCGAGGTGTCAGGCCGTGCAGCAAGCCTCAGCAGCTTAGCCAGGCAGACACCACAGAGCTACCTCTGCATTTGGACCCTAGGGCATTCCAGCGGTGGCCTGCCCAGTGTGGCCCAGGCTGTGAATTTGGAGAGGGAAGTTTATCTTAGAGGCTTAGGAACTTGTCTGAAACTGACACACTAGTCTCCTGCCATAGATTGCTGACTAGGGTTATAGTTTTCATTCCTGTACTTCCACTTGACTGTGCTTTTAATGGGACTTAAAAAACATTGTTTTAAAAACTGTACTTGTAGCCCAGCTCTTTTTGGCTCCAGGCCAAGTTATTCTGTGTGTGGCCTGGTGCTACAAGTGCTATTTTCAAATCATACTATACAGAGGGATGTGCCAGTCTTCTTTCTGGGCACCCAAGGAAGCCTTGAAATCAGGTGTCAGTTGAAGCTAAGGCTCTGCTGAATGGAGTGTTTAGCTCCTAGCATTAAGCATTGTCAGTTTTAAAGTTCTTGCCCAAGGGTTATCCTGAGTATAAGAACACAGTGCTACTGACAACTAAATAAAGTTTCCACACAAGGCTGTGTGACAGAGAAAAGGAGAAGAGTGAGAGGACTCTTAAAGTTTTTAGGCACAGTCATCTTGCTGTCAAATGACAGGATCTGAAGGAGAGAACACTAAGATCTGGCACACAGTGTGTGATGCAGAGGCCGGCAGCAGTGGCCTTACCTGGGAACGTGTCAGAAATGTAGTCTCAGGCCCCACCTGACCTGGTGATTCTGTGTGCACGTCGGTGTGTATGAGCGGCTCTGCGCTAAGGGAGCTCTCTGCAGAAGGTACAGGGATGCTGGCGTTAGGTCACCAGAACAGATGAGCTGTGTATGTACATGGAGGCAGCAGAGCTCGGTGGCAAGAGTGTCTCCTGGCTTTGTGACCTGAGGGGAATCATTTAATCTCTCTGTGCCTTACTTTTATGCTCTATGAACTACGGCCTATGATAGTACCTGCCTCTTAAGATTGTTGTGAGGATAAGAGGGGTATGTAATACACTTAGAACAGTGCTTGGCACTAAGTGCTATTATGATTGGGATTTACGATCAGCCTCTGTAGCTGCTAGGGCACTGGTTAAGCAAATTTATAAACTAAGTTTTACTTAAAAGACAATGGAATCTCAAGACAGAAAGCCACATATTTATAGCCGCCACCCCCCCCACCCCACCCCCCATCTCAGAGCCTGCCTTAGATGGTTGTGGTTCCTGTGTTCACCGCAGACAGCATAGAGAGTCTGGGGTGGGACACTGGTGTTCATAAAGCTCCTCAAAGTATGTATTTTTTAAAAACTTTCTTAGATTAAATTTGTTGGGGTGACATTGGTTAATAAAATTACATAGGTTTCAAGTGTACAATTCTACAGTACGTCATCTATATACCACATTGTGTGCTCACCACCCTAAGTCAGATCTTCTGTCAGCATATATTTGACTCCCCAAGCATTTCTAGTTCAGCAGTGGGACTCAGGCTTTCAAAAAACAGAACTTAGTCAGATGGAAGCAAACTTGACAAAGGCACCAAGGGGTGGCTGCCTTTGAATTGCACACAATATCTGCTACACCTGCATCGAAACCCCTTGGGTAATGGTAGTGAGGAGATGGTAAGACAGGTCTCATCAAGGTCACCCTTGACATGACTAAGTGGGGCAAAGGGAGTTAGTTGTGGCAATCGCTGTAGCTGTTTTCCCCTTAGCCTCATTCTGAGGAGTCGCAGGGAAAAGCAGAATTCCTCGGGGGCATTCCCAGCTACCAGGGTAAAAGTCTTCTTGAGAGATTCAGCTACTTGTTCAAGCCCATTGCTGTTCACTCCATTTCCTGGTGTGTCACTCTGCTTCCTGACCGACCACATGGCTCTTAAAGATAAGCATCTCAGAGTAAAGCAAGGCAAAGCAAAACAAAACAAAACAAGGAAGACAAGTATCTATGTTCCTCTGGCAGAGGGACTGGCAGAAGGACCTGGCTGCACGGGGACTCATCTGGCATTTTAAAACATACTGATGCCTGGGTCCTACCTCCAGAGATAATGATTTAATTGGTCTGGGATCGGCTTGGGCATGGAGATGTTTTTAAAGCTCCCCATTGTTTCTGATGTGTAGCCAAGATTGAGACAGACACAGGCTCTCCGGGTGGTCTCCTGAGTGGGGGTTCCTCCTTCTATCCAATGCTCCCCAAGTCCTTACATGTTCCAGAGCAGTGAAATA
The DNA here is from genome assembly GCF_036562045.2 of Rhinolophus sinicus. Taxonomy (NCBI): domain Eukaryota; kingdom Metazoa; phylum Chordata; class Mammalia; order Chiroptera; family Rhinolophidae; genus Rhinolophus; species Rhinolophus sinicus. Next base: position 27,492,344 of record NC_133760.1, on the reverse strand, counting down.
GCATGTGAGCCACATTGGTAATTTTAAATTTTCAGTTAGCCACATTAAGAAAGAAACAGGTGAAATTAATTTTAATATATTTATCCAGTATATCAAAACTATCATCATTTCAACATGTAATCAAAATTGAGATATTTTACGTTCTTTTTTCATACTGATTCTTTGAAATTTTGTGTGTTTTACACATATAACACATCCCAATTCAGACAAGCCACATTTCAAGTGCTGAAAATAGCTAGAGGTTACTGTATTGGCCAGCAAAACGTAGGGCATGTCTATCATAGCAGAAATCTCGACTAAACAGTACTGTTCCAGGTTCAGAGACCCTCACAGGAGTACTGTTTCATTGTACAAGATGCTGATGACAGGCCGTTTCGTATTCATACTCATCCACCCCCACGTTGTTACTTAATAATTCTCATCTACCCACACAGCCAAACGGGCTGAGCTTGAAAATGGGCAGGAAGAACAGGAAAGGGAAAAACTCCCCTTTACAAATGTGGCCTGTGTCCCTGTTTACATGGAGGTCCCATACAGCCTGCTACGGGTACAGCAGGAGAGTGGTGCAGTCATTACTTCACCAGCTTGAGGCCCTGGACCCCTCGTTATCTACCCCAGTGGCCCTTACTTGACTGAGTCCTGCATTTAAGCATCTCTTGTGACATGTCCAGGCTAGTGACCTCTGATGTCTCGAGCTGGCACTCAGACCCCTACTTTACTGCTGGTTCTGATTGACCTAACCAGGCACGGTGGCACTGAGTTTAACACATGTCCTCGCCTCCTTCTCATCTCTAATAGTACAGTCACGTGGCCAGAGCTCATGTGCGGTTCCAAGTGTTACTAGTCTTACTTGAGCAGGTACAGCTCGGTTTTGTGGCCGAGAACTAGATTAGGTCTCCTCTACTGCAGTCTGTTTTGCTGCTTAGGGAAAGCCAGCTTTCCCACCCACACATGTTTACGCAGTACCTATTTCTGGAGGGTTCTTAGGAAGGTTGGGCAGGGTGTCCTTGGATCCCAGATACAGTCTGAGAGCTGTTTGCGTTACATGTGAGGAAAAGAACTTCTCTTTGATGAGCTGATGCAGATCTCTGGGGCATAGCGTTTTTGGTGGGGGAGCTTCCACAAGAATGAACCCACCTGTACTTACATGTTAGGTACAAATTATAAATCTTCAATAAACCAGCCCAAGGAGAAGAAAGCTCTATGCACTCTTCCTTACCTTGGTCCTCCACCCATAAAGGGATGGGCCCCTTGGGTCCTTAATTTTGCTTAGCTTTTTCCCCTTGCCCAGGGCATTCAGAAAGCATTCGGAATGTATTAACCAGTACTACCAGCCAAGCCCACTCAAGGAGCGAGATAGAGCTGTCCTCTGAGGGATTTATTTTGTGTGAGGGTGAGTGCGAATGGCCTTGCCTTGCGGCAGGAGGATGGAGATTTGATTCTACTCTTACGTGTGTGTGATTTCCAGAGCCTGCTTAATCTTAGTCTTTTGTGGCTCCACTTACCTTCTTTACTACAGGATTGTAGCATGTACTGAGATTTGAATTTCTTTTTTTTCACCTACCACCAAAGGTGTGGGAGAGAGTAGCTAGTTTAAGGAGTCAAGTTCCTTGTCCTCGAGTATCTTTCTCCCAACACCTACACTCAGTAACTAAACCCAATTCTCAATGTTGTTTTTCTCTTTCAAGCCTAACTATGGGACAACTTTACGAGAAGGAAAAAGATGAAGATGGATTCTTGTATGTGGCCTACAGTGGAGAGAACACCTTTGGCTTCTGAGGGCCAGCGCTCGGCTAGGTGCACCGTTCCTGCTTGTGTATCTTGTAAATAGCCGGCTGTTTTCAGTTACTATACCAGAACCTCTTCACATAGACCTATTAGTGCATTTGTAACTGGATTGATTTCTTAATATATTGGAAGGTTTTGTTTCCTTAGACTAGTAAATTATCATACAGAGTTTTATTTTGAGTTTTTCTTTTTGTGCACTGTCCTCATGGCTGTACTCTCCAGAGAACTTGTTCCTATGGGAATCATATTTAATGAAGATATTTCCATATTGAAGTGAGGTAGGTGGGGTATTGAAGTGAAAGGGAGGGAGATGATGCATTTATTCTGGATTATGTTTGAAGTGTTAGATGGCTAAGTATTAAAAGCATCCAAATTAAATCCTTAGCAGTCAGAACACTTGCTTCACTAGATTTTTGCCAACTGCCAATCATGTTGGACTGAGCTAATCTGTTCCTCTTTCTGAAACTACTAAGGTAAATAATTAACAATAAAACTTCCTCTTATAAAGGCATTGCAGTGTGACCACGTCCTTTATTCACCATCTTTTAGATTGGTCAGAGAAGTAGCTCCTATGTCTGCTGGGCCAGGAGGAGAGTTTGTGGGGCCCATGGCATCACAGCCAGGAACAGAAAGCAATGGCCTGTGTCATAGGAGGGACATTTTCTTTTAAGTGGTTAAAATGTTCACATGGTTCAGATATCAAGCCTCTATAAAAAGGTATACATTGAGAGCTCCTACCACTGTCTTCTGACTACCTGAACCCTCTGCCTTATGGGAAACTACTTTTACTGGCTTGTTTCTTTTTACTATTTATTTTTGGAAGTACAATTAAATATGAATATATGTCCTTATTTTCTTATACAAAAGAAAACACATATACTTACGTATATTGCTTTTTTCATTTAACAGTATATCCTGGTGATCCTTCCATATCAGTCCATAACCTTTTTATTTATTTTTATAGCAAATAGTATTACACTGTGTGGATATATCATCATTACTTAACTAGTCTCCTATTAATGGGGGATTAAGGTGCATTGGGGTTGTTTGCAATCTTTCACTGTTACATACAGTTTTGGAATGATAACCATGCACACACAGCCTTTATAGGCTGTTGCTCTTCAATCAGTACTTTCTTTCTAAAAATCAAGATTTAGATTTATTTTTCCATGCCTGTGAGTTTCATGATTTCTCACAAATTAGTATAGATGTGTAGGCTTGCCAGCACACCAACGCATCTCAGAGGAAATGCTTACTTTCCTAAATCTTCCTTAGATGGACTATGTTGGAGGCTAGAGACCTACATAGATCATTAGAATAAAGAAATCAGGTATCACTCAGTGATGTAAGAAAATGTAGTTAAAATGACTGTCAAATATCTACTGGGAAAGAAACAAAGATCTTTAGCTTCATTTTTACCAAATTATATAAGCAACCTGTCAGAGCTCTCTACTGATGACAGCTTCCCAATTGGGATCAGAAGAAATACTCTTGTCTTGGCAGTTTGTTGGTCTTTCCCAAACCTGACCCATTAAAATCTGTGGTCCTCTTTGCTGGTAGTTTCAAACTAGAAGCAGGAGGAAACTGGCCTATAAGTGAGCAAGGTAAAGGGAAGGAACACTCTGTGTTATAAGGAATCTTGTTTGCAGTGACATATACCAACTCAAACTGGCTAACGCTCTACAAAGGCAATTTATTATTTCATCTATCAAATAGGGATGGTTCACTGGCTTCAGGCATAACTAAAACCAGAGATCAAATGATAACATCAAAAGTCTTTCCATCTCTTGGTTTTGTTTTCCTCTGTGTTTACTTCATTCTCAGGCAGATTCCTTCCATGTGATGGCAAAGATGGCCTCATCAGCTTAGCAACTCCAGTAGAAGGAAGAGCATTTCTTCTGAGAACAACGTCAAAAGTCTCTGGGAGGACTCTGGCCTTGCTTGAATTACTAAACAGCCCTCTCCATGGGGCAGGAACTGGTGGGAGGCAGCGGTGAACCCCTCCTTAACCATGTGAACAGAACAGGATTATACAGACATGGAGGAGGGACAGCGTTCCAAAGGCGCTTTGATCTGTTTCTGCTTCACAACCACAAACCCACAAATGCAACTGAGAATAGAGGGCAGAAGAAAATCAAAAGGCAAGTGTCACCGTAGCCAACTGTGATTTTCTTTCTTTTAAAAGTAATTTATAGTTAGCATTTATTGAACACTCACTGGGTACCAGATAATTTACATACATTATCGTGATTAATCTTCAAAAACCCCTCATAAGTAGGTAATATAATTCCCACAGCCACACTGCTAACAACTGGCAGAACTGAGACACCACATTTGAGATTTAAGAGGAACGATTGCAGTTGGCAGTATCAAATCATCTTGTGATGTCTGTTTTCTACTTACAGTGTGCCTCACACTATGCTGGACAGACACTGGGGCACAAATATGAATAAAGCATCACCCCATTCTACTGGAGCTTATGGTCTGGTAGGAAACTGACACAGATGATTATAAAGCAATGCTGTAAGTGCTATAGTAGAAAGTATTGGAACAGAGGAGAGACTATTACCTATAAAAACTCCTGAGGAAAGCAGCCTTATTTGTAATATCTAATAAAATTGGATTTGTCAATGTTACCTTTAAAATGCAGCATCTGATTGAAGGTTTTAAAAGTTATCTTAGTAAATAAAATCCAGCAGTACAATTAAATAGTCCTCACCAGGCAGAACTTAGTCCAAGAATGGATTATGTAGTTCCTCATTATGTCTACTAAAAAGTATACCAAATTAACAAAGAATATATATGTTCATAGATGAAGAAAAAGCACCTGAAACAACTCAAAACCCATTAATAATAATAATAATAATAATGATAATAAACCCTTAGCAAATTTCGAAGGGCACTTTAATTTGATAAAGGAAATTCATCAAAAATCTATAGCAAGTATGTACATTATATAAAGCTATGGTAAATAACTACCTATAAATAGATGATTCCAAAATCTCTATCTCCAGTCCATCTCTCTCTCACCTGATCCCCAAACCAGTCCCTCAAAATACCCATAAATAAGGCAGTGTGGTAGTGATATTGGGATAGACATCCATTAAAGGAACAAAACCCAGAAGTAGATCTGTGTATAATAAAACACGTCAGAGGTTGCATGACAAATCAGTAGGGAAATGATGAACCAGTCAACAAATATAAATGGTACTGTGACAACTGGTTACTTATATGGTAAAATTTTAGACACATTCCCATTAAAAACAGGAACTAGAGAAGGAAGTCAGGACTTTGATATATGAAGTATATCTCAATAAAGCTGTTTAATAAAAGTCTATCACAGCTTTTACTCAACACTGTCCTGGCATAAAACCAATACAATAAGAGAGAAAAAGTAAATGAGAAGCATAAAAATTAGGAAGACTGAACTGTATTTACATGCAGACAGTGATAGTCCACATAGAAAAATCCAAGAGAATCTATAAAAATTAGAACAAATGAAGTTCAGCATGGTTGCTGGATACCAGATAAGTTACAAATATTGATGTTTCTACATACCAGTTGTAACCAACTGGGGAATATAATAGGAAAAAAGATCTCATAGTCAATAAGAGAAAAATCTCTTAAGTGCATAGAAATAAATATAAGATATACAAGACCTTCATGGAGAAAATGATAAAACATTATTGAAGGACATAAAGACCTAAATAAGGGATACTTGTGTACTAATATACCATATTCAAGGATGAGAACACCCAACATTGTAAAGATGCATATTGTCCCCAGATTAACCTATGAGTTGAATGAAATTCCAATAAAAACCCCAATCAAGTTTTGTTTTTGTGTGTAATCTGGAAACTGATGCTAAAATGCATCTAGAAGAGCAAAAGGCCAAGAATAACCAAAAAGTGTTAAGGAAAACCATCTGGGGAGACCTGTCTTAGCAGTTATTAAGACTGTGCCATATGGCATAGAGATAACTAAATCGGGGAATACAACAGAAATCCAGAAACAGACCCATGTTTAAAATGTAACAGTGATGGCATGAAAATCAAACGGGAAATGATGAACTAGTTAATCCATGATTCTGTAACTGGTTACATATATGGAAAAAATAGATTCATATTATTACATCATGCCTAAAATAAATTCAGGGTCAATAAAAGATCTAAATGTGAAAAATCAAAACTTAAAAAAAATCGAGGAAAAAAATAGAATATCTATGATCTTGGCGTAGGGAGGGAGTTCTTAGACAAGATACAAAAATACAAACGAGAAAGGAAAAGATTGATAAATTTAAGTACATAAAAATAAAAATCTTAAAGTAAAAATCTTTTATACAAAAAATGTACTATAACAAAATCAATAGAAACTACAGATTGGGTGAAGATGTTTGTAACATATAAATCAAAAAAGAATTAATATCCAGAATAAATAAAGAATTCTTGCAATTAATAAGACAAACAACCCAATAGAACAATGGGCAAAAGATACCAAAACTCCTTAACGTCACTCAAGGCCACTGAGTGTGCGTCGCACATGACACCAAGTCTCAGGTGTGCCTTTGACAAAGACTGCAATGTGCACAGGGCCCTGCGGGTTGTGCATTGACACAAACTTCACTATGTAGTTAGGAGCCCTGTGAAAAGGCAAAGGAAAGGAAACTGGGATATCATTTCAAACGCATCACATTAGCCAAATGAAAAGTGCCAACGTATAAAATGTTAGGATGTGAAGCATCTGGAATTCTCATAACTGCTGCTGTGAGTATAAACTAATGCTCTCACACTGGAAAGCAGTTTGACACTATTCAGTAAAGATGAAATGCAGATAACCCTTGGCCTAGCAAATTCCATGTCTAGGTATATACCCTAGATATAGCCTACCTGTGTACAAGAGACATACAAACAAGAATGATCACTGCAGTCTTGTTTGTATGAGTAAAAAACTGGAAACCAACTAAATGTCCAACAGGAGAATAAAGAGATAATATGTGGTATATTCACACAGCAGTTAAAGTGAATGCAGCAGCGCTTCATATGTCAAAATAAGAAAGTCTCCAAAATGGTGCCAATGAATGAGAAAAAGCAAGATGCAGAAATATATTCAGCGTATCAGTTCTATAAAGTTTAGAAACACGCAAAACAATTGTATGTATTGCTTACAGGTACAAACTTATGTAATAACAGTATAAATCATGCAATTCAAGGTGGTGGCTGGGGAGTAGTATCAGGGAGGGGTAAATGTGGGGTTTCAAATACAACTAGTTATTTTTTATTTCTCCAGAAAGTAAAAGCCTGAAACAAACATAGCAAAAAGTTTACTGGCAATTTTCTGTTATTTTTGAAATGTTCTAGAACTTTTTGTTTTTAAGGTACACAGTGAGAACAGACATTGGGTCCTTCTCAAAAAAGCACGTGGGTCCCTCCATTTCTCACCTCTGTTCACTCCTCCGACCAGGGGAGGCTGGCTTCCACTTCCCTGACCCTGCTGTTTGTTGAGTTACCAAAAATAACCTTGCCCCCCAGTAGGGAAGAGGGGGGATGACAAGGTTCTTAGGGCTTACTTTCCTTGTTTTTCTTTTAGTATATTCTACATTTTCGATTACTCCCACCTAAAGCTCGTAATTGGTTCTCTGCTGATTTTCCTCTGCCCTCTTGGTCGTACTCTTTCCTGTGCTTCTCGACCTTCCCCTTGAACTCTCTCTGTTCCCAGGGTTCAGTCCAGGGTCCCCTTTTCTTATTCGTAAGAATTTGGTTGATTTTACCCTAACCAATGTCTTCAAAGACTACCTATAAATAAATGACTCCAAAATCTCTATCTCTGGCCCATCTCTCACCCGATTCCCAAACCAGTCCTTCAAAATACCCACTCTAGGTCCTTACCTCATGATATGACAGAAATCCCAAACTCTGAAACAGCTTATCATCCCCACCTCCATCTCCTGCCCTGCCCCCAAAGACCAGCTCCTCTTCCTGGCTCCCTTTTCCCAATACACGGCACCACATTCCATCCTGTCACCCACTCAGTAACCTGGAAGCCACCCTCAATACTCCCTCCTCCCCTACCTGCAATCAGCCTCACCAGCCTCTGTATTTCTCAAGTCAGTCCCCTTCCTATGGCTCTAAAACCATTATTGTCTGGGTGGGCCTCATCGTTTGTCTTCTAATTACTACAGTAACCCCCCAACTGTGGTCTCCTTGCCACCATCCCTGCCTCTGCCAATCCATCCTCCTTGCTACAGAGGAGAGTATTTCTAGAATGCAACTTCCATCCCATCTCTTTTCTCAAAATCCTGAAGTGCTGAGTTGTCGGGATAAAACCATTCTTCACAGGGCATATAAAGTTCCCCCAACATGCCCCCAAGTGCCTCTCCCCCTCCCATACTCCACCAGCCCAGCCATGGCCTGCTTTCATCTCTGGCCTTTACACACGGTGATTCTCTTCCTCAAATATCCTCCTTTCCAAACTGTCCCCACACGCACCCCCATTTCCGCTTGCTTGCTGTCCTGTAATCCTTCCCCTTCACCTCCGTGCTTAAGTATATACCTGGGCCAATGAAACTTCCCGTGCACCTTCCTCTCCCAGCTCGGTACTGGACCTCTATCCTAGTCATCTTTACACTGGACTATTCCACTGTGAAGGCAGTTAGTTGCCCGTCTTCCCTACTGGTCAAGGAGCAACAAGAGGACTATCCCCTCTCCTTGTACCTTGGGCATCGCACAATGCCTGGCATATTGATAGTACATGACTGGTCCACCTGGAGCCGAGAGCCTACTTAACAAGTGCAAACGCAGCTTAATTTTGCAGCAGTGGCTGAAACAGGCCGTGGCTACAGGGAGGGCTGGGGCAGGTGTGTGCGCTAGGCCACTGGTCCCAAAGGTGGTCTGAGGATCTTGTTCTAGAAGAATCTAAAAGGAGGCGATATAAGTGTTCTTATTCTGAGAACACTCACTTATAATTAGACTGAATGGTAGCATGCTTTAAAAAGCGCAATTGGGTCCCCTTTACACCTTTATTTCCTTAGGGAGAAAAAAAAGATCCTGGTGTTGACATGTGGGAGGCAAAGCATAGAATTAGGTAGGAGGATCTACATACACCTCTGATCAACAGCTTTGCTTCCTCGCCTCTGTGGCTGCTGAAGACAGGCTGCTGCTTCCAGATGTGGCAGGGAGAGGTGCCCGCAAGCAAACCTGCGAATGCCTGGTGTGCGGCAAGAGGCTCACAAACATTGGCTCCATAAGCTTCTGCTGAGGACAATCTCTTAATGCTTATTGGCAAAAGCTCTGGAAATCGAGACCGGCAAATTGAACGGTCACTTATGAGCTGAAGTGGCAGACCAAGGCTGGTGTTCCCTACCTGCTAGGCACTGTACACATGGAGGCAGCCCCCTCACACCTATGCTGCACATTATCTCATCCCCACAGCCCCGTCACCAGGGGGTGGTGGTGCCCTCATGTCAGGTAAGGCCACTGACACAGAGAATCTACTTACCTCCCTAAGATCGCACAACCAGTGTATCCTGGAGCCACTCAGTTCAAACTCAGGTCTAGAGCCTAGAGCCACCCTTGTTCTGCTAGACCAGAGGTTACAAATGGAATGCCTGTGTCTCTAAGTGGACCCTAGACATGTACATAAAAATCCAATTTTCTTGCTTCTGAAAAACTTTGGAAGATCTGATAACAATCAGCAGGAACAAGATCCTGGTTTCTCATTGGATAAGGAACACACTTTTCAGTTCCCCTCCTTTCTTTAAGCTTCCTACTCCTGAAAATTTCTGGGGTTGTAACCTTTGCACCATCGTTTATGCGCCATCCTTCATTTTCGAGTAGAATTTCTCCAAATTATATGCAAACAAAATACTTGCCCATCTTTCCTGAAAGAGGCATATGTCTGGGCTGCACGATCTGCCTGCTTCAGCACAGGTGAGTGAACACTGCTGTCTGGAGCTGGTTGAGACTGTGCTGCCACTCACTCCATCACCCCAACGTCCTGTTTCTCCGGTTGCCAGCTGGTTTCTCAGCCCAGCAGGTAGGGCTGTGCTAGGACAGAAGGGTATTCACAATGGCACTGGATAAATGAAGGGAAGGGAAAAGTACAGCATGAAAATAACCAGCGGAAAAGGCAGTCACTGGAGGTCAGGACAGTTCACAAGTGGCAGCAATAAAAAAGGAAGTTGATGAAATCCGGGGGTGGGTGGTGGAATATATACATCGAGAAGCGCTCTTTTCTTTCTCTCAATTATCTAATTCAGTGAAAGCAGGCAACTAGATTGTGTGCATCTATTGTGGGGCAAAGCTTGGGTTGCCCTCAGTATAATTTCTCGGAGCTCTCCTGAGAGGTTGCACATAAAGGTCTTGTTGTTGAACTGAAGAGAAATGCTGGGAATGGGCTCTGTCATCCTGCTCTGTTGTCAGGTTGGTTTCAGCACCAAGGGGCCCACCGTGCTTCCCCTAGAGACACTGTGGGTTTCAATGCGCTTTTTATTCTCTTGGCTGCTGGAGCAAACAGCCATCACTGTTTCCATTGTGAGTTCTTTTTCTTCTGGAGCCAAGCTCAAGTTCAAGGAACATGTGCTTGAGACCAACATTTGGCAGCCTGGGTCCCCACTTGGAGTGACGTTCTGCCTTAGCCTTTTTCCCATCAAGACACTTTCCCGCATTTGGAGATTGAAAAGCAATGCTGAACACACTTTGTTCTAAAAGCTGGTTCCTACTCTGCTGGCTCATCAAGATGAGGGACAAAACATCCACACCCAAATACAGAACCCAGGTTACTGGGCTAAGATAACAATTATTTCCATCCTTTCATTGTTACCAACATGACTGAGGCCATCGCATCTCAAAATGTCAATGGGCTCAGTTTCCTGGAGAAAAATTCTCTTTGCATTATCTACTCCATGAAGAATTTTATGAGAAATCCTACCTCACAGGTGAAAAAATTAAGCATCCTAATTACTGGGACCTCATTTTGTAGAACAGGTTAACAGGTTAGAAGTCAGAGATTAAATACTTTCCCCACATTCACATAGCTAGTAGCAGAGTTGGTACTAGAACATAACTACTTGAATATTCAGACCTAAGGACTACGTTTTTTTCACATTTTTAAATTGGGGAATAATTATAGACAATAAAAACTCACAGATCTTAAGTGTAGAGCTTAATAAATTTTGACAAATGTTTATATCCATGTAATCAACATTCTAATCAAAACAGAATGTTCCATCATCCTAGAACGTTCCCTTGGACCTTTTCCACTCAATCCCATCTCCCACCTTTCCCCACGAGGCAATAACCACTGCTCTGATTTCTATCCCCTTCAGTTCTGGGGCCCCAGTTGTAAGAAATGAAAATTGAATTAATACATCTTTGCCTGCAGCTCTGAAGTGCTTTTTTGCAGAATTTTCCTCCCCTTTTTGGACCACAAGTACTACTTAAGATTTGTTTTAGATCCATCTGGACAGCCTTCCAGGAAGTCAATTTTAGCCCCAGGACAGACACATTTAAGTTTAAAGGAATTCACATTTATAGGCTATGAAGGCCAACTATGATTCCTTAATATGCAGTATAAAAAGAACTTTTTGGAAAATAAAGTGGTCTCTCCAGAATATCTGCCTTCTTGCCTCTTTCTGTATCTAACTACTCCTTCAGGATAGCTGCCCTTGTTTCTATGGAAAGAATTGCTGGAGCTCTTGAAAGTGAGTACATGTGTACGGTCTACTTGGAAGTCACTTCCTAGATTTAATAACCTTCCTGCTGCAGTGGGACCCCTCTTAACTCATCTGATGTCCCCAGACAGTTGAAAATGTAACTAGCCAGCAAGGGAACTTAGAAACTGGAAACTGGAAAACTTTGGCTAAGGTTTGCTCAGAACATTGTCCTAAAGCCAAAAAAAATGTTGCCAAGGTCCAGGTGGAGGCAGCTTTCCACCAGCCACAAACACAACCGAATCAGACGGGGCCAGCTTCTCTTCCAGCCAGAGCACTGGCGGGCAGGCTGGGTCATTTTCTCCACAGCAAATTGGTCTCCCAGATGGTGACCTAATGCTTGGCACTGGTGAACTCCATAAAACAAGGCATTTCACCCTATGCTCTGAGGCAAAAATGACTACATGGAATATATACATATATAATTAATTAAGTCAAGTTTTAAAAATCCTAAAGAAAAAGAATAAAAATGATGGACACAGTCATAACATTAGAACCCATTTGTTAACACAGAGCAAAGAAGAAGCAATGCTAAAATGTAAACTCGCCTGACAGAGCCAAATTCTAGAAGACATTTTGTTAGTAAAGAGATAATTCTGTGGAATTATAAGTAGAGCTGCCAAAAGCAATGTGGGGAGTCCTTCTTTCCTATATAATGTCACTTCCTCTGAGTGTTTTCTGGTGTTTCTACAGTAGAAACACCTTTTTTCTACTAAATAGAGAAAACTTCCATTTCTAAAATGTATTTTTAAAATAGTTACTATAGGTGTGGCCAGTTAGCTCAGCTGGTTAGAGCGTGGTGCTGGTAGCACCAAGGTTGCCAGTTCGATCCCCGCATGGGCCATTGTGAGCTGCACCCTCCTTCAAAAAATAAAACAAAATAGGTACTATATTAACATGGTTCAAAAATTTAAAAAATATATATAAAGGGTCTTCAGTGAAAAGTCTCCCTCTCACTCGTGGGCCCCAGCCATTCCCTTTTTCTCCTCATGGGCCCAGTGTAGTGGTTTCCTGTGTATCTATTTATCTATTCAGAGATAGTTTAGCATATACAAGCAAAACATAGATATACACCTTTCATTGTTCTTTTTTAGAAATAAAATGTTATAATGTTGTCTGTCCTGCATTTTACTTTTTTTCCCCACTTGTATTTAGAAACAGAACTTTGAAGATGCTTTTAAATAAAGCAAAATTATATGTTCATTTACCCTTTGACTCAGCAAATCCCACTTCTAAATCTATCCAAAAGATACACTGGCAAAAATACAAAATATTTTATGTGGGTTATTCACAGGGCATTTCCAAAGGAAAGAATGAAATGTCCCTCAACAACTAAGAATGGTTACTTCTCGGGGAAGGAAAAAACAGGGAAGGGGATGCTGATAGAAGACCTTTCTGAATGTAACTTTTCCTCCCCTTTTTTTTCACTAGTTTAAACTTTGGAATCATATAAATAGTTTGTGTAGTTTTTTTAAAAGCTCCTCTAAAAATTGAAAGCAAACTGAAACAAAATTAACTATGTGTATATTTGGAGCAATAACTAAAGAGAGGAACTGTTTTAAGTGATTTTAAAATATTCACAGTCCCTAGACCAGGGTTTCTTAACCTCAGCACTGTTGATATTTTTTGGGGCCAGAAAACTCTTTGTTGTTGGGGGGTCATCCTGTGCACTGTAGGGTGTTAGCACCCAAGGCTCTCGTGAGCTTCTCTGATTGGTGACAGTTTGCATGTATTGTCACACACTGTGGCTCGGAGAATTAAGTGCTGTGCGTGTGACCATGGGGAGAGTGTTTTAAAATGTAGGAGGAAGGGGCACGCTGTGGCACAAGGAGCCACATGTGGAAGCACTAGGGTCGGTCAGGAGGTAGAGGGAGCCAGGAGGAAATGTGGGCAAGGGCTGTTATATCTGAAAGGGAAGCAAGGGGCGAGACAGAGTACGCAGGCTTGGGATTGGCTAGTTTGACTAATTTCAGTAGGCCCTGAGGCACAGGGGCTGTCCCTACTTTTCTGGTACCTGGCCCTGGGGTGATAAGGGCAGAGTGTGAGAGTCCAGAAAGGAGGTGGTTGGGTATGGGCTCTGGATTGGTTGGTTTGCATATAAAAGGTGCACTCACAGATGAGTCTCTCACTATCTCTACAAATTGGCTAGCCCTGGGAGGGGCCATCTCTCCAGGGTCAGGAAGACACAGATGTCAAAGCACCAGAGACACATTAACAGAGAGGACAACCAGGAACTTGTTAGCTGCTTTCTCCTGGCCTTCACCCAGGCACCTTTTCTCTTCGCTGACTTGAATTCTTTCACTGTAATAACTGGTGAGTATAACAGCTTTTCTGAATTCTGTGAGTCTGTCTAGTGAATCATCGAACCTGAGTGTGGTCTTGGGACCCTGATACAACTGCTAAAACCATTAGGTGAAAGGGTGGTAGGGAACTTCATAATGGGATAGATCAGGCTGATGGGGAACTTCACAATTAGATCAGGCTGAACCCATTGCTCAGTCATGGAAAGTGGGACAATCAGATGTTATGTGTTCCTCTTGATCTGATGCAACAGATGTATGCAGAATCACCTAAGAAGTGTTTCTATCAAATGAACTAAGCCTAAATCTAATCAAGCCTCTCCATGGAACTGCAAATTTATAGGAATTATGGGGGACAGGGGAACCCGTTCTCAACTTTGGAGGAAATAAGCAGCCAAATCCAGGATAGAGGAGACTCTACAGGACAAATAACATATTTGTTCAACACATAAAAAGGAGACTGAACTGTTATACATTTAGTGAGACAAAAAGCAAATCAATCAAATGAATGGTGTGGACTTTGTTTGGATCCTAATTTGAATAAATCAATAGTCAAAATACCTTAATTTTTAAAATTTTTTTGATGGACGGAATGGGGTAAGGTTCCCATTTTAGACATGATTTCTAGCTCCTCTGAAGTCTATTCTTTTTCTATGGCTCAAAGCATCCTTCTATAGAAAAACCTTCTCCTGATCATGTCCTGGTGAAAGCCAAGCACCGTCTTCTTAGAAACTTGTCATAAACTGCTCTCTCCCCACTCCTCCTCATTGGAGAGAATGAGAATCTAGTGAAACATCCTGCCTAAATGTTGACTCTTCCCTAACACTACCAGGAAAAGAATGTGTACAGTCTGTTTTAGGGTCATTGAAACATACCCTACACAAGCTCCTTGATTTCAAAGACTGTGTTGATCTGCAAGTCAGGCAGTAAGCAAATATTTGTTGAGTACCTTCTAGGTGTGTATGCTGTGCTAGAACTATGCATAAATGTAATAAGTAGAATAGAATAGAGAGCCCAGAAATAAATCCTCACTTATAGGTCAATTAATCTACGACAAAGGAGGGAAGAATATACAATGGGGTAAAGACAGTCTCTTCAATAAGTGGTGTTGGCAGAACTGGACAGATACATGCAAAAAAATGAAATTGGACTACCATATACAAAAATAAAATGGATTAAAGACTTAAATGTTAGACCTAAAACTCTAAAACTCCTAGAATAAAACATAGGCAGTAAACTTTTTGACATCACTCTTAGCAGTATCTTTTTTGGATATGTCTCCTCAGGCAAGGGAAACAAAAGAAAAAATAAACAAATGAGACTACATCAAACTAAAAAGATTTTGCACAGTGAAGGAACCTATCAACAAAATGAAAAGACAACCTACTGAATGGGAGAAGATATTCGTGAATGATACATCCGATAAGGTGTTAATATCCAAAATATATAAAGAATTCATACAACTTAACATCAAAAAAATCCAATTAAAAAACGGGCAGAGGACTTGAATAGATATTTCTTCCAAGAGGACATACAGATGGCCAACAGACATATGAAAAGATGCTCAACATCACTGATCATCACAGAAATGCAAATTAAACCACCATGAGATATCAGCTCACACCTGTCAGAATGACTATCATTGATAAATCAAATAAATGCTGGCAAGGATGTGGAGAAAAGGGAACACTAGTGAACTTTTGGTGAGATTTTAAATTAGTATAGCCACTATGGAAAACAGTATGGATATTCCTCAAAAAATTAAAAATAGAGCTGCCATAAGATCCAGGAATTCCACTTCTGGGTATTAATCCAAAGAAAACAAAAACACTAATTTAAAAAGATATATGCACCCCTATGTTCATGCAGCATTATTAGTAATAGCCAAGATATGGAAGCAACCTAGATGTCCATCAATAGATGAATGAATAAAGATGATGTGAAATATATCTATACAATGGAGTATTATTCAGCCATAAAAAAGAATGAAATCTTTCCATTTGCGACAACATGGACAGACCTAGAGGGTGTTATGCTAAGTGAAAAAAGTCAGACAGAGAAAGACAAATACCATATGATCTCACTTATGCGTGGCATCTAAAAATTAATGAATAAACAGAAACAGAAAGAGACCCATAGATATAGAGAACAAACTGATGTTTGCCAAAGGGGAGGGGATGGGGAATGGGAATAAAAAAAATAAAGGCCCTCCTATGTGGCTGTGGTGGGCATCCAATTAATAATATGTTAATTAACAAATATTTGTTGATCACCTACTACATACCAGGGGCTGTTTTAGGTATTGCAGATAAGCTATGAATAAGACAAAGTTCCCATCTTCAAGTAGCTTCCAGTCAAAAGACATTTTTGAGACAACAAAGGGAAACCCAATACGCACTGCATATTAGACACTAAGGAACTGTTAATTTTCTTGGGTGAAATATGATAGTTAGGGTTCATTTTAAAATGCTCCCAGCAAAAGAAACCGGAGGGGAGGTGGGGAATAGATCAGGTAACAACAGCATAAAGCTGCTGGTTGTTAAGTCTGGGTGGTGGTACATGGAGGTCCACTGTGCTACTCTATTTTTGTGTCTATTTAAAAATTTCTATAACAAGTTTTTTAAAAAAGTATTTAAAAATCAGAAGCAGGTATCAGTAAAAACACATGCTCTAATTAAATGTATGAAATTTGAGAACATGCCAATATTGCAGAGATGTGATTTTAAGGTACAGCAAAGATTCTAAACTTGGTTTTTAAGAGATTAAAGTAAAATGTAGGAATTTGATGTCTAAGAACCACCTTTTGTTCTTGAGAAAACAGGCAAAGCCCAAGGGGAAGCTGCCTTTCACCTCTAGCTTTCAGGATTTTCCCAGTCTCTGTTCTGATGTCTAAAATTAGGGGTGCTTTTTACATTTAGACTTGTTGGTACACATTTGACAAACTTGCCATACAATTGAGGAATAAAAAGACATTACCCCCTTACATTCTCATATAAATCTTTATCCTCTGAAATAGAATCTCATAAGACACAGATACATAACCTTTCGTGGGCAAAAATTCCTGCCGTCGCGGTATCCTAACTGCTATTATAACGCAGGATTTGGGGTCAGGCAAAGGATTTCTGATTTAAGCAGCACATGGGAGAGCCCAGCCTTCAGGGAGTGGTGTCTTTACCTTTCTTTCCTGCTATCTAAAAGGATTTCTCATGGAAAGAAATTCAAGGATAACTTGTTAGACAAACATGTATTACTCCTGTAATTAAAAAAAATTTAAGAACATATGCTCACACACAAACTTTTATGTGAATATTCACAGTGGCACTACTCACAGTAGCCAAAAAGTGAAACAAATGTCCATCAACTAATGATTGGATGAACAAAATGTGGTATAGCCATACAAATGAATGTTATTTTTATTCCACAAAAAGAAGTAAAGTACTGATTCATGGTACTGATTCGTATTATATCATACATCTTAAAACATTATGTTAAGTGAAAGAAGCCAGTCACAAAAGATCACATATTGTATGATTCCATTATATGAAATGATTCCATTATATGAAACGTTCAGAACAGGCAAATCCAGAGACAGAAAATAGATTACTGCTTGCCCTGGGGGCTAAGAAGCTTGGGGGGGTGGGGGGTGGGGAGTAACTGCTAATGAGTACTGTACTGGGTTAAACACTGTCCTCCCATATTAGAAAAAAAAAGTTCTAAAATTGATTGCAGTGATGTTTATATACTTTGTGGATATAGCACTAAATTATATGGTATGTGAATTATGTCTCAATAAAGTTCTTATAAAAAATATTTAAAGTCCTATAGAAATGCCAAAGAACTGACAAGGACCCTGAAGAATCCCAATGTGGACAGTATCATTTTCAGTCAATAATTTCATGTGTGAAGAGGTGGAGTTAAATATTAGATGTTAGTTAAAACAGGATTGATTGCTAGGTGTGTTCGTGATTTGCTATAGGGACTTGTGGCCTTTTAGACTTTCCACTGAAAGTCATAGAAAACCATCTCCAACAGGCTTACTTAAAACAATGGGTATTTATCTCACACAGCTGAAGTCCAGGGTGGGCACTAGCTTCAGGTACCCAAACAAGGTCACTAGAACTTGGATTTTCTTGGCTGCTTCTTTCTTTGCTTCCTTCATTCTCAAGCTGGTTGTATCTATGTGGTAGGCAAAGTCCCAAGATTATGTGGTCCCTATAGCTTATGATTCAAGAGGAGAATCTTTTCTGAAAGCTCTGGTAATAGTTCCAGGAATGTCCAGGGCTGGCTCACAGGGAGTAAGGTTTTCTTCAACCAAGTCTCATGGATAGAGCAGGAAAGGGTGGCTCTCTGAAGGAAGAAAGGCTGGGGGTATAAAATATATGTCCACTATACCAGGCGGAGCTCTAGAACTTGCAGAGATTCAAACATCATCTCAGCCCAATAAATACTTGCCGAATCAATGTAGGAACACACAAAACAGAGCAACTGTAGAGTACGTTTAAAGCATCACATTTCAGATTCTTATTCCGTATTTTAGAGAAGCAATAAAACACAAGTTAGAACAGATACCGAGGTCATTAGCAAGATGCCATTTCAGCAGAGAAGCACTTCAATCCAATATAGATTGTTCCATGTTCCAGAATTCCATCCATCTTACACAAAAGAGATATGCTGATCGGGTAGATGGCAGATGTTTTGTTCTGACTTAGCCACAAGATAAAGGTAAGGCTTGTCCCTCATAAAGGAAGAAGCTGGTCTGGCACGAAAGGCTGGAAAACACCTTGCTACCAATAAGTTCTTTGCAAATGTTCCTACTCATTTAAATTGGTGATAATCCGGTGGGTTTCTGATCCAGGATCCAAATGCCTGCTTCCGGAGTGCACTCCAGGCTTCCTGGTAAGTAGACGCAGCCTCTTTGTAGTCCTGGTATGTCTCAAGCTTCCGCACCCTAATGCACACACACCGTCAAGCACACAGGTTCTCACTGAACAGCTCACCGCCGTGGCCAACAAGACACCAGAGTGATCAACTGGACAGATTTATTACAAGAGACTTAGGAACAGGAGGGTTTTGGTATGCTTTTCTAGAGTGACTGTCTCCTTCGTAGGGAATTCGTTAGAAAGTAATATGGATTAAAACAGGTAAGAATAAACAGAATGCTAGTTTTGTCTGGTCCTGGTGAAATCAGATAAAACAAGAATAATTGTAGCTACTTTTTGGTTTAAAGTTTTCTAAGCATCTATAATTTCCACCGGAGGATACAGCCATTAGAAACTTCTTGCCTGCATTTTTCCCTAACAAACCAAACCACTTTTTATCCATATTCTCCTCCTATGTACCTCTAACCAACACCCCTTCCGAATCCCTTAGCCATCTCTGATTGTTAAAAACTGGCTGATATGCTGAGTAATATTTGTAGCACTTATACCCAGTTAAAATATTTTCTTGTGACAAAGATTCTCTCCTTTGACCAAACCTGAGTCAGGCTCCTCCAAACCCTCTTCTCGACTTGGACCTTGAGCTCTGTCCTTGCATCTTAGAGTCGAAGAAACTGAGATTCATGCCTTATTGATCCAATTTTACCCTGCTTCTAAGTTGTTCCTTAGCTCACTTCAGCAGAGCAAAGTTGCTAATTGTAGCAAAAACTGATTTCAGTTATTTGATCAATTTTGTACAGCTTTTTGTTAGTTAATGGGTGGGATCCATACACATGACAATGTTAAACTTTACCTGAGCCCTGAGTTCCTAAAAAACAGCTATGATTGAAAAATCTCCCTCCCACCCTTCTGTGTTCTGGGAAATGGTTGCCTGCAAAGACCTGCCTTCCCCACGACTTAGATAAGACTCACGGATGTCCCATGGTTTACCCATGACAACCAGACGCAGGCCCTCTTAACTCCCATTCGTCGTCTCATAATGGTTAGCTGAACCCACGGACTAAGCTTGACAAAATACCTGCTAACTTGACCAAATATCAGTTACACGCCCCTCCTTGTGCTGGAGCCCTGAACTTCGACACACCCTCAGCCTGAGGCAGGATTGGAGTATTTAACACCCCTTAACAGCCCCTCCGGAGAATCAATTGACCACAAGAAAAGACATCTCCTGTGCAACTGTCCCTCCACACTGCCTATTCATCTCACTCTCCCATTCCAAGTTCTGATAGCCTTGTTTACCCCTCCGTATAAACGATAACTTCCAGTCTGCCTTGGAGAGGCTTACAGAGCTATCATTGGCGTGTTCTTGCTTTGCATGAGTTCTCTTATTATAATAGACCCCCTTCTCTTACTGCAATAACCCTTTTGAATAAAGTCTCTCCTTACCTAAGTCCAGGTATGTTTTTAAAACACACAATGTATGGAAACCCACCCAGTTCTAGTTTGATTCATTTTTTCACATAAGAAACATGCAAACTGACCATGGATGACTGGAGGGCATCAATATTGACCAGTCTGCATGACGGTGATAACAGTGGCTAGCCTCTTCATATAGAAGTTTCTAGCTACTACTTTGCTTCCCCACTGTTGTGTAAGAATTTGGCCAGTCTTTGTTGCCAGTTCCTGGGCAGGAAACTCTAACCCCTTAAGAATTTTCCAAGTGAGAGGAATGTATTTGTTTTCATGGTGGACCCCTCATCTCATACCTCAGTTTATATTTAACAAGGTGACTCATGGTAGGAGAGTTTCAGGATTGGGCTGGCCATGCCAGAAAGACCAACCACAAGATTAGAGAGTTGGAGCACTGAGCCATCTGATAACAGTCTGACCTCCTATTGTGGGAGGAGGATATGAAGATTGAGTTTAATCACATCATGTGAACTACACTTCAATCAATCATGCTTATTAATAAAACCCCAATAAAAACTCTGGACCCTAAAGTGCAGGTCAGCTTCCTGATTGGTGATACACAGTGATGTGCTGAGAGGGTAATGCAATCTGAGAACACAGAAGCCCTATTGTTTGGGACCCTCCGAGACCTCACCCTATCTGTCCCTTCTTTTAGTGGCCCTGCCTTGCACTCTTTACAGTAAAAGGTAATTTTAAGTATGTTGCTTTCCTGAGTTCTATGAGTTGTTCTAATGAATCGTGGAACCTGAAGGTGTAGTGGGAACACCTGAGTTTGTAGTAACCTGGTCAGAAGTGTGAGTGGCTTGGGGGCCCTCTGAGCTTGCTGTGGCTGTCATCTGAAGTAAGGGCAGTTAGTGTCCGAATTGCACCCACCCACCTGTCCCTGAAGTGGTTTTATAGTTCTCTACATTCCTGTTTGGAGAGAGATTTAAATCGTGGAGCTATAGTTCACAACCACTGATGTGAACAAAAGAAAGAGAAGAGAATGACGTTCCTAACAGAATATATTGGTCTCCAAGCACTCCCATTTCCACAGCATTCCCATTCCATCTAGAGGTGGAATGCAAGGAGGGCCTGGAATGGGCCAAGACCCAATTCTACCCTTTGTCTCTTATGACTGTACCGCCAAACTACCCATCCTCCATACCTCAGCTCGTACACCAATCTGCGAGTGGGGCTATGGGGATGGAAGAGCATGTGGTCAGTAATAAGTGCCCACTGGCCTATTGAACCACCACTCCTGTCAAAGCTTCCTGGCATCCACAAGCCAGAATTAAACCAGAAATCTTCCTAAGAAAAAATATGGGTTAATAGCATCACCTGAGGGAGTCTGGCCACTTGTCCTCTGAAATACTGCTTAGAAGTTTCTGGAATGATCTAAAGAGTTCCACTTTGCTGATTCGAGATCTGTTTGGAAAAAGACAAAAATAATTTATTAAGTGTTTACAGTGTACCAGATTCCTGTCAAAGATACCAGGCTTCACACGGTATTTACGTTAGAATGTGCCAGAGCCCCCATTTTCACCTGTGTCTGGCAATGAGAAAACCTAGACCTGAGTATCTGATTAGGTTGATGCATTTTTATGAATCTCTTTTCGTTTTTTTTTTTTTGTATGTGTGTGGTTTTTTTTTAAGGAGGGCACAACTCACAGTGGCCCATGAGGGGATCAAACCGGCAAACTTGGTGCTACCAGCACCACGCTCTGACCAACTGAGCTAACCGGCCATGCCCCAAAAATGAATTTCATCTTAAGAAATATCATTAGCAGTGAAATTATCAAGGTAACAGGTTCAAACGGGGTAAAGACAGAGGTGGAATTACTAAATTCCCCCCAGGACACCTATCAGCCACGTTGGCTACCTCCTTTCAAGGGAGCTGGCCCCTTGGGTAATACTGCTTACAAGAAAACATTGAAAGCTCTGTTTCCGAGACCCGAGTGTTGCTCCCTGTATGAACTGTGGTTATGAAGTCCACTTGGACGCACCACCTGAGGCAGAACCTCCACACTCTCCCTTTGGGCATCATGGGGCTTTGGAGGCCAATCCTTTGCTTCTAACATCAAGCTTCATGGAGGTCATAGTTTGGAACAGTGAAGGAAGTGAGTCTGAATTTTTTACCAGCCCATATGGCCCTTCTTGGTTTGGCCCATCCATGTCAGCATGGCCTGAATTGTGTGTGCCTCCTTCCTTTCTCTTATACATACAATTCATGAGCTGATCTAGACGTTGGGAACTGCTGTGTGTGCCTACAAAGTCTGGGCTCATCGTTACACACCACACCCTTCACTGTACATGCAAACTGTACCATCAGCTTGGACACAGTGGCCATACTCATACATATGGAATAAGGGATTACACAGTCTGCCAAGAGGCTGCCTTACCTGGCTGGGACCCAGCCTACAGAACGGAATCACTGCTTAAAGCAGAACCCTGAACCCTCACATGCTGCTCTCCCTGGGCCTTAATTGTGGTTAAGTGGCTGCTGGCACTCAGGAATATTAGGCTGCTATAACATTAAAAAGCTCCAAAGCCAAAAACCTAATGGAACGCATCTCATTAACAGATTAAAGGAGAAAAGTAATATAATTATGAGAAAAATATATGCAGAAAAAACATTTGTTAGAATTCAATATCTATTGAATGACTTAAAATCTTTTACAAACTAGGGCTAGGAAAGGTATTTAAATTCATACACAGTATCTATAAAAATCTACAGGAAATATATGTTCTTAAAATCAGGAATAAGACAAGGGTACTTGCTATCATTGCTTTTATCCAATGTTATCCAAAAGGTTCTGGCCAGCAAGACAAGAAATAAAAGGAAAAAGCATTCAAAAAAATCCAAAGCAAAGCCACTATTTGCACATGAGTGTGATACTGTCAGTTCTAGCCAGCACATAAGTCAAGAAATAAAAGGAATGGAGAACTGGAAAGGAAATACCATTTGCAAAAGATTATCTATATTAAAAAATTCCAAAAGAATTCCCAGATCAATTGGTAGAATAATAAGCATTAGCAAAGTTGCTGAATACAAATATTGACTGTGGCAGAGAGAAACAAAAGATTGGTTGCAACAGCAATGCCCAGAAAATGCAACAAAAAGAAATTATATAAAATAGCATCTATAGTAGCCAACCGCTAAGATGGTGATTCTTGCCTCCCAGAATTCATACCCCTGTGCAATCCCCTCCCACACTGAGTAGGGCTGACCCGTATAAACATTAGTAGATTGCAGATACAGTGTAACTTCTGAGGCTGGGTCATAAAAGACACCGTGGCTCCTGCCTTGCTCTCTTGGATCACTTGTTCTGGGGGAAGCCAGCCAGTGAGTTGTGAAGATGAACACTGGTAGCCTATGGAGAGATCCAGGTTGTGAGAACTGAGGCCTCCTGCTAACAGCTAGCACTGAGCTGTCAGTCAGTCCCATGAATGAGCCATTTTGGAATTGGATCCTCCAGCCCCAGTCAAGCCTTCAGATGACTGCAGCCCTGGCTGACATAATGGACTGCAACCTCCTAAGTCCCTGAGTCAGAATTATCCAGCTAAGCTCTTCCCAAATTCCTGACCCACAGAAACTATGAAATAGTAAATGTTGGTTGTTGTTTTAAGCCACTAAGTTTTGGAAGTGTAATTAATTACACAGCAACAGATAACTAATACAACATTCAAGGAATAACTCTAATAAAAGATGTGAAAGATTTATATGAAGAAAATTAAACTTCACCAAAACATATGTAAGACCTACTAGGGAAGCTATATATACCTATGTAATTTTTAAAAGATTACACATTCACATTGTAATCTTTAAAATATCACGTTGATATTTTCCATCTAGCACTATCTTTAATCTAACATACTTAGGTATACTTAAAGTTATTTTTTAACCCCTCACCATTTTCTTTTATAATCCAATGAGCCATGTAATGATTCGCTAGGATGCTCTGGCATCTGGACAGAATGGAAAGAGGATTTGCCACTTTCGGGCAAAGGAATATGCCTACAACAGGCAGAGTAAAATTAAGCTTCTTAGAAATGAGGGTCCTTTATCTGGTTCCTATTATCTCATTGCTTTTAAAAACCAGGAAGACTTAAATAAAACAGTCCCTTTTAGTGATGCATTAGCATACTAAATGTCTCTAACATCCCAGTCTGACTTTATATTCCCTATAGTTCTAAAGAATGTGGTCCCCGGATTCCAGCATTCAGGAATGAGCAGTGAGAAAACCTACTTTCTCCCCAGCAGCTGTTGGTTTTTAGAATAAAAGTGACTGATTCTTTCACAAATAATATGAAGCTTTACTTGATAATTAAAGAGGAAATTGATCTTAAGATGTCTACTGCAATTCCTGCACCATGTTAGAGGAACTCTCTCTCATTCAATTCTCACAACTTTCCTGTGCAATAGATACTCTTAGTTATTCTTGCTTTATTGCTGGGGAAATGGAGGCTAGGAGGGGTAAAGCAATGTGCCCAAGTTCACACAGCCAGGAGAAAAGGGAGCCAGGAATTAAACATCCATCTCTTAAACTACAAAGCGTCTGCTCTTTCTACCGTATACATCCTCCTTGTATGGGGTCTGCCTTCTAAATGGAGACAGCCACAATGTGCCAGAGACCTCAGATCATCTCCTCCAAGGTCCCTGTCTTACAGATATGAACACACTGAGGCCCAGAGAGCAAGTGGACTTGTCCAAAGTCACCCAGATACCTGGAGACACAGCAAGGGTGACGACAATAGGAGGCACTTCCAATCACACAGAAAGCACTTATGTGTTAGGAGAAGCTGGAGAACAGCACTAGGGGAATCTGGAGAAAAGATGGTAATTTTGAGCCAGAAGGCGGTGGTTGAGCTGAGCTTTTAAAGTAAGCGAGTGTGTGGATTCATCGTGAATCAGGAAATGGAAACCACAGTCAGATTCGTGGGGCTGGTATGAGTTGCCTGTCACCAGAGTTCAGCAGGAAACTTGTGGTTCCTGTCCCTCGTGACCTGCTCTGCTCACACACCCATGGTCTCCTGAGAGGTGCTAATAATGGTGGCCTAAAGCCAGGAAGGCCCTTCAAAAAACTGGTCCAAAAATCTCTACCCACAACAATTTTGTAAATCTTACTCAATCCTAGGACACGAGTCTCTCGGTGCAGCTCAACCCAGACTGAGATGGATATGCCTTTGGTGGAGAGGCCACCCCCCACAGTGCCTCCCACCCTCAGGCTAGTGCAGACCACCTATGGCTCAGTGAGAGGAGAAAAGCAGCGTGGATGAGATTAGCTGAGCATTTAGCAAGAGAAGAACCAGTAATGTAGATGCATGAACCTCCAAACACACAACGATGGAACCTGCATCTCATGTCCAGCAGGTCTTAAGCTCTACACTGCAGCAAAAGCCAATCTGAATACACGAAGTCCTATTTCCATGGTGCCCTTTTTGCCAGTTCAATCGCTGTGGAGGTTCATAAGTGACTCGGGTTCCAACCTTGAATTACTAAATCAGAATCCCTAGTGGCAAAGCCCAAGAAAGTGTTCTTTTCAAAATATCCCAGGGGAAAGAATTTCCCCAAAATGGTGCTGTAACAATTGGATACAAAAGAATGCACCTGGACCCCTACCTCATACCTTATAGAAAAATGAACTCAAAATGGATCAAAGTCCTAAACTTAAGAGCTAAAACTACAAAAACTATTAGAAGATAACACAGTAAATCTTTGTGACCTTGGATCAGGCAGTGATTTCTTAGATATGACACCAAAAGCACAAATCACCAAAGGAAAAAACAGATGAAATGGACTTCATCAAAAGTTTTAACTTTCATGCTTTAAAGGATACTGTCAGAAAGTGAAGAGACAACCCACAGAATTGGAGAAAATATTTCTAAACACATATCTGATAAAGGACTAGTGTCCAGAATATATAAAGAAATCCTGTAACTCAACAATAAAAATATACCAATTTTAAAAATGGGCAAAGGATCCGAATAGACATTTCTCCAAAGAAGATATACAAATGACTAATGAGTACATGAAAAGATGCTCAACATGATTAGTTGTTAGGGAAATACAAATCAAAACCACAATGAGATAGTTTTCACACCCATGAGAATGGCTACAATAAAAAAGAGATAATAACAAGTATTGTAAAGGATGTAAGATAACTGAAACTCTCATACATTGCTGATAAAAGTTTTAAATGGTGCAGCTGTTATGGAAAAGTCTGGCAGTTCCTCAAAAGTTAAACAAAAGGTTATCATATGACCCAGGAATTCCACTCCTAGGTATATATCCAAGAAAAATGAAAACGTATGTCCACCCAAAAGCTTGTATACAAATGTTCATAGCAGCATTATTCATCATAGTCAAAAAGTGAAGCAACCCAAATGTCCTTCAGTGGATGAACAGATAAACAAAAGGTGGTCTATCCATACAATGGACTATCATTCAGCCATAAAAAGGAATGAAGGCCTGATACATGCTACAACATGGATGAACCTTGAAAACATTATGCCAAGTGGATGAAATTAGATGCAAAAGGCCAAAATTGTATGTATGATTCCATTTATATGACATACCAAGAATAGATAAATCTGTGGAGACAGAAGTAAATTAGGGGTTGCCAGGGTTTAGGAGAGGAAGGTGTAGGGAGTTAGTGCTATTGCATGTAGGGTTTTCTTTTTGGAGAAATGACAATGTTCTGGAACTAGAGAGTGGTGCGGCGTGAGTACACAGCCACTGTCTCCTTCCGCCCCAGTATGCTGTACCTGGCCTGAAGGCTTCTGATTCCTTTCTTTGTTGCTCCCTGTGGAAAGCCATTGGCAGTAACATCCAACGGCTGCTCAGGAACTGCACTCCAGCTGATGGCTATGAAAAAGATAAAATTCTGGGGTTAAAACTGTTCAGTTTTCTATCCATTCCAGAGGTGCTTTAATAAAAACATTTCCCTGTCTCTGCAGACCCGAGAGCTCGATATGACGTCAGACACAATGACTGCCAGTCTGACACGCGGCCTCCGGACAGTGTAAAGTGGTTCATGATTCCCCACCGTCATTACCCTATCAGCTAACAATCGTTGGGCATCTATTATATGCTAAACACGGAAAATGAATGAAACAGAATTTCTCATTTAATTCTCATGACAACCCTGATAAATAAATGATATTCTTATATGAAGATAAAGAAATTGAGGTTAAGAGAAATAGGTTGCCCAGGGTCACACAGAACATGAACTTGACCCAGTGTGGGTGTCTCTAAAGCCCACACTACTGACCATTTGGGTGGTAAACTGCCTCCCCAGGCTGGGAGGATGCAGCCCCTCCCAGGCCACTCCACCGTCTGGGGACAAGTTACTCCAGGGCAAGTGGAACCTGGATCCTTTACCTGCTCCGCAAGGAACAAGTCGGCCTGGGCTGTCAGCCCTTTTTGCCTGCATTGCACAGCGGCTCTGCTCAAACAGTAAATCTGACTGCTGTATTTTCACTTCTTGAACTCCAAAGCCATTGGGTAAAGCCGAGACGTTCTGACACCTAAATGTGAGGGAAAATGCATTCAGTTTAGGCACACTCCTGGAGAGGGTATCTAGGACTGTGGACCACACCACTGCCCCTACGTCTCGGGAGGCAAAGGCCTTAGGAGGTGTGTGGATTTGTTGGTTTATTTATGGAAAGGGAAATACAGGAGGGTGTGACAGAATAGAATCTACATTACATGAACCTTATGGCTGCAGGAAGATCCCTTCTCATCACTCTGAAGTGGTATCTGTGATTTGAGTCACCACCCCTCAGTGACTTCAGTAACACGAAAAGCCAGCCCTTCCTGATATCAGCTTTGACAGATCTGAAAACCTTAAGCAGGAGTATTAACTTGTTGGCATCCGCTTCCTAGGGAATCCTTTGAACACACCGGAAACCAAACTTATCCTATAATATGAAAGCTTCATTTTTTTCTCTTGTATTTTTCTACACAAACTAGACGCCAACACAGTGCTGGACTAGACCTAAGCAGAGAGCAACTTAAAGTCTAAGAATAGGGAAAACATGGAAAACACAGAAAACGTTTTGGGCACAGTGACTAGGGTTACTTTTTTTAAATTTAATATATTTACTGGGATACAGTTTATATCCCATACAGTTTACCCATTTAAAGTGTATAATTCAGTGTAATTTTTAGTATATGTATAGAATTGGGCAACTATCACCATAATCTAAGTTTATAACATTTTCATCACCCCAGTAAGAAACCCCCCACCTATCAGCAGTCACTCCCCAAACCCTTCTCCAGTCCCTGGCACCCACGAATCTACTTTCTGTTTCTATGGATTGCCTATTTTGGACATTTCCCTACATGAAGTCATACATTATGTAGCTTCTTTCACTTGGCATAATGTTTTCAAGGTTCATCCATGTTGGAGCACGTGTCAGTCCTTCATTTGTTTTTGCAGCTGAGTGATATTCCACTGTATGGATAGGCCACCTTCTAGTTATCCATTCACCAGCTCTTGGACATTTGAGTTGCTTCACTTTGGGGCCGTTATGACTAATGCTGCTATGCCCATTCATGTGCAAGTTTTTACATGGATGTATGTTTTCACTTCTCTTGGGTATGTACCCAGGAATGGAATTAGTGGGTTAGATCCTGGGGCTACTTCCCGGAATTGGCTTCAGGGGTGGTCATTTGACACAGGCCCACAGGCTTCCCCTGGCCGTGGCTTCATCCCACCCTCAGTCACTACAGCATTCATTGGGTTTGGCTACCTTCTGTGGATGGGAAAAAAAGGGGTTCTATGGAAAGTAACTTCACAGTGTGATGTGATTATAAATTCCTAACTGGGCAGGTCATGGTGGGTAGTCACACCCCAGGCATATAACTTCTTTAGTGAAAGGTTTTAAGCTAGCCCTGTCCATTGTTCTAGTGCATCTAGGTTAACAAGCCTTTGAAATACCACAAGTAATACCCCTTAAAGGGAGTAGTAGTCCTCAAGAAAGCACACTGTCTTGCTAACCAAGACACCACTGTAATCCAATCCCCCCCCTTGTTTTCTCCAATCTTCTTTATGTTCCCTCCTTAATTTCAAATGCATAAAAGAAGATGCAAACTATTATTCTCGGGAGCATCTGAGATCTTGCTCCTGGCAATTGTTGTCAGTTTGGCTCAAATAAACTCATAAAAATTCTCTATAGGTCTAGATATTTCTTACGTTGACACTTCAGGGAAACCGAACTTGAGTGATCATCCTTTATCTTTTATCCTTTTAAAAATTAACAGTAATATTTGCGAGTTTAAAAATTTTTTAACAGCAATATATGTACATTGTAGAAGAATTAGAAAACAAAAAAATCAAAGACAAAACTACCCATAATACCACAATTCAGAGGTAATAATATTAATACCTTTGTGTAGTTCCTCCTACAATTTTTTTCTATGTGTATATACACTTTAAGACCAAAATGAACTCATTTTAACCTCTAAATTATTCTTTAAACATGAGGATCTTACCATGTTAAATATTCCTCAGTAGGAGCCTTAACAAAAACCACTAGGTTTCCTATTGCTAGCCATTTCAGTCGTTTCCTTTTCTTTTTAAAAAATGACTACACACAAAGCTAAATGTTTGAACACTTTCTCAGTTATTTCCTTAGGGCAAATTCCTAGCAGTGGAACTGCTGGATCAAAATGCATGGGTATTTCTAAGGCTCTTTGGACATACTCTCAGACTGCTTCTCGGAAAGACTTCCAAAGAAGCCCTCCCTCCCTGCCCTCTCACCTCCTAATGAGTGCTCTCTGCATGGCTTCCTGGCTGTACGGACACTTCCCGATGACCACAGCTGACAGGTAGATGGGCTCTTCTAAAAAGTGCATCAGCAATGCCCCTTGGCATCCGAGGATGTTCCACCGTGCCACCTTGTCACTGCAGGACATGGAGCAAGTCCTGTCTCCCCGGCCTGGCTTCACTCGGAGCAGCCCCACCTGGTGATACGCAACACCAGGCATCCCCGAGTCTCCAGCTTCCCCAGGCACACACTTGGCTCCAGTTCTATGAACATCCACTACGTTGGCACCAGCAGGGGCCATTCCAGTGACAGCAGCCAGTTCCCCTGAGGTGAGATTAGAGCTGCTGACACTTGGTGGGATCGGGCCACTTTCCTGATTGCCAAAACTCTGACGGTGAGCCACACCATTGGCGACTTCTGTGGCAGGAGTCCCGGGCTCACGCCTCATCTTTTTGGTCACAGGACTATCTGGGCCTTCACATTTCCTTTTATCTTCAGTAGGTTTCAGGTTACCACTGGCTTCCATTGATGGGTTATTGGCCCAATCTGTCCTGACCGGACAGCAAGGCTGATCTTCACACTTAAGCATCGGAATGATGGAGGCATCCCCACCTGCAGGAGAAGGAACGCCCTAGATCAGTGGTTCTCAAAGTGAGGCCCCTGGACCAGCCATATCGGATCCCTTAGGATCTTGTTAGAAATGCAAATTCTTGGGACCCACAGTAGATCTGCTGCATCAGAAACTCTGGAGGTGGTACACAGAAGCTTGTGTTCTGATAAGCTCTCCAGGAGATTCTGATGCAAGCTCAAGATTGAGAACTACTGTTCTAAACAAAGCTTAATTCTATTCTCCCAGCTAACCTGAGATGAGATCCTTGCCCCAATTTCCCTAATAAGAATACTCTGGGGCTTTTGTTGAAGACCCTTTCCAGACCCAGTGAGTTAGAATTTCTGAGGGGAGGGGGGTCTGGAAAACTGAATATTTTAACAATAATCCCAGGTAATTCTTATCACAGGAAATTTGGAAATACTGGTCTAGACCACGATTTCTCAACCTCTGCATTATTGACATTTTGGGCCAGATAATTATTTGCTGTGGGGTCTGTCCTGTACATTGTAGGATGTTTAGCAGCCTCCCAGGTCTCTACCTATTAGATATCAATAGCACCCCCCAGTCTGGCCATCAAAAGTGTCTCCAGATGTTGCGAAATGTCTCCTGGGGAGCAAAATAGTCCTGAGTTGAAAATCACGGGTTCAGAATGAGCAATTTCCCAAGTGCATTTTTGATGAATGTTATCCCACACAATGTCTTTGAAAACGAAAGTGGTTTCATGGTTAAATAAGTTAGGCAAGGCTCACAATTTCCTCATTGCAGAGGTATATGTGCATATCCTCAGACTAAAAACTCGACAGTAAATTACACAGCTGGTATTTCCACATGCTGGTTTAGAGATTTCTGACCTATTCTGTGCTTACATGGAATCAAAGAAAACCAGAGGTCAGCAAAGAGCACAGCTTCCCCTTGAGAAGGGAGCTACTTTTTCAAGCACTAACCTAATGTGTGTTGCTTTTCTAAAGTGTGTGAATAATACATCTGTAGCTTTTATAAACCAAGAGTGGGAAAGGAAAGAAGTGGGAGTGTTGCCAGAGAGGCCGGCTGGCCGACTTCCAGAGACCTCACAAGGTGACAGTGACTTTGGAGAATTCACCAGGGCCCACCTCCCACTCCGCAGGCTCCAAAATTTGAACTTGACAGATGCCTGAACTCAAGAGGCTGACTCATGCTAAGAAAACTCACAAATAAGAGCCTGAAGTAGCTGAACCATGCACTAAGTTATCAATTAGTAATGAGGAATAAATGCCAAGGGAGCCAGATAGTCAGTCTCTAGATAGTGTTCTTTCTTTCTGCAGACAAGCCATGGGTAAACATTACATTTAAAAATTTTTTAAAAATGAGCCAGGTAAGTTAGATCAGTGCTTCTAGATTTTGATTTCACAGTAAAATTTCCAGAAGATTTTAAGATCAACAAAGGTTGTCAACTTTTTATTCTATCAAATAAGATCTTTAAAAATCCTAATTACCATTATTTTAAAAAGATTAAAATCGCATAACCTTTAAATGGAAAGAAATTAGCTTTTTGAAAAATTAATTATGTAGTCCTGATTTTCTTCTCATCTGGTCATAGACCAGTACACTCTCACAGAACAGTAGCAGCCTGTGAGCTGTTGACTTATATAGTTTGATTTGAAGGTCAGGCTAGCTGTAGTTCCCGGATGCAACTGTCCCACAATAACCCTACACCTGCCAGCTCAGCCCTGGCTACTCAAAGTCCACAGGCCAACACCATGGGCATAGGCTGGGGACTCATTAGAAATGCAGAATCTCACACTCCACCTCAGAACAACTGACTTTGAATTTGCATTTTAGCAAGACCCCTGGGTTATTTCATAGTTTGAGAAGCACTGAGTTAAGAAACATCCTTTGGTCCTTGGACCAGAGCACCCACTGCTAAGAACAGGGTATGGATGAGCCCTACCTACCTCTGTATGTCATTTCTCTGGCCTTTGACTCTTAACCAACTCTTTTGTGATAGACTCATCCTTTCTTCAGCTATATTTTTTGAGTTATGATCAAGTCTTGACAGCTATTCTGTCTCTTCAGAGTGATTACCTATCTCTCCTCAAGTTACATGTGTTAGTCTTAAAGTTTAATGCTCAGAGGACAATCTTATATTCTTGTTTCAAAGTTTTTAGGGTGAGGAAATCTTACTGCCATCCCTGAGTTGTCTACAACGGGCAGAAATTATTCATAATTTTCGAGTCAGAAAAACAGAGGGTAGAAATGACTCTGGAGACTGGTCTGGTCTTCCTGCTACTGTAAGCCCAGCACCTGAACATCCCCTTGTAACTCATCAAACTTTAACTAACCAGGGCTGTCTACGTTCCCTACAAGACTCGATGAAGGTAAACAAGGGGCTGGTCCTATTCGCTGCTACATACCCAGTATGTCATACTGTACCTGATAAGTAGTAGAATATATTTGTTGAATGAATGAATGGATGAATGAAATGAGTTTCAGGATAAATTACTAGAGAAACCAGGGCTTTGGACTGCTAAGCCCTATTGTTGGTTTTAGACCTTGTGGGATTTCAGCTTTGTTTCCCAGTCCTGACTGGGAACTGAGAAGTGAGTAACAGAATTAGTGAATACTAATACCGTATCAGTGAATACTAATACCACCCCCTTTTCTTGGTGAAAGAAGTGATTAGGCGCACTGGCCTGTTCACAAAAAGGCACTGTCACTGGTTGTAGCTACACTTCAGTCAGCAGTGCTTTTTTTTTGAGAAACATGTCTACGGATAAGACAAATATAAGGAAGAAGACAATGTAACAGTAATCCAAAAGCTTGCATACACTTACAGGGAGTATGGCTGGAGAAAAACACAAACAAGAGGTCTGGTCTGAGTTTCCACAGTCCTCTCTGAGTTCCTGGGACAAAGATGCTATCCTGTTTCCGGGCAGCCACCAAGTGGAGCTGATGGAGAAGGTACCTAATGGGCGCAGGATGTTATCAGAATGAACACTGATCTCCGGGGTACAGGGAAAGACTCTGGCTGGGTGATTACTAAGAAAGAAAGATCTACAGATTTTGGAATGATGCGACTGATCTAGACCAGTGATTCTCAAAGTGTGGTTCCTGAACCGGCGGCATCAGCATCATCTGGAATTTGTTAGAAATGCCACTTCTCAGTCTCCACCTTGGACTGGCTGAATCAGAATGTCTGGGGGTGAGCCCAGCAATCTGGATTTTAACAAACCTTCTAGTGGATTCTGATGCACAGCCAAGCATGAGAACCACTGTCTCGACCCGTGCGATTCAAAGTGTAGTTCACAGGCCAACATAATCAACTTTACTTGGGAGCTTATTAGAAATGCAAATTCTGCCCTCCCTTCCCCCAACTTCAGATTAAATCAGACTCTCTGGGGATGTGGTTTTACCTTTGGAAACTCCTTCTGGCTATGACCTCAGCATGGCTATCATTGAGGATGTCTCCTGTGGCAAAGACAGGACACTAGTGAAGACCGGAATCTAGAGGGGCCTTGGTTCCTAGAAGCAGAACACAGCAGTTTCCCCCAACACCCCGGATGGCCATGTAGCTCCTAGAGGGCTTGCCAGAAAGTATCAGAACCGTTAATGGCAATGCATTTACAGCAGAGTTTCAATTCCGCACTACTGACATTTTGGGTTGGAATATTCTTTGTGGTGGGGGCTGTCCTGGGCATTGTAGGATGCTGAGCAACATTCCTGGCCTCTACTCACTAGAGGTCAGCAGCATATTCCCCTTCCCCGTTGTGACAACTAAAAATGTCTCCAGACATTGTCAAATGAGCTCCAGGGGGCAAAATCTTCCTTAGCTGAGAACTACTGATTTATAGGGAAATCTTTATCTGGAGGACAGGGGTCCAGATCTTTTGTACCCTGGGATCATACTTGTACTCATGGTGATACAGTTCCATGGAATTCAATCCGTAGTGGTCCTGGAACAGCTTCCTCACATACAGGACCAAGGCTAGAGTGGGGGAAGCAAACTCAAGAATGCCTGCGCTAACCAGAAGCAGAGGTAAAGATGCCGTATCTCTAAGGAATTTCCATCTTCTTTTTGGTGCCAAAGTCTCCATTTAATTCAAGATTGCTTTCCGGGGCTTCAGATATAATGTAGAATAGCTAAGCCCAGGGAACTTCTGGTGTGAGCATGAGAATACTGGCCGACTTTCAATCCACTCAGAAAACAAGTTCCTGGTGGCTTTTGCTTCCAGTTTATTCCCATTCTTGAAATGAGTTCTGTCCTTCCAACTGGAGCGACTGTCAGTGTGAACTGAAAGGTCAGCCACCTCAGTAATAGGGCTCCCGTGCCTTGTAGAGGAGGAGAGGGCAACATGGACATCGTTTCCAAAGCTCCCTAGACAGGCACTGCTTAGACTGCATGCGGGCTTACCACTCTTCCTCATTTTGGACCGGCCTATGCATTTCGTTCCTGTTCCCATTGAGACAACTTCCTTTGTCACTGAGGGGAAAAGAAGGAATCGTTACGTTAAATGAGTTCTCAGACGCTGAATGGTTCCCAGTCCTCGGGTTTACTAAGTCTGCCCATTCCTCCAGAGCATTCCCACAGGCTGACCCATCTGTGGATTTGGGTTCCAGGACAGCCATCGCTCACCACCAGAAGTGCTGCGCCACCTGGTGGAGAGCAGGGAAACATGCCCAACACCATAGTTTATATCTGACCACAACCATCCCTGTAAAGCCACGTTTAATTCCACCATTTCTGACAGAGAGTGAGCGTTCCAGACAGAAAGGATCTCACCTCGCACCAGTTTGTTAGGGGAGTCCCAGGTCTGGTCAGCGATAGGCTGTATCTTCACCACAGCAGCTAGTAACGTCCACTCACGGTTGGGCTCAGGCTTCCCCTGCTTGGGCAGATTGATCCTATAGTGCTCATAACATAGGTGCGCAATCTCATCCGCAGTCCACATGGTCTGAGCTGGTGCTGAGGCCCTGATCGAAAACCACCACCATCAGAAGTACAGAAAGGAGGACAATGCAAATGCTACACCCTCACACAAGTGCTTCAACAGATTTCCAGATGTAGCCCAACCGTGTTCATACTGAAGTTTCTGTATCTCTAACTTTATGGGTCATTTTCTCGTACTTCTCTGCCCCTTTCATCTTCCAGGAAAGATTAAAACAGTCTCAGATACCACCAACCCCAGAAGACACTCTATTTCTTCAAGCTGTTCCTTAATATCTGACATGTTTCTAATTAATCTGAACTACTACTCAAAGTGAAAGCATATGAGAGGGAAGTACCCTTGCGAGTCCAATTTTCATTTGGAGATAGCACAGCTCATAGACTCAGCTCAGTTTAGGCAGACTTTCACCATACAGGGTTTATCTTTCCCCAGGCAGATGTTCTTCTTTTCCACCCTCTTTTTCAGGCATTTTATTTTTCTATTTCCCCCACAGTAGATTGGTTGTTTAGCTCCCTCTAGTAAATCTCTACTGATATGCCTATCAGGATAGCAACCTTTAATTTCTCAGATATTTTATGATGCAGAGGGAAGAAGTGACAGGGCCCAGTGGTTTTTCACCAGTCTAGGGTTCTCATAGTTGTGAAGAGTGTGGGCTTAGAGTTACCCTTTCTGGGTTCTAACTATGGCTTTGCTTGTGTTAACTGTGTGTCTGTTTCTTCACCTGTTAAAATAGGGATAATAGTACTATTTAATCCATGGGGTTGTTGTGAGGATTAAATAATATTTATAAAAAGTTACTGCTATACTACTGAGCATAATTAGTGTCAACTGTGATTAGTATTACTAAAAAGTACCTCTGATTTTCCTGACTTATTTGCCTTGAGCTTCTTGCAGGGGAGGGAAGCTGTAATGGATACATAAAGCCATGAATGAAAACCATTCAGCAGATCAGATCTCAAAGAGGCCTAGGACACTTTGCTGGAAACTCTCCCACTCATGACTGTTGACTCTATCAATGACCTCATCTGGATTCAAATGTATGAAAAGCTTCTTAGTAGAAAATGGGATCATCGGTGATAGACATAGCTAAGCATTTTAAAAAAGAAAAAAGAAAGGCTTTACTAAGTCCCAAAACACGTAGCTTCTGAAAACTGATGTTTCTACAATGAGCCTCCTCCATTGTGTTAATTAAACAAGGAGGCCATTAGACCAATGTGGCTCTAATGTCGCTGCGGCCTATGTAAGCCAACCAAGATCTAAGCCTGTAAATGCCTCAAGGTGTGGATGAAAAAAGGGCCACATACTCAACCAGACAAACTCAGGGGAGGCCTACATGGCCAGCCTTACAAACTCAAGAGACTGAAAGTAACCAGAAAGGATGGTCTGAACATAAAAATTCCTAACTAAAAGTGAGTCATGGTGGGGAATCACTTCCTAGGACTATGGCTTCTTTGACAAAGGCCAATCAATCTTTACCTAAGTGAGCCTGTCTACTGTCTTTCTGCTTCGAAGATAACACACCTTTGAAACGTCAGAGTAATCTCCTTTCCCGGACCCCTAAGGGTACAACCCTCACCAGAACAGAGATCACAGAACCCCTCATTGTTATCTTGTTCCCCTGCATACCATCTGCAAGTGCTGTAAATATTAATTAACTATCCTGTACCCACCAATGTAAAAGATATATCTCTCCGTTTTACTTTTTATCCAATCGCAGAAATTCCGCCCCCCCCACCGCTTTGCTTTCTCCCGCCCCCTTAATCTACCACCAATGGATTTCATGTAACCCTCCTTACATCTCCCTTTATTCTTATGTATAACATAAGCTGCAAAACCGCCATTCTGTGGAGCATTTTCTCAATCCCTCAAGATTTTGCTTCCCATCATCATCAGTTTGGCTCAAATAAACTCAAAAATTTTCTACAGATTTGGACGTTTCTTTCATCAGCAAAGGTTACATCAAAACACTAAGGACAATTAGGCTTTAAACTATAGTCAAATAATTTATTTTCTTGCTTCTGCACTTTCTCTGTCTTTACCCTGGCTTCTATCTACAGAATGCTCCTAACCATTTCTGGTTTGGTGCTGCCCAATTTGTATTAATTTTTGCTCAAATAAACTTATTTCCCTCTCATTTCTAGGGGGGCTATCACAGGGCAGTAAATGTTATGAAGGCAGATAGATACTCAGGAAACCAACCTGAAGTTACATCAGAGACACATGTCACAAACCGTAAGAGCTAAGAAGCCATTACTTGCCAGAAGAAACGTTGACTCCCTAAGATGAAGCATCCCAGAACTATATCACTTCATTCATGTAGCTGAGTCTGGATGAGCACGCACAATAGTTCAAATGAACAAATGTTTTTGATGTACTGGGTCCACTAAAATTCAAATCCACTGTCCTAGATCTTGAATAGCTTCTTCCTAGGAAACAATAACTCAGTTAAACAGGCATTTATTTGCCCACAAGACAGCATGTTATGCCAGTTGCAAAAAGCTGAAGAACCCACTTCCTTTTCAAACCAAAGTTAATGCAGGTCGGCTGCCACGTGAGAAATTTAAGCAGTATTGTAAGGTAAGCTTATTTCCCTTCGGCCACCTTCTCATTAACTTCAAAAGCAGACTCTCTTCCTGGCAGGGTCTAGAGGCAGGGGCTGGGCCCATTCCAACAGTTATGGGAGACTCGAGGCCGTGGAAGTTAGGGATAACGTGAGCGCCTGTCTCCTTGGGTTATTAGGGATCAGCTGTGAAGCTACACGTCCCACTCTCACCCACCGCAAGAGCTCTTCACACCGCGGATACTGGCATTTCCATGAAAGGAGCAGCACTGATCCACGTGTCGCATGTCGGGGGAGGCACATGCCATCACAAGCTCTCCTCATACAAAATGGCCTCGGGAAACTTAGACCAAGAGCATCTCACACAGGAGCCCCAGAGCAACCCTCATTCGCGCGCCCCCGGACTCGTGACCCCACCACCTCGCGGACGCTCCCCTCCCACCTCCACAACGAGCACCCTCGGAAGGAAACGGCAGAACTCGCGTCGCGCAACGAACGTGCCGTCACAGAGGCTGTTATTCCAGGCCCCGCCTCCAGAAGTGCGCAGTGCACTCTGGCCATTGTAGTCCTTCAGGGTGGGGTGGTGCTTCGAGACCGGTGGCTTGCGGCGCTGTGCGTAGGAACCGGTGGAATGGGCTGATGGAAGCTGACTCCCTGGTAAGATGTGGTTCAAAGAATAGTACAATGATGTCGTGTCTTGGAACACTAGTCTGAATTTCTGTCTACAATAGCGCTGTCCAATAGAAATGTAATTTGAGCCAGATAGGTAGTTTAAAATTTTCTAGTGGATGCATTTTAAAAAGTCAAACGAAATAGATGAAACTAATTTTAATCATATTATTTTATTTAACCCAATATATCCAAAGTATTATCATTTCAACGTGTAATCCATATGTTAAAAAATACTGAGATATTTTACTTTTTTTTTCATACCAAGCTTAAGAAATCTGGTATTTTATACTTACAGTACATCTCAGTTCGAACCAGCCACATTTCAAGTGCTCAGTAGCCACATGTGGCTAGTCTAAAACCTTCAGGTTGCCAGGTAGTATAGCTGTCTGGGTTGTTTAGAAGCCTGTACAACCCCACAACTGTATACCTCAATTCCTAAAGATGACAGAATTCACTTTTCTTGTTATCACTCCTCAAAAGTTAGAGACAGAAGTACAACTTATTTGATCCCCTCCTCCATAGTTCAGAGGAAAAGGGCAAGAAGCCTCATCCAAGCTAAGGATCCTGTTCCTCATTTCTGTCTCTCCAATATCTTTAATCTGCAACTGACTCCCCTCTTCTGTATGTAAAGAAGTGCTGATCTTGGGGTGGGGGGAGTCACCTTCCAGGGTCCTTTTTCTTGGTACCACCATCAATCTAATCACACAAATGGAAAAAGTGAGTCACCCTTCTTGTCATTTCCCTTCCCTTAACCCTTACAATATAATCTGTTGCCTTTTCCTGTCCAACTCCAATTCTTTTCCACAAAGTCAGATTGATGTTTTCAAAATGCAAATTTATGTCACTCCCCTGCTTAAATACTTCAGTGGCTTTCCAGCACTTTAAAAAATCTATTTTTCAATTATAGTCAACAATGTCATATTAAATGCAGGTGTACAATGTAGTGATTAGACAATTACATACCCTATGAATTGATCACCACCATTAAGTATAGCACCCATCTAGCACTCTTTAACATACAAAATCCCGTAATGGGGCTCACAGTCCTGTATGACCAGCCCTCTCCTGCCTCACCTGGTGGCATATTTCTTTGGGCTTCTGTATCTCTATCTGGTATCATTGCCTTCTCTGTTTTTTCCTACTTAAGGACCTTTGCACTTATTGCCACACCACAGAAAGCCCTTCATCTCCTTTATCTTCCTTCAGATCTCAGATTGAATGTCCTCATTCCTTAACTAGGTAGCTCTGTTAGAGTTTCTCAATACACCATGGACCTCTCCTTCAAAGTAATTACCAGAGTGGCCATTTGATGAATTTTTAAATGGTTTATTAAATGTCTATTTTCCTTCAAGTCTGGAAGCTTGGGACCATGACTTTGTTTACTCCAACACAGCAGTAAACAAATTGTGAGCCTTCAACTGTTTGAGGAGGTAATAAGGACTTTATAATCCTTCTAGCTTTCATCTTGTCATTTTCCCTGCCAAACCCACAAAGCTTTCCACTGCTGCTTCAGTTGGTCTCTATCCCCAGCCTCCTTGAGGCCAGAGAGCTGGCTTCTGCCCCCAGCCTACTTAACAGCTCTTTACCAGTCACTTGTGACCTCATTAATCCACATGCCTTTCCCAATGGCCTGCATTGAAGGTACAGTGGTAATGTTACCTTATCTTGACGCTGTGCCTTCCCCCTTGGTGAAATGACTGTTTTCAGTTTACTTACCACCACCTTGCTGAAGAATGTCCCATGTGGAGATGTTTTTTTCTGAAATATCACTCGGTCATCTACTATCACTGCCAAGTGCTCCTGGAACCTATCTTTCAGGAACAGTAAGGGGTAGGGGAAGGTGCTCGAGACCCCTGAAGTAGTTCCCTGTTAGGTAATTCTGCACTTAGATCATTTGATCAGCTACAGAAGTAGAAACCTCTGGGGAAGTAGACTGGCATGTCCCAGACCAAGGTGCGTGCAGATGTGTTGCTGAGGGGCAAAAATAGGTCCTTTGTTGACTCACTGGAAAAAAGGTTCCCTCAGCTGCCTCCGTGTCAGGGATCAGGGACTCGATTGCAACAGCAGGGCCTCAGCCAGACCCTTGTCATATTCTTAGCCCCACTGAATTGAGCTGAAAATAAAACTCCAGACTGACTAGTCAACATGCTATCCCCACCTGAGGTCTAAGAGGCATGTCAAACTTAGTATATACAAAACCAAATGCTCAACCTTCCCTTTCAAACCTGCCCTGCCTGTCTTTCCCATCTCAGTAAATACATCTACTTTTCAGTTGTTCGGGCCCAAAACCTTGAAATCATTTTTGACTCCTCTTTTCCTCCCAACCCATATTCCATCAGTAATTTCTGCTGACCTCAGGAACACAGGCAGAGTCCAGTAACTTATAACCACCGCCACTACTTTAAACCACCCAAGTCTAAACCATTATCTGTCCACAGCCCCCTGCAATAGCGTTAATTGGTCTCCTTACTTTCACTCTTGCTCTCCACATGCTAACTGGAATAATCTGTTAAAAACACTCCTCTGCTCAAACCCTCCAATGGCTTTCCATCTCACGCATAATAAACTACTCGTCTGCATGGCTTTGGGGGGGGGGGGGGAGCGGGCCTGTGGGATCCAGCCCTCACTCACTTCCACTCACTCCTCTAGCCACACCAGAACCTTTGCTGTTCCTCCAAAATGTGGTCCTCTAGTCTGGATTGCTCTTTTCTCTCAGATCGCTGAGAAACGTTTACCTAGGAGAGGTCTTCCATGATCACATATTTAAAAATGCACTGTCCCCATCCACCTTTCTAAAGTAGCAACTCTGTCTTACTCTGCTTTTGCTTCCATTACCAGAAAGAACATGTTTTACCTGTTTCTTGTCTGCTTACACCCATCCCTCCACCCCACCCCTAAATAAAGAATTTAAGTTCCATGAAAGCAGGGACTTGGCTTTTGTTCACTGCTGTGTCCCTAATTCCTTAGAACAGTGCCTGGCACACAGCAGACATTAATATAATTTGTTGAATAAAGTGGTATAATCCTAAACATTAGGCTAGCAGCCTGAGAAAAAAGTTGACATTCCAAAGGCAAAGAATGATGAGGTCAAGAGTAGAGAAAAACGGTTTATTTGGTAACACAGGGAGTTTAAAAAAAGGAGTTCTTAATTCCTTTTCTCTCTTTTACAAGCAAATTGAATTGCAATAGTAAATGGATAGCAATATACAAGAATTCCCTTGCAGTCCTTAATCTTTCGCAGAAATACAAAGATGCCTGAGTTATGTGACTTGCAGTTATTTTTTAGACAGAAGTGCCAGCTGTAGTGTCCAGTGAACCAGCAGTTGCTACATTTTCCTTCTTGTCTTCCGGTTTCATGGCAGGAAAGAGAAGTACTTCCTACAGGAGAGAAAATGCATTTTGAAGAACACTGTTGTTTTTTCACAGCTATCCACCCATTCATTTTGCCTCTGGTTATTGTTACAACCAAAACCCAGAGATCTGCACATCGCAACTGAAAAGACAGATATGTTCTTATAATTCAACTCAGTCCTTCTCAATTATAGAGTATGGCAAAGAACACATGCATAGCACTGCCTAGGGTACATGTCAAAAGGATCAATAAATACAGGGGATTCTCTTAAAATTTGATTTCCTCATCTATAAAAATGGGATAACAACAGTTTCTACACCACAGAGGGCTGACAAGTTAAATGAGGTAACGCATGTCGAGAGCTTAGCATGTTCTTTGGATCCTCAAGAAATGTAAGCAGTTAGTATTCCTTGTGCCTAACGTAGAAAACCCCCCAAATTCTGTTAAGGTCAGAGGCCCGCCCGTGGCATTGCACGTCACTCCTTTGCCTGCTCCTCCCTCCAGCCCAAAGCCCGTTCTTATTCTCCAGGCCCACCATGCCCTGCGTCCAGCACAGTGGGGCTCCGTCAAAGCAGTGTGCACATGGAGGGTCGCTGTACCTTAATGTTATTGGAGTCTGTGAGAAACATGGTGACTCGGTCGATGCCCATGCCCCAGCCAGCTGTGGGGGGCAGCCCGTATTCCAGGGCAGTGCAGAAGTTTTCATCTATGAACATGGCCTCATCATCGCCAGCGGCCTTGGCCTGAAAGAGAAGAGAACCAAACAGTGACACTATCCTGGGCTGCACTGTCTGTGTCCAAGTCAGCACGTTAAAACACTCACGGGGATGACCATTCCAGCATGCTCTGGACACCCAGCACTTGCTGGGAATTAGGTTGCCCTGTAAGTCCAAGATAGACCCATTTCTTTCAAAGACCTGGAGGTCAGGGCTGATGAAATCTACCTCAGAACACATGCAAATCTCTGTGACAAAAAAATAGCTCCACATGCAAATCTCTCTGTGACATAAAAATAGCTTCAGTGATTTTCAGCTCACCGAGAATCAGTGAGACTGATTTTCAGAGACTCTGATGACTCCTAAGAGTCCTTCTCCCATTTCCTGAGACTACCCACCAGTGGCAATGTTAGTGCAGGCAGCCTGTGGGGGCTCTGTCTTCACTAACCTTTATCTGCCTCTCATCCCCCAGCCACTCAATAAATGTACCAACTGAGAAAAATTGTGTTCTTGTTAGGCAAATGTATTTTCAAGACAAGTGTCATACTCCCCACACAGATAATCATGCTGAAAGCTCTCTGTATGTAGAAATTCTAGGGCCAAACTAGTCAAGTTCTCAATCTTGATATGTGACTTCCTCCAGTGAAACCCATGGCTTTATCCTTCATTTCTGTTGAAGTGACCAAAAGATGCAGAAAATGACACAGATGAGGGTTAAAATTGACTTCCTGGTGAGTATGCACACTGACGAATTACGTGCCTTTGCTCATTCTTCTTCCTTACCTTGGCCTGTTCTTCAAAAAGCTGCCGCTGCCGCATGGGGTCATTCAGCTCGGTGTAGGCATTGCATATTTCCTTCTTCATGACAAATAGCTCAAAGCGCTCAGTCAGACCCTCTTTAGAGCGGTGCCTGGGGACAGGAGACCAAAGGGAGGTTCCTGGATTCTAGTTGACTCAAGTGTTACCGGAGTCTGCATACATTCTTAGCATCAAATATCACTTGGTAAAATAGTGAGGGTTAGAGAGAGACAGACATGGAAGCTCTAATTATCTTCCCAACCAGCCTGTGTGCGATACACAGAATCATACTTCCTGCACTCATGCCCTCTGTAGTCCCTGTCAAGGACTCTGGGCTGCTCATACGACTTGCTTTGGCCAATGGGTCATCAACAGAAGCTTGATATGTTTGCACACTAAGGTTTATCCTTTTGGAATGCTTCCTTTTGGAACCCAGCTGCTATGTAAGAAAACCCAGGCTATGCTCCCAGAGACACCCACGTGGAGGAGAAGCAAGATGCCGACAGTTCCCAGTTGAAAATAATCACTTGATTATTATAATCACTCGTCAACACTATATAGAACAGAGAGACTACCCAATGAACCCACAGAATCTCGAGAATGAATAAATTGTAGTTTTATACTACTAAGTTTTGGTGTTATATAGTAACACCAAGTGGGCAGTCTTATCTTACCA
Source organism: Rhinolophus sinicus (assembly GCF_036562045.2). Lineage (NCBI taxonomy): Eukaryota > Metazoa > Chordata > Mammalia > Chiroptera > Rhinolophidae > Rhinolophus > Rhinolophus sinicus. Next base: position 27,448,144 of record NC_133760.1, on the reverse strand, counting down.
CTTGGCCAAAGGGCTCATTATCTGCGGGTGATCACAGATGAATGTAGGATTGATGCATGTCACTTCCAGGAACTCGCCAACAAGCTTAATGAAAAAGAAAAGCAGAGCTAGAGATGCTTTCTCAACGGCATTTTCATTGTTCCAGTCTAGGTAGAAGAGAATCAGCTCCCACCCACACCTGGAGCTAGAGGGCTTTATCTTCAACTCCTCAATGACTGGTAAGGGGTAACTGGGATAACTGGGCACAGAGCTTAGTACAACAAAACTTGTTAATTCTCTTATTTCTAGTTCACCTTCATAGGGAGTAGGGGGCTGGTTACCACTGGATGAAGGCAGGTACTTGAAGTACATGGCTTTTCACCTTATCAAGGAGCCTGGTTGTGGTCCGAGGCGGAGGGCATTCAACAGCTTTTGCCACACAGATATCATCAAGAATTTTGCGAGTTTCTGTAATATAAATGTACAAGTTAGGACAGAAGAATGATCACACTACTCCAGTAAAACAGTACACAAAGATAACTGTGGGAAATTCTAGCCCTGACCCAGTCCAATTCAGAGCTAAACAGGAAGGAGGGTCACACAATGGAGGAGTGTGTCACTTCACCTTCAGTTTCGAAGAGGCTAGTGTCTGGAAGCTTCACCCCCAGGGCTTTCTCAAGCTCTTCTACCATGCTGATTCTCCGGAAGGGTGGGGTGAAATCAATCTCATAGGCTTGGCCCTCTGGGCCATCTGGATGGTAGGTGACCTTGAAACCACCTGTAATGTGCTTCACCATTCCTGGGAAAAGAAATCTCATTTAAAGCAGACCAATAGGAAGTCCTCCTGAAAGCAGCACACTAGCCCCTCACACACGTGTGAAAGTCAAAAGAGGCAAGGTCACCTGAAATCATCTTCTCTGTGATTTCCATGAGATCATGATAGTCTGCGTAGGCCATGTAGAACTCACAAGTGGTGAACTCAGGGTTGTGAGTCAAGTCAATTCCTTCATTCCGGAACTGCCGTCCAATTTCATACACTCGGTCAATGCCACCAACCACCAGCATCTAGTAACACACGGCCATGGTCATAGCAGCTAATTGTGCCTTAATGACTCTGGAAAGTTTCTGTCTATAAAAGTTGTAACTTGGTTTTCACATCTCAGGTTTCTACCTAAATGCAGAGTACTCTATTCTCTTTAGGCCTTTGTAGTGGACAGTAATCATTTATTTTGGCTGTCCAGGACCTCTGAATACTCTTTTGTCTGGGGTGTCCCCCATCTTGTGAGTGCGAGCCTCCCCAAGAAAGAAGCTTGTCTTGGGATTAGGATGCAGACACGTAACCCAAACATTCCACCAATCAGACACACCCATGAGACTTCAATGGGGAAACTACTGAAAGAAGATGTAGGTATTGCACAGAATTCCTTCTGGCAAAGGGGGGCCAGAGATACCAGTTTTTAGAAGTAGTAACTACAGAGGTCCTATGGGCAGTGATCTGTGCCAGGTGCCAGGGTTATGAGCTGTGGTAACTGTGCCTAGTGAAAAAGATACTGGGTTCTCCATGAGAAGGCCCAGTGACATGATTCAGAATCATTCTTAAACATGTGGTCTCCAAGCCTAACTCTCTAATTCTCCCAGAAATTGTGAGAGTCCTTATATTTGTGAATACCTTTTTCTTTTGCTTAAAGTAATTAGAACGGGTTCTGTTGTCTGCAACTAAGAATCTTGAATGATAGTCTTCGATATTTACTCTGATGATTTGAAGGTAGTTATTTCCAACTTCTAGACAGAGATTAAGCTCTATCTTCTACTAAAGACTAAAATCAGATCTAATTTAAGGAGAACTATAAACTTAAAAGTATAATGGAAACCAAAGGTTAGGAGGATCTGTACACCTAGAAAAGGCAACCCCTTTGCCCTCTGATTTGCAATGTTCTACTGATCTTGTAGAGAAATTCTAGAAGTATCAAACAAATTAAGGTATTTATTCTCCTGGCTGTTCTACTCTCACTCTTTCTCTTATTTCTGACTGCACTTGTCTAGCCAATGGTTTTCTAGCATTCTGCTCTAAGGGAACAGGCATCTTCTTCTTGATTACCTTATGGTAGAGTTCTGGAGCAATTCTCATATATAAATTCATGTCCAGCTCATTGTGGTAGGTGATGAAAGGCTTGGCCATAGCTCCTCCTGGGATGATGTTCATCATGGGAGTTTCAATCTAAAAGACAGGGAGAAACATTTAGTCCTCGGACAGAGGAGCTCAAACATTTAGTCCTTGGACAGAGGCCTTGGGGATAGCTCATGCTTTGCATGTGATATCATCTAGGCCTGTTATAACCCCAAGTACAAGTTCAATAATAATGTGCTAATGTTTGACAAAAAAGTAGAGACAGCTTGATTTTCTAGAATAGCGCCTCAATTTCTATTAATACCAAACACCATTAATAGAGTACAGCAGGTCCTTGAATAACTGTGTTTTGTTAATGTTAGTTGTAACAATGACAGGAACTTAACTCTTGTTTATATCAATTAGCCTGTGGGAAAAAGCTTTCACTATATGTTGTTTTACTTAAAATCATAGAACCTATTGACAGCATTAAGGGAGGACTTACTGTACCATAAATTTTTACAAGCTGTAAGTGGGAATCTAAATGGGGTACAGCCTTTGAGTGTAATGTGCAGTGTTTACTAAAAATTGAACTGCTTATCCTTTGACTTAGTTGTTCTACTTCTAGAAATCCATCTGACAGAAACACTTGCAAATGAGCACAAAGATGTTCACTGAAACCTTATAGGAGAAAATCAGAAAGCAAGAGAGACAGACATGCAAAGGGCTCCAGAATATATTAGGTGGAAAAACCCCCCAAAAAGGTCCATAATACATATAGTGACTTCATTTATGTTTAAAATAAAATAAAACACTTTCAAAACAGGTACCCCATTTGCAATATGTGTCGGTACACATGTATATATGCAGAGTAAATGGCACGGAAGGATACATATCAAAAGCAAGTTGGGAAGTTAGTTAGAAATAAAAGGGGACTTTCAGTTTTGCTTCTGTTTACTTCTTTATTATTTGAATTTATTTTATAATAACATGCACTCACCCTTTTTTTCCTAAAATATATTTCTTAATGCTACAAAAAAGCAGAATGAGTCATTAACACATTGAATGTGGCTTCGTGAGTGTGTGGATGGCCTTACACTTTGAGCATTATCTTAGAAGTCAGGTCCTACCCTCCTAATTAGGGCATTAAATAAACAAGGTGGTACAAAGACATTGGCAAAAGAGGACTTTTCATTGAACATGAAGGATATTGACACAGTATCTGCCATGGTGAAGGGAAGGTATAGTAAGAGGCAAGCACAGGAAGGCAGCTCATCATGCCAGGTAAGGAACTCTCCATCACCTCTAGGAATCCCAACTCATCCAAGAAACTTCTTATATATGTGATGATCTTAGAGCGGATGATAAATTTCTGTCTCACAAAGTCATTCAGGATCAAGTCCAAGTATCTCTGACGATATCGTGTTTCCTAAACCAAAAACAGAGATCACTAATACGTCTGATTCAGTGGTATGATGATAAACCACAGTTAGGAGGCCATGAGAGCTTACCTTGTCTTTGAGGCCAAAGTGAAGATGAGGCAACATATGCAAGCAAGGAGACAGCAGTGTGATCTCATAGGGGATGATGCTCAGCTCACCCTTCTTGGTTTTCCCAGGATTCCCCTGAACTCCAATGATGTCTCCCCGACGCAGTTTGTTATTGATACGAACAAATTCTTCTTCCGATTTATAGTTCCTGAGTGAAAGGAAAATGTAATTCAATATGCAACATTCCAAATTAAAACTGACCACGGATTTACTCTGGAACCCTCACTAAACTGTTAATGCCTGGTTAATATGAGCCCAAGAAAAATCTCAGATTCAAGGTCAACTATTAAAAAGTATTATCTTTTATTTTTAACTGCTACACAACCCGAGAGCAGTCATCACTCGCCAGGTGACCATGTAGCCTTTTTATTCTCTCTTGAGCCTTACCCAACCATAAACCACTTCTTCTAACCTTAAATACCAAGGGGAAGAGAAGAACACATGGGACTTTGTTCCCAAACATGTTGCTCTGGTCCAATCTAGAAACCATATAATTGGATTATTTCTATGTACCTGGAATTGGCCATGACTTGCAACTTGACACCCTCTCCTCGAAGGTCATAGAAGATGAGCTTTCCCCCAGAAGCTCTTTTGGCATGGATCCTACCTAGAAAAAGAATAGCAAAAATACTGACTGATAGAAGCAGAAGCCATTTCATGATATCAGTGCCAAAAAAGCTCCCTCTGCATTTTTTGTGTCCAGACACAACATAAACCAGAACAATTTGATTTTAGCCTGAGGCATAAGCCCTACCTCTGTCTTCATAACAGTGTTGGATCCCCATTCAAACCAGCTAACGATGTGTAGGCAGATCTGGTTTTAAAGATGTTAACTAAATGTTGGAAGAGAGTGGTGTTGGCGGCAGCATAGTTTTGGATCTTCCTGAATTCTCACATAAAAATACAAAATACAACTAGACAGGCAAAGCCAAAAAGCCATGGACAGAATTTACAAGAAAATTATGTGGGAAGATAGTCCCAAGAATCCCCAAATATAAGCAATGGGGCAAACCACCAAGAGCCCCAAGACCTCCATGTAGGGAGCAATGAATTGTCTGAGAACTGGAAATCTACCAAACAGCCATTGGTATTTACTAGAAAGTGTGGCAGGCCAAATGGAGGACAGCAGCTGAAATTGGGAGGGGCTCTGCCCACTGCCATATGAGAGTATAATGGGTCACATTAAGAAGGTCTAGGTGATGAAGCCCTTTTAATGTAGCCCCCAGAAGCTCTCTAAATTTAATAGCCACGGATCTCTTCTAGGCCAAGGCCCCACAAAATTGAGTAAGACCAGGAAAACAGAGACAAAGGAAAGAGAAGATGCAGCAAATATGAAGGGGATTGAGAGCCTGGAAATCTCCGAGAGCAAGCTGCTTTATAGTTCTAAACACTTCACAAAAACAACAGAAGAGGGAGCTAGTTTGGTGAGGTTGGAAAAGCTATCTGAACCACGTTTCCTTGTAACATTTGGGAAAACTAATTTCACATAAAAATAAGCAAGCAACATAGAAGTATTTAGGTCAAATACCATATGAACCTATTAAATAAAAAAGATAAGAATAACATTCTTATGGACAATGAAAGCACTCAAGAAGACATACTTAGAAAAACAGAAAAAAATTCTATTTCACAATGAGCTAAGCAACATTAAGTTACACAAAACATGAAAGAACACAAATCAGATTGAGAAAAACTAAGAAATGAGGGGACACATGAAAAAATTAGAAATGAAATATTTCAGAAACGAAGACTAAAAAGAAATCAGTTACTGAATACAACAAAGAATGCCTTAAGAGAAACAAGTTAGAATGGAGGATAAAATTAAAAATCAAAGTATAAAGAGAAAAAAACTTCCTAAAATGAAAAGACTTGAAAATACACATTTAAAGGGCATACTGTGTACTTGAGAATATTGACCCAGAATAAGTAACAAGAAGACAGCCTTTAGTAAAATTACTGGACTTTAAAGAAGACTTGGGCATTTAGGCATTCGCAGGGGTTTCTCTCTGGGTGTTGGGATTATGGATCATTAAACCTTTCTCTCTTTGCTTCTTTGAATGTTCTAAATTTTCTGCAACTAATACTTTTACTTTTTTTTTGGGGGGGGGGCAAATAAAAGATAGGATTTAATCTTTTGTAAATTAAGGGCTGCTTGAGAGCAAGACCAACCCAGACCTTCCTCTGTGCTGCTGGAGAGGCCCCCCTGCTATGGGGGCTCAGCAAACTGACATGGAGTCCTCGTACCTGCCACCTTTACGGTGATGTCACTCAGGTGGTCCCCAGGCTGCAGGTGACTGTATTCTTGGATGAAGTGAGTGAGTGAGACGTCTACATAGAACTTGTGTGGGTATGGGTCTTCTCCGTTGACCTTCAGTTGGTGGATTGCCTGGCAGCGGATCTTGTAGTATTGCTATTTAAATATAAACACAAACACGAAAATGCCTTTGAGAAGTTGAACCTGGTCAGGACAGTGGTCCATCTAGCAGAGTATTGTATTATGCTTTAGAGTGGCCCCAATACACTCAAGTTTCTTAACTGACTACCTCCCACCCTTGAAATCACAGGATTGGATATGGAGTGAGATTTGTACTTAAAAGAAAGAATTCAACAAAAAGAAGAACTGGAGTTCTGCCTAAATGGTACAGGTGGCCTGGGTTACTACTTTTCTGGATGTGTCAGCATGGAGTCACTTAGGCTCTTTCCCACTTAGCACCCACATTAGACTTTTCTCTGCGGCAGGCCCATGGGGCCTAGAGGATGTTAAAAATGAGCATCGCTGTGCTAATACAATTTTATTTCAATACCAGGCAGGAGGGATGAGATGGGGGCCTAGGGATAGTGGATCTGGCCTGAGGACCACAGTTTGCCAGTCTCTGGTCTAAAGTATACCCTAGCCTATCTTTAGGGAGAACTTTCTCTGGGACTGCTATAAGGCCCAACAGTTCCAAGAAAGATTAATCAGTCACTTGGAAGTACTAGATTCTGTCAAATGCCTGTTGGGAGTTGATAAGAATGCTTATGGCCTGTGCTTTTAACCAAATGGAGTGGCAGGCCCTTGCTCATCCTCTTACAATGACCCAGGGCCCAGTGCCCATTCCAGTTCCTATGTATCGTCTTAGTCACTGGTCCCAAGGGATTTGCCCCAAGTGCCATCAGAAGCTTCCCCGCCCCGCCAGGGTGGTGGTCCAGAGACTCACGTTTGGGTCCAGGCTCTCCTCCTCAGCACCCACGTCACTGTTAGTGGTGTGGCCGGGGGCGGCAGCATTGGCCTGGCTTAGGTTCTCACTGAGCTCCTTCTGCTTGGCCTCCTTCTCTGCTACTTTCTTCTCAGCTTTCAGGCGTCTCTTTAGCTCACTATTGGGAAGACAAAAATGTTCAAAGTGATATTTGCCTGAAGAGTCCTCTACTATGTTCTGCCCCACAGCCCACTTATCAAAATGATGAACAGCCTGAAGGAAATGCTCCTGCACAGTTGTGCACCCCCACTTCTAGTCTCTTGGTCACTCAACTTGATATGTGAGACAAAGAAAAAATAAGCATTGAGAAAGCTCTTTTTCAATTTCTATTTTCCAGTCTGAGGTCCTTGGCCTTAGGTCCCAACTAAAATCAAGACACACCAGGACAAAGAAAACTCCTACACGTTAGTTTACATTTAGAACAGGAAAATAAGTTTTCCAGAAAATCAGTAAGATAGGCTTTTCTCAAGCTAATCAGGCTAGGGAGCGCCTTGAGGCCAGGGACTGAATCTTAACTGTTCGGTATCCTCTGCAGAATATGAAGTTCCTTGAGTACCAGACCTGATGTGGTAAGGATACATCTCCAGCTGTCTGCCACCCCTCCCCACCCATGCCCGAGGAGTGGGTTAGTCTGGGGTGGGGAAGGGTGGCTCTTCAGAGTTCAAGAAGACACTCCACTGATAATCTCTCCCACAGCATTGATCAGTGCATTGACAATGCCTTCAGTACTGGTCTCACTCTGCCCACTGGAGTCTGACTCTGACAACAAACTTGGAAGAACAGTGCATAAAGCAGCAGTGTAGGGGATAATACACCATCTTTGCAGTCAGACTGCCTGGGGCTAAATTCTGACACACCGACTTATCAGTTATGTGACCATGGGCAAGTGACTTAACTTCTCCCCATCTGTAAAATGGGTAATAGACAGTAATAATGTATGTACAGAGATGACCCTGTCCCTAGCATTTAGTAAGCATGTAAATGTGAGCTATTCTAGGTATCCCTCACTAGCTTAACCCTTCACTCTGCACCAGCACAGAAACCTTACAGATTTGGTCAAATTCCTCACTCTCCACTCTTGGTATAATACTTGTCACCTGAGACTCAAAAAGTAAAGTGATTCATACAACTCGGTATCCCTTATGATCTGAAACCTTCCTATCTGAACCCATAAACCAAGCAGATTTGGGTAGAGAGAGATACCCTCATTATTTAAATAGAATTGCTCATTCTTTCAAACCACCAATGTTAACAGTGTGCTGTAATTCAGTCAGGAGGCATCTAATCCTATTTGGTTTTTCTTAGCATTAATAAATAATCCTATTCAAATAGTGGTTGTTTTTTATATTAAATCAATCCCAAGGATAATCCAAAAAGGTTCTGGGAATAGAAATAAGACTAGAAACCAAGTTAATCTCAGGAGCAAACAAATTCCAGAAAGGCAGGAAAACGAAAACAACCTGCATTACAAATTCTTTATTCATAGAAGGGTTTTGTTTCAGCACTGTTCTAGAATAAGATCCACAAGTCATCTCAAGAATCTAAAGACAGAGAATTTGAATTTATTAAAGAGAAAATGAGAAAAGACTATTGGTTTTGGTAGCAGGGCTTTTTGTTTCCTTACCAACAAATGCAATGATTAGCCAGAGGCTTAACAAATAAGGACTTATAAGGGAAGGACTTTGCTCCCACACAATAAAGAAGGTAATGGGCACCAACCTTCCTTTATTAGAAAGTGCCTTGTCCTTGTGAAGCGCTGTGAAAGGAGCAAGTTGACACAGTCGCAGCTCCCTCTGCCCCCACTGTGCCCAGGTTTGGCGCAGGGACCCCCTAACAAGCCTTACAGCAGCTTGCGTCAACATGGCAGAACACCCTGGAACTAATGATTACCACCACCTAACAGGAAACAGAGATGTGGTGTCAGATGGGACAGACAGTATATACACACCCAACCAGAACTCCTACTCTTACGGATTGGGGAAGGGGGAGGTTGCAAAATCTTTTAGTGTCCAATTTTACTTAAGACCCTCTTAACTGAGAGCAACTCTTAACACTTACTCTGCTGCAACCATAACTGACAATATTCTCAGTCCTGGTTATGGTAAAAAAGTACATATCCAGGGTCAAAAGTGACTAGCAAGTCAATCAATAGCTTACAGGTAGAAATGATCACAACAGTCTAGAAAATGGGAGAAAGGACATAAAGCAGTATTTCTAAAGTCCCTGGCGCCTGGCTCTCTCTTGGCACTGGGAAACAGGAAATGTCATTGTCAACTGCAAACTCTAAATGAAACTAAAAGTAAGCCACACAAAAGCACCGGAGTCAAAGATAAGACTTGTTTGGAACTCTGGAAAGAAGGTGGAAGAGAATTTCAGGACATGATGTTTACACGGAAAGGCAACAGCATTACAGGGATCTTGCTCCTTATTGTATTCAAACAAATTTGGCCTTTCACTGGGAAATGAGTCACCTGTCAAGCAGCCGTCTTTTTACACTTGGAGAATATAGTTGGCATAAAATGGGGTTCACTGGGGATCCAAAGGAAATTCCACGAACAGTTAAGAAATAGAAGGAAATGTTAATAAAATTATTTTAGCCCATATCACTAGATTATACCAACAGCACATTCTTTATGACAATGTGAGGTGTGGTGCAGGAAGTATACAAAGCTTGGAATGCACACTTTTAGGTATGCACACTTCAGCAATGTGTTTCATCACCCGGAGTCTCAGTTTATTAAATTGAAAAATGGACATGAACACCTCCTTTACAAGGTTATTATTGAGATTAGACAAAAAGTTTGTATAGTTCCAGCACAGTGCCTGCCAAATAAAAGTGGCTTTAAAAGGTAGTAGATGGGGGTAGCCTGTTGGCTCAGTTGGTTGGAGCATGGTGCTGATGGCACCGGGGTTGCCGTTTTGATCCCTGCATGAGCCACTGTGAGCTGTGCCCTCCTTAATAAGAAAAAAAAAAAAAAAGTGGTAGATGCAATTAATCTAAGAAAAGTCAGTAGAAAGGAACTGGCCAGTTTCCTCAATTTACCATAAAATTGTCTCCTCAACTGGAGACCTTGCTTGGGAGGTATCTGTGATTTACAACCGTAAAATTCATTTACTGATGTAACAGATCAAAAGTCCTATTTTTCCCAAAGGCAGAAATACAAGACCTGGTTCCAAACAGAGAGATCCATCAGACAACTCTCAAGATAACATATTAGGGTGCTATCAAACCATAAATTTAGGTTATTTCCTTTCTCATTTTTCTTACTAGTTGAGTGCAATTCCATCAGGGTTCAGTGAGAGCCCTAATGCACTCAAGCACCCATTACATGTAATGAACTACTATAACTAACTTCTTTCCTATGCCTCTGGAATGGTACTATTTATTTTATGTACCTCTCTTGGGAGTATTGAGAAAGGCTATTCAAATCATTGTCTACGTCCTGTGAAGAACGCTGGTTAAGAGGGAGTATAGTATATACAGAATATAAGACATCGTTAAAGGGTGGCTAATCTTGATTTATTTATATTTACCTTCACACTCCAAGGATTTGGGGTGATATATCCAGCAATACTAAGTGCAGCTTGGCTGAGTACGACAGTCTCTACTACCACACATTGGTCATTCCTTCAATACTCACAGACCCTTTGAATAACCCACATGGATAGACGCACGGTAGTTTTAGACCTGATAAGGTTCAGAATGGCCTTAGTGAGGCCAAGAAAAATGAAAGTCTTTCTGAAAAGCCGGGGTATTTAACATTTTTCCAATCTCCTTATCGGGGCGTGGCTTAACAGTACAAGAAATGCATTTCTCGGAAGGAATAAATTTCGCTTTCGTCTCCTCTCAGTTCTTCGCATTCTCTTACTTCAGGAGTACGACAGTGGGGGGAACCCGCCAGCCCTGCACCCCGGGACTCCCTGAGGAATGTAGTTCGCACGTAGCCGCTACGTTGCGGCGTGTGTGTACCCACTAGAACCTCGGCCGGAACCTCGAGGCATTTCCCAGCCCGGACTCGCCGGCCGCACAGGCCTTAACGACCCACAGCGACACTTACTTTTTGCTCAGTTTGGGCTCGCCTTCGTCCACGTTCACCTCAGCCTGCTGCACTGCAGCCATCTCGCCAAAGGGTGAGACCTGAAAGAAATCAAGGTCTTACCGCAATTTCCAAGTCACCGCTGGAAGCCCCGCCTCTTCCGGGGGCCGGGCACAGTTGCTACTGCCGCGCAGGCGTAGTGCGGGGTTTAGCGGCAGCGGCATCTGGAGCAATAGGTTACTTGTGTTCCATGTTCTGTGTTTTAGTTCCGGGCATTAACTATGGCGGAGGCGATGGATCTGGGCAAAGACCCCAACGGGCCCACCCATTCCTCGACTCTGTTCGTGAGGGAAGATGGCAGCTCCATGTCGTTTTACGTGCGTCCCAGCCCGGCCAAGCGCCGGCTCTCCACACTCATTTTGCACGGTGGCGGTACGCTGTGCCGGGTGCAGGAGCCCGGGGCCGTGCTGCTGGCCCAGCCAGGGGAGGCGGCGTACGAGGCCTCGGGCGACTTCATCTCCACGCAGTATATTCTAGATTGCGTGGAGCGTAACGAGAGGCTCGAGCTGGAGGCCTATCGGCTGGGCCTGACCCCCGCGGCCGACCAGGCCCCACAGACAAAGACCCGGGCTCAGGCCGAGGGCGCTGCTGCCGCGGAGGCTGAGCGGCCGTCGCTCACGGGGCGGATCGTCTTCACGGACGCGGACGATGTGGCCATCTTGACGTACGTGAAGGAAAATGCCCGCTCAACCAGCTCCGTCACGGGCAACGCTTTGTGGAAAGCGATGGAGAAAAGTTCGCTCACCCAGCACTCGTGGCAGTCCCTGAAGGACCGCTACTTAAAGCACCTGCGGGGCCAGGAGGATAAGTACCTGTTGGGGGACGCCCCAGTCAGCCCGTCCTGCCAGAAACTCAAGCGGAAAGCGGAGGAAGACCCGGAAGCTGCTGACAGCGGGGGTGAGGACGAGCGTGCTGAAGGGGGCGGGGCGCCTTTCCCGCTTCCTGGCGTCCATTTTGGCCTCTTTGGTTAACGTCGTTTGGTAAAATTGCACCATTTTCTAATCTCAAGTTTAATTTCCGTTTCCTTTTCAATAACTAGGATATTGACACCGTTTGACATTTATGTGCAAAAAGAGTAAAATATATAGGAAATTCTCCCCTTGTATCAGATTCCAGTTTTCTTCCCTAGAGGCAAGGGGGGCGGGAGGAACCAGCTTTGTGGGTATCTTTTTGGAGAGTCATTTTAATTAATTATTGAATTATAAGTTGAACTATAATATATTAATTTCAGGTGAACAACAGTGATTAAATATCTTTATGCATTATGGAATTATCACAATAAATCTAGTCACCATCTGTCACCATACAAAGTTACTGACTACGTTCTCTGTACTGTACATTACATCCAGGTGACTTACTTGTTTTGTAACGGGAAGTTTGTACCTCCTAATCACCTTCATCTGTTTCACCTGTTCCCCCCATCTCTCCATTTCCTTCCCCTCTGGCAACCACCAGTTCTAAAAAATACTTATATGTTCAGGTAGGTTCAGTATGAACTGTTTTAAAGGCATGCCAGGTCAGTTTGTTTTCATGTTTTGGCTTAATTGAATGTGTAGTCACACAAGAGTCTTTGCTTCCTGGTGAAATTTTAACACAATTGAATTGAATGTTGAGATTCAGGGTTAGAACACAGTGCAAAGTCGTTAAGATGCTTCATTTTTTATATAACGGCTATTGACAACTTAAATTGACAAACACTTTTGTTTAGAGGCATGTCTTTTCCCCACTTCTCTTATGTGGCGTTTCCTTGTAACAGTTGAAATCTGGGGAGGTAACATATATTTCTCGTTTAGTATGCTTAGTAGGAATTTTGTTTTTGGTAAAAGTGACATATCAGATTTATTCATTCAACAGATATTTGAGTGCCAGACACTGTTATCCTGCTGGGATATAGCAATAAGTAAAAGTCCTGTGGTCATGGAGCTTAACATGGTAGCTGGGAAGTGGTAAGTGCTAAAGAGAAAAATCAGGGTAAAGGTTGGGGAGGAGGTTGTTTTCTATAGGGTGATAAGGGAAGGTTCCTGTGATAAACTGGTATTTGAGCAGAGACCAAAGAAAATGAAAGAGTAAGCCAGAGGGTTATCTGAATAAGAGTATTCCAGGCAGAGGGAATAATTTCAAAGGCCCTGATGTGGGAATATGAATGTTGTGTTCTTGGAGCAACAGAGATCAGTTGGGCTGGAACAGAGTAAGCAAGAAGGAGAATTCTAGGAATGAGCACAGGGCTAGGCTAGGTGTATGGGTGAAGTAGATCATGTAGAGCCTTGCTTTTAAATCAGTGGTGTTGGGACTACTGGCAAGCCATTTGATACCTGGGACAAAATGAATCTAGATTCACCCAACTCAAAATAATATTTGATGATCAGCTATTTAAATGTAAACATTAAAATCCTAAAATGACTAAGAGAAAATGTGCATGTACTTTTTAATATTAGCATGGTGATAGTTCTGAAACCAAGAAGACTAAGAAAAAGTTTCATGTATTTGATTACTTAAAATTAAAAGCTTCTCATGATATAATGTCAGGGCAAACTGGGAAATACTCCCACTACATTGCAACAGAGTTAGTTCCCTTGACGTCCAAAGAGCTTGCAGACGTTAGTAACTAAAAGAAAAGCTAGTAGAAAGATGAGCAAAAGAAATGGAACAAGAAGTTTCCAGAAAAGGAAATAAATGGCCAATAAACAAACACAGAAATATTGTTAGTAAATAAAAAGAAACTAGACCCTGAGCAGAGGACCAGATAAGCCATGCCTGGACTTCTGACCCATGGAAACTGTGAAATAATAAATGTGTGTGTTGTTGTTTTTAAAAACAGTAAACCAGAAGAAGGAAATGTCACATTTTATCAAATTGTCAAAAATTAACAAAATGGGTGATACCCAAAGTTAGTGAGGTATATGAAAACAAATAAACTCCTACATTACATTATTAATAGAAGGAAATTGGTATAATTTCTTTGGAGGGCACTTTGAAAACATCTAACAACGTTTAAAATGCTTGTTCCCTTAAACGTGGCAATATTGCTTCTAGGAATTTATCCTACAGATATACTCAGGGAACAAAAGGGTACATAATGAAAAGTTAAGTCTCCCTACTCCATACTCCTTCTGGTTCCTCTCCCAGGGTAACCACTACTGTCTTCCTTGTTATATGTCCTTTTTGCTCATAATACTAGCATACTAGAAATCAGTTCTACAGTTTGCTTTCTTTTAACTTACTGATCTTGAAGTCTTTGTGTGTCTATGCATAACTTTGCCTCATTCTTTTCCTCATTGATTGCATTGTATTCTATTATGAGAATGAATCACAATTTGTTCTTTTTACTGCAGAAAATTTTGAACATTTATAAAAGTAGAGAGAGTAGTAAAATGAACTATACTGCATATACTTGTCAACCGATTTCACTTGATTATAGTTGATGGCCAATTCTTTTTCACCTATACCTTTCAATCCAGGCATTTGGGATTATTTTGAAACAAATGCCAGGCATCATACCATTTTATCTATTTCAGCACTTATCTTTAAAGATAAGGCTTCTTTTTTTCTTTTTTAAAGATTTTATTGGGGACGGGGAGCAGGACTTTATTGGGGAACAGTGCGTACTTCCAGGACTTTTTTCCAAGTCAAGTTGTTGTCCTTTCAATCTTAGTTGTGGAGGGTGCCGTTCAGCTCCAGGTCCAGTTGTCGTTGCTAGTTGTAGGGGGCGCAGCCCACCATCCCTTGTGGGAGTCGAACTGGCAACATGGTTGAGAGGATGCGCTCCAACCAGCAGCTATCCGGGAGGCAGCTCAAGGTGCCGTGTTCAATCTTAGTTGCAGGGGGCGGAGCCCACCATTTTTTGCGGGACTTGAGGAGTAGAACCGGCAACCTTGTGGTTGAGAGCCCACTGGCCCATGTGGGAATCGAACCGGCAGCCTTCGGAGTTAGGAGCACAGAGCTCCAACCGCCTGAGCCACTGGGCCGGCCCCCTCAAATTTATTTTTAATGTAACAACATGGCTGGACCTAGAGGGTATTATGCTAAGTGAAATAAGGTAGACAAAGAAAGACAAATACCATATGATTTCACTTATATGTGGAATCTAAAGAACAAAATAAACAAAACAGGAATGGACTCATAGATACAGAGAACAAGCTGATGGTTGCCAGATGGGAGGGGGTTGGGGTGCAGAGGGTGAAAAAGGTGAAGGGATTAAGAAGTACAAATTGGTAGTTACAAAATTGTCACAGGGGTGTAAAGTACAACACGGAATATAGTCAATAATATGGTAATTATGTGTAGTGCCAGGTGGGTACCAGACTTATCAGGGGGATCACTTTGTAAATTGTTTAAATGTCTAACCACTATGCTGTACTCCTGAAACTAATATTGAATGTCAATTGTAACTGAAAAATAAAAATTAAAAAAATAAAAAAATTTTTAGTCTAAAATGTACATTACATAAATTTTACCACTTTAACCATTTTTAGGTGTTGTAAGTACATTCGTACTGTCAGGTGACCATCACTACCATCCATCTCCAGAACTCTGATCTTCCAAAACTGAAACTCTATATCCATTAAACACACACTTGCTATTTCTCCCTCCCCTCATCCCCTGACAAACACCATTCTACTTTTTGTCCATGAATTTGATCTCTAGTTACCTTATATAAGTGGGATCATACAATATTTGTCCTTTTGTGTCTGGCTTATTTCACTTAGCATAATGTCTCATGTCAGAATTTCATTCCTTTTTAGGGCTGAATAATATTCCACTATGTATATACCACATTTTGTTTATCAGTTCATCTATCGATGGACATTTGGGTTGTTTGTGTTTCTTGGCTGTTGTGAATAATGCTGTTATAAATATGGGTATAGTAATATCTGTTTGAGACCCTGCTTTAATTTTTGGGAGGTATATACCCAGAAGTGGAATTGTTGGATCATATGGTAATTTTATGCTTAATATTTGGGCAACTGCCATACCGTTTTCCAGTTACGTGTTTTAACACATGTATAGATTTTTGTAACTACCACCAAAAATCAGGATACAGAACAGTTCCATCACAAAAAAACTCCCCTCATGCTTCCCCTTAACGTTCAGTTTTTGTTAGGTAGAAAAGAGCAAAGTTAAATCCTCAGAGAACAAAGAGTAAAGGGGAACCAAGAGTATGTTTAGCTTTAGGGGTCTTTCTGTAGGTGGTATGTGGTAGATTGGTGTGACTGATCTGTGTAGAGTTTTATATAAAGTCTTGGCTCTCTTGCCCCAACTTGGTCAACTCTAAAGGACCGTCCTAGCTTCATTTTAGCTGAGGTCCTATTGGTACTATTTCACAGCTATTTTGTCTGCCCATCTGCTTTCTTCTCTTCAATAGGGGTTTTCCTAGGCACACTCCCTAATAAACACCTTACATACTAACCTCCATCTCAGGATCTGCCAAAGAATCCTGAGAGAACCCGATTTATTGCCCAGTTTTGTTAATTTGCAAAATCTATCAATACAAAGCAAAAAATGAATTAAACTTCAAGAGTATTTTTATTTTACATGTCAGATCCTAGAAAAATTATCACCATTTGGATAGTGCAACTTTTCAGAAACTAGTAGAAATTATTGAACATGCATGCCTTATGTTATTCTTATCCTCTGATCAAAGACAAATATCTTCTAATAGACAAAAAGTTCAGGCTCACTTTTGGCCCAGAGTTTACAAAGCATGCACTGTATTTTTGTTTTATGTGAAAGAGGCTCATTCTAATTTGGTGCTGTTGTTTCCTTTAATAGAGCCACAGAATAAGAGAACTCCAGACTTGCCTGAAGAAGAATCTGTAAAGGAAGAGGTCCAGGAGAATGAAGAAGCAGTCAAAAAGACGCATATAGAAACCACCCCGGAATTTGAGGAGGTTGTGGTATGTTAATTAGATTTAACTCATTTTTTCCATGCCTTCATTCTTTGAAATTGGTCATCCCATCTACCCTTTTTATACACCCAAGGCCTGGAAAGGTAAGAGAAGTTCAAGGTAGAGGAGGAAAATGGAAAATGGAACTGATCTAGGTTTCAGGCATGTAGCTTTAGTTTTTTGGCAGGAAACCTTGACGGGGAGAGGTAGAGCAGTTGGGGAGAATTATTTTTTAAGCAGTATAAAGTATCCCATTTTGAGTACTTTGATCTCAGTGTAAGTTTTTCAAGTTAAGACTGTGGATTTATCTTTTAAAAATGTTTTTATGCTTCTCAGGAACATAAACATAATTTTTTAAAGAATTTAGTTTTATTAAGCAAGTTTAGCTTTTTGTTTATTTAGAGCTTTTTGGGAATTTTTTTTATCTCTTCCATATTTGGTCTAGCTTCTAATACTCTCTTGGAATCCCATATTTAATCATCGTTTTATAGAAAGAAAGGCAGGAACCATAAAATAATGAGTAATTTTTAAAAAAATCCAAATTATTTATGTATATATATATTCTTCAAGAAAAAGGATCTTTTAAATTAATTTTTCTTACTAAGTTTCTGTAATTGGTGAATGAAGGAATGCATAAGAATTGGCAGAATTTAGGGATTGTTGCCTTTTGTGGTCTGAGTTTCATTATTTGATATTTGGTTCATTTTCCAAAAACTTTTCAAATGTTCTCAACAACTCCCAGACAGGGCCTACATAGGTCTCTTCTCATGTAACATACTTTATAATGTGCCTGAATATAGTTAGTATGGCTTGGAGGCCTTAATATATTCATACAGCAATGTTTTTTGAGTACTTATTATGTGCAGGCATTGGTAGGCACTGGGAATGTGATGGTGAGCAAAACAGATACAATTCCTGCCCTTACGGAGCTTATAACCTGGGAACGAAGTAATGCTTTAAACAAATACATTAATGCATACATGTGTGTATGTGTATTCATATATATATTTTTTCACATTCAGTGTAGCTTCTAATGTTCTATTGGAATACCAGAATTAATTATATATACATACTCGTGTGTGCACACGCACACGCACACCTGCACACTCTTCCTTACCCAGTCCATACATATATGTAGATACTACACATACTCACACGTATGTACATACATCCAGCACGAATAAATATAAGAAGATCTATGGCATATTAGAGGAACTGGAGGAAGTCTAGTGTGATTGGAAGAAAAGGGCAAGAGGTGGTAATTGGGAGAGGCCAAATGTTGCAAGAGTAAGTGTGATTTGGTAATTAGATTGGTCTTATTCGTTACTTTTTCTAGGAGGAGACCCCTGATTTTGAAATACACATAACAATGTGTGATGACGATCTACCCACACCTGAGGAAGACTCAGAAACACAACCTGATGAGGAAGAAGAAGAAGAAGAAAAAGTTTCTCCACCAGAGGTGGGAGCTGCCATTAAGATCATCCGGCAGTTAATGGAAAAGTTTAACTTGGATCTGTCAACAGTTACACAGGCCTTCCTAAAAAATAGTGGTGAGCTGGAGGCTACTACCTCCTTTTTAGAATCTGGTCAGAGGGCTGATGGATATCCCATTTGGTCTCGACAGGATGACTTAGATTTACAAAAAGATGATGAGGATACCCGAGATGCATTGATCAAAAAATTTGGTGCTCAGAATGTAGCTCGGAGGATTGAATTTCGAAAGAAATAATTGCAAAGATAATGAGAAAAGAAAAAAGGTATGGCAGATGAAGTGGTAAAAAAATTTGTGACCATTGAACTTCAGAGATTCTTATATTGGAATTGACACTTGTCTTCTGACCAATGCTGTCATTGCTCTGAGTCCTAGATTTTGTAGCCAAGCCGGGTTGGTAGGAGGATAAAAATAAGAGAAATTGGATATATTTAGAGCTGTTCCTGGCAGTATCAGTGTGTTTATGAAAGGAAAGTCTAAACCAGAAAGAGGTTGATCCATGTAGTAGTAATCCTTTTCTGGAACGGAACCCCTGTCATGCTGGTGACAGGAGCTAGTGACCAAGTCAAAGGAGGAAAATTTAGGAGAGGAGACAGGTCTTTGCAGGAACATGAATAAGAAGCCTCCTATCCTTTGGCAGAAGCTCCTCTACATTGTGATAGATTTTAAGTCAAGAATCTAGAAATACGGAAAGATTTTGTTACGAGGCCTTGAACGTGGACTATCCCAAACACTTGTATCCCCCAGTGAGCTTTGATTTCTAAACTGCTTTGAAAACCCCATATTCCCTTAGTTTACTTAATATTTGGGGACCCTGTTCCTTGGTTGTCTTTTCTTCAAGTCCTTGTCAGTCAAGTCGTTAGCACGTATTTTTTTTTGTTTTGTTTTTTTTCTATCTACCACCCAATTTTGTTTAAAATACACACAAAACCCTAGAGAGTCTCAAGAAGAGTCTTACTTGATTACTAGTAATGTGTTTTTATTTATTGCGGATAGCTTTGTGATAAGACTGTGTTAGAGTTAAAGATTAGTGGATTAATTTCTCTTTGTTGTGTTGCTTTTGTTGTTGAAAATAAATAGAAGTTTGTATTTGAGTCTCCAACCAGTATTTTCTTTGATTGTATCACAAAACTGTTTTGGTATAAAATCATAATGGAACTGACATTTTTGCCTCTATTAATTAGATAAATAATCAGTAAAGTGCTTCTATTTTAGAACTAATAGGCCATTTAGAAAGATGCTAGTTCTTCTGGAGGGGGCAAAGAGAGGAACTGCATCAAGGACTATGAAAGATGGCAAAATAAGGTGAACTGCTGAGAGCCAAAGGGGAGGAGAGAAGCCAGTCAGGAACCATCAGGGGTGTAGCAGAAGGTGTCAGTGCCGCTCCCATATTCCCTGGCAGTCACCATTCCCGCACATGCCACCAGTAGGAGTCTTATTGCAAGCACCTGCTTGAGGCCTTCGCTGTCCTTGAAATGCTAAGGAGTGGCTTTCAGCAAATAGTGTGTGGGGATTAGAGGATACATATCCAGCGTCCCTGCTGACCAGAGAAATGACACAACTGAATACGTATTTGAGAATTAACCCCCTGAATGGGATAATGGTTTGCATGCCATCTTTCAGAAGTCTCCAGTAGAAATAAACATAGTTGTCCACAGTGGTAATTGGTTTATAAATGCACCCTGCATAGGCTTCCTTTTCGTCTCACATCCTCACTTCCCTTTTAGTGCATCCTGGAGTCATCAGTTACACACAAATTCTTTCCTTAGAGTCCGCTTCTGGGGGAACCCAGCCTAAATCAAAGTGCTTAACTTCGCTGTTCCTTAGTATGTTGGAAAGGTAAACCACTCCAGTAGTAACTGTAGCTTGCTACAGTAGTAATTCTTAAATGGGGATTGGGAGGAGTTGGGTGGTAGGCATTTGTTTAAAATGTGTTTTTCCTTCTGATAAGACTCTAGGGTGGTAAAGTTACTACAGCTTGTTGGCTTTACAGGGCTGGAAACTCCAGTTTTGTCAAAGCAGGTGCAAAAGGGTCTGATTTATACCCCGACTTCCAAAAGACATGTTTAAACTGAGACACGTACCAACCAATAGTCCTCATAATAAACCATTAACTTTCAAATATCTGGTTTTGTAATTGCTCGGGTCATTTCATCTCTTGGGCTGGGAAATATATGTAGGAAAACAAATCAGAAGTATTTTGGGGAGCACAAATCTAACCAAGGAAAATGCGTTGGATCTTAGTGGTTAATGGCGTTGAGTTATGGCTGCACCAGCTCCAAAGACCAGCTGTTCAAGTGCTGACGTTGGGATACCTCTCCCTTGAGCCTCCAGATTCTTGTTCTTTGGGTTTTCTTTTCTTGATTTCACTAGTCTGGCTCTGTTTTTCTGCTTGTGCCCTGGGAGACATCATTTCTTACTCATTTTAGTTCTTGAGTTCTGGGCCTTCTTCATTGTTCTGCTCCCCCCTTGAAATTTTCTAGGCCTAAATAACTTGTACAACTTCATTAGTGGTAGAAGCATTCCTTTCTGTCTTTCCCTGCAGCAGTGGGCTGTGCTCCTGGTATTCAGTTTTCCTATTACCCCTTTTAAGCAGGGGCAGTTGAGTTAAGTTTAAGCTGCTGCTTGAACTGTTCTGTTCCTCTCTTGGTTTTGGCCTAATGCTGTTTGCTGAATCATATGCTCGCCTATATTAATAAGGTGTATTTAGTTGCATGTAACAGAAAACATAACCTAAAGGACTTGAAACAATAGGGGGATTTATATCTTGTGTATATAACAAGAAGTCCTGAGGTAGGGTAGCTTTAGCTTTCTATTTTTCTGCTCTGCTGTCCTTAGCTTGTCCTGTAGGCTCCTCATCTTATGGTTGAAAGGTGGCTGCTACAGTTCCATGTTGTTGTTCGGTGGGTTCAGGAGACAGGGATGAGACCGACACACAGGATGCAGTTTCAAGATGTAGGAGCAGAGGGCTACAGCTCGCTCAGGCAAGTAGCAGCCACCCTGTAGCCTGCATCGTTTTTATTGTGTTCACACAAGGAATGTGTGACAGTTTTACATAATTCAAAAAGCAACTTTTTTAACGGCAACAGCTGTGTCCTCTTATACTGGGTATCTGATTTGCTTTGCCTAGCCCTTAGAGAGGAAGTCTATGTTCCAAGGATACTCAGAACTGTTTGGAGTCCTGAGCATGGTGTGACCTGTTTGCAGGCCACATTCTCTTGGTAGATCATCAACTTCCATGGCAGGGCACCATCTCCCATATCCTTAGATATCCTCTGCAGTTCCAGTAGCAGAAGAGGGAGGATTTCCTCCAGGTGTCTCCTGTATTGGTGGGCAGCCTTTCTCAGAAGCTCCTGGACTTCTCATTGGCCAGAATTCTGGCACATGCCTCTTCCTAACTTCGTAAATGAAACGGACTTGATGGGTTTAGGTTAATCAAAATCTGTGCTCTATTGGGCTGCAGATTGTGTAACCTTGCCTGGGAATGTGGCCTGAAAGGGGAGGGTGAATATCCAGGGAGTTAAAGGTCTGCTAAAAAGTTCCATCGTACAGGCAAATCCTAGTCAGCTTCTCCAGGAGCAAGAATATTCCACTCAGGAGTGGAACAATAGCATCCTTATCGTCAACTGGACTTAACCTTTTTAAGTTCTTGTCTCGTCTTCCCTGTAACCTTCGTTAGGGTTTTTAATTTGCTCCCTGAGCATATTTTCTTATAGCAAATGCCATTTATGCTTCTGTCAGTAATAATCATTACCTTGAAACTCAACTCTGCATGTCTTCGTGGTCTTTTCCTCTCAGGTTGTATAGTTTCCAGTATAGTTTCCGACAAGGACGGCGTCTCCAGTTCTTTCTTTTGATTTCGTATCTGCAGCTTTCAGTTTTGATAGTTTATTGGCTCAGGGATCTTTCTGGGGAATATATTGGGTGGTTTTCTGAGCTCATTACTCGCCACGTTGGGCTGCCTCAGACATGAGGTCATAAATTTGTGTATGAAGATTTGAAGAGCGCTTTGCAGAGAAGCTTGCTGATGAGTGTTCTGTTTCATGGTTTATGTGTTTAATTGATAGCTGTCATGCACAATGCAGAATAAAGTAAATTGAGTTATTTGCTAACATTTTGAAAGTGGGCAGTAGAAACTTTTTGAAGAGATACTTACAGGTGTTAAAGTAGTCAAACAAGGAAGCCAGTAGACTGAGGTGGCTCTAATGCCTTTGGGAGCCTCATAAACAAACCAAAACCTAAGCCAGAGTCAATGTACTTGAAGCTAAGAAAACGAAATTCAAGAAGAGGAAATTTCGCTGCACCAAGAGGCACACCGGGGGTGTGCACACGGATGAAAGGCCAAGTAAGGGCCCAGCTTAGCGAAGAGAGAGGCCTCGGAAGAAACCAAACGTGCAGACGATTTGAACTTGGAATTCCATCCTCCAGAAGTGCAAAATAAATTTCTGTTGTTTAAGCCGCTCAGTCTGTGCATGGTATCAACATCGTCAAATAATTATATCAGATCTTTTTTGTGTAGATTTGTGCCACTGATAATGCGTGTGTGGTATGTGTGCTACTGATAGGTGTGCATACGTGCATGTGGGTCTTAATTCCCTATGTAATACTAAAAGTACTGTTAATATTAGGAAAAATAACTTCTCCTGAGTATAATTTGACCATAAATATTGATACATATTCTGGCACTTGTGTTTTCGTGTATAAACACCGAGAGAAGCTCACACGTAGTGTACCCAGACACCAGTAAAGATATCTGCTTCACAAGTGTGTTAGTGTCAAACTGGTATGTTTGTAGAGCTGCGTGTGTGTGTGCTGATCTCATTCCGACAACTTCAACATGGAAAGTGAAAAAAGCAAATAAGACAAAACAATGCAAATTTATAAAATGAACAAAGAAGTAATATTTTGCAAGGATATTTTTGTACCAAGGTAAACCCACATACATCTTCATACACCAACATCTATTTTTAGAAACCATTTCAGAAGAAGAGAAAATGAGAATGGTTATTCCAGGTTTTAGGCTAATTTATAATAAAATGAAGAACTTTATGGATACATGAGTGTGTGTGTGTGTGTGTGTATGTGTGTGTGTGTGTGTGTATGTAAGTAAATACAGAGGGTGCCAAAAAATGTATACACATTTTAAGAAAGGAAAACTATTAAAATTGTAATACTCAATATATACCAATAAAAAAATGAATACAAGTCAGATTTGACTTATGTAATTCCAAGAGGTGCTCAAAGTGGTTACCGTCAACGTAATTTTAATAGCCTGAAAATCGGGAATTTACATGAGTTCTTGCCACACAGTTTCCTCATAATTATATATTGATAATTGTTCTGTAGTATACATTCCAATACCTAATGATACCATATAGTTATCATAGTGATCTAATTTCCCAGATTCACTAAAATTGATTTAATTATCCTGTTGAGAGAGTCTGAGCCAGTATATTATTCTCCCATCAGTGAATATACCTAACCAATATTTCTACCACTGGTAAAAGATATAAACAGAGTTTTTGTCCCTTTTATTTTGTTTTTAATGTTATATAATAGGAAAAACCTTCTGGACCTGACATAAGAGAATTACTTGAAAGTGCTGAGCCCAGCTTTTCTCTTTACCTTGACTCTGACAGATACTGAAATAGAAACCTAATGCTTACCTGAATGTTATACTCTGGAATGCCAGTTTCCTTGACCAGCTGTTCCCCAGTAGTTAGTTATATCAGGGTAAGGGTTGTGTTCAAACCATTTTTGGAGGATATCCTTTTGACTCTGGTTGTAAACAATCTTGCCTTGCCATGTTTCTTTTTGTAGTACTCCTGAGGAAGAGAAAATGGGGAGAGGAGTATGAAGGATGTGTTTATGGATTAAAAATTGTGTGAGCATATGTCTTATGTTTATTTCATGTTGAAAGCCTGTAGGTCCAACGATTATTCTGTATTTTTACTTTAGGGATACAGCTAAAGTCATGCTAAATTGGAGACATAGTTTGGATATATATACAATAGAAAAAAAAATGACAGTTTGTGATCTGAGTTACCAAAGGAAGAAGTTACAGAAAATCCACAAAAATTATAGGCAAAGAAAATGGCAAGCAGTAGGAGCTAGGAAAACTAACGGAAGTAAATGATACAAGTAAAGCAAGGAAAAAATTAGGATAACTTTAAATAATAGGATAAATAAAATATACAAAACTGGTACTTTGTGATAAAAATACATTTTGGTAAAATTAAATATAAAATACTAGGTATTCCATTATATATATATGTGTGTGTGTGTATATATATATATACACACACACATATATATATATTCCATAAGAATATATGGAAGATGTATATATATATATACACACACACATATGTATATATGTATATATATGTGTGTGTGTGTATGTATATATATATATATATATATATATATATATATATACACACATCTTCCATATATTCTTACGGAATATATATACATATATATACATCTTCCATATTTTCTTATGGAATATATATATATTCCATAATATATATGTATATGTGTATGTGTGTATATATATATATATATATATATATATATATATACATCTTCACTCAACGTATCAACTTTAAAACTTTTGACAATCCACATATGGGACTCATGGCTGTCATCTTAAATTTGAAATTCCAAGTCTCCAACTTTTAAGCACACATCAACTTCTTGGCACAAAATACCCCTGACTCCAACAATCTGTCTCTCTAATTGTGTTTGTGAATTTAACCTTTATAAACTCTGGCAAGTAAACAAAGCATGTGACATTATCAAAGAAGAGAGCTGAAAAGCAAGATGGTAACTTACCACTTCCAGTGCTGTTCAAATCCATCTTGGGAAGAGGTCCCTGGATTCCACAGAGACAACAAGTAGGCAGCTGAGTAGCTCTTCAAGACACAAGGCTTACCAATGCCCAGGGTGACCCACCAGTTTCTTAAATACCCTTCTATTTAATCCCTTCATTAAATATTTAACACGTTTAGAAGGAAATTTGAAGTAATCAGATTAAGAGTAAGTACAGATTCTACCAGGTAATTTTACATTTATCATATCTTCCCAAATATGACTTAGAATTTGTACTCTCCTATATATATATATTATATATATAATGTTTTAGAACTCCTGCTTCTTAATTCTTTTGGCTTGATGATATGATTTATAATATTATATGGCTATCCTTACTTCACTTTGTATTTTTCCTGTTTTCCAGCTCTTACTGAAACCCATTTCTTTCCATCATTGATAGTAGGGTTTATGTGTCATCTTGGCTACTCTGTACTCCACAGTTATGAAACCCCACTAATATAGTTGTTGCTGTAGAGGTATTTTGTGGTTTGATTGAATTATAGAATCAATTGAAACTGGATGAAAAGGCATATATTCTAGAATCCTCCCTCTAATTACAACATGGGTTAGCAAACAAGTTCTCTTGACCAAGTTAAAATTTTTCTCCTCTGCGAGTGTGTAGATAAGAAGATGTATCTTACATACATGTGTATAAATCTGAACAAGGATTAATAAACACAAATAAGTTTTTGAGGGTTTCTGATAACCTGATATGAGTGCTGATAAACTCATAAATATGCTTCCTAGTCATGAGTATTTAACACATTAAACCACTATCCCCATAACTTAGAAGTTATTGAATGGGGCAACTTGGTTCCCCAACTAGGATACATTTGATGATGTCTATGGATTTTTTTGGTGTCCCAAATGGTAGGAGGGGATGTAGGCAGGGTATCTAGTTGGTAGAGGCCAGGAATGCTGAAAAAAATACCCTATTAGGTACCAGGACAGCTGCTTACAAGAAAGAATTATCTAACCTGACATGATAACAGTGCCAAAGTGTAGAAAACCTGGCACAGTGTTCTCAAAATAGGTATTAACTTGCACATTTTCTCAGTTTCGCTGCTGCTGATTCTAAATGGATATACCACTGACAAACTGGTTCAAAAATTCTTCCTATTATAGGAATCTTACTTGCAATGCCAGGACTCTACAATCCCATAACTTTGTCTCTTGACTGATAATCCAAGGTAGGTCAAATCTTTTCCAGCACCCCTTCAGGGGGCAGTATCACTGTTAGGAGATATTTGGTGTCACAGACAGAACTTACTTGAATTTTTGATTCCACAATACCTGTTTGTTTAACCAGTATTTTCCTGGTTGCAACATCAGGGGATCGGTTCCTGTCAAAGATTTGAACAAGGATGTTTGATTGAGATCTTGTGATGGGTGTCTGGTCTTGTCTGGCTTCTTTTGGTAAGTATTCTAAAGGATGACATAGGAACAAAAGGCGGCTTTTAGGACAGTTTTCACATTTGAACTGGAATCTTTGAAGAAGGTAACGCTGACCACACTCCTGAATGCCCCTGAGGTGACAGCAGAGGAGGATGCTACCATGCTTGGAACAACAGGGCCAAAAGGTCCAGAGCCTTGCTTCCTAAGAATTTGTTATCCCAGCCAACTGCAGGACCATGCTTACATTTCCGACAATAGAGTGCCTAGAACAAGCTATAACTGGCTCCTCAGATAAGGATTTTTTGTGGAGAATTTGGGCACAACACGCAGAATTGTTTCCACTCTCAAAGGGGCCCACTGAAGAAATGCATTTGGACCTGTGAGTTCTTATCTTGAGTCCAAGGCTTATGCTGGTCCTGTCCCTGGGTTCGATCTTTTCCTAAGGACCATCCAGATCGCTATTGTCTGTTTTACTCTGTGGTTTTTAAACCAAATCTAAGTGGGCAAAGAAGAGGTGAAACTCTTGTAACCCAGTGTATAAGCAAATTCCTTATAATAAATGTCTTTAAATATGTCTGTAAGTATATATGTGTGTGGGCGCGTGCGCGCACGCACACACATGTAATTTCACTAGTTCTCTATACGACTTGAGTTCAGAACATTACTGATTCTGTTACTGTGGCTGAACACTAAATGATACAGATGGTACTGGCGATGGTTCTATAAGAACAGACTTTTATAGATACATGTTTGTATGTTTTTATAAATAAATAAGTATGTATATATATATTTGGGTCACCCGACTGGGCAAAGAACAATAAACCATATGAGGTAGTTGCTGAGGTCAAAGCAAATGTGAATTGGTAGTGGAAGAAAATAGTTAATACCAGCTACTACCATGTGACCATTTGCAGAAATGAGGATATACTAGTTATGAGAATCTTGTTATGAATCTGTATATATATTAACAAAGTATTTATTGTTTTCTTCCTGCTGTTACCCCCTAACAATCCAGTATAAGATGTATTGGTAATCGTTAACCTTAAATCACCGTATTTAAGGAGTATCAAAAGAGAAGGATGCACATTACCCAGGATGTTGCATCCTCTTTTGGGGAAAGGATTATTAGCATGTTTCACATTAGCACATTAGGCAGAAATATCACTTTGCTATTTTCTTTTTCTTTCTTTTTTAATTAAAGTTTATTGAGGTGACAATTGTTAGCAAAGTTACATAGATTTCAGGTGTACAATTCCGTAATACATCATCTATATATTACATTGTGTGTTCACCACTCAGAATTAGTTCTCTTTCCATCACCATGTATTTGATCCCCTTTATGTTATTTTCTTTATTTGGAAATTATTTGTGGTTTCAGGTGAGGTGCATAGTTTATAGGTTGACAAGATGTGGACAGAAATGGTCTATTGTATGTGTTAATATGACTGAACTACAGCCCCTAGTTATTCAAACACTCATCTAGGGTTTCTGTGAAGGTATTGTGTAGGTGTGATTAGAGTCCATAATCACTGGTTTTAACTACGGGAGATTATCATGTATAATCAGGGTGAGCCTGAGTTAATCAACTGGAAGGCCAAAAGGAGAGGGGAGGCTTTCCTGAGAGGAAGTTCTGCCTGTTGATAGATATTTCAGCTCTTGCTCAAGAGTTCAGCCTTTATTATGAATTTCAGACTTGTCTAGCCAGTCTCCACAGTCACATAAGCCAATTCCTTTCAATAAATCTCTACATATATACTGATTCTGTTTCTTTGGTTGAAAGGTTGAACTCTGCCCGACACAATCACCAAATTATTTATTTTGAAATGATGACATTAATAGGAAATAAGTACATATGTGAATTTGTCTTGGAGACAAGCAATGGGTGATGGAAAACTTTATTGAATTCTAGAAAGATGGCAACTCACGTTATGCCATTGTAAATTTTTTGGTAATGTCAGCTGTGAAAATCTGGAAGGCAGAAAATGGGACAAACACTCTTGTGCACTGACTGAAGGATAACAAAATTCCTTTATCATGACTCATATACTCTTGGCCACTATTGCCTGGAAACATCTAAAAAGAAATGAGGTCAGTAAGGAAAGTGTTAATAAAGGCATACTCTATTACTATTTAAAAAAAAAAAAAGAGAAAGGAATGTGTTGCTTAACAGGAAGAAGGGAAAGGGATAGAAATAATACATAAATTACTAGGTAAATTTTTTATACTAATTTAAATGAAGAAATAAACACTTGGAGACACACTTTCTAACAAAAATTTTGCACATAGTTAAGAAAAGCAAAAATCAAACCTGAATTGTGGATTATAATCTTTGGTTTAAAACAATGATTACATTAAAACTTCTACCAACAAATCATTCCTCTATTATTTAGGAAAGCATTCCTGTAAACTTCCACAGGAAAAAAGAATAGTGTGCTTTTTTGCAACAGACAACTGATAAGCTAAAGATATTTCAGTTAAGATGAGAGAGAAATTAGGCATAATGAATTAGGGGATGCGCTAATGACACCTGGAAATAAATGCAATCAGATAGGTTTATTGGTCGTTCTTTGTGTGTATTTTCCTTTGTCAGCATAATGTGTATGCTATTACCAGAAAATCCACGTGCTTTAACTAAAAGAAACTTAATTTTTTTTCGATAAAAACAATATTTTGTGTGTTCCATCATCTCAGATGATATCCAGATCGTGAAACCCCGTAAAAGCTATAGTCTCTGCTGATGCTCCTGCAAATCAGGCCAAGCAAGGGACATCCAAGGATCTGGTCTGTACTTCATCCAGGAAGCAGAAATTGACCTACTAAGGGGGGAGAGCATCCTTGTTAAAGAGACCTTTACCTCAAAATATCTCCCCAGCTGAAGCTTGCTATGTTGCAATGGGTGCAGTGTCCCTCCTCTTTTTCCATATCATGAGGGGATGTTTATTACATGGATTTAGTCTCTGTTCCAACTGGCTCATAGCGTGGGCATTGTTCTTTGAAAAATTGGTGAAGAAGAGTTGTATCTGGATCTTCCAGTTGCTTTGAGTATGAATGGAGGCTTTGGGCTTAGAAAATCTTTCATATTGTGCCTGGTGGAAAAGGGTAAGATTTGTGTATGTTAGGGATGGAAGCTAATAATTTTGACCTAATAGATGGACAGTACATTTTATGGAGCCAGATATTTCATGCCTATCCTCATGGCACCAGTCCGGTCAGGCCATGTCTTCCCAAGGGATTATACTTTCCATATTATTGATTTCAGTCTTTGCTTGTCATTTCTTTCAGCCAGTGAACTATTAATGAATTTAATGAGACAGTGTGAGCCATCTTAGCAGAATCCTCCATCTTTTTGGGTCATTGTTCTTTTCTCACTACCATGAACCTTCTCTGTCCTAGGTAATGATTTCATTAACCTTAATCCCATTAATCCCAGAAGGATGTGTGAGAAATAGTCATTCCACTGCTTAAAGACAGGGATGCTTCTGAGAAATGTATCCTTAGGTGATTTCATCATTGTGTGAATATCAGAGTGTGCACTTCCACAAATGTAGATGGTAGAGCCTACTACACATCAAGACTATATGCTGTACCACTATCTACATGCAGTCTGTTGTTGACCAAAATGTAGGCTTTTGTTGAGGTAAGGCATTAGTGTTTGGATTTCATTTATTACCATGATGTAATTGAGATTCAGGTGATGGATATACAAATTTGCTTTTTGTATCTTTAAGCTCTATGACCAGAGTTAAGTCTTTGTTTTTAAACAGTTATCTGAACATTCCCATAAACCCATTTTATAATTTTTATAGCCTTCCCTCCGCCTTTTTTAACTGAAGTAAATTTTTTTTGTGAGATCAGAAGGGCATGAAATCTATATTTAAAATGAAAAGTCCCAAGAGACTGTCCTGGTCTCGAGTGTGAAGCCTAAGGGCGGGTACCAGCAGGACAAGATCCATCATGTTGGTCCTGGGAAGACGTTTGCTCAGCTGGTCACTCGAGGTGCAGAAAATGAATCTCCCTGGACTTGAAATACTCAGAATGTTGTCTACATGTGGAAGAAAAGAGGGGCTCTATACAAGTGTTTTCTTCGTCCCGGAGAAGACTTTTATTTGTATTTCAGGAAGGAAGGCTACAAAGGGGTAAACAAAGACTTTTCTGGATTTAGATATTCAGATTCTATTTGTTTATTAAAAAATGGAGACAAATGGGGCAGCTGCTCTCCTGGGTGCTCTGCTCATCCACCATCCATCACCTGTCCATAGCTCCTCTGTGTTGTACTTCTGGCCCACGATGCAGGACAGGAGAGCATACCAAGCTGAGCAGCACTCCCCTCAGTATGATGGGGTGTGGCTGGTGGCAGGACTTTCTGAGCAAGGGCAGCTTCACCTACTGCTCCAACTCACCTTTATGGATACTGTCAACAAACAAAGCTTAGATGGACAGAGCGTGGAGTCCACTGTTCCTATAATGAGAGTGATAAGTAGCTTGCATGGCCCAACTCCTATAGAAGGTGAGATGGAGAGGGAGGGCACTCCAGCCAGAATTCTCCCGATAGCCCCGCCCCAGTCTGCAGGACCCTTTTGAGGAGCCACCGGCTGCTGAGGTCCTTGCTATTGCCTCCAGTCTTCCGTGGTTTCACAGTTGTGGCCCTTGCAGAAGGACCTCATTATGGGATTTTCATTTGTGCCACGTGATTTGGGGTGAGTTCATAGAAAACTGACATTTTCTCTGATTGCGTGCTGTCATGAAACAGGGATAATTCTATGAATGGTATTTTAATAAATCTTATCTGTAGGGAGGGAAAATTTGAGCAAGGCTAGAGATTAATTGTAAAGGAGTAGCAGTCACTCAATTGGTCAGGAGAGAGGATGGTTGGTATTTTGTGGTTTAGACGCTGTTCCAATTTTTCTGTGTTCAGACAGGATCACAAAGTAATCTTGTTTGTGTCTCGATCCATCATGGTCACGGAGTGGACTTGTTTGTTGTTGATAGTCTGTAAAAACATTTATGTTCTCAGAAGAACATCAAGATACTTGTATAACTGAGGCTACCAGGCCAGCTCCTGGATCTCAAATGTGGCTTTTCTCTTTCTTGTACTTCTCACTGAGAAGTAGGAGCAAGAGGTGATCTGGAGAGTTGCAGCCTGTCTGCTGGGTCCCTCATGGTGTCTGTTTTCAAATTGGGCCTACGTTAAAGATAGAAGGGAAAGAAAAGCATTGTCAGAATATGCTGGAGCCATGATGAGCCTGATGAGGGGCCTGTGCTGGTGGCATCCAGGACCCTCAGCAAAGGGAAGAGCCAGTGTCCAGGCAGCCGGGGAGCACCGGGCCATTCCCCTGAGAACCACCTCCTGTCCATTTTCTCCTGCTGTCTGATCCCTCTTTACCTTCCCTCCCTCCACCAGGAACAACTGTCACTTTCCTTCCTTCTCTCCAATTCTCCTCCATCTATTGCCACCCCCTCCCACTCTCAGTCCTAGAAAATGCTTCAATGTCAGCCCCACAGGGCTTAGGGCTGGGGAGTGCTGAGGCTCCCTCACTGCCAGATACCAACTTGGAGAGGGTGAAGGAGAAGTCACCCCACATTCGTGTGCCACAGTGCAGATCCAATAGCACATCTGAGAATGTTCCAAAGAGATAGTGGAACTGATACGAAATAGAAATTTCTTTCATGGAAAGCATTTTGCCTAAAATATTCACAGCTCTGAAAAAGTACTTCAATTCATGAAAAATAAAAATATTTTGGCACTTGTACTGAAAATAAATAGTTAAATCATTCATGATTTAACAGAATGAAATGACATTCTGTGTACTGGTCCCACAGGGGTGTGTGTGCGCGTGCATGTGAGTGCGTGTGTGCTCACGTTCCTTTGATAAACTTTGGATGACAAGTTCACTATTGAGTCATTCTCGCCTGCGTACAGTGAACTGACTCTCTTAGAGACACATTTCCTCATGGGTTTACAGTGCATTTTCTTAAAACAAGTCTTGCCCATTCTTTTTGGGGATGTGAGGGATTTTTTTCTCCTCCAGGAGGGCACACCTTCTTTCTATTTCTCAGCTTTTATTCTCAGCTCTTTACTTAAGGAGAAGAATGACAAGGAAAGATATTGGTAATTACTGAATGTTAGTGTGTGAGACCTCCTTCAACTGATGGATAAATAAAACGTGGCTCATCTATGCAATGCAATATTATTCAGACAATCTAAATGAATGAAATACATGCTATAACATGGATGAATCTTGAAATCATTATGTTGCGTGAAAGAAGCCCAGGCACAAAAGGCCACATAGTTTGATCCCATTTATATGAAAAGTGCAGAACGGACATATCCATAGTGAAAGTAGGTTAGTAGTTTCTAGGGACTGGGAAGAGGGAGAATGGGAACTGACTGCTGATTGACAGGGGATTTATCTTTAGAGATGATGAAAACTTTCTAAAATTATCTGATGTTGTTGGTTGCACAACTCTTTTAATATACTAAAAACTACTGGATTGTGCACACCCTGAAAGGATAAATTTTATAGTAAATAAATTATATCTCAATACAACTTATAAAAAAGAGAATAACTTATAAAAAGATAGTATAATGGAAAGGGTCATGAAATATTCCGTCACCTGGATAAGTGAATGTGCAGAGGAAACTTTCCAAAAACAATGAACATTGCAAAATTGTTTAAAATGAAAGTGTAAATTAAAGAGTCACATACTATTGTGAAATCTAATGCTATTAGTATTAACACTTGTCAATGTACTAAATTGACAGACCACATATTTTGGATTCAAATAGTGTAGTTGACTATAACTTGAATATTTATATAAAGTATCTTTGATAAGAAAAAAATTTAAGTATGCATTTAATTTTGTGAATAACTTCAATTTTTCAAATGAAGATATTAGCAAATATTGGACATTTCAAAAGCATAGAATGAATAATATCTGATTATGTTGAAAATGAAAGGAAATTAAAACAACTCAAAAGCATCCATTCATGTTCAAATATTCACTTTATTCTGTCAAACAGAAAATGACATCAATAAAAGGAGTATCTATTTATTGGAAAAGATATTGCATATGATTCTATATGAGTATTAATGATAAACTTAGAAAGTATATTAATCACTAATATTTGTAATATTTTTTATTCAAAATGAAATTTCTATTCGTTAACATTTTATTGATACTACATACTTATACTGATAAAATAGAATTATTTTATTAATAATTATTTCATAAATCAATATTAATAATATAAGCCCAGATAATATGTTAATAAAATTGGAATTTACAATGTTTACCATTAGAACACTCAATTATAATTAATGTTTAATATTTTTATTAATTATTCTATCATTAAAATTGTAATTATTCTATCGTTTAAAGTTACCCTTCTATTTTAGATGCTTTAACATCATTCTGGTTTTCCACGATCTTCATGCCACTTTACTCTTTTTCTTTTTCATGCTACTTTACTCTTGATTCTCAGACTTGATAAAGATCAACAGGTCCCTGAGTCCTGCTGTTCTAAAATCTGGGGCCTCTCGCTGTCTGGGTGCCGCAGGAAAAAATATAAGTAGATTTTCCTATCAATCATATTTTAATTCTAGTATTCAAATTAAGTTCAAAATGAAGTGTGAAATTCCCAAGAATACAAACTTTATGAAATACAATGGAAATGGGCACATATGAAATATATTTCTTCTCATTCGATCCTGGGATCCTTTTCGGAACTGTTTCATATACGTGTGATCATGACGCACCAGCAACATTTCCGGTGAATAAATTGGTTAAGCCCCATGGCTAGCATGCTAATGACATGGGAGACAATGAGAGACCCCAGGGTGTAAATAGTACTGAGATTAAAACCTAGAAAACTTGACAGAAGTAGCCAGAACCTTCACAGTGGTATTCAGACTTTAAGATTTCCTTGACTACCAACCTTTATGTCCTATCAGATCTTCTTACCTCTAACCTTGCAACCATCATAGCACACTTCATTGTCCATTGCTGAGAAATAAGCTAGTGTAGCACATTCTTCACATTCCTTAGAATGTAACATACTATATATGAGTATGAATAAATATATATGCATTTATATTTATTTATAGAACACTTATAGACGTGTATATCCTAATAATGTTTTTCTGTTATTTTGTCTAAAAAAAACACCACTTGCCTTTCTGAAACCTGAAGTGTCCTAAATATTCTATCACTTGCAAGAAATATAAAGCATATCGTTTATCCAATAATCAGGCCTCAATTCTAAAACCTCTCCTCTTTTCTAATATTGTCCCTTAATTATTCATGCATCTCCCAGTCCACTGAGGAAGTACAAAAGTGTTATTAAAGAGATCCTATCTGCTGAAACTCAGATTCCATATTTTTTTTTGAGGCCCCTTGGTTAATTCGATATTTAATTAACAGAAAAAAGATTCTTTTTTTTTTTTTTTAGAACAAACCATGAATCATGCTGAACAGTTTTCAATTTACTATGGAATGCATATTCATTTGCTACATGCCTTTCCCTCAAATATAATTCTACGATAGCCCTAAGTTGGATTCAACATAATTTCAAAATTCATAAACTTACGCCTACTACATCAAGAGGAATAAAAACTAAAGTTATAAAGAATGATACATTTGCAAATAGGACTGAAAAAAGAGATTGGTGGACACAGTGCCCAGATCTTTGCTGGGAGGGCTTGTCCTGGACACCATTAGGTCACTTAAGCACATTTGATATTGAGGGACATTCAGGTAAATCAATACTCAGCGATACGTCCAGGGATCAGGTCTCATTTTGGGTCACGTCATGGGCACAGAGGGTTGGGTCAGGTCCAGCCGACATGAACGGTGCAGGCTGTATCGGGAAGCCTCCAGGCAGAGACTGTTCTAGAACATCACCTAGAATGACAATACATCAACTGATGGAGACCCCGTATACTTGGGTTAATTGGGGACATGTCCGTCAATCTCCAAAGCATTTACAATTCAACATGATCAAAGAAAAACTACAGTCATATGATCAGGCAAAGTGTCACCATACAGCTAAAACCTCACAATGCTTCTTTGGCTGTGGGAGGAGGGTACTTCTCTGGGCTATTTCCCTCCAAATAACAACTGTGTGGTTTGTCTTCAGAAACAAATAAACCGACTAAAAGACATTTTGGGAATTTTTTTATGTAGAATAGTAGTGTCATTCACCCATGGCCAAGGTCAGAGACTTCTACTACTTTATGCCCATCTCCACAAGACTGGGAGGTAGTCTGTATTCCATTAACTTGAGCAACAGAATACATTTACTCCTGGATCCCATGTCATTGAGACCAGCCATTAGTGACCTTAGGGTCATTGCGAAGGTGTCCTGCTGTAGCCCAGCTGGTGTAGATTGTTGTCTCTGTCAGTGACTTGCTACGACCCGGGCACTGACAATGCTGTGAGGATAGAAGGGCAGCTGCATGCCCACAACCTTGCTTAAGTCTCACCGCAGTTCCGCAGTGGTGAGAGGTAAATGATCCCAGGAGATGTAGGGGTTTCCAAGATCCAATCACGGCAGGCTGGTCCTCAACAGTGGCTCTGTCCTGGTGGAAGGCAGAATTCTAAACTGTTGTTGGATGTCAGCTCCAACTGTCACTGGGTTGGCCAATCAGTGGCTGAAGATTGAGATGGTAACTTGGGAGCAGGGGGAGGGTTGACAGTTGGCTGAGGTCCTTTCCATTCCCAGGACAAGACTTGTGATGGAGAGGGAGAGGTGAAGGACATTAGAACAGAGAAGGGAATCAGGGGTCCTCAAAAATATTTTCACCATTATAATTTTGCCTTGGGCTGGCAGAAGAGTTCTGGGTGTGGAGTTTTAGCCTGAGGAGGGTGAAGCATCTTGTAGTCTCAGGGTTAAATTAAATCTGAGTTCAGATTCCTTCTTATGCATCCCAATGACTTCATTTCATCTACATTCTCCTCACTGAAGTGTGCACCATTAAAGGCTGATTCTGAGAGATGCTATTCAGGGTTACGATGGGTCAGCAGGGGTTGGGTGCCATTGGAAAAACACTGCGAAACTGGGTTGCTTCCGGAGGAGAACTCCCAGTCTGTAGTGGTTTTCTTTGTGCCGAGCTTGATTCTGAGGCTGAAAGCTGGTGGTGGCCAAATGGTCAGGACTCCTTGGAGCTTTTTACACAATAAATATGTGATGACTACTAAAGGAAGTAATGCTCGGCCGATAAAAGGTTTTACAGACTACTTTCTTTTTGAGTCCCAAAAAACTTAGTTGACTATATTACTCTTATAACTAGAGTCAATTCAGCTCTTGGCACACAGAAGCAAATTTTGTGTTTCAAATCTCTCTAATTGTAAAATCATTTATGATAAACTCTCAATAGTCATGGGACCTTAATAAACATCCATCACCAAAATACTGTCCTTATGGTCTAGATAAAGAGGAAAAGGAAAAAGGCACCCACCAAATTTTCTTCCAAATGAGATCCATTTATGAAGCACTATCTTAGAAATTATAATTCTATTGAGCTTCAATTTGAGCAAAACTTGAGCAAATGTACAATCACTTAGCAACAGTAGTAAAAACAATTGCAAGAAAGTCCAATACTCCATAAAAGAGAGAAAAAATATTCCAGTTTCTAGATTAAATTATAATGACAAAAATACTTTCTCTGTACTACCTGGAATAATATAGAAACAAATTACTATTAGAATTCATATTTTGCATAATGAACATTTATAAAACACCATCCTAAACATTATAATCCTATTAATTCTCCTTTTGAGATATTGTGCAATCACTGAAATAGCAGGAAAGCAAAGAAAAATCAAAATTATTTCAAGAAGAAAGCCAAAGTTCTTGCTGTGTTTCTGATTATTTTAGTGACCTTGTTACAAGAACAAAGATACTGTCATTATACCACCTACAAATAGAATAACATAGAAACAGTTAATTTGGAGTGTCACATTGCATAATCTATGGTTTTACAGCACTCTCTAAGAATTAAATCCTATCAATTTTCCACATGGAGGGGTCTGTATAAAGCTCTGCGGGTCACCAATAGCCAGGAGTGAGGCGGAAACACTGTGAACTTAAAAAGAGACTCACTCTAATGTTGGTGATAGCAGATGGCGACATAAATTAGTGAATGGAAGTGTTCAGAGCAGGGCAGTTGTGGAGGAATCACGCACGGAGATTTATCTGTTATTATTTCAGGGAAGTCTCCAAATGTTTCTGTATTCTAATATTACCTAAGGTACTCAAGTCACATTTATTTCAATAGTAAGCTCTAAAAATTTTGTCAATGTACAGAAAGTATCCCCTTGGGGTCTAACTGGGATTGCACGTGTTAGTGATCTTTTCAGCATTTTTCTACCACTCACAATAAGCCAGAAATGACCCCTCCACCCTTGGTTTCTCTCACCTCAGAGGCAGTGCTTGCTGTTTGGCACTCAAAGTTTTCTGTGGAACCGCTCTTCTCCCATGTGCTCATGGATGGTCAAATTGGTCCCTGAAAGGAATCTCATATGCTTCCAACCTGCACGCACTTGGCCTCGGCCGTTATTTATTCATGACTGCTGTTTCCTCCTCCTGAGTGAATGATGCTTACCTCGTACTCTTAACACTGTGAAGTAGTCTACAAGGTAAACACAGTTTAAACACAGGAAACATTTTTTTTTAGAGTTGGAAGTGAATGGGATTTGAGGGTAGAGGTCCCAGATTTAATGCCAGGTGTGCCATCAGCTTCGTTTATGATGATATAAAGAGCAGCTTATGTGAAGGGTTTACCATGTGCCAAGAGTTTTACATAAATTCATCTCAGTTAGCCTGCACAATAAATCTCATCTGTGCTACAGTTGAGGAAGTTGAGGAATGAAGACTTAAGTAACATGTCCCAAGTATCCAGCTAGTAAGGTGTAAAGGTGAGACTAGTCCCCAGGCAATCTGGCTTCAGAACCTGAGCTGTCAAACAACTGTGAATATTGCACCTGCTGGAGTTTCTTTGAACCTTGGTTTCCTCACTTATGCATGTAATCCTTTCCTTCTGGGATAGCCTCAGGGAGGTTAAATGAGATAACCAAAAACCTGGTGTGAGGGCAATATGCCTGGATCAGGACAACTACCACCTTGTCACAGGAGCACGGATTTGAGTCTCAATGTGATTTGGAGGTCGTGGGGGACTTTGGGCAGCTTGGCCTCATGATCGCCTTTAGGGTTTTGAAATGTTTCCATTGACTGTACATTTGTAAAGGTGAGATAGTTTGGGCAGCGGAGGGTTGACTGCTGGCCTCTGAGGTCCTATCCAAGCCCAGATCCAGGCTTTTGATGGGGCAGAGTGGTGCAGCACACAGGACAG
Source organism: Rhinolophus sinicus (assembly GCF_036562045.2). Taxonomy (NCBI): domain Eukaryota; kingdom Metazoa; phylum Chordata; class Mammalia; order Chiroptera; family Rhinolophidae; genus Rhinolophus; species Rhinolophus sinicus. Next base: position 27,409,174 of record NC_133760.1, on the reverse strand, counting down.
GGACCAGGAAGAGAATCAGGGGTCCTGAAAAATTTTTGTCATTTTCATAATTTCGTCTGGGGTACGTGCTGGGTGAAGAGTGGCTGGATTTGACCCGTGAACCCAGTCAGGCCCCTCCCCCCACCCTGGGGCACCTATCAGAGTCAATGTTTAGGTTGACTCTCAGTCAACACCCCAAGGAGTTTAAGAGGTTGAAACAGTTGTGGCTTCAGGGTTAAATCTGATTCACATTCACAGCAGGAACAAAATAATCCACAATCCTAAACATTGTAATCCGCTCTGGTCTCTTTTTGAGATGGTGTGTAATCACTTTATGTAATGGCAATAGAATCAATAGAGGAAAAAAAAATCAAAATTATCTGAAAAGAAAGTCAAAATAAAATATTTGCTGGTTCCCTGGATTATTTTAGAAGACTTGTTAAAAGCAAACAATAAACTAATTACGCTACTTACCCTTCTATTTTAGATGCTTTAACATCATTCTGGTTTTCCACGATCTTCATGCCACTTTACTCTTTTTTTTTTTCATGCTACTTTACTCTTGATTCTCAGACTTGATAAAGATCAACAGGTCCCTGAGTCCTGCTGTTCTAAAATCTGGGGCCTCTCGCTTGTCTGGGTGCCGCAGGAAAAAATATAAGTAGATTTTCCTATCAATCATATTTTAATTCTAGTATTCAAATTAAGTTCAAAATGAAGTGTGAAATTCCCAAGAATACAAACTTTATGAAATACAATGGAAATGGGCACATATGAAATATATTTCTTCTCATTCGATCCTGGGATCCTTTTCGGAACTGTTTCATATACGTGTGATCATGACGCACCAGCAACATTTCCGGTGAATAAATTGGTTAAGCCCCATGGCTAGCATGCTAATGACATGGGAGACAATGAGAGACCCCAGGGTGTAAATAGTACTGAGATTAAAACCTAGAAAACTTGACAGAAGTAGCCAGAACCTTCACAGTGGTATTCAGACTTTAAGATTTCCTTGACTACCAACCTTTATGTCCTATCAGATCTTCTTACCTCTAACCTTGCAACCATCATAGCACACTTCATTGTCCATTGATGAGAAATAAGCTAGTGTAGCACATTCTTCACATTCCTTAGAATGTAACATACTATATATGAGTATGAATAAATATATATGCATTTATATTTATTTATAGAACACTTATAGACGTGTATATCCTAATAATGTTTTTCTGTTATTTTGTCTAAAAAAAACACCACTTGCCTTTCTGAAACCTGAAGTGTCCTAAATATTCTATCACTTGCAAGAAATATAAAGCATATCGTTTATCCAATAATCAGGCCTCAATTCTAAAACCTCTCCTCTTTTCTAATATTGTCCCTTAATTATTCATGCATCTCCCAGTCCACTGAGGAAGTACAAAAGTGTTATTAAAGAGATCCTATCTGCTGAAACTCAGATTCCATATTTTTTTTTGAGGCCCCTTGGTTAATTCGATATTTAATTAACAGAAAAAAGATTCTTTTTTTTTTTTTTTTTTTTAGAACAAACCATGAATCATGCTGAACAGTTTTCAATTTACTATGGAATGCATATTCATTTGCTACATGCCTTTTCCCTCAAATATAATTCTACGATAGCCCTAAGTTGGATTCAACATAATTTCAAAATTCATAAACTTACGCCTACTACATCAAGAGGAATAAAAACTAAAGTTATAAAGAATGATACATTTGCAAATAGGACTGAAAAAAGAGATTGGTGGACACAGTGCCCAGATCTTTGCTGGGAGGGCTTGTCCTGGACACCATTAGGTCACTTAAGCACATTTGATATTGAGGGACATTCAGGTAAATCAATACTCAGTGATACGTCCAGGGATCAGGTCTCATTTTGGGTCACGTCATGGGCACAGAGGGTTGGGTCAGGTCCAGCCGACATGAACGGTGCAGGCTGTATCGGGAAGCCTCCAGGCAGAGACTGTTCTAGAACATCACCTAGAATGACAATACATCAACTGATGGAGACCCGTATACTTGGGTTAATTGGGGACATGTCCGTCAATCTCCAAAGCATTTACAATTCAACATGATCAAAGAAAAACTACAGTCATATGATCAGGCAAAGTGTCACCATACAGCTAAAACCTCACAATGCTTCTTTGGCTGTGGGAGGAGGGTACTTCTCTGGGCTATTTCCCTCCAAATAACAACTGTGTGGTTTGTCTTCAGAAACAAATAAACCGACTAAAAGACATTTTGGGAATTTTTTTATGTAGAATAGTAGTGTCATTCACCCATGGCCAAGGTCAGAGACTTCTACTACTTTATGCCCATCTCCACAAGACTGGGAGGTAGTCTGTATTCCATTAACTTGAGCAACAGAATACATTTACTCCTGGATCCCATGTCATTGAGACCAGCCATTAGTGACCTTAGGGTCATTGCGAAGGTGTCCTGTTGTAGCCCAGTTGGTGTAGATTGTTGTCTCTGTCAGTGACTTGTTACGACCCGGGCACTGACAATGCTGTGAGGATAGAAGGGCAGCTGCATGCCCACAACCTTGCTTAAGTCTCACCGCAGTTCCGCAGTGGTGAGAGGTAAATGATCCCAGGAGATGTAGGGGTTTCCAAGATCCAATCGCGGCAGGCTGGTCCTCAACAGTGGCTCTGTCCTGGTGGAAGGCAGAATTCTAAACTGTTGTTGGATGTCAGCTCCAACTGTCACTGGGTTGGCCAATCAGTGGCTGAAGATTGAGATGGTAACTTGGGAGCAGGGGGAGGGTTGACAGTTGGCTGAGGTCCTTTCCATTCCCAGGACAAGACTTGTGATGGAGAGGGAGAGGTGAAGGACATTAGAACAGAGAAGGGAATCAGGGGTCCTCAAAAATATTTTCACCATTATAATTTTGCCTTGGGCTGGCAGAAGAGTTCTGGGTGTGGAGTTTTAGCCTGAGGAGGGTGAAGCATCTTGTAGTCTCAGGGTTAAATTAAATCTGAGTTCAGATTCCTTCTTATGCATCCCAATGACTTCATTTCATCTACATTCTCCTCACTGAAGTGTGCACCATTAAAGGCTGATTCTGAGAGATGCTATTCAGGGTTACGATGGGTCAGCAGGGGTTGGGTGCCATTGGAAAAACACTGCGAAACTGGGTTGCTTCCGGAGGAGAACTCCCAGTCTGTAGTGGTTTTCTTTGTGCCGAGCTTGATTCTGAGGCTGAAAGCTGGTGGTGGCCAAATGGTCAGGACTCCTTGGAGCTTTTTACACAATAAATATGTGATGACTACTAAAGGAAGTAATGCTCGGCCGATAAAAGGTTTTACAGACTACTTTCTTTTTGAGTCCCAAAAAACTTAGTTGACTATATTACTCTTATAACTAGAGTCAATTCAGCTCTTGGCACACAGAAGCAAATTTTGTGTTTCAAATCTCTCTAATTGTAAAATCATTTATGATAAACTCTCAATAGTCATGGGACCTTAATAAACATCCATCACCAAAATACTGTCCTTATGGTCTAGATAAAGAGGAAAAGGAAAAAAGGCACCCACCAAATTTTCTTCCAAATGAGATCCATTTATGAAGCACTATCTTAGAAATTATAATTCTATTGAGCTTCAATTTGAGCAAAACTTGAGCAAATGTACAATCACTTAGCAACAGTAGTAAAAACAATTGCAAGAAAGTCCAATACTCCATAAAAGAGAGAAAAAATATTCCAGTTTCTAGATTAAATTATAATGACAAAAATACTTTCTCTGTACTACCTGGAATAATATAGAAACAAATTACTATTAGAATTCATATTTTGCATAATGAACATTTATAAAACACCATCCTAAACATTATAATCCTATTAATTCTCCTTTTGAGATATTGTGCAATCACTGAAATAGCAGGAAAGCAAAGAAAAATCAAAATTATTTCAAGAAGAAAGCCAAAGTTCTTGCTGTGTTTCTGATTATTTTAGTGACCTTGTTACAAGAACAAAGATACTGTCATTATACCACCTACAAATAGAATAACATAGAAACAGTTAATTTGGAGTGTCACATTGCATAATCTATGGTTTTACAGCACTCTCTAAGAATTAAATCCTATCAATTTTCCACACAGAGGGGTCTGTATAAAGCTCTGCGGGTCACCAATAGCCAGGAGTGAGGCAGAAACACTGTGAACTTAAAAAGAGACTCACTCTAATGTTGGTGATAGCAGATGGCGACATAAATTAGTGAATGGAAGTGTTCAGAGCAGGGCAGTTGTGGAGGAATCACGCACGGAGATTTATCTGTTATTATTTCAGGGAAGTCTCCAAATGTTTCTGTATTCTAATATTACCTAAGGTACTCAAGTCACATTTATTTCAATAGTAAGCTCTAAAAATTTTGTCAATGTACAGAAAGTATCCCCTTGGGGTCTAACTGGGATTGCACGTGTTAGTGATCTTTTCAGCATTTTTCTACCACTCACAATAAGCCAGAAATGACCCCTCCACCCTTGGTTTCTCTCACCTCAGAGGCAGTGCTTGCTGTTTGGCACTCAAAGTTTTCTGTGGAACCGCTCTTCTCCCATGTGCTCATGGATGGTCAAATTGGTCCCTGAAAGGAATCTCATATGCTTCCAACCTGCACGCACTTGGCCTCGGCCGTTATTTATTCATGACTGCTGTTTCCTCCTCCTGAGTGAATGATGCTTACCATTTCCTTCCAGGAAATGTCCTCGTACTCTTAACACTGTGAAGTAGTCTACAAGGCAAACACAGTTTAAACACAGGAAACATTTTTTTTTAGAGTTGGAAGTGAATGGGATTTGAGGGTAGAGGTCCCAGATTTAATGCCAGGTGTGCCATCAGCTTCGTTTATGATGATATAAAGAGCAGCTTATGTGAAGGGTTTACCATGTGCCAAGAGTTTTACATAAATTCATCTCGGTTAGCCTGCACAATAAATCTCATCTGTGCTACAGTAGAGGAAGTTGAGGAATGAAGACTTAAGTAACATGTCCCAAGTATCCAGCTAGTAAGGTGTAAAGGTGAGACTAGTCCCCAGGCAATCTGGCTTCAGAACCTGAGCTGTCAAACAACTGTGAATATTGCACCTGCTGGAGTTTCTTTGAACCTTGGTTTCCTCACTTATGCATGTAATCCTTTCCTTCTGGGATAGCCTCAGGGAGGTTAAATGAGATAACCAAAAACCTGGTGTGAGGGCAATATGCCTGGATCAGGACAACTACCACCTTGTCACAGGAGCACGGATTTGAGTCTCAATGTGATTTGGAGGTCGTGGGGACTTTGGGCAGCTTGGCCTCATGATCGCCTTTAGGGTTTTGAAATGTTTCCATTGACTGTACATTTGTAAAGGTGAGATAGTTTGGGCAGCGGAGGGTTGACTGCTGGCCTCTGAGGTCCTATCCAAGCCCAGATCCAGGCTTTTGATGGGGCAGAGTGGTGCAGCACACAGGACAGGGACCAGGAAGAGAATCAGGGGTCCTGAAAAATTTTGTCATTTTCATAATTTCGTCTGGGGTACGTGCTGGGTGAAGAGTGGCTGGATTTGACCCGTGAACCCAGTCAGGCCCCTCCCCCCACCCTGGGGCACCTATCAGAGTCAATGTTTAGGTTGACTCTCAGTCAACACCCCAAGGAGTTTAAGAGGTTGAAACAGTTGTGGCTTCAGGGTTAAATCTGATTCACATTCACAGCAGGAACAAAATAATCCACAATCCTAAACATTGTAATCCGCTCTGGTCTCTTTTTGAGATGGTGTGTAATCACTTTATGTAATGGCAATAGAATCAATAGAGGAAAAAAAAATCAAAATTATCTGAAAAGAAAGTCAAAATAAAATATTTGCTGGTTCCCTGGATTATTTTAGAAGACTTGTTAAAAGCAAACAATAAACTAATTACGCTACTTACAAATTGAATAAAATAGAAGCAATTCATTTGGCGCCATATTGAAGTAACCTATAGGTATAGAATGTTATGTAGGGAGCACAGAGATTTTTTCACTTTAAACATTACATAATCACTTGTTAGCAATGAAAATAGAAAACAATTATTTTAGCAGTGAGAGAAAGAGCTTCTTGCTGTGGTTCTGCTTCTATAGTTGTAGGGTCAGTGGAAGGGGGTCTCAACTTGGAAGTGACTCATTTTTGCTTTCAGGTTGTGTAGACAGCCTTTGATGTAAAGACCTTTCTTGTGGTTGATGGGAGATGAGGAGGAAGTGGGGGCCCAGTGAAGGCCCTCTGTGGAGAAGGTTCTGTGGATGAAAAAGGGTTTCTACAGAAAGTAACCTCACAGGGTCATAAATTCCTAACTGGGCAGGTCATGGTGGGTAGTCGCACCCCAGGCATATAACTTCTTTAGTAAAAGCCTCCTTTTAAAGCATAACCACCCTCAACAGAGCACATAATCTTGTTAACTATCCTTTAATCTGATCCCTACCTTGCTTTCTCCCACCTTCATGTAATCTTCCTTGTGTTTCCTCCTTAATTTCAAGTGCATAGAAGAAACTGCAAACTGTCACTCTCTGAAGCATCTGAGATCTTGCTTCCCAGGTCAGTTTGGCTTGGATAAACTCTTACAAAATTCTCTACAGGTTTTGGATGTTTATTACATTGATAGTTCCTAGACAATTTTTTCCTGAATTTCTAGAAGAGCGGGAAGACCAGAGTCCTCTTCTCCGGGGCTGCCCCTTAAGCCTTTAAACATCTGAAGTTTGACAAGGGGCAACGTGGAGGACAAGAGCATGAGCCAGTGGAATTCCAATCCTGTGATGTATTGAATTAAAAGACAGTCCCCAAATATATGGTGATGGAAGGAGAACTGACTCTGGGTGGTGAGCACACAATGTGATATATAGATGACGTATTATAGAATTGTACACTTGAAACCTATGTAATTTTTATTAGCAATGGTCACCCCAATAAATTTAACTAAAAAAACAAACAAACAAACCAAAAAACAAAAAACAGTCCTTAGCTGCTGTTCACATCAGGACAAACTCTCTCTCCATCTTGAGAAAGATCTGCGGTGTCAGGATGGAGTGGACCTGCTGGAGGGACCTTTTCCCTGGGGTACTGATCCTTGGAGGGACCCTGGATCCTGGTGCTGCTCCTTCCGTGGGGATCTGGACACCCAGAGGCTGTGCCCGTGGTCCCTCTGGCCTCTGCCAAATGTCCTATTTGTACCATCAGGGACATAAGGATATTTTTCAAAAACCTGACATTCTTCAGTTTTTTCCCCCCCTTTCTTTTTGGTCTCAGGTATGGATTTTCTTCTCTTAAGCTATGGATGTGTCTCTCAGCCAACAGAGCTCTTAACGTATTGTCACGAGCTTTTCCTCTAACTAGGCTTCAATAGTAACGTGGGTTTCTTTCACATTTTCCTGAAAGAATTTTGGCTTGTATTTTGTAGGTGTCCAGCTCTTCACCTTAATGGTTGGTCTTGTCGTCTGCTTTTGAAGGATTCTCCCGTGCCTTTCTTTGCAGGGTATAGTCTCTCTGCATTAGGTAGCTGGTGAAAATTATTTTTTTCCTGAGGTAGTTCAATGAGGACTTGAAGTTTCCACTGGAATTGTGGCACTTCCTTTTCTAACTGCTTTTCTCTGACTGCAGTGAAACTTTCCCAGTTTGGAGATGTTTCGTATGATTTTTAGAGCATCAGTTATTTCATATTCCTCCTTTCAGTTAGTATACAATTGGTTTCTTTTTTACTTAAGAGTTCTAAAATAAGCATTTAATTCAGCCATGTCACTCATTGTCTTCAAAACTCCCTTTGGTTCATCTTCCACGTAGTCTCTGTTTTCTAGTGAATTTGTTACATCCAATTTCAAGCTCTCACCAGCCATGTGTCTTCTCCAGGAGCAGAAGCCTGATGTGTCATATTCCACAGTGTTCATCCGGAAGCTTGATCTGGCTTTTTTTCTTTTATTCTGTATAATAAACGTAGTCACTGTTGTTCACTCATTCAGTTTCTTTTGAAAACAACATTAGGCTTCCTTGAAGATGAGAATTTTGACTCCAAAGCATTTTTTAGAGAGATCCATCAATTTCCTCTTCATTTTCCTGATGCATTTTGAAGGATGTTACAGTAGCAGCTACTTGATTTTGGATGTCCTCTGCCTAAAACTTTTATAGATTTAGTTCCTAAAATTGGCTCATGATATAACTTGAGTTATTATAAATTATGTATATGGTTTATACATATGTTTTATTGTTTCGGTACCCTTTGTTGAAAGATTATCTTTTCCCCATCAAACAGCCTTGATACCTTGGTGGAAAATCAATTTATATGTACGAGTCTATTTCTGCACTCACTATTGTGTTCCATCGATCTATTTGTCTATCTTTATACCAATTGCACTGTTTTGGTCACTGTGGCTTTAAAAATTAGGTAGTTTAAGTCATCCAACTTTGTTCTTCCTTTTCAAAACGGTTTGGATAGTATTCATCAGCATTTCTCAGCCTTGGCTCTGCTGGCATCTCATACAAGATGACTCTGTGGGAGCTGTTCTAGGCCATGAAGGATGCTAGGCAGCTCCCTGTTCTCTACCCACTAGATGCCAGTAGCATCATTTCCCACCACGACAATAGAAAATGACTCCAGAATGTTAGCATCATGGCAGTGTAAGATGCCCCTTGTGTCTGTCCCACCAACAATAAAAGTTTGGCATCCATCCATGGACAAAAGTGCCTTTGTGGGAGCTGTGGGATCTGGCACCATATGCCAAGAGACTCAGGAGAAATCTCCCCCCCACTCCTCATTCATTGGGTAATAGGCAGACAGACCTTGGTCCTGACTGTGGACACTGCAGTGGCCTGTGAACCAGCCCCTGTCCCTCTTGGCTGTAGTCAAGGAGCCTCTGAAAAAACTGACAAGAGAGCCTTTGTGGAAGTCCGAGTTTCCAGAAAAGTTCCAGCACCAGTTCCAGCACCAGTTCCAGTTGGAGCAAAAAAGAAAAAAAAAATTACAGTTTTGGATGCCTTGGAGGGGATAAGAAACATAGCTTGACTTTATCCGCATCACTTCTTCCCCAAGGCACACAAGCTTAGGGTCAAGAGAGATCTTCTTGGCCTGTAATTTCTCCTGCAGGGAAAAGGGAGAGTGTGTGAGAGAGTATCTGCTTCCCCAGTTGTGCTGGAGGCTGCCAAAGGGGCTCATTTCTATCTTGCCCCATCCAGAGGACTGAATCGTGAGCTGAGTCACTGGGGGATGGGAAGAGGTTGGGAGATGGGCCGACTGGACTCTCATATGGCATTAAAGGGACGCAGATCCTTCTAAATACATCCCAGACTCCATCAAGAGGTCTGCCTATGAGTTGCTGGGAATGCCCCATCCATGGATTCCCCGCCAACTGGCCCAGGTGCACCCCCAGGGCTCTGCATACCTTGACCACACATACTATGCAGAGCAGCTTTAGGTTTATAGAAAAATGAGCATAAAGGATTCTTATAAACACACAATTTATAACATACAGTTTCCTCTATAATTAACATCTTGCATTAGTGAGGCACATTTGTTAAAAATTATGAACAAATATTGATATATGATCAATAACGAGTCCATTAGGCTCCCCTCTCCACCCCCCACCCCTTGTTTCTTTCCTTGTACTGAGGCCTGGGATTGTTTTCAAGGCAGCAATCTGGGGATAATTGTAGAGCTGACCTGATTTGTTTCCACTGTCTATTGCCTGTTGTCCACTAGCTCCCGTACCATTGCGTGGTATAGTTTGTCTGTTATTTTTTTTTCTGGTGGAAGGGAAAATTTGTTCCCTGTTCTTTCATCATTGCCAAAAGCTAAGGTCCCTTTATGTATCTTTGAAACAGTGAAAACAGGATGATTTTGAATTACTGTAATTTGAAGTCTACCACTAGGTGGCAATGTTATACAGCGGAGGTTCTTTTCAGCAAAGACAGCACAAAGCATTTCTAGGTTCTTTTGAGAGATATATGAAATTATACTCGTATATTTGGTATTAGTTTGGGCACACCAGTCTGTTTTGTTGAGCTCTACTTTATTCCTATGTCTGTTATGGTGGAATTTTTACTTCAGTGTAAAATTTATAAAGATATTTTGCCTAAAATGACACATGCTGTAGACTGAAGTGATTTATGACGTTCTCCTCACTAGGATCCAGTAGTAGAAATAATACAATTGTTAGGGTAATTTTCCACTTCTAAATAAATTTAAATATATTTATGAAGGCACTGATTAACATTCATTCGTGTCTGGTGTATAAGACCTGTACGGAGAAGAGTGATAGATGTGTTCCCTGCCTCAGAGGGCTCTTGTCCTTGTGGGGAGAGACAGATGTGGACCCTCAATGACAGCACAGGTGGCATGCTTTGTAACTCTGTGGAAGGGAGTCTGGGAAGCTTCACAGAGTAGGTGACCATGCAGTAGGGTTCAAAAGATGTGTAGAAATTTTCCCCTTGAGAAACGGGCCAGTAACGGTTCATCCCCCACATACATGGAGATGGATACTCAAAATATCATAATATCAGGGAAGACTGAATCCACGTGCTTACCAGGAATGAAAAGAGTGGCAGGAAACAAGGATAAGAAAGGGGTTGGGGCCATACTATGAAGGGCCAAATTTGCCACAATATGAGTTTGGACTATACCTTGTAGACAGGGGCGCTTAAATGATAATTTAAGTTTTATGTAAGTGATTGATATGATGAAAATGGTGTTTTAGACTAAAGTCTCCAAAGTATTTTGACCAAGCAGCCTTTATAATAGAACATTGTTTTAGTAACTATCCTATATATTTATATCTAGTTATTTATAAATTATACATATATTGTACTACGAAAATATGTAGATTACAAAATATACACAAAACTATGAAGCTTGTGGTAATAATGAACCAGTGTTGACAATTTTGAATTTTTTTGCAGATGATATGTCAGGTCTGATTAGATGACTGTTTTATGTCATAATGGAGCTGATTTAAGAAAAAACGTTTTAATCTTGGTGTTCTGTTGTTTCAGAAATGCGAACAACTCGGTGAACTTCCACTGTTTCTTCAAGCTGCATGACCCCATTGCATATATAAACTGATTAGAGGTCTAATTTCTTTCTTATTTATTAATATAAAACACATGCTAATTGGAAATATACTATTTTATTCGTCCCCCTTCTTGCACCCTGGGATACAGGTGCCCCTTCACACACACCCAGTTGAATGGTTATGACTGCAGTGTGTAGGTGGGACACCAAGCATGAACTTCTTGTCTGTTGATAAAGAATTAGAGACCAATTAAAACTGAAATAAATAATTACAGTCCAGTTAAAAAAAATACAATTTCATATCAGCCTCTTGTAAGTTAACAAAGCAAAGACACTAAAATAACAATTATGTTCTAAAAAGTTCTGGTATTATAAGTGAATACGGATTAAAATTATCTTAGAAAACCACGACTGATTCTCAGGCCAATACCTTAGAAAGGACAAGACGTCTTACCTGGTGAGGACACAGTGGGAAGTCTGTAGTCTGCAACCCCAATGAGGGCCTTCCCCGGAACCTGACGTTGCTGGCACCCTGATCTTGGACTTCCAGCCTCCAGAACTGTGAAAAATAAATCTCTCTTAGTTAGAAGCCACTCAGTCTGGTATTTTGTTATGGCAGCTTGAAGAGACTAGGACAAGAAACAAAGATAAGCTGGCATATTTGACCTATGTTATCTGCCACAGAATTGTACGTGATGCCTGAAAGACTTGAGTTGGCATCCATCTCTCCATTTCTTTGCCCAACCATTAGTCCTTCAAATGAGTATGGCTACTTCACTCAATATCCTGAGTTTTCCAGCTGTGGCAAGGAGCAATCACATGCATGGTATCACTTTTTTTTATACCATCTTATATAAAAAAAGATTTTAATTGAACACACAGGCCCCCACCCTTTTGTTTTTAAATTCTATTTATTTATTTCCTCTCTGATCTGAACTATTTCCTTCCTCCGTTTATTTTGGACTTCGTTTGTTCTTTGTTTGGTTCCTTTAGACATATAGTTAGATTGTTTGTTTGGGATTTTTCTTGATTCCTGAGGTACGCCTGCATAGCTAGGAACTTCCTTCTTAGAACTGCTTTTGCTACATCCCAGACATTTTGAAAAGTTGTGTTTTCATTTTCATTTGTCTCAAGGTAGTTTTTGATTTCTTGGTTGATTTCCTCTTTGAGCCATTGGTTGTTTAGTAGCATGTTGGTTAGTCTCCACATATTTATGTTTTTTCCCCCCAGTTTTCTTCATGTAATTGATTTCTAGTTTCATGCCATTGTGGTGAAAAAAGATGCTTGATATGATTTCAATCTTCTTGAATTTATTATGGCTTATTTTGTGGCCTACTGTGGCGAGTGTTCCACATACACTGGAAAAACGTGTATTCTGCAATTTTTGGATGAAATGTTCTAGAAATGTCTATTAAGTTGATATCCTCTAATGCAACATTTAAAGCCATTATTTCATTATTAATTTTCTGTCTACATGATGTAAGAGGTGTATTAAGATCCCCTACCATTATTGTATTACTGTAGATTTCTCCCTCTATGTCCATTAATAGTTGCTTTATATATTTAGGTGCTCCTATGTTGGGTGCATAGATATTTACGATTGTTATATCCTCTTCTTGGATTGACTCCTTTATAATTACATAATGTCCTTCTTTGTCTTTAAAAATTTTTTTTTGTTTTAAAGTCTGTTTTGTCTGTCTGATATAGGTATTGCCACTACAGCTTTCTTTTCATTTCTTTTTGCGTGGAATATCTTTTTCCATCACTTCACTTTCAGTCTTTATGTCTTTTGATTTGAAGTGAGTCTCTTGTAAGCAGCATATAGATGGGTCATGCTTTTTAATCCATTCAGCCATCTTATGTCTTTTTATTGGAGCACTTAATCCATTTATATTTAAAGTAATTATTGATAAGCATGTTTTGCCATTTCGTTAATTGTTTTCAGGTTGTTTTAATAGTTGTCCTCTGTTCCTTTCTTCTTGTGATCTCTTCCCTTGTGGTTTGCTGTTTTTTAGTGCTTTATTTAGGTTCCTTTCTCTGTGTTCTTTGTACATATATATTTTGTAGGTTTGTGGTTTGTGGTTACCATATGCTTTATGTATATCATTCTTTATCTATAGCATTGTATTTTAAGCTGATAGGCATTTAGTTCAAATATATTCTATAAGGACTACATTTTTACTCCCTCTCCATGCTTTATGTTATTGATGTCATATTTTTGATCTTTTTGTGTTTGTATCTCCTAACTACTTATTGTAGTTTGAGTTGAGTTTGATACTTTTTTCTTTTAACTTTTGTAGTAGCTTTTTAAATGTCTAATTTGCTGTATTTATTGAATATTTGACTTTACCTGTGAAGTTTTCCCTTTTCATATTTTCTTACAGCCTTTTTTTTTCTGCTTAAAGACCTTTTAACATTTCTTATAAAGCTGGTTTAATGGAGATGAAGTCCTTTAGTTTATGCTCATCTGGGAAATTCTTTATCGCTCCTTCAATTGATAACCTTGTTGGGTATATTATTCTAGGTTGCGGAATCCCTTCTTTTGGCACCTCAAAGATGTCCTGCCGCTCCCTTCTGGCTGTAAAGTTGCTGCTGAGAAATCAGCTGACAGCCTTATGGGGTTTTCTTTGTATGTAAGTTGTTTTTCTTTTGGTTTATTCAAGACTGTCTCTTGATCTTTGACTTTTGCCGTCTTAACTACAGTATGTCTTAGTGTGTATCTCTTTCGGTTCATCTTGTTTGGAACTCTCCATGCTTCCTGGACCTGGATGTCTGTTTCCTTTCCCAGGTTAGGGAAGTTTTCAGCCATTATTTCTTTAAAGAAAGTTTCTGTTCCTTTCTCTCTTTCTTCTCCTTCTGGGATCCCTATAATGTGAATGTTTGAGCACTTGATATTATCCCAGAGGTCCCTTATACTATCCTCATTTTTTTAATTCTATTTTTTCCCCATGATGTTCTGATTGGTTTATTCCCACTAGTCTATCTTCTAGGTCCCTGATCTGTTTTTCCGTGTTGGCTAATGTGTTGTGGATTCCTTTTAATGTGTTTATCATTTCAGTCATTGTATTCTTCAGGTCTGCTTGGTTCTTTCTTATACTTTCTCTTTGTTGAAGTTCTCCCAAGTTCTTCTGTTCCACTCTCAAGTTTGGCAAGCTTCCTTATGACTGGTTCTTTGAATTCTTTATTAGGCATATTACTTATTTCTGTTTGCTTAGAGTTTTTTCCTGTGGATTTTTCTTTTTCCTTCATTTGAGAGTTACTCTTCTGTTTTCCCATTTAGTTTGACTTTCTATATTTGTTTATATGAATTATACAAAATAGCTGTCTCTTCCAGTCTTGGAAAAGTGGCCTGGTATAGAAGCAGGCTCTATGTAGACTGTGTGTCCTGGGTGCTTTTGACAGGTCAGTAACTGAGCATGTTCCTAAGGCATCCAGGGCACCGGCCTACCAAGACTCAGCAGCTCCAGGTGGAGAGGCCAGGTACATGTAGTAATGCCCTATTGACCCTGCTTGCTCCCTTTGTTCAGACTAAAATGGGCTTGGGTGGCATGTCCAGGAACACACTGCAGTGAACTTGCAGGCAGGCCAGAGCACCTAGATAGAGATCCCACCCACCCTATGGAGGTGGGGGGGAATGTAAACAATGGCTCTTCCATCCTGGAGAATTCCCGCAGCTCGTAGAGGGCTTGCACAGCTCTCCCGTCTTCCCTACAGTCTCTCTCTTATTTGTTACACTAAAAGTGGTCCTATGTAGAAGCAACCCCTGTGCAGACTCTCTGCTGGGTAGTTTGGGAAGCCACTTGGAGAAGGGCAGGCACGTCTAACACCTGGGCTGGAGGATGCACTTCAGGCACCTGGGGCCAGAGCACAGCCACTTCCAGCACCTGGGCCCGAGTAGGTACTTCCCGTGTCTGAGGACCCAGGAGGCACTTCGTCGGCGCAGGAGCAGGCTGTGAGGCCGGGTGTGTGTGGTGATGCCCTGTTGTTCCTGCTCTTGTGTTTAGAAGCCGAAGGCTCCAGGCGCGGTCGCTGTGAACACGCTGCTGCGGTGATCCTGCAGGTAGGCCAGAGCCCTGACTAGAGCGCCTGCTCGCCCTGTAGAGATGGAGGTGAGGTGTCCTAAACAAATGGTGCTCACCAGCTCCTCAGGCTGGAGAATTTCAGCAGTTTCCGAAGGGCTCCCTGGGCTTCCCAGCCTTCTCTGTTTGGTCTCTTTTCTTGTTTGTTTTCAAAAGCTGTTCATTCAGGGCCCAGTTGTTTCTCAGAAGTAATTGCTGCCTATATGCGTGCGTTTTTTATTTTGCTTGCTTAGCGTCTTCCTATATTGCTGCCATTTTGGACCTTTCCAGCCTCACTTTTGCAGATACATAGCTTTATTGTATAAATTAATAAATTACTGTTTATAAATTGCATCGACTAATTGAAAGATATTACATGAATTCAGAGAAGATTTGTCCTTTAATATTAAGTGAAGGATTAAAATAGCTATCTTTAAAGTAATGGTTATAAATAATTTATACCTAGACCATTTGCAGCTAATTTTTCCTTCCCAAATTGCATTTTGACCCTGTTAATTTGTTGATTGGAAAATTGCATCCTTTTTCTTATTACTGAGAGCGATAGTGATTATCAGCAGTTCAGTGGGATATTTCAGGATTCATAGTTCTTGAAGTCTGTCATCCAAAGTCAAAAGTGTGCTTTTTTTCATTGCGAAGTATCAGAACTGTGTCCAGTGTCTAGGCGAATACCTTTTCAAAGCTGAAACAGGATAGAGCTACCATGTGTGTAAAGGTACACCCACTAAATCTAATGGGAGTCTTTTTGAAGCAGGTCCCAGTGAAACCTAATGTAAGTTAATGTTTTTATTGGCACGCTGATTTCTTACCTGGCCCTCAAACATCTGTTACTGGAATACTTCATGCTCCCACAGTGTTCTCAGTATAGGTGCTCCTCTGGTTCTGTAGGTGCAGGATGGCCTCATGAGCTGACCACCTTCTCTGTGCACTTGGGTAAATTGTCCTGCTCCGTCACTTTGTATCTCATTATTCAACTGTGTTTTCTCCATTGCACTTACCAGTATTTGAAATGATCTTATTCTCTTATGCTCTGTTTAATTCTTCTCTCCCTGCACTAAAATGTAAAACTGCACAAGTCAGAGGTCTTATTTTCCTTGTTCATCATCCTGCCACCAGTCCCAAGATAGGACCTGGCAGAAATTGAGTGATCAATACAAAATCATTTATTATCTGAGTAAATGAACATGTGTAATAGTACCTGATATCGTGTCCATTGTCATCACCAGCAATGTCATGAAGCATTTATTTAACATAGTACCTATAGTTAATAATACAGTAATATACAGTTTAAAATATATTAAGAAGGTAGATCTCATATTAAGTGTTTTTTCCCCCAAAACAGAAGAAAACCACCAAAAACAAACCCCACAAAAGGACATAAGGAAATTTTTGCAGGTGATGGACATGTTCAGTACCTTGGTTGTGGTGATGATATCCTGGGTCTATGCATATGTCCAAAATCATCCAGATGTATACATGAAATGTGTGCAATTTTTTTGTACATCAATTATATCTTAGTAAAGTTTTTTTTCTTTTTTTAAGAAGCATGCATTAAGCAGGACCACAGTGCTACACAATCCCAGTGGACTCTGTGTGTGTGTGTGTGTGTGTGTGTGTGTGTGTGTCAAAGACCAGGCCCTGTGCAAAACAGACTGAAGCCAAGAGGGACCTGATTAAATATAAACTTGTCATCAAAGTTGCTCCTGGATAATACATCAGTGGATTTCTTTATGTTTGGAATCATCTTATAAGGAGGATCTCTGGGTAGTTCAGTAAATTAACACCTTTGGGTAAAGATCCCATGAAGTACAAACACTGCTCTATAATAAATAGCATTCTAGGCAAAGAAATAGGTAGCCCTTCATTCTCTAAGACTCATAATCCCAGCAAGAATTTTTTTTCCGTGGAAACAAGTATATACACAGTCATTTTTTTCATCAAATTGGGATTAAGTGCAATCTAACACTAATTTAGAGAGATAGTTAAATTTAATTGACTGATTTGGGTAGGATAAAATGGTAATAATTGTTGGACATGGTATTTAAATTTCATTGCCTGAATTTCTTATTGCTTCTTTTCACGTGAGAATTACCTTCGCAAATACGACATAATAGAAAGCTGTTCAAAAAGCTTTTACTTGCATTTTCTCTCTGAGGGTACTAGTGTAGTGTTCAGGGATTGGTGACTTAGAAGGTCATAATGAGAAGATGAATGTGCCTCAACCTTAGAAGTGTCTTCAGCTAGTGACTTTCTTCTTTCCCTCAGGCTGAATGAGGTGAATATAGAATATCCTACAGTTGAATAATTCGGATTGCTCTTAGGCAAGAATTTTTGTGATGTTATAAAAATTGAGATCTAAAAGGAAACTTAACCTTCAGTTCATTCTTTTGATGTATTTTGCCTGAAGCGTGGTGCTAGGACCTGTTATCTCAAATAGGCAATATAAAAATATCTTTCTAATTCACTCCTACAATTGAAAGATCCTCATGGACTGAAATTACTGTGATCTATCAAAATTCACTATGTTGTGGAAATAAAATAAAATCACACGTCAGGCAAGGAATGATGGCAAAAATAGACCAGCTTATTATAAAGCTTAAAATGAAAATGCTTTATTGGCAACCCTATTGGACTTCGGAAAGATTGAGAATATGTGTCAAAATCAGAGAAGCCACCGTGCTGGTGTTCATTCTTATTGATGTGGCTTCTTTGCCCATGCTTAAGGCCAAGCTTTGGAATCAGTAGCAATATGTGGTTTACTTGCCTGTCTTTTGTTGCTGAGGCGTAATTTGCATACAATAAAAGTTATCATTTTAAAGGACACATTTCAGTGGTTTGAATACATCCATAAGGTTGTGCAACTGTTGTGTCTACTTCCAGAATATTTCATGAATCCAAAAAGACGAAACTATTAGTATACTTTCTGTCTCTATGGATTTGCCTATTCTGAACATTTCATATAAACTGAGTCATATAATATAGGCCCGTTAGTGTATGACTACTTTCAGTTAGCAAAATCTTTTTGAGATTCATCTATGTGGCAGCAAGTATCAGTATTTATTCCTTTTTAAGGGATGAATCATATTCCATTGTGTGGCTATACCACATTTTATCCATTCATAAGTTGATGAACATTTACTTTGTTTCCACTTTTTGGCTATTGTGAATAATGCTATGAACACTTGTATACAAGTTTTTATGTGAATGTATGTTTTCATTTATCTGGAGTATATACTTTGGAGTAGAATTGTTGAGTCATATGGTAACTATATTTAACTTTTTGAGGAATAGCCAAACTTTCCCAAAGCAGCTGTGCAATTTTTCATCCCCATCAGCAATGTATGAGGATTCCAATTTCTCCACAACCTTGTCAACACTTGTTACTTTTTATTTTTTAAGATTATAGCCATTTTAGTGAGTGCGAAGTGGTATTTCATTGTGGTTTTGATTTTTCATTTCTCTGTTGAATGATGTTGAGAACCTTCTTATGTGCTTATTTGTTCTAGCTAGCTGGAGAAATGTCTATTTGAAACTTTCCAATTTTTAAATGAATTGTCTTTTTATTATGAGTTGTAATAGTTTTAAAAATATATTCTGGATATCCTTATTAAACGTATGATTTGCAGATATCTTCTCCCAGTCAATGGGCTGTATTTCTTTGCTTTTTCTGGCACCAGGTATGTAGGGTATTGGTTTCCAAGGCTACTGGTGAGATGGGCAGTGGAGGATGGTATTAGGGTAAGTTAGAACACTGCAAACCTTGCTGTTTTTATGACTAGCCATTTTTTTTCCCTTGAATAAATGCTCCTTGAGTTACTACATGTTTTTGGTCAATATCTGGAGCACTGACGAGGTTGATTCTGACAATTTTTGCCAATTTTTTTTTCATTGCTTTTATAATGAGGTAAATTTTTTGGAGGTTCTTTCTTTCTTTTCTTTCTTTTTTTTAAATGTTCATCAAAGCAGTTTTTTATAATAGAAAAAAATTAGATAATAACTGAATGCCCTTCAGTAGGCAAATAGGTACATTATGGTACACCTGTATAATAAAATATTGCACAGACATTAAAAATATTTCTAAGGACTATTTACTGACATGGGAAAGCTTAATGATGTGAAATTAAATGAAAAACCACTGCCAAATTATATAGGTGGTATTTCTCAACCTGTCTAAAATAATCTGTCTAGAAGGAAGAAAATGCAGTAAAATATTGTAGTAGTTGTTGAGTGGTAGAAATATGAAGGGTTTTTATTTTATTTATTCTTTTTTTTATCAAGTTATCCATAACAAGCCCATATTATTTTAACAGTCAGGAAAAAAAGTTTTTAAAAGCATTTTGAGTAGTTTTGTTATAACAGTTGCTGCAGGAATCTCTGTTCAAGG
Source organism: Rhinolophus sinicus (assembly GCF_036562045.2). NCBI lineage: Eukaryota > Metazoa > Chordata > Mammalia > Chiroptera > Rhinolophidae > Rhinolophus > Rhinolophus sinicus. The sequence continues at coordinate 27,389,719 of NC_133760.1, read as the reverse complement.
CAACTCACATCTAACAGGTCTGGGAATGAGCTCCTGTCTTCTTCGGAGGTTCTTATTCTAACATTTTCACTGATGTCACCTCAACTGTATGTCGTATATTGCAGTGGGACGACTGCTTTGCCTATGTTTTTTTCATGCAGACTTGTCCAGTCACGTGGATGACATAGAAAGATTGACTCAAGCTTCCTTTAAGTCCGTCATCACAGAGTTTCTCCTTGGATAGCATCCTCTTCTACTTTTATAATTTATAAATTTTGGGAGCTGCCAACAGTCTTAGAGATTGGCTAACAGATTGATACTTTTGTTTCGCACAAGAAAAAACTGGCACCCTTTATAAAGTGAATTGCTTGGCTTCTTCCTCTAGTTGAGCCTGGAGGAGAATTGAAGTCTTCTGACTGTCGGTCAGTGCAGAAATACTCAGTACAAATTCTTCTTTGCACTTTTCCTGAGTTTCTTCACACAGCCTTCTACACATGATTTCCCTTTTTGCTTGGGAATATGGACCGGTCTCTGTGAGACTTTGAAAACGATGAGCTACCATAAGGCCCAATGTACAGCCTTACAGCTATTCTCATGGATTTGGTTTTAACCTTGGTGTGATTTGGGGATTATAAAGATTCCTACTCTCTGAAAAGCAGCCAGAAGTGTGAGCTATGTGAAATCTATATGGTAGCAGACATATTTCTGTCTAACTTTCCTTGTTCTTTACTACATCATGTTTAGTCAGACAATCTCAAGAGTGGTTTCTGCATAGTCAAAGAGAAAGAAATGGTTTCAAAATAAAAGTTTGGTGCTGAAATATAGTTGTATGAATGTACATTGGAAGTGCTTGTGTTTAAGGTCCCAAGGAACCATTCTTTGATTGGTGTTTGTAGTAGTTTGCTAGGGTTTCCATACAAAGTGCCACAGACTAGGTGGCTTAAACAACAGAAGTTAATTTTATGACAATTCTGGAGGCTAAAAATCTGAGACGAAGTTGTTGCAGGGATGGTTTCTTCCAATGCTTCTCTCCTTGCTTTGTACATGACTGTCTGCTCCCTGTCTCCACATTGTCTTCTCTCTGTAACTGTCTGTGTCCTAATTTGCTCTTCTCTCAAGGACATCGGTTGTATTGGATTAGGTCCCACCTCATTTTTAACTTAATCACATCTTTAAAGACACTACTTCCAAATAGAGTCACATTCTGAGATACTGGGGGTGAGGACTTCAACATATGAATTTGAAATCTATGAATCCATTTTCTCCATAAAAAATGAATAGGATACTAGTAAAGCAACAATATACTCCACTCAGACTTATCACAGATCCTGCCTGTTGGAGCCAATTGTTAAATATTCAGGAAGTTTGCAAGCCTGTTGTTAAACTGTTGGTAGCTTAAAATTGACCATTGTTGGAGTATTTGCACCATGGAAATCAGCTAAAGCTACATTGCTGATGTCGATCGCCCACCCTCCTGCCTAAAGCTGTTAAGTACACCACTGCTTGTATACTGCATCCATTTTTGTAGAGCAGGTCAGCTTGAGAAATAAACCAGCTTTTTCTAAAGCAATGAGGAATAGGATTGCTGCAAAGTGGTAACAAGAATATATCCATGTAAAATTTATATATAACTTGTGAAGACTTCTGCTTTCAGCTACAAGATGTAAAGAGCTTGAAAGTCATTGTCCCATCCTCACTACAAGAAACAAATCAGTCAAATAGAAAAATCAATGACTTTTCTTAGATTCAGCAGAGAATTGAGATCACAGGGCAAACCACATCCCCCAAAATTGGTAGGACAGATGAATACAGAGACTCACAGCCAACATAAGCTTATAAGAAGCAGAAGCTGCTGGAGCCAGTAACTGGTAGGAACACTTAGATAGTAATGACAAATTGCTTACAGGCTGAATGTGGTATAGCTTGAGAGTTAAAAGCTCCTGGGTGCCCAATCTTCGGGAGTCAGACACACTTTTGTGGGTTTTACCTTCAGGCACCCAACCAGGTTCTCACAGTGAAGATTGTAGAAAAATTCCCTGGTGTCTCATGAAGAAACAAAGTAAAAGTAATGATTTTGAAACACACCTAGAGCATTTTCTTTCTTCCTTCCTTCCTTTCTTTCTTTCTTTCCTTCCTTCCTTCCTTCCTTCCTTCCTTCCTTCCTTCCTTCCTTCCTTCTTTCTTTCTTTCTTTCTTTCTTTTCTTTCTTTCTTTCTTTTTTTACAAAGTTTTGTCCTGAAGGTAAACTACTAGAACCTTATCTTTCTTGGGGGAGGGCGATTAGATAACTCCAGGCTCCTGTAGTCGTCTCATCACACACAAAGTGAGAAAAAAAAAAGGCTAAGCATGCTTCTTTCAGTCTCAGCCCAGGAAATTAGGTCCCAAAACACTGAAAATTAATCATAAGATTATAGAATTTTTTCCCCCTCCCCAACACCACCACATAACCAGGGCTCCAGTATAATAACAACTGTTAGAGCTTCAAGTCACACACTCCATTTAAGGAGTTCTTAGGAAAATCCAAAGACAACAATAGGGAAGGAGCAGTAAAAAACAAAACAAAACAAGCAAACCAGAGGAAACTGAGCCTCTGACACACATGGCTATAGCAAACATTATACACAGCCCAGTTCTTCGGCAGATTAACCTAAAATTTCATGCCAAGAGCCTGATTACCTCAGTTCCAGTTACCAGATTAATCATGTCCTGCTTTCAACAAAAATTACAACGTATACTAAAAGGCAAGAAAAACAAACAAACAAACAAACCAGTCTGAATAGAGAAAGCAAGAATCAGAAACAGACTCATATGTGATACAGCTTTTGGAATTATCAGATAGGGAATTAAAAATAACTATAATATGTTAATGGATCTGATTGAAAAAAAAAGACAACATGCAACAACAGATGGGGAATGTGAGCAGAGAGATGGAAGCTCTAAGAAAGAATAAAAAACAAATGCTAGAAATAAAATAAAATACTGTTAACAGAAATGGAGAATGCCTTTGAGGAGCACATCAGTAGATTGTACATGACTGAGGAAAGATCATTTGAGCTTGAAAATAAACAACAGAAACTTCCCAAACTGAGAAGCAAAGGGAAAAATGAATGAAAAATTTGAGCAGAATATTCAAGAATTGTGTGACGGTTACAAAAGGGGTAATATACACATAATGGGAATAACAACAACAACAAAAAGTGAGAAAGGAGCAGAAGAAATATTTGAAGTGATAATGCTGAAAAATGAACAAATTAAGGACAGGCACCAAATGACAGAGCCAGGGAGCTCATATAAAACAAGCAGGATAAATACCAAAAAATCTACCCCTCACATATCATATTCAAACAGAAAGCTGGAGACAGAGAAGCAAATCAGGAGGGCAGGGGGACTTATCTATAGAGGCACTAGTATAAGAATTACATTGGACACCTTGTCAGAAACCATGCAAACAAGAAGAGAATGTAGTGAAATGTTTAAAGAATTCTGTATCCAGCTAGAATTCTGTATCCAGAGAAATCCTTCGAAAGTGAAAGAGAAATAAAGACACTCTTGGGCAAACAAAACAAAGAAAAAAACTTGAGAAAATTGTTGACAATAGCTCTGCCTTTGAAGAAATGTTAAAAAGAAGTTCTTCAGAGAAGGAAAATGGTGTAGATCAGAAACTCAGATATACTTGGGGTGCCAAAAAAATGTACACAAGTGGGCACTTTGGTCAGCGTTGCTCAAGCAGTCATTCGCTGTAATCAGAAGAGTCTGGACGCTGATGGTAACCATACTGAGCATCTGTTGTGACTGCAGAAGTCAAACATGACTTGTGTTCATCTTTTGTTATTGGTATATATAGAGTATTATAATTTTAATACAGTTTTCCTTTCTCAAAATGTGTGTACATATTTTTGACACCCTCTGTACATAAAGAAGGGAAGATTAGAGAAGCAATGTATTAAGGTGAAGTCAGATCTTTTGTTTTTCTTATTCTTAATTGATCTAATAGGTAACTATTAATATTTGTTCAGGTGATAGCAGCAATGTATTAGATGATTATAAGTATGGATAAGTGAAATGAATGACAGCAATATTATAAGGGATGGGAGGGAAGAATTGGGAATATTCTGTTAAAAGATACCTGCACTATTCATAAAGTGGTATAATGTTATTTGAAAGTGGGTTTGAATTAGTTGTGAATAAATATTGCAAACTCTGTGGCACTCAGGAAAATATTTTAAGGAGTGTAATTGATAAGAAGGCAGATAAGATGGAATCATATAAAAGGCTCAATTAAAACCAGAGAGGCAGAAAAAGAGGGGAAGATTAAGACAAAGGAATAAGAAAAAGCGCAACAAATAGAAAACAGTTACAAACATGGTAGATTTTAATCTACCTATATCAATAATCAGTTTAAATGTGAATGGTCTAAATATTAAAAGACAGAGACTGTCAGAGTGGATAAAAAAACACACAAACAAATGAAGGCCCAACTACATGTTGTCTATAAGCAAACACTTTAAATATGAAGACAGATCAGTGAAGAGTAGAGGTGTATAGAAAGTTATAACGTGCTGACATCAATCAAAACAAACCTGCAGTAACTGTGAATTTTAGGCAAAACAGGCTTCAGAACAAGGAAAATTATCAGGGATAAAAAGAGGTATTATGTAATGAAAACAGGGTCAATTCTCCAAGAAGTCTTAACAATCCCCAATATACATGTTTCCAACAATAAAGCATCAAAATACATGAAGTAAAAGACTGGTAGAACTGGTCACTACTGATCTTGTGGACAATAAAAGGATTATGAAGGACTATTAAACATACAACTCTATGCTCACAAATTTGATAATGTACATAAATGGACCAATTGGACAGAAATGACTGAAACCCCCAAATAAGAAGAAATAGATAATCTGAATAGGACTATGTCTATTAAAGATTTTGAATCAATATTTAATAAAGTTCCAAAAATGAAGACACCAATTATAGATGATTTCGCTGGTGGATTTTACCAAACATTTTAGGAAGAAATGACATCTGTTCTCTACAACCTCTCCCAGAAAATAGAAACAGAGGGGACACTTTCTAACACATCATATAAGGCTAGCATTGCACTAACTCCCCAAACCAGATAAAGACATTATAAGAAAGGAAAACATGAGACCAATGTCTCTTTTGAGCATACATGCAAAACTCCTCAACAAAATATTAGCAAATTGAATCCAACAAGAATAAAAATTATACATCATGACAAAGTAGGATTTATCCCAAATATGCATGGCTAAAATCCAAAAACATCACAACACCAACAGCTGGTGAAGATGCGAAACAACAGGAACCCTTATTCATTGCTGATGAGAATGCAAAATGATGCAATAATTTTGGAAGACAGTTTGACAGTTTCTTACAAAGTTAAACATAGTGTTACCATATGATCCAGCAATCACAATCCATGGTATTTACCCCAATGAGTTGAAAACTTACACACACACACATAGACACACACACACACACACACACACACACACACACACACACACACACACCTGCACATAAATGTTTACAGCAGTTTTATTCACAGTTGTCAAAACTGGAAGCAATCAAGATGTTCATCAAGAGGGAATGGATAAACAAACTTGTACATTCACACAGTGGACTATTATTCAATGAAATCAATGAACTATCAAACCACAAAAAGATATGAAAGACTCTTAAATGTGTATTGCTAAAGAACCCAGTCTGAAAAGTATACATATTTTATTCTATTATATGTCATTCTGGAAAACTATAGAGATATAAAAAACTATAGAGACAGTAAAACGGATGAGTGGTTCCAGGGGTTGGGGTGATGGAGGAAGGATGAAGATGTGAAGCACAAGGGGATTTTTAGGGCAGTGACACTATTTTCTATGATACTATAATGGTGGAGTTAAGAAATTTATCAAAACCTTTTGGTTGTACAAAAATGTACAGACTTATTGTAAACAATGGACTTTAGTTAATAATAATGTAATAATATTGTTCCATTAACTTTAATAAATGCACTACACTAATGCAAGTTGTTAATAACAGAGGAACCTGTGGAAGAGGGGAGTATATGGGAACTTTGTATTATCTGCTCAATTTTTGTGCAAATCTAAAACTGATGTAAAAATCAAATCTAATTAGAAAAAACAAAAATATAAATAATAATACTACGTGTCTGATTTTCGTTTGCCTGTGATATACTCAGAAATCTGTTTCATTGAAACAAATTTAGTTTTGAAATAATCATATTGTCCAAAAGAGGGTGCTAAAGACTTAACAAAAATATCTTTTTTGATTATGCAAAAGACAGTTGAATAATAAAACAGAATTCATAGAGTAAAAAACCAGAAGGCCCTAATATAAGTCCACATGCATGACAGTTATCTACATCTTGCCTATCACTTTTGCCCTCTTTCCTTACGGTTCAGATCCATTGCCTTTGCCTTTGGTGCTGTTTCTTTGCTGTGTATGTATATGTTTCTTTGCTGATGATGTGCAGCAATGACCTGGACTCCAAAGAGACCTGCAGGAAGCTGGGCTGGTGCAAATACATTTGGGCCCTATTTTAAGCACCTGTATTTTACACAGGCTTGTGTAAATCAGATTTCAATGGAAGTTTTGCAAGTTTATAAGTTTTTTCCAAGTTATATTTTCAGTGATACAAATTTAGAGACACTTTTCACTTACTACTATTGGGTTTTCCATTAACAAAGACTTTAATATTGAATTCTTCTGTTCCTAGGACCCTGTAATCTGTGGCTAAGTATAAATGCACAGACACAATTCATTCTTTAAGATATCTCTTGGTGAATAATTTTGTCAAGGAGAAAATCTCCTTATTGGGGTAATAATTTCACGAATAGACTAAGTTTCTTTTTTGTTACACTGCCTTTTTGTATTTTTCAAACTCTATTTTTTGTTGGTTATAAAAGTGTTAAAAAAAAACACTTATAAAATAATCAATTAGCAAAGTCCAAAGTGAAATCTTACTTAATCTCACTGGCAGAGGTAAAACTATTAACAATTTTTTATTCAGATTCCTAAACATTTCCATATATGTTTAGAACGTCAATGGCTTACACTAACGGTGTTCTTTAGTGATGTACTTTCCATTCCTAATAATGCATGTCTGTCCTAATAGTATTCCTTCTTCACAGTGGATGCCTATGATTCCATTTTATGGATATATTATACTTTATGTATTTAGTCAATACTTTATGTACTCAATTTAGTTTTCTTTCTGTTTTATGCTATTAAGAGTATTGATTTAATTTAAAAATCTTATAAATACATGTTTATGTATTTATGTTATTATCTATGTTCAGTTAATTCCCAAAATTGAACTTCCAAGTTAAAACGTAAAAAAAATTTCATTTTGATAGGTATTGCCATCAGTGTTCCTCTAGGGTTTCTTAAAGCAGAGAACAACTGCATGTACGAATGAATCATTTTAGTTCCCTGCTGTCTGGGATGGACATGTCCCAGGGCCAGGCAGCATCTAGAATAGCGTTTATCTCTTTTGGTATAGGCTGCAAATAATTCCCCCAGTATCACTGTTAATTTGCATTTTAAGTACTTCTATTTTAATGGAGATGTCCTTGACTGACAGATGGAAATACTTCTTGCAGATCTTAGAGCCAGCCACATGTTGCAGTTCAGCTTCACTCTGGTGACTTGGTGATTTGAGTTTCCCGATCTTGAGCTGTCATCTATGGTGCTCTGTTAGTGGCTGCATCTTTAATTTCAGAAGAGCTTTCTTTTCTGTAATTATCCACTTTTTCCAAGGTGCTTTAATTTTTAAATTAAAAATAACATTTATTTACATTTGGAGAGCAAAACCTGGGTATTTATTAAGAGTGTTTAATGCTACCAGGTTGATCTTTGTTTCTAGACTTTTTCAATGGACAACTTAAATTTATTCGACAACAGTCATTAACCAGTTTTTCACTGATTCCCTTGTAGTAGTGGCATATCATTAGTTATATACAGAAGGTGCCAAAAAAATGCATGCACATGTTAAGAAAGGCAAAAACTGTATTAAAATTGTAATACTCAATATATACCGATAACAAAAGATGAATACAAGTCATACGTATACATTTTTTTGGCACCCTGGTATAATCTTTATCGATGTCTATGCTTTATGTTAATTTATCAAGATAGTAATAAGATTTACATAATATGATTGGTCAAGACCATTATAGTCTAAGGAAAGAGCATGAACAAAACCACAATCTGGCAAAGGCAAGAAATCCAATTTGGATAGAGTTGTTTGTACAGGTAGGAGAGAGGTGGGTGTTAGGGCTAAGAAAGTATGATGGCACCAGTCTGGGACGTAGGAAGGAATGTCAGATGTCAAGTGGCTGAGCATAGGCTTCATATTTAAAGTAAGGAACCAAAGACCTGTTAATGGATCCCAAGGAATATGATGGGCAGTAGATAATATGATATGATAGCATTAGAATCAGATAAACCTAGGTGTGAATTCTAGCTTTGCCATGTACAGGACAAGCAATAGCTTAACTTTATGAAAGTGATGGTAAATCGCATGAAAATAATCTGACTGAACAAAAGCTAAATGCATTACCAGCTACCGCAACCTTACATCCTTTTACCTGGATTTCAAAAGTGCCCAAAGTAACTCCACTACTTTAGCAAAGGGGAGAATGGGGAGGGAAAATGAGAGTGGAAAGAGACAGCAGTCATTTAATTATGAATCAAATATCTTTCATGTGCAAATTGTACAACATTGGACCACGTGGGAAAATTGCTAGAGTTCTTTCAAATAAGGGACCTGAAAGTTAAGTCATTTATTTCATGGTAATTTTGAGGATGAGGAATGTGGAAGTACATGGAATTCTGCCTCGGATCAGTTTTTGTAAGTGAAGGCAGCAGAAACCCTGGAACATTTGAGAAAGCCTTTGAAAATAAAGAGAATATTCCCTCCTGGAGGAGCAAGACAGGTTCTACTGGGCTGCTTGGCCCCTCTGTCGCTTCTTGATTTCACAGAAATAAGGAAAAACACATCCCATAAATTCTCTTAGCTCCAAATCTGTAAAGAGACAATCTTAGCGAATGTTCTTTTGTAGGCTGATGAATACAGGGAAGGTTCACTTTAGACCTGATCTTGATAGAATTGTGGTAGGGATGATGTATTTTCTCTTAACTCATCATATAGTGACTGAGCTACGATGTGCCCATTTTTGTGCTCAGTGCACAGACACAATGACCAAAGAGACAATGAGAATTTTAGAGCAAGAAGAAACCAAGAGACCTTTAATACAACTCCCTCATATCACAGATGAGGATACTGAGGCCCCAACAAACTTATAATCTTATTTAAGAGGATTTAAAAAATAAAACTTGAAATAATTAAATAGTAATATACAGGAGCACAGGAGTACTCTATTTTATATGGATTATATACGCTGTAGTAATCCAAAGAGAGGAGCGATCCATTGCGGTAGAAGTGGAGAGAGATAAGAGCCATGGCATTTGCTGAGTGTACTTGTATAAACTGTGCAACGGGCTTTATCCATGTGACCTTGGGTTTCCTATTTGCCCAGGAGTTGAAAGAATAGGAGGGAAGTGTGGTTCCAAGAACTGGTGAGGTTCAAATAAACGCTCAAAATTAGAAATTATAACTTGCCTGGAAATGGTGGTAGGAGCACTTGGAAACCCATTTGGATAGAAAAGAAACAAACCAGTGAGAATGAGAAAACCATGAGTGTGGACCTTGATATCCAGCACCAGTTAACAACTGCTGGATTGACAAGTTAATACTGTATTTTAGGAAGAATAAATCAGCAATTATAAAGTCATATTGCAGCCACCGATAGCCACCCTTGAAAAGCTCCAGCTTCTGCAATATAAGGGTTAGTTATTGATTCTCTTTATTACCATGCTTGAATATTGGAGAACTCTTTCAAAGATTTCTATACTTCAATATCTGTGAAATTACCTGCCACTGTAGCAGAGTAATTGAATGTATTTTAACTAACAACAATAATGTATAGATTCACCCTTAAGAATAAGAATAATAGTCTAATATGTGTTGAATATCTCCTGTGTGCCAGGCACAGTGCTAAGCTTTCTACTTCCATTATCAGATCAAGCTTAGAAAGGGTGTGGAGGCCCATTTGGAGTCACACAGTTACTAGTACTCAAACCCTCATTTTTCTAAATTATTTGGGAAAGTTATGGTTACAAGTCTTTAGCTATTTTGAGAGAAGCACATTATTGAATTTGTTTAGTCTCTAGTGCATTTTACAATTTTTCTGACATTCTTTTGAGAAAGTTTGTCAGTAGTGTATTACTATTTTACAGATCATCCATATTTTATTACTATTTTGCAGATCATCCGTATTTCTTTAAAAATTTCACAGGTGTTGGAAATTGAAGTCACTACCCAGTGTTGTATTTGTGGCAGGACTTTATGATTTCCATATTTAATAGGTTAGAATATAATGCTGCTGCCATTTGTTTCATACATATGTCCGTCCGTCTGTCTGTCCATCCATCCACCCATCCATCAATCCAACATTTGTTGAATGCCTCATGTGAGTTAGGCACTGATTGGTATGTGCATTGTGGCTGCTTTTGTCAGTGGTGTTTCCACTAGCTAATAAAACAAAAAAATCTCCAAATCTCAGTTTAATTCCCATATTTATGTGAATCTCCTCTGAGTTGTGACTCTTTCCATCTGTTAAGACGTCCTTAGTGTCTTTCATTGGATCCCTTGCATTTAATTGGCCACGAAGTAAATGGTGAGAGAGTAGAGGATTGAGCACTAAGAATACCTGAGCTCAGAAATGGGACACATCACTTTCGCACATTCCATCAATGAGAAATAGTCGTATGGTTCCTATCTGGGCATCTCTTTCCACCAACTTTAGACTATGAAAGAGGAGCGTGAATCTTTGTTGGTCAGATCATTATCTTTGTCCAATCTCTATCAGTGCGAAAGAATGTATATGGAAGTGTTTGGTAAGTTGTCAAGTGCTTTTCCAGTTTTTGGTATTGTTATTTATGAACATGAATGAAATCACAATGGAAAATAAATTTATTGGGACTGACTTGACACGTGGCAAAAGAATATCTTTTGTTCCCATAATACATCATCTAATTTTTCTTCAGTCCTGTTAGATTATCAGGATTGTCTGGGCTCTACAACCATGACCAAGGTCCACTGAAGTCTACCTTTACAGAGATGGGGAGAGGGGAAGCATGACCCCTGTCAAGTTCCTCTTATTTACTCTATCTTGAAAGGAACCAACGGGTGTGAGGACAGGGGCTGTGATGTATAATTTAGATGTCCACGTTTTAGAATTACATTGTAATGCAATGCTTGAATGCAAATGCCAGTGAGTTTAATCTGAGCCTCTAATTTGTTTTGGGAACTTGGATCAATTTTGTTTCTTTGGGACTCAGGTTCTTTGTAGTTTGACTCTTATTTTTCAGAGATAAAACAATGGTTCCTTCTAGCTTTAACATTCTCCAATTGCATTAAATATATAAAATGAGTTTAGTACACAGAATTTTTTTCTGCCTTAGGTAAATTGGGAATATAGGTTTTGTGGTTGTTTGAGAAGCATTCTGGTGCTGTTCGTTCTTCTGGATTAGCTTCATACTCTGCCCTGGAGTTTCAGTGGAAGTTGACTAGAGAAAATATTATCTTTTCTTATCTCTTTAGATTAGTGGCATGTCCATTTCAGGTGCCATTTCAATTAACTGGTCTAATTATGTACTGGAAACCAAAGCTCTGAAGTGATAAGGTGAGATGCATTCATGAAAATGGATAATGAGGTTGAAAATAGAGAAGAAAAAGAATGAATGAATTTGACTACATGGCTTTGGATAAAACAGTTGACTTATCCCTATTATCAAGAACCAAATGTTGATAATATTAACATGACCAAAGTACCATGAACAAAACCACTTAACAGATCTTGGCCTTGTCCCCCAGAAAACTCTCAACTGAGAGATCATAAAAAACAGACTAACTATTAAGAGATGTTAAAAAATAATGTGCTGATTGCATAAAATGACTTTTAAATACAAAATTTAAGTGGTTATTAGTGGGCAAGAATATTCTCTGACAAGCTAGTGATACTCTAATTTAAATCTTACTAAAATAAATGTTTGTTCTGATGCTTCAAAAAGGTAACCAGAGCTTTCAATCATTGTTATATACATTAATATACATAGGCACATTTTAAGAACTAGTCATAAATGCTGTATGTCTTGAGAATTATTAGTGATTCTTTTAGATTGTTAGTGCCTGGTAATAGACGCTAACATGTTGATTGGTTAGGTTATTTGGCTCTCAAATATTTTTAAAAAAGACTACACACATCAGTTTTAATTGTATGTAGCAATCTGTTGTAGCACACTGTTAATACTTGTTTTCATCAAGCTCTAAGGATTGTTTTACGTTCTCAGCAATGTGAGCTAGCCCATATTTTTCTTTATGGGTCCATGAGTGGTGCAGTGCTCTTGGCTTATGAGTGCCCTACTCCTGTCTACAGAGGATATGGTTTTCTAGCTGATGTTAAGAGCTATTTACTACACAGTGACCTTCTTCCTGCAATTTATTTTGTGTCCTAGTGAACATTTTTCATCCAAAAGGCTCACAAAACTGTGTAAATGATAGAAGTAACCTTGCCCTTAAAGGAACAAAGGATGTTGTCACGCACATTCAGTAAAGTATAATGACCATCAGAGATTAGGGACTAATGGAAATCCTTAGGGAAGTCATAATAAACATCACTGCAGCCTAGAGGGAAGACGTCAGAAAACATGGACAGGCACCTAGAGGAGTCTGTGACAAGTGGCATGACGTAATTCCAGGCAACTTGAGTGGGTCTTTGCTAATGAATGGGGTGCCATGAGTGCATCTCCATGGGAAATAAGTGCCATGGTGGGGCTAGGCTTGGAGCTGGGACTGAATTTGAAAGAAGTGCTGAGTCTATTGGGGAGAGCTTGGCACAGCCCAGTACCCATTCCAGCCTCTCCCGTTCAATCTTTATAAAGAAGAAAACATGTCCCTCCAGGAGTCCTGTAATGAGTGTGTTTACAGACAAGAATTGAGTGACAACAGTCCCCCCACCCCAATAAGAGGATCTAAGAGAGATGATTTTACAGTATTTCCTCTCATCAAAGTAACATAGGCTTGTCTCTCGCTTCCTGACACAGAAAATTGCATTTTGTCACCCATTTGTCAGTTCTTAGAGATTTTAAGATAATTAAAGAACATTATAGCAGGTGACAGCTGTTGCCGAATGCCTTGTTGCTAGTTCTCCTGCTTGTTGGATGCCCATGAATCTCAGATGATGATAGCTTGGTGCTCCAGGTTTAATTAGCTGGTTGTTTTGAATCTGTCTGGGCTTTCAGGTGTGGGGTTAGCAGGCTTGCAGCTTGTTGAATCTGAGCTGTGCTCATCACTGACTGGAGGACCTGAGTCTGACCCTTATCAGACAAGAGCACCAAAGGGATAAGGGTACATTACACATTTCTAGCTGAGGCTACTGAGAGCATCAAATGTTGATTGGCTTCCTGATGTTCTTGCACTAAAGTATACTTTTGACTTTGAAATTTATTTTCTGGTTAAATCTCTTTCAAGGTCATCTTTTCTGTTATACAGCATGGCAATCATAATCCATTTGGATTTATTTCTAAGTAGTTTACCAAAAATTTCCTGACATTCAGGAGAGAGATCTACATGGTCTCAGTTCTGGCTTTCAGTAGTATGGAATATTTCCTTCCTTTTCCTGGAGGATTTGAATGCCATTGCACCACTTCTATGAACTATGCTGGAAGTTCCCTGCTTCCTTTCTCTTTTTTTCTCCCTAGATGGGAGTGAGTTTTTATGTATTTTAACAATTTGTTCATAAAAAAGTATACTTAGGGAAAAAAAACACCCTACATGATTTTAAATTTATCTCCCCAAATTGTACTTGTTTTTAATCTAATCTTAAAGCAAAAAAGTGGTCTCAGGAATAATTTTAAGTATCATCCTTAACTTAATGCCAAAAATGCATACCCAAAATATACTCTGAATCATTAAAATTAATAAGTAGAAGTGCATCAATTTTCAGTTTTAGAACCATAATGAGTGAATGCCTTCTGCTTATGGAAACCAGTCCCTCAGACCAGACATATTCTTTCACACCTTTTGTTGCACACATGATGCCCATTTCTTGACTCCTTTCTCCTTTCTGCGCACAGGTCAAATTCCTGCTCATTTTCCAAGTTTTGGCACAGAGGCCACTCTTCTTTTAAGCCTTCTCTGAATCTACCTAGCAGATTTCAACCCCTCTTTCTTTGGTTATGCTTCTTCTGCTCTTTGCATGAATGTACATTGAGAATCAAAACCATACAGGTAGTTTACCATCTACATTAACATGACTTGATTATTCCATTGTCTTCAACATAACTTTAGTATTTTGTGAGACTCCTTCCCAGGAAGGTACAAGTTGTATATGACTTAATTTTTCGTTCCAAGGACTTCCAGAGGGTCCCATCAATAAATAGATGGGATTTATAGAAAACATCAGTAGACAGGTTACACCAGACTCTTTTAACCGTTTGCCTCAAAATTCTTACATTGCAGTGTCCACTAATCCAAAACCTGTTATGTCACATTCCCTATCCAGTACTAATCAAGCCTTTACGTTGAAAGACATGCCTTTAAATCAGACTTGGAAATCTCAGTAAATATCCCAACTTTGTCCTTCCCTCTCCAGGACATTGCTAAGACTGTTGACCTAGTGTTTTCCCTTACCATGGTAAGCAATTACCTGTGCTTCGTTTTATCAACAGATGCCTTGGTGATAAGTTTGGGGGACCATCATTTGACAACATTATAGCCCAAGTTACTTTATCTTGTATTTGATTGTAGCTCTCTTTCCAGTTTACCATGAACTCTTGAGGGCAATAATTATTTGTTTGCCTGCCTTCCTATCCTGGGGTCTTATGTCTAAGACAGAGAATGAGACAGAAATATGTGTCTTTTAGAAAAATAGACTTAGTGAATGGGGGGGAAGTTAATGTCTTGGCACACAAAAAACATCTTGTTTGACCAGACTTAAGCTTTCCTGGTGCTTTTCCAAGTCCTCCTCAGCCTGTTTTAATGATCTCCATGTTCTGGCCCCAGTCCATCCATCCACCCATCCATCAATCCAACATTTGTTGAATGCCTCATGTGAGTTAGGCACTGATTGGTATGTGCATTGTGGCTGCTTTTGTCAGTGGTGTTTCCACTAGCTAATAAAACAAAAAAATCTCCAAATCTCAGTTTAATTCCCATATTTATGTGAATCTCCTCTGAGTTGTGACTCTTTCCATCTGTTAAGACGTCCTTAGTGTCTTTCATTGGATCCCTTGCATTTAATTGGCCACGAAGTAAATGGTGAGAGAGTAGAGGATTGAGCACTAAGAATACCTGAGCTCAGAAATGGGACACATCACTTTCGCTTACATTCCATCAATGAGAAATAGTCGTATGGTTCCTATCTGGGCATCTCTTTCCACCAACTTTAGACTATGAAAGAGGAGCGTGAATCTTTGTTGGTCAGATCATTATCTTTGTCCAATCTCTATCAGTGCGAAAGAATGTATATGGAAGTGTTTGGTAAGTTGTCAAGTGCTTTTCCAGTTTTTGGTATTGTTATTTATGAACATGAATGAAATCACAATGGAAAATAAATTTATTGGGACTGACTTGACACGTGGCAAAAGAATATCTTTTGTTCCCATAATACATCATCTAATTTTTCTTCAGTCCTGTTAGATTATCAGGATTGTCTGGGCTCTACAACCATGACCAAGGTCCACTGAAGTCTACCTTTACAGAGATGGGGAGAGGGGAAGCATGACCCCTGTCAAGTTCCTCTTATTTACTCTATCTTGAAAGGAACCAACGGGTGTGAGGACAGGGGCTGTGATGTATAATTTAGATGTCCACGTTTTAGAATTACATTGTAATGCAATGCTTGAATGCAAATGCCAGTGAGTTTAATCTGAGCCTCTAATTTGTTTTGGGAACTTGGATCAATTTTGTTTCTTTGGGACTCAGGTTCTTTGTAGTTTGACTCTTATTTTTCAGAGATAAAACAATGGTTCCTTCTAGCTTTAACATTCTCCAATTGCATTAAATATATAAAATGAGTTTAGTACACAGAATTTTTTTCTGCCTTAGGTAAATTGGGAATATAGGTTTTGTGGTTGTTTGAGAAGCATTCTGGTGCTGTTCGTTCTTCTGGATTAGCTTCATACTCTGCCCTGGAGTTTCAGTGGAAGTTGACTAGAGAAAATATTATCTTTTCTTATCTCTTTAGATTAGTGGCATGTCCATTTCAGGTGCCATTTCAATTAACTGGTCTAATTATGTACTGGAAACCAAAGCTCTGAAGTGATAAGGTGAGATGCATTCATGAAAATGGATAATGAGGTTGAAAATAGAGAAGAAAAAGAATGAATGAATTTGACTACATGGCTTTGGATAAAACAGTTGACTTATCCCTATTATCAAGAACCAAATGTTGATAATATTAACATGACCAAAGTACCATGAACAAAACCACTTAACAGATCTTGGCCTTGTCCCCCAGAAAACTCTCAACTGAGAGATCATAAAAAACAGACTAACTATTAAGAGATGTTAAAAAATAATGTGCTGATTGCATAAAATGACTTTTAAATACAAAATTTAAGTGGTTATTAGTGGGCAAGAATATTCTCTGACAAGCTAGTGATACTCTAATTTAAATCTTACTAAAAGAAATGTTTGTTCTGATGCTTCAAAAAGGTAACCAGAGCTTTCAATCATTGTTATATACATTAATATACATAGGCACATTTTAAGAACTAGTCATAAATGCTGTATGTCTTGAGAATTATTAGTGATTCTTTTAGATTGTTAGTGCCTGGTAATAGACGCTAACATGTTGATTGGTTAGGTTATTTGGCTCTCAAATATTTTTAAAAAAGACTACACACATCAGTTTTAATTGTATGTAGCAATCTGTTGTAGCACACTGTTAATACTTGTTTTCATCAAGCTCTAAGGATTGTTTTACGTTCTCAGCAATGTGAGCTAGCCCATATTTTTCTTTATGGGTCCATGAGTGGTGCAGTGCTCTTGGCTTATGAGTGCCCTACTCCTGTCTACAGAGGATATGGTTTTCTAGCTGATGTTAAGAGCTATTTACTACACAGTGACCTTCTTCCTGCAATTTATTTTGTGTCCTAGTGAACATTTTTCATCCAAAAGGCTCACAAAACTGTGTAAATGATAGAAGTAACCTTGCCCTTAAAGGAACAAAGGATGTTGTCACGCACATTGAGAAAAGTATAATGATCATTGGAGGGGATGGAGGGAGTACTCAGTCAGTATGTTATATCCAAGGCGTTTTTGTACTGGGGAAGCAAGACGACTGGCGATCTCACAGGCACGGTGCTGGGGCATTTAGTTCCACATATACAGCCAGGCAGCAGAACTGGCTCTCTCTCTGAGCAGGGCAGAAATAGGGCGGCATGTCAAGGGCTTTTCATACCCAGGGTCAGTGCTGAAGGAAGTAGGTGGAACTGGGGTCAGCTGGCACCAACATTTGGAGCAATAGTTTAGTCCGTTTCTATTTTTTTTAGCATGGACACTACTAGAATACCTTAGGTTATTATATCTTTTCCTTTTTACTTAGAAGGTAGATCAATTAATTAGCTGTGAAATGACTCAAGGCAGAAACAAAGATCAAATATGAAGGGAAAGCAAGGTGAATAAATACATATGGATAGCTAATTCCCGAATCCTCAAGGCAAAAATAAAAACCACAGGAATCATTTTGAAAATGAAATGGCATACTAATGAAAGATCAGATGGTTTCACCAGAATTTGGATTAGTCTTTATGTGTGTGCCCTCCCCGTGCCAACTTACGAATAGAGTACTTAATTTAAGGAAAAATAATACATAGTGAAGATCAATATACAATCATTGAAGCAGAAATTATTGGAGGAAAACAGTGTAAATTGGAATATTCAGGAGAAAATCAGTATTACAATTCACCCACCAATGTGTATGAACCTATTAAAACATAATTTGCAACTCTCATCTACTAGAATATTGTTCCCTCCCATAAACAGGTATTGGCGTGCTCGCTTAGGCAGCACATATACTAAAACAGGTATTGGCATCAATTCAGACACATTTACTATGTTCCGTGTAGTGTTAATTTATTTCTCCTCATAGCCCCACTTACCACAGTATATTCATATCAATTTAAAACCCCAGAGCACAGCTTAATTTTAACAAATAATTTAATTTAAAAGAACTATTTATTGAATCTTACTAAATTGTATCCTTTTTCCGCAGAGTATTGCCATATAAAGTTGAATTGTCAAACTTTGCTCTGTATTATTTCTAGCCTTTTCCCTCTAGGACTTTTCCGCTCTTTGATCTGAAAGAAGCAATCTCTCCTCACTTTTCTTATTAAACTTATTTTACCTCTAACTGATCAGAACACAGTCATCCTCGAAGCAGATTTATTTAGAGGACAGATACTAATCCAGTTACTGAGAAATTAAACTGATGCATCAGTTCTTAATCCTGATAAACTCTTTGCTTTAACATGTGTTGGCCATGTCTGTAATTTTTTTTAATTCTTGGGTTCATTTATGTTGTCAATGTCTGCACTATCATTTTCCCTTAGGAGAGAGAGACTCTTATTAGGGGAAATATAAAGCATTCTAAGAAAGACTGTGCTCTAGGTACAAAGCAGAAGATTGGCTATCAAAAGACCTTATTGCTGTTTTTGGCAGATGGCTAGATGGCTATGAGATCTCAAAAATAATGAGCTATTGTGACTTGATTTCTCCAACTCTTAAAAGGGGTTTGATATGTATAAAAATCTATCTCCCACTGATAGAAATTTGAAGATAACATACAAAAGTTAATTGATAATTTCTGTAGAGATTGTTCTGAAGTTTTTCATTTTTCTTTTTATTAGTTTCAGGTGTACAAAACAATGTAATAGTTCTGAAGTTTTGATGAAGATATTCCATTTAGAAAGTTTATTTTGTTCTCAAATAATAAACTGATCTTAAAGTGGGCTTGAATATTAAGCTTATTTTTATAAGATAAAAATACTTTTACTGTAATTTAAAAAATAAAACTTTGTTCAAGTGAATAACTTCTGTGCCAAAAATGGAAAAGAGGCTTTCCAAATGACTACTAGAATAATTACTACCTTTTTGAGCTCATATCACTTTAGTGCTACTGTGGTATAAAATGAAAAAAAAAAAGACAAAAGCAATAATCATTTGTGCTTCCAATAATCAATGTAACATAAATTTTACTGATGGAACAAACTGGTTTAGAAAGTAGCTGCTTTAATATCAGTCTCATTACCATTGCCATTGTGGTAACAATAGAACATGAATTAAATAAATTAAATATGGCATATGCTAGGTTCATACTGTGAAAGATGCAAAATGACTCTTCTAACACCCTTGGGTCATAATTGTGGGCAGGCACAGTGTAGCTCAAAGCAAGATGTGCATCTTAGCTTTTGGCTATCGGAGGATAACATGGGCTCCCTTATGAGTTGGTTAGTGCCCAGTATTTTGGAGTGTAAAAGAATAGTGTGGGCGACTGCTAGTCTCAGAATAGATTTATCCATTGGAATAGGAATGGATTAGGTGACTTGAAAAAAAAACCCTTTCCAATGTTGATATTTTATGATTTCAGCCTTTTATGAAAAGTAATTCATAGATTTGATTGCTGTATCTCAGGACTTTATACTCTATAGCAGGAACAAGAAATATATACACCTAAGAGTTCAACAAGATGACCTAATATGTTTCCATCAGTGCTTGGGGCGGTGATGCTGCTGCTTTGAATAACACCAGCTAGTCCAGATATAAAACAAATAAATCTTGGGGATATAATATACAGCATGGGGAATACAGTCAATACTATTGTGATAGCATGGTACAGTGTCAGATGGTTGTTGGACTTATCATGGTGGTCACTTCTTTAGCATAGGGAATATAATCAATAAGATGGTAATAACTCTGTATAGTGCCAGGTAGGTACTGTTGAATAACTATGATATATACCTGAAACGAATATAATACTATATTTAGCTATATTTTAATAAAAATCTTAAACAAAGCCATCATCAAGTAAAAAGCAAGACTTGTTCTGTGTTGGTCTATTGCCACAGTCTATGTGTGCTGCAAATATGGCTGCTTTGTGACTGAGTATAATATGAGTAGGGGAAGGGTCAGAGGCTCTGCCTGTGGTGGTGAGAGGAAGGAGGGAGAGCCAGGCCATTGACCGTGGCACAAGCCGTGGTCATGAATCCCCCCAATCACTCGCTCCTGGTCCTGATTAGACTGGCTGGTGATGGACTGATTAAGATCCCTTCTCAACTGCTAGGACATCTGCTGCCGCCAGATGTTAGTGTCTCAGAAACATTGTGAACTAATAGAAAACGGAAAAGTTAAACTCTTCTTATTTTATATCTGTGCAGAGCAAGTACATTTTAAGTTGTGTGCCTTCTACCTTTAAAACATCATTAAATACTCTCTTGAAAAGAGCTTTTATTCATTTGCTACCATTATTAGAATATAACATAGAGTCACTTATTAATAGGTCAAGGTCAATAAATTAAAAACGTTCTACTCCTCCTTACCTCATAAAGCCACTAACTGGCAGCATTGTAGGGGTGTGGTGGGAGGGGAGAGGATTTTAAAGGAAGGTAGATGCTGTTCAAACTCCATGTCTGCCACTTACTAAATGTGGGGCCTTGTAAAGTTAGTCTTCCTGAGTCTCAGATTTCTCACCTATAAAATAAGGACACTAAAACATAATTTATAGTGTTGTTATACCTGACATATAGGCAGTAGTAAATAAATGGTGTAGGATGCAGGATGTGTTGTTGGAATTTGACCTTAGACAATTGGGAGGTCACGTTAAAAGCGTTTGTGTACAGTTATTGCTTCTGTGTCAGATGCCGCAGCTTGAAGTCGGCGGGATCAGCAGTTAGGAAGAAAGATAGACAAGAAGTAGGGCAGGGTAAGCACAAACTGGAACTGCAAGGATGGGCTGGAAACCCCGAAGATGAAATGGAACCCACGTGGGTCTCCCACTGCTTCCAAGTCTCCAACCTCAGTGAGGTGACTGACCTGCAGGGGCAGCTGGCACCCTTCACAGAGCGAAAGAGGCACCTAGCCCAGGAGTGGGAGAAACTGAAAGGGTCCAGCATTTTCTGCAGGAGTTGTGGCCTGGTTGTTGTAAAATGTCTTTTGTGGCTCACATATATCTAGAACTACACAGGAAAGGGGATTCTGGCAAACACTGTCTGTGAGTTAAGTTGACATTGAAAAAGCCACCACCATATCTATTGTTACTAAGAATTCTTCCCAGAAGTTCTCTTCTTTTAACCACCCAACCCATTCTAATACCTTGTATGTAGTTACCATTCCAATTTCTCATAATAGTCAAAGCTCACACAGTGAAATTCTTTCCTTTTCAACATATCTCTCTATCAGTGGTTATCACAAGGTGATTTTGCCCTCGGGATATTTGGTAATGTCTGGAGACATCCTGAGTTGTCATGATGGGGGAAAGTGCTACTGGCATCTAGCAGGTGGAGGTCAGGGATGCTAAATGTCCTGCGATGCACAGAGCAGCCCTCCTACAACAAAGGATTGCTCAGCTCAAAATGTCAATAGTGCTAAGACTGAGAAACCCTGATGTACAGCAACCTTCTCCTCTAGCCCATGGTTTCTGAGGAAGAAATACTTCTTGCCTGAAGTTAATTCCTGTACCTTTGCTTTTTGTTCACATTACTCCTAACCCTTCAAGAACCCCATTTACTTACTTTTCTCTACATTTTATTAATACCTCACAGACTTAACAGAGTAAACAGATTAAAACAATCACATTTGCTTTCCCCTTAGATCTTGCAAATTAGCATGCACTTACTACCTCTTTCTTTAATTAGCAAACTCTAATTGAATGATCCATGTTGGTTACTCATTTCCTTTATACCTTTAGCCGTCTGGTGCCTCTCAGCAAAACTTTTCTCTTTGCACTTAGTAATGAGCTTATTCTGGCCAAATTTGTGGAAGTTTTAAAAGCAAAATTAATTGACTTTCCAGTCACTTTCATTTCCTATGTCTACTGTCTTCAAATTCTTCCTCTTATCCCCCCACTGGAATCATCTTGTCAAACTTCTGTTCCCAATATTATAACAAAACTTCTTATGCCAACATCTCCAAGGGCTCCCAGACGTCCAAATCCCATGGACACATTGCTGTCCTCTTCTTACCTTCTCAGCAGCATTTGACACTTTTGATCACTCTTTCATTGCAGCACTTTCTTCACTTGGCTTAGCAGAACTCCACACTCTCCTACTTTTTCTCCTACTAACTCCTTTTCAACCTTCTCTGCTGGTCCCTCCTCTTCTGTACCTTTTACTGATGGAAGCTTCCATGACTAAGTTTTTGAACTTCTTATTTTGTATCTATAGTTCCTTCCTGATGACCTCCTCCAGGCTTAGTGCTTTAGATATCTATGTTGATGACCCCAAATTTATATTAATAGCTGTAGACTGGGCCTAGATGCTGATCTCTGGACTCCTATGTTCAATTGCCTTGCCAAACAGCTCCACTTGCTTTTTAAAATGGAAATATCCAACTACTATGCTAAACACTGAGCTCTTGGTATTTTCCTGTAAACTTACCTCAGGAAATGTCAACTCCATCCTTCCAGTTATCCAGACCATGTGCTTTGGAATAATCCTCAATTCTTCTCTCTCAGAAAGTATATATAAATATTCAGTGAGAAAATAGAATATCATCAGTTCTGTCTTCCATATATATCCAGAATCCAACCACTTTCACCACCTATAGTGCTGGACCATCACATACACTTCCCAGACCAATGCACCGTTATTTCTCACCTAGATTGCTCTAGTTCCCCAACTGTGTTCCCTTTCACTCATGCTTAATCTCTTCAGCACTGACGAAAGATTCTCCAGCCTTACTTTTGGCTTTCTCTCTAGAGCTCACGTTCATAACAGCCTCCTAATTTTATTGTAGCATCTTTTGTAATCCAGACAGTCTGGGACTCTCCCAAATCATCAAGTCCTGGTTCCTTTTTACTTAATGATCCTTTCCACAATTTGTCTCTTTCCTCTAGCATATTAGTATAAGCAGCAAGAAGAAACCAGGCTGCATCTTTAATGCTTTGCTTGGAAATCTCCTCAACTAAATATGCATCACTTCTAAGTTCTCTTTCTCACACAATGGTAGGTCACAGTTCATTGAAGTTCTTTGCCACTATATAACAGGGATTGCCTTTCTTCCATTTTCCAATACTGTGTTTCCCCGAAAATAAGACCTAGCTGGACCATCAGCTCTCATGTGTCTTTTGGAGCAAAAATTTATATAAGACCCGATCTTATTTTCATATAAGACTGGGTATAATATAATATAATATAAAATATAATATAATACTGGGTCTTATATTAATTTTTGCTCCAAAAGACGCATTAGAGCTGATGGTCCAGTTAGGTCTTATTTTGGGAGAAACGTGGTAGCATGTTTCTCATTTCCTTTTGAGCTCCCAAGCAGCATCTTTAATGTTCACATTTCTACCAATATTCTGTTTATGACAGTATACATATTCTCTAAGATGATATAAGCTTCCTCTATCGTGCTTCTCACTTCTTTCTGAACTTCTGGCAGCATTGTCTTCAATATTCATAATCTACCAGTAGTCCGTTTAAAGCAATCTAGGCTTTCTCTATCATGTGCTTCAAAATTCTTCCAGCCTTTGTCCATTACCAATTCCAAAGCCACTTCCACATTTTTAAGTATTTGTTATAGCAGCACCCCACTTCTTGATACCAAAATCTGTATTAGTTTCTTGTGGCTGCTATGTAACAACTTACCACAATCTTGGTGGCTTAAAACAACAGAAACTTATTCACTTGTTGTTCTAGAGTCCAGAAGCCTGAAGTCAGTGTTATTGGGTCAAAAATCAAGGTGTCCGCAGGGTTGTGCTCACTTTGGAGGCTCAGGGGAAAATACTTTCCTTGTCTCTTTCAGCGTTTGGTGGACGCCAATATTTCTTGGCTTGTGGCTTCATCACTGTAGTCCTCAAGGCCAGTATCTCCAAATCTCTCTCTGTTCTCACTTTACATTGCTTTCTCCACTCTGTGTGTAAAATCTCCCTTTGCCTCCCTTTTCCTCTGGGTAAGGCCAATTAGCAAACATAGATGATCTATGCCATCCCCCAACCCAGCTTTTAAAAAGTCTTCTGTCCATTGTTTCAGTGGAATTGAGTTCAGACTGATCTTTCTTCCCTATTGCAATAGGCTTGAATAAAATCTTCCTTACCTGTTTAACTTTGTGAAATTTTTGTTTTGACAGTGTTTTCATAGACTAACCATCACCCTTTAATCATTTCCACCAGGGCTCTCCAATGTAAAAATGATGTCATTTTTAGAGAAAGTTATTAAGTAACTTCATCCCCCCTACTTTTGCCTCCCCCCCAACACTCTGGTTCAAGCTGTTGTTTCTCAATTTAGTTGTATAGGACACAGCTTCTTGGCCCATGCTGGTATTATGAGCCTTGCGCTGCCCCCCACCCCTGCTGAGGCTGTCAGTAGCCAGTTGTCTGGCCACTCATGCTGGCTACCGGCTGCTCATGGCAGCGCACGGTAGCCCGTGGCAGCAC
Source organism: Rhinolophus sinicus (assembly GCF_036562045.2). Taxonomy (NCBI): domain Eukaryota; kingdom Metazoa; phylum Chordata; class Mammalia; order Chiroptera; family Rhinolophidae; genus Rhinolophus; species Rhinolophus sinicus. Next base: position 27,364,976 of record NC_133760.1, on the reverse strand, counting down.
TTAGCAGCCCATGGCAGCTCACGCCAACCTCCAGCTGCTCACGGCAGCCCAGCTCCAGGGAGAGCTGTTGTTCACAATGTTAGCTGTTGAGGGTGCAGCTCATTGTCCCATGTAGGAATCAAACCGGTGACCTTGGCAGCGTTAGGAGCATGGCACTCCAACCACCTGAGCCACTGGGCAGGCCCATGACTCTTCATTTTATTCCCTCTAAATTATAGCATGTTTATGCTTAGAAAAAGCATTAGAAAATATGACTCCTGATCTCCTCTTGCTGGATAGGTCCTCTTTTATCATCTCATTTTTATAAATTCCCTGATCAATACCCCAGTTATACTTGTTTTTCCTCATTTGCAGCTGTTAAATGATAATTTCAAAGATATGAAGATTTGATTTAAGTCATGAATCAAGGAGGGTATTAAGTAGCTGTTTAAGAGGTTCAAAAGAAAATCCTGGCTTCTCCACAGTGGGGGAGGGAGGTCAAGTGACTCTGTACAGGGAAGATTTGTATTTCTATCGATAAGAGTTATTTTTCATTACTATCAGTTATCTATAATTTACAGAGATGTAGACTAGCTGCCATGGAATCATAAACAGATAACATGGAGTCATGTGCTATAGACAATGTGTAGTTTTCCTTTGAAGCACAAATTTTTTCCTACAGAGTGTTCGGTTTTTACTATTGATACAGAATTGCAGGATGAAAACAGAAGAGAACTATGAACATTTCTCAGGGTTTGGATAACTCTTTTATTCATAATAAGAAAGGGATAGAAGGGTAGAGTATGTTCAATAGAAGCAATCAGTGAGCCCGAGAAAGGATTTAGTGAAAGGACTGTTACATTAAAAGAGATGAAGTTCAGAATCTCAAGATGGAAGGAGCTTCAGCTTTTGTGCTACTGATAGGTAAGGATGAGGAAAATGTCAATTTGACCAGAGTGCACAAGATTTTTTTATATTTGAAATAGAATTGGCCTGATGGATAACCCATGAGCCCTTTGAACCTCTGAAGTGTGATTCTGCTAATAGCCACCTAGGACTGAGATAACTGAGTCAGACATCCCTGGGATGAATCTATAAGAGCTTGGGCAGGAGGCATGCTCAAAAGGGAAATTCAATGGGCATGACATGAAAGGCTGTTAAAATGTCTGGTGGATTCACCATGACCCCAGAAATCCTCTATGCCAGGTTTCATCTTCGCTGAGTGATCTTTGCTCCCAGTGTGGTGTGTAGCGTCCTGTGGCATAAACTATTGTTAAATGTCCTCCCATTTTAGGGACAATAGGAACAATATGCAAATTAACCATGGGTAATGTTCCTGGCAATATATAATTATGAGTATTTAAAATTTTTAGATGCAAATTAAACCCCAAATTCCTTGTAAATAGTGCAATTTGCCTCCAAATAGCATGTTGCAGAGATAGAATAATTTACCATAAGTGCCTGCACCAGCAGCAGTAGCTGGCACATATATAGATACTATTCAGTAAGTGTGTTTGGTGTTGACTGACTGGAGAAGCATCCAAGAAGAGTTTCCATTTTCCTATGACAAAAAAACAACAACAACAACATTTGATGCAGTTATTGAAAAAGAAGTGACTGACTGACTTCAGACAGTGATGGGTGTGGCATTGTGCTACTAACATGCATGCTAACTATACCTTCATTTCCTTAGAGTTCCTATATGTTAATGATATTTACATCCTCTTCTTATCACCGGGGAACCAAAACATAGAATCCAGAAACACACTGGCATTGTAGTGTAAATAAACACACACATTTCATGAAAAAACACATGCAACCTGGGAAATCTTTTTGCACATTGGAGGTGTCAGGTTCCCTAGAACCTCACAGTCTCCAGATGTGTTTGTAATTATATGAATAATGTGCCTTGTTTGCTAAGTAATAGGCCTGTTGAGTTGAACAACATGGAAATAAAACATACTCTCCTGTTTGGTTAGAGGAATGCTCTGTTAACTACTTCTCTTACCAACTGTGAGGGTATCCAGCGCAGTGGTTTCAGAGCTGATACTCTGCAGTGCTTTCTGCTCTCCTCTGCCTCCTCCCCTTTCTTCTTCTGCAAGTTGGTAGCTTTCAGAAAGCTGAATAGGAGACAACACAATACATAATACTAGAAAAAAACCACAAAAGCCTAACACAATGTGAGATATTGAAAGAGAATATTTTAAACATGCAAATGATTTATCTGAATTTGAACCAAAATGAATAAACAAATTCTTCAGAAAATAGGAATACATTAAGGTACATTTTGAATACAGGATTGGAAAATTATGTATATCAAATTGTGCTTATGGCCTTTTCTAGGTGATAACTTTTGTTTCCTTTTAAGAAATTTATTGTAACTTACTTCAAAAAAATTACTAAAAAAACGCTTTTATTTTTGTTGAAATGGACATTATTATGTCCATAATTAGGAGCAAAAGTTTCAAAAAGCCTTTGAAATCTGTGCTGGTATCATTACCAATCTTGTTTTCATGATCCATTTACATATTATAAATATTTTTTATATATGTATGAATTTTAATGCTTTTATTCTATTGAATGATTTAAAAATATTTATATACTCTTTTTTTTCATTTAGCATATTGATGTTTTGCAGTGTAATGAAAAACATCTTTCAACACAGTATTTTAGAATTGTAGTGTAATTCTAAATAAATTATGCATACGTACGTGGACTACATATATATAAATATAGAATGTTTATATAATTGAAATATATATATACATGCATAATCATATATATGTACATATGTATGTGTAAAATCACTTCCTTTGTTATTAAGCATTTAATTTCATCTAAATATATTCTTTTAAGAGTTAAATATTACAGAGTAAAGAGATTTTATGTTATTGTCATATATAGAGTTCCTTTTCACTTATTCAAATATGTAATACTTTTCAGATAATCATTTGAATTTTTACTTTCATAAAGCATGCATTCTACTTTAATTTATTCTTAAGCAATCAAAAATCCTTGAACATTTTCTGAACAAGTGATCTTTTGACCTATTGTCATCTCAAAAGAAACCAGTAATATTTCTCCCACATACTCTATTATATTATTTTCAATTTTTGTTAATCATACGCTAGACCATTTGGAACTTATCACTTATCTGTTATTTTAAAATTAAATTCATTGTATTCTTTTTGTCAACTTTTTATAAGGTTGATAGAGATCTCAGATATGTGCCTCTCTAGTTTCTGCTAGAAAGTATAAGAGGATGATGGCAAGGAGAGTTGGTCTATTTAACAGAATCTTTAGGAGACCATACTATAAAAGGTAGAAAACACAGCAATCTGAATTCTGGTTTCTAAGCCAAACTTCATTCTGTCAGACAAAAAGCCCCTGTACAAAGCAAGAAAGTATCTGATGAATCAACCACAGAGCTGAAATGTGACTTATATAGATCAACTACTAGAGGCAGCTCTTTATGGGACATCTAGCTGTTGAAAAGTCTCTAGACCACTTTAGTATCTCCATTCCTATATTCAGTGACTCATCCTAAATATAGGCTTGCTTTCTATACAGTTGAGACAAGAAAAAAAATGGAGATTCTTATAGCTTTGACTTCAAAGCTATAAGAAATTCTTATAGCTTTGACTTCAAATCCTAGAGGGAGGTCTCCAGGTCCCTGAAAATTTGTAAGGAATAACATTTAAATTCATGGAGAACTTTTCTCTACCCAATACAGAACATTGAGTTCAATGAACCATCACTCTTGTTTTAGAAATAAAGGGATATCTCCCCCTTTCAAGGCTTCTGCAGAAACTACTTTCCAATATTTCCACATCTTATGAAAATCCAGAATTGAGATTCAGATAGGAGTGCTACTTCTCTGAATGATCAACGTCTTACTGCCTTTTATATTATAACTCTGGAAGTGTAGACTTCCTTCCTGAAGGCAGAACTCTTGTCTGGCAGACCTCATGTTGGCAATTGACAGACACCTTTAAAGACTTACTTGACATATTTGACAGGGAAATCAGATCAAGCCTTTGGTAGACAGAAGGGGAAAGTCATTCTAGCAGGAGAATGACAGTTATTTTGATCAGCTGCTTGGTGTGTGATCTCTGCATTGTATCTACTTGAATCTGAAGAGAAGATTACACTTTCTTCTATGTAATATCTCTATGTAGTGTTTGACGAGTATGATGGAAAAGCAAAGGTCCCAGGATTGTAGACACACTTCTTCAATTTATTAGTAAATGAATTTTCACTGACAATTAAAATAATGTAAGCATAAAGAAGTAAATCCCCAGATAAGAAATGTACCTCTTTCCGAGATCAACTTTGTGTCCAGCTGAGTCACGGTTAACTCCGTGGTGTTCAAGATTGAGGAATGAAGCTCTTTTCCTCTTATAATTAGTAATATTGATAGTGTACTTAAAATTTTAATATAATTGTGGGTTACAGGCTTTGGGGAGCACAGATAGTCTTCCATACTAAGGAGCGGTTTTTGCAATATCCTCAAACTATAGATGCACCACCAAACTTAATGGAGGAACTTGGAAATTCAGTGACTCACCTAGATTTGTCCTCTTCCTGTAGAAGAACAGTATCTAGGTGAACCTGAGATCAAACATAGGATAGAAAAACTTCCTTTGTCTGCCAAGGAAACTAGGCGAGGTCATCTTAAATTAATTCTTGACAAAAAGATATTCTGTGGGTGAAGCCAGAGAAAAAGGCTACTCACAAAAAGGCCATGGCCACACAATACTATTTAGCTCCATTGTCTAGTGGAATATTTGAATTTATCATATTGAATTTTACTTTATACAGCATGAAGAATTATAATAAAATACCCAAGTTCAACTATCAGTAAGTTTAATAATCTTTTGTCCAATAACAAGTAAATATCATTTGACACTGTCACTTTGATTTCTATAGAGTAACCTGAAAGTTCTTTTAATTAAAGAAGTATATGCAAATTCACTTCTTCCAATCTCTCTCACCATGGAAAACAAAATCCGGAAACATACTGTACAAAACAAGAATTTCCAAAATTTTCGTTAGCAGGTAGTTTTCAAGTATCCATGAAGAAGGGGATGTATTCAGTGTGCCCTCCATGGTGAATTTCATGAAGAAAATAAGTAGTTAATTTAATTTTATCATTTTCAATTTAAAATTTTAAATGGTGATTTCAAATTTAATATTAAAAAATTAAAAGTATTACTTAATTGATTGTATCAAATGGTGTTGCTATTGGGTAGAGGATAGACTTAGCAAAGGAAACATGTTTATTAGTCAATTATTATTTTAATAAGTCATAAAGTGAATAACTTTGACTTTATCCAATGGAGTCAAAAAAGGTAACTTATTAATACAAATAAACAAATGAAATGCTATGGGATCATGCTTGGCAAACATATTATGATTTGAAATGCAAGATTATTTTCTTTATTGTTAGAGATAAATAAATTAGTTCTGTCCAATAGAACTTTCTATGATGAGGGGAATATTCTATAATACAGTGGCTATTGAGCACTTGAAATGAGAATAGTAGGACTGAGAAAGTGAATTTTATGTTTTACTTTTAGTCAATATAAATTTAAATTTAAATATCTGTTATATTAGAGAATACAGCTGTAGACTGTAGAAATAAAGACATTAAAAAAAGGTTGTGAGCATGAGCTGTTTAGAGGGAGTATTTACAAATTGTCATTACAAATGCTTGTTAATGAGAGCACAAATAAGGCTGACAAATAATGACATTCTTTATTTTTTAAAAACATCTTAGCACAGAATCTGTATGGTATTTCATAATTATCAAATCTCAGATTGTTGACTGAGACACATAGCTATACAAACATTTTAAACCATAGAAAATCATAGAAATGTTATTAATGCGTCTCCCAGGGTCCCCCTTTCCAATTCCGGTTTACTGTGTTTGGACCATATATTAATGTTAGAATCTTTTACTTGTTCTTTGAAACTTCTGTGTCTGACAGAGTCTAGCATGTAGTGGGTGGAATTACGCGTAGTTAGAAGTACGCGTATGTTAGTTGTGTGCACGTTGCTTAGTCTATGGTTCTTGAAATCAAGTAGCTCAATATCAACCCAGCATCCTGCATAGCAAATAGTACAGAGCAGGTAGCGGTAAATGCTTGTGAACTGACTGCTAGACTTTGCATCTGTTTATTCCTCTAATTCTTATCAAGAAAAGATAAATGGAATTTATATGTAGAATATATATATTTTTTCTTTTTTTTCACTTTTGTGTGAGCCAGAAAAGTTCAGTGTGAATCTCTACCCTCTGTTGACTTCCTGTCTTAGACTTCTGCATGTTAAGTGCTAAATTTATTGCTAAGAGCTATAAGTCTTATACACTTGGAAGAGAAGTGAATTTTCTGGAATGAATACATAAAATGTCTAAGAAAATGTGTGTATTTTAAAATGTTATGTGACTTGCAAGTTGTTTCCACTTAGAAGCAAAGGCAGCCCTGCCCTCCATCAAATTGACCACGTCTGCAGGAACAGAGAAGCCAGAATCTACTTGTCACCTTTTTCTTAGTACTTGGCGTACCATTTATTAAAAAGGGCTCTCTTGTTACATTTCTGAGATGATGGCATGGCCTGGCAGAACTCTCAGAAAGAGGATGCTGGCTTTAGCTTTGTGAAAATGACCGACAAGAGCAGCCAAGTACATTGAGATGTGCAAAGGGAGTGTTGTATTAGGGCTCTAGTTATCTGTGGGTACTGACGTTGTGTGCCATGTAAAATCCTCTTAGCCGCTCTTGAGAGTCTTGGGGGGACATTCTCTATTACAATTTCTGAAATAATGTGACAGTCTTCTTGTGAAAGGGAGGATAGTTTATTGAGATGATGCCCAAACTTCCTTGGGGGTTGTACTTATTTTTACCAAATTGAACTTGGGTCAGATTTTGCATAATAATGAATTGAAGAATTTGGGGGATATTCTTCTGTGGGCTGAATGCAATCCAGAGTGGTTTGTATTAAAGAGAATATTAATAGTTCATCATTTACTAAGAATCTCAGGTGCTGTCTCGCTGTGTTTTATGTGGTCATTGAAAGCATAAGTAGTTTTTGGATCACTCGCTCTGGGAGAAGCCAGCTGCTGTGCTATGAGGAGATTCAGGCAACCTGATAGAGACATTCATGGGTGAGGAACTATGTCTTCCTCAAACAACCAGTGCCATCTTGCCATCCACTTTAGTGAGTCCCTTTGGAACTCATTCTCCAGCCCCCTTTAAGCCTTCATATTTTTATACTCCTGGTGAACATGTCGACTGCAACCTCATGAGAGACCCTGAGTTAGAAGTACCTGTTCAAGTTGTCCTGAATTCCTTACCTACTGAAATTGTAGATTTTCCACTTCTTGTTATGTTGAAGTTGACTGGTGCTAGATTTGTCCTCTTCCTGTAAAAATTTGAAAAATTGGAAGAATATCTGAAACCACTGTTTTCAGAAACTGGACAATAGGCAATGAAGGACTGTGATCCAGGGAAAAGGAAAATAAATGATGTGAGCCCTACAATTGCTCTGGTTACAATCACCTGGAGATCCACTGGGGACCATGGCACAGGAAAGGATAACTCAGGCAGAGTACAACATTCTCATTGAGTTGAGAAGACAGAGATTAGAATTTGAGGAGGATGAGGTGGGTGGAATTTGCAGGGCAGAATACTAGAAAAGAGGGAATTCTGAGGAAAATGTCTCCAGAAATCAGAATAGGGTCCTCTTGAAATTGTTGCTGAATACTAAACTTCAAATATACGATGAAACTCTATGAGGCAACATATAAAGAACAAATGGTGAGCTAAAAGTTCATCAACTTCCAGGACTCAGACAGGGCTGGGAAACAAGTTCTATTTAGCCAGAGTAGAGGGATCTCATTGAAACCTGGGTAATTATCAAGAGATAGCTGAAAGGTTAGGCCTTGTAGTAGTAAGGCTAAACTAGTCCTAGAGAAAAGGTTATTCTAATTCAGCCTTAATAAAGCTTAAAAATAAGGTGATCTGAAAGTTACTTAACTGCCTGCCAAAACAAATTTCAACACTTTTTCTAGAAATACAAAACCTGACACTCAGCAGCATAACATTTAAAATCAAATAAAAAATTATAAGACATGCAAGGCATATGTATAATAAAATAAGAAATATATATTAAAATAATATTCAAAACAGAATACATTATGTATATATTATATATAACATATTTAATATGATACATGAGTATACAAAAATTACAGTTAACCAAGAGAAAACCAGGCAATAGACGTATACTTAGGAATAGCAAAGGTGATGGAATTAGCTCAAGGACTTAAGACGGTTATTTTAAATTACTGTGTTTGAAATAGTCACCTTAAACATAATTAGGAATGGAAGATATAAAAATAAACCATGAACCAGTGAACATAAAAGTACAATATATGAAATGAAAATTTTATGGGATGTATCTAAAAGCAGCCATTGAAAAAGGAAAGATCAGCAAGCTTGAAGATGTACAAAGAGAAATTATATAAAATGAAGCACAGAGAAGTAAACATATTAAAAAAGAACAGAGACCCAGTGATTTGTGGGACAATAACAATTTAGATTTAATTGATGACTCAGAAAAAATGGGATCAGAAAGAATTTCTGAACAAATTATGGCTAAAAATTTCCAAAAGTAATGTATTCTATAAGCCTACAGATCTAAAAGTTTCAGTGAACACAACCAAACAGGATAAATACAAAAAAAGAAAACAGATGGAGCCACATAATAATCAAATTTCTGAAAGGCAGTGATTAAAAAAGTGTCTTAAAAGCAATCAGGGATAAAATATACATATTGGGAAATAAAGGTAATAATTTCAGATGTCTCCTTAATAAGTTTGCAAGTCAGGGGACAATGAAACTACATCTTCACAGTGCTGAAAGAAAAGATAAAAACCTCGCAACTTAGAGTGTTAAATTCACCAAAAATATCATTCAAAAATGAAGGTAAAATAAAGACATTTTTCAGGTAAATATAGGATTTGTTATAAGCAGAACTGTACTGCAAGCAATGTAAAGAAAGTTCTTCAAGTGTAATAGAAATGATAGCAGATGGAAAATTGTATCAACACAACAGAATGAAAGGTGCCAAAAAATGAGAAAAATTGATGCAGTTAATTGCTCACTGACAATGATGGAAGCAGAAACTAAAACAAGTAGTTTCTACTTTTATCAGTGAAGTATTTTTAACATACATTTACTTTAGTTGAATAAGGCACACATGAAGTACTTATGAAAACAAAATATAACACACCAATAACAACAAAAAGAATAAGCATATACTCATTGAATTGAAATACAATGAGGAGGGTGACAGGTGACTGGAGAGAGGGCCTGCTTAGAGAAGGACATTCCTTCTGCTAGTTCAGTCTGCTTACAGTCTACTGAAAATATTTGCTAAAAAATGGCAAAGCCTGGGAAGTTAGGATATCTGAGTTTTTACAAGATGATACTCCCCCTAAATGTAACATTTTTAGGAGAATTTAGTTGTTACTATGCTCTCTGTACGGGGTACGTAGTATGAGGTACCTATATTTGCTTTGACTCTTTTTCTTATTCCTCTGGTTCTGTTTTTCTTTTGTTTTTTACTTTTAAATTTTTAAAATTAAGACATAATTGACATACAACATTATGTAAATTTAAGGTGTACAACATGTTGATTTGATACAATTATATATTGCAAAATGATTACCACTGTAGTGTTAGCTAGCACCTTTATCACGTTACATAATTATTTCTTTTTGTGTGGTGAGAACAATTAAAATCTAGTCTCTTAGCACTTTGAAGTTTATAATACAGTATTGTTGACTATAATCTCTCTGCTGTGTATTATATCTCCAGGACTTCCTTATCTACTAGTTGCATGTTTGTACCCTTAAACAACATCTCTCTAATTCTCCCAACCCCAGCCCTATTTTGCTCTCTATTCTTAAGAGTTCAGCTTTTTTAGATTCTCCATATAAGTGATATCACACAGTATAGTTTACTCTTGGACAACGCAAGGGTTGGGGCGTCAACCCTGTAGTTGAAAATCCATGTGTAACTTTTAACTACCAAAAATTTAACTATTAATAGACTACTGTTGATTGGAAGCCTTACACATGACATAAATAGTTAACATATTTTGTATGTTATATGTACTATATATACTGTATTCTTACAATAAAGTAGGCTAGCGAAAAGAAAATGTTATTAAGAAAATCATACTTACAGTACTGCACTGTGTTTATTGATACTGTACAATTATGTCACCTGTTTATAAGATGAATCGTCTGTCAGTACCTACATCAATATTGTCTTGATTTTTCTGGTCAAGATGGTGGAGTAGGTAAATACTGTGCTTGCCTACTCTCATGATCACATCAAAATTACAACTAACTACAGAGCAACCATCATTGAGAATTGGCTGAAGTCAAGCTGAACTGAACCCCTACAGCTAAGGGCATACAGAAGAAGCCACCTCCAGACTGGTAGGAGGGGCAGAGATGTAGAATGGTCTGGTCCCACACCTCCACGTGACCATTAAAAATTGGGAGGGATATTTTGGCTGTGGAGGTCCCCCTGACCCTGGAGGAGACAGGGGTCCCAGCCCCATACCAGGCTCCCCAGCCCAGCGTTTCAATGCAGGGGAGAGAAGTCCCCATAACTACTTTTTGTGAAAACCAGCAGAGATTGTGGCTGAGTGAGGCAGAGGGCTGCTGCAGTCTTAGGCACTCCTCTTACAGGGCCTGAGCATGGACTTACTAGCTGACAAACTCACTTGCTCTGAGCTTCAGAGAGGGGGTAACAGTTCAAAAGGTGCCAGGGACATAGGGAGAGGATCTGAAGTGTCAGGATGAGGGCTAGAGGGGCAGCTTGCTCCCAGATGGAGGAGCTGGCAGAAGCCATTATTTCTTTGTTGATCTCTTCCCTCTCCTGGCATGCGGACTCAGGCAGCTGCCATATCTTATTCTCCATCAACCTGGCTAACACCAGTCATTTACCCCACCCTGGTGATTTTGAGACCCTGCCATGCCCAACTTTCAAGCACACCCAAACCACTTCCAGTGGCATTTCAGTACAAACAGCCTACCTTGGCTCATGCTACAGACTTTCCTAAAATGTCTCAAAGGATCACAAAACTCAAACAAGCAGCATCTGGCTTCAGCATGTTCTGTATTCTGGCTGAGCAGCCCTAAGCCTGGCACTAGTGACAGCTGACTTTGGTTCATAGCTTGGCCTCTCACAGCACCTCCAAATACAGTGCAGGCAGTGGCCATCTGTGGATAGCACTGTTTCTCATGCCAGGAAGCCCTGGGCAGGACACAGGCTGTGACTGAAATTGACCTGCAGTGTTCCTTCCCAGGAGACCCAAGGGGCTGACATGCCCAGTGGCCAGCTTCAGAATGCACCAGAGCATCATCCAACTGCCTCCAAGGACGACACACCCTAAGGGCAGACTGAGCAGGCACCAGAGCCGTGCTAAAGTAAATCCTGTTCCATAGGGTCAGCCCCTGCACCACAACCCTCCACTTTAGTCACAGCCAATCCTCACAATGAATCAGCCTGAGAACCAGTCCCTCATATTGGTGTGCAGATAGCAACCAAGGCTCAATTACAACAAGAGGGTACACTAACCCACACAAGGACACACCTGCAGCACACAGCTCAGGTGACCAGAGAGGCTATGCCCATAGGACACCTAGTACATAAGGCCACTATACTAAGACCAGGAGACATAACAGACCTACCTAATACATGTAAACAAAGGGAGGCAGCCAAAATGCAGAGACAAAGAAACATGTCCCAAATAAGAGAACAAAGCTCCAGAAAAAGAACTGAACAAAATGGAGACAAGCAATCTATGAGATGCAGAGTTCAAAACACTGGTTATAAGGATGCTCAGTGATCTCAGGGAGAACTTCAACAAAGAGACAGGAAACATACAATAATGGACATAGAAAACATAACAAAGAACCAGTCAGAAATGAAGAATGCAGTAATTGAAATGAAGAATACATTAGAGAGAATAAACAGTAGATTAAATGTAGAGGATAGAATCAGTGATTTAGAAGGTAAGGTAGCAGAAGACAACTAAACAGAACATCAAGAAGAAAAACAAAAATCCAAAAACATTAGGACAGTTTAAGTGATCTCTGGGACAACATCAAGTGTACCAACATTTGCATCAAAGGGGTACCAGAGGAGAAGAGAGAGAGAACAAGGAATTGAAAACCTATTTGAAGAAATAATGACAGAAAACTTCTCTAACCTGGTGAAGGAAATAGACATACAAACCCAGGAAGTACAGAGAGTCCTAAACAAGATGAACCCAAAGAGGCCCACAACAACACACATCATAATTAAAACACCAAAGGTTAAAGACATGACAGGATCTCAAAAGAAGCAAGAGAAATGCAGTTAGTTACCTAGTTAGTTACCTAGTTACCTACAAGGGAGCTCCCATAAGACTATCAGCCGATTTCTCAGAAGACTACTGGGTTTCCCTGAAAGTAAGACTGGGTCTTGTGTTAATTTTTCCTCCAAAGGACGCATTAGGGCTTATGTTCAGGGCATGTCATCCTGAGAGATCATGCTAGGGCTTATTTTCTGGTTAGATCTTATTTTCGGGGAAACATGTATCAGAAACTTTGAAGGCCAGAAGAGATTGGCAGGAAATGTTCAAAATGATGAAAAGAAAGGAACTGCAACCAAGGTTACTCTACCCAGCAAAGCTATTTAAAATTGAAGGACAGTTAAAGAGCTTCCCAGACAAAAAAAAGCTAAAGGAGTTCATCACCACCAAACCAGTATTATGAGGAATGTTAAAGGAACTTCTTTAAGACAAAGAAAAAAGAAAGATCCAAACTATGAATAATAAAATGACAATAAATACATATCTATCAACAATTACTTTAAATGTAAATGGATTAAATGCTCCAATCGAAAGACATAGAGTAGTTGATGGATAAAAAAAAACACAAGACCCATATTTGTGCTGCCTACAAGAGACTCACTTCAGATTAAAAGACACACATAGACTGAAAGTAAAGAGATAGAAAAATATATTTCCTGAAAATTGAAACAAAAAAAGCAACCTGTGGTGACAATACTTATCGCAGACAAAATAGATGTTTAAACAAAGGCTATAATGAGACAAAGAAGGACCCAGTAATCCCACTTCTGGGTATTTATTGGAAGAAACCCAAAGCTCTTCTTTGAATGGACATGGGCATCCACGTGTTCATTTCAGCATTATTTACAATAGCCAAGATATGGAGGTATCCATCAGTGGATGAATGAATAAAGAAGAGGTGGTACATGTGTACAATGGAATATTACTCAGCCATATAAATGAATAAAATCTTGCCATCTGCAACAACTGGATGGGCCTAGAGAGTATTGTGCTGAGTTGAGTCAGACAGACTGAGTGGAGTAAGTTAGACAGAAAAAGACAAATGCCTTGTGATTTCACTTATATGTGGACTCTAAAGAACAAAATAAATGAACAAACAAAACAGAAACAGATTCATAGATACAGAGAACATTTTAATGGTTGCCAGACTGGGGTGGGGGTTTTGAGGGTGAAAAAGAGGAAGGGATTGAGAAGTACAAATTGGTTGTTACACAGTAATCATGGGGATGTAGGGTATAGCATAAGGAATATAGCCAATAATTTCGTAATAACTATGTATGGTGTCAGATGGGTACTAGCTTTATTGGGATGATAGATGGGAGGGGGTTGGGGGCAGGGTGAAAAAAGGGAAGAGATTAAGAAGCACAAATAGGTAGTTACAAAATAGTCATGGGAATGTAATGTAAAATATAGGGAATATAATCAATAATAAGGTAATAACTGTATAGTGTTAGGTAGATACTAGACTAGTCAGGGAGATCACTTCTTAAATTATATAAATGTCTACCTGAAATTAATATAAAATAATATTGAATATCAACTGTAATTGAAAAATTAAAAAAAGGGGGAGGGAAGGTATAGGGGAGTGGGAGATTCAAATTTCCAGGTATAAAACAAATAAGTCTTGGGAATGTAATGCACGGCATAGAAAATATAGTCTATAATATTGTGATAACATTGCACAGTGTCAGATTGTTGCTGGTGATCACTTCTTTAGGTATATAAATGTTGAATAACTATGGTATACACCTGAAACTAATATTACATGTTAGCTATATTTTAATAAAAATCTTTGAAAAAATAAAAAATATTGTATATGATGTAAAACACTGTAGATGTTATATGTATTACTAACACTAGACATCAAAAAATGAAAAGACAATGTGGAAAAAATTCATATTTATTTACAGGTATAACGATTCATGCATTGATAAGGAAGAAGCAGCAATATAATTGCTTTATGGTAGCCTAATGCAATTGATGTGATTGTTTCATGGTGGTAAGGAAATCTCCAAAATATTTTCCAGTATATTTTTTGAAAAAAATCCATGTATAAGTGGACCCGTGCAGTTCAAACCCATGCTGTTCAGGAGCCAACTGTATTTATCTTGCTCTGTGTGACTTATCTTAGTATAATACCCTCAAGATCTATCCATGCTGCTGCAAATGGTTGGAAATCTTGCCTGTATAAACACTGTCCACCCAGCTCCTTCTGTGATTGGTCTTCACATTGTGTCCTGCTACAGTTTGTATTTCCCCTGCCTGGATTGGACAGGATATGTCCATTTTTGTCCGAATGTCCTTGAGATTTATTTAATTAATTTAATTAATAAGACTCAAAAATCTTTGCAGAGTTGCTTAGCAACACTCAGTTCTCCACTGAGCTGGGGAAAGGAGATGATAAAGGCAAGAAGAAACTAGCCCATATCAAAGGTTCTTTCCTACTTGATTAGCACAGTTTGTTAAGAGCATCTGATTTTTTGAGGAAAGATGAATATGAATTTTAGGAATCCTGGCTTAAGTATCTCTCTAGGAAGAGAAAATCCATTTTGATAAGACGCCTGTACTACTGTAATGACTAAATTGAAATATTTGGTGATAGTTCTATATATGATATTTTCCTTGGTGATTTTTAAACCCACAACAGGTATTTAATGTGTTTCAATCATTCCGGACACTTTCCCACAAGTTATGTGGAGAATATGAATCAGGCAAGTCTGCTGGATACAGCTCTGTTCTGGGGTGAGCTTCAGAATGAGATTGTTATTGGAAATAGAGAGGAAGGAGTGGAAAACAGGTGCAAATGGAAATGATAATTTCTTGAATAGGCTAATAATCCAAGGTGCATATATTGCACACTCGTATGCTAAATTTTTAGATTCCCCTAGACTGTGTAAACATGAAGGAAAACCTCTATGTGGTAGCAATGATGCCAGTATGTCTCATTTTGTAAGGTAACAAGCATATTGGGCTGACACTCTCATGGTTTTGAGCACTTCTCCATTTGCAGGAACCTCTCAGCTCCCCAGCTGGGAGCTTTCTGTTGACCAAAAAATGGCAGCGTCAGGGCTCTGGGGAGTAGTTGTTTGTCCAGCCACTAACAGAGGATGTCCAAGACCAAGCTTGTTATCTCCTACCCCAGGGCAGCAGCTCCTGCTTCCAATCACAGCAGTCACACAAGTTACCTTTGATCTCTGTCTTTTTTGTTCACCCAACCCTTGCCTTTTGTTTTCCAACGTACCTTGGAACCATTTTCATTCCCACTCCCATCCCTCTAGGCCAAACTGATTTTACATGTGGACTATTACATGGATGCACACAACTGGTGTGTGTATGTGTAGTGTCCTCATCTAGGCTCTTGTGAGTAGACGCTTAAGTGTCATTTGCTTTCCCTATACCTGCTTATGATAACTAGTCAAGTGCTAGGCACAGCAGATACACAATACCATTAATTAAATAAACTGCCATGTAAATATGAAGACATGTTTAAAGCAACTCAGAATATTTAAGAAAAAAAAAGCTACATGAGAGAGATAATCAGTGTTAATACAGATTCTAGAAAAGGTACTCATTGCCTACTTTGGTCCACCCGTGGATACCCATATCTCATTTCGTAATAGATAACATCCACTACATATTTTAAAAAGTATGGATGAAATTTTTAACCCCAAATTTTGTTGATGTTAAAATAATTTCTTTCGAGTTTCTGAACCTTCTTACAATAATAATCACAGTAATAACTATCACACGTAGAGAATTCACTCTGAATCTGTGTATACTGGAAGTTGACTTGGTGAATATTAAAAGAAATACATTTGTTTGTACTCAAGTCTTTATTCATCTATAATATGCTTCGGGAAATGCCGATCCTTCACTTGTTAGCTCAGGGACCATTTCAGTTTGCTTGGCCTTGCACTTGTTAACCCCCCACCCCCAAGTAATCTTACCTGGCCGTACCAGCATTAAGAGGCAGAAAGCCTGGCTTTCTGGAGGCTTCCAACGGAGGATCTATCCCACAGTATGTGGCTCTGCCACTCTCTCTGCATCTGCACTAGCTGAAGGATGTTGCTTCTGCCCCACATCGTAGCCACAACTAAGTAGAATGAATTTACTGGTGGAGAAATTTTACTTAATCTTTATGGAAGGTTATTTAAAGCTATCACAGGCTTGGGTTTGTTGAATCACTGAGATGAGCTGACTCACTGTGTTGCTGTTCACAATTTTTTTGGTAATAATCATCAATGATGTTGTTTGGCTTTGAGAGATGTGTTTAGAGTTTTGTCCCAGTTCTTGCCTGAGACGTAAGGCTTAAGGACCAAGATTTAGAGGAGTCAGAATTGCGATTTTTTATTCTTTTAGGAAAGATTTGTGTACCTGTGCCTCTAAATTTTCCCCAGGTAGAGGTTTTCCTTGACAGAGTCTCTGCTCATCTCTTTTTCTTTAAAGAGCAAGGTGGAGGAGTCACTTTGTCTCAATTCCTAAAGCTTGAGGAAAATATAAAAACACAAGTATTAACCTGAAGTTATGATAAAAAAAAACACAAACTGAAATGTGAGGTAACAAATATTTATTTGGGATCAAAGAGGCGCCATTTGGGAGCACGGATTCAGGCAGAAACCCAAATAGTGTCTTCATTACAGAATGAAAGCAAGGGGTTTTTAAGAGAAAAAGGAAAGAAATAATTACATAAAAAGAAGAAAAAAAATTGTTGATATTGACAAGCTGAGCTACTCTTGGCTATACTCGTACATGATTGGTTACTGATTCTATCTTCAGACAGGAGATCCATAATCATCAGTCCTTGTGATTAGGATGGTCACCTTCTTACTCACTTGCCAAAAATTGTTTGTAAAACAACCTTTGGTTAGCCCGGTCTGAAGTTGCAAGGAACGAGATGAGCAATACATTTCCTTTGGATTGGCTGCTCCTGCTCCATTTTAAAATGGCTCCATTTATGTCATTTTTTTACACAGGAAGGAAAACATTTTCTCAGAGGTAGAGAGACTATTCTTGAAGAGTTTGAGAGAGTGCTGTTCTGGTTCAGCATACACTGGGAAACATTTTCTTCTACCTAACTTTCCCCCCAATTTTTCTTTTTACTTTACGGTTCACTATGTATCGGCTGATGGTAGGATTGCAACTCTCGGTCTATTTTATACTCCTGCAAACTATGCAAAGCCTCGCAGAACTCTAAGTGGTCATGAATCCATTAGCGTATTTTAATGCTCAATCTTTAGTCAATAGGTTTTCTTTAAGGTTAACTCAGATCCTTACTGCGGAAATAGAATACAATTGTCGCTGGTCATAGATTAGAGCTGTGCCAACCAGCATACATATCAGTGATTTTATATATACAATTTACACATTTTTAGGCTGATTTTTTCAGCCTCTCATTGCCATTTTCAGAAACCCTTGTTAATTTTTCTTATAAATAACATATTGCATTTAATGTCTTTTTTAAAGTTATCCACATATCACACCAGTTGTTGGGCTGTGAATTAGAAGAGAGTCTGAGTCATGAACTCATTCTTAGCTAGAGTTCTGAAAACTCCCCAGGCTTTTCCATTATATGTGTCTAAAGCCATTTCTCCTCCTGCTATGTTATATTTGTACAGCTTTTTTCTTCCTAAAGGGATTACATCCACATCTGTTTCTATTAAACACCATTCTGCTTATCTTTCCTTTTCTCCAAATTGTCAAGGGTGCTTCTTTCTTCTTAATTCTGTGTTCTAATCTCATCTCTATGGAGATTTATCTAAGACCTGCACCGAGGAAATGCCTTATTATAATGTAAATAGATTCTCAACATTCTAAACACATTCAAATCATCTAAATTTGTCTATTTGTTGGGTTCAAGTTTCTATATTTAAGAAAAGTATTTAAAAATCAGAAATGGCAACTTTAATTAAATGGGGTTATTGCATGGTTGGGGGGGTGGGACAAGACATTTGGAAGTTTACGTATAATTGTTCTTATGGGACAGTTATCTGTGCAGTAAAAGTGATAATTTACATTCTTTTCTGTTCATTTTAAGGAAAAGAGCCTTTCATATTTGTTTCATATTTGTTTTTAAGTTTTCATACCTGGTTGACAGAACACTTTCTCCTTTCTTATTGGTTTAAAGGACTCTGAATCCTGTTTTGATACATGCAGAATGGAAGTAACGTTTCCTCTCCCCAATCTACTCTTGTGATTCAGTGTCCTTTATCAAGAGGGATAAAATTCTGGAAATGGGAAATTGAGAGTTGGCTCAAATTACTTGAGAAATATGGCTAGTAAAACTCCACTATTTGGTCCATAGAACTATTTCCAAGATAATACAAACTAAATTAAGTGAGACTTAAGACACTGTGAGTTTTAACTAATTGATGTCTACAAAAAATAATTTGGGGACAGGAACGCTGTACAATGGAAAAGTGTTAGTACAGTGATGACTGCATATAATACAATTTTATAGGCACTATTTTCATAGCCTTCTTTCTCTCCAGTGCTTTCATCCCCCTTATCTATTGAGCTCATTTCACATTTCACTTGGATATCCAGTCAGCTAGGACTTGGCTTCCTCTGCTTTTGGAACCTGTGAAGAAGCTGGGTAGAGACTCTAGAAGGGGCTGGCTGGAAATGAGGATGAGGAGGCTGGCAAGCTGTCACCCAAGATAAAATGCAGGGAGTCTTGAAGATTAGAACCAATGGGGTCAAATATATGGTGATGGAAGGAGAACTGACTCTGGATGGTGAACACATAATATGATATATAGTTGATGTATTATAGAAATGTACACTTGAAACCTGTGTGATTTTACTCACCATTGTCACCCCAATAAATTTAATTAAAAAAAAGAAAACCAACAGGTAGCTCACCTTCCTATTTGGCTTAAGTCTAGTTGTCCCCCAGAGCACAAGGCAGCAGAGGAGCTTGGGTGGCTTATCATTGTAAGCAACAATTTCTGTGCAAGGAAATGCTTAATGGTTTAGTTCTCTTTTTAAATCTACATTAAAATAAAGATAAAACTATCAAAATGGAAAAAAACGATTAGAACCAGTAGGAGGTAAAATGTGAAATAATTTACGTGTGTGTGCACGATCACACACACACAAACACATGCACACACAATCAGTGAGTAAAGCAGAGTATTCCCTGAAGAAACAAAAAAATAGAACATCTCAGAAGTCCACAAAGGCACACATTAGTTCACTCATTTACTTACTTATCCCTTAATTGCACTGCAGAAGACATTGTGGGAATAAAATGACCAAATATCTTTAAGAAACTAGAATTAATTTGGGGAAACATTTCCATATGTATAAGATTAAATCATAATAAAAAAGCCGAAAGTTGAATGTCTTTAAAATGCTGTAGGGCAGGCGGCTGGATGGCTCAGATGGTTAGAGCGCGAGCTCTGAAGAACAGGGTTGCTAATTTGATTCCCACATGGGCCAGTGAGCTGCGCCCTCCACAACTAGATTGAAGATAATGAGCTACCTGCCACTGAGCTTCCGGAGGGGTGGCTGGATAGTTCAGTTGGTTAGAGTGCGAGCTCTCAACAACAACGTTGCTGGTTCAATTCCCGCATGGGATGGTGGGCTGTGCCCCCTGCAACTAAAGATTGAAAACGGCCACTGGACTTGGAGCTGAGCTGCACCCTCCACAACTAGATTGAAGGACAACAAGTTGGAGCTGACGGTCCCTGGAGAAACACACTGTTCCCCAATGTTCCCCAATAAAAAAAAAAAAAGAAAGAAAGAAATGCAAGGCATGGAAAAAACCCATAATTACTGAAGTTTTTCTTTGGGCGATTAGCTTGCCTGTAAAACAAAAAAAGGAGACACATGGAAACGTGCCATGGGTGATGGTTTGTCTCAGGACCACATCTAATCAAATTCCCAGAATTGATTCTTCTGGGATCAATCACTAGAGATATAGGGGAAGACAGTTAAATAATGGAGTAACTTGTATGTTTGCTTCCTTCTGGCTGCCAGAGAAATGCAACAGACCTGTTTGTGTTTGATATGTTAAAATAAATGATTGAGAATAGTAAAAGAGAAATAAAACATTAAATGGATTTTACTGGCTCACAGAGAATGAACTTCTCAGCTACATCAGTTTGTTTCTCCAAACTTGCTGCAGTTCTATATAGATTATTTA
This sequence comes from Rhinolophus sinicus, assembly GCF_036562045.2. Classification (NCBI taxonomy): domain Eukaryota; kingdom Metazoa; phylum Chordata; class Mammalia; order Chiroptera; family Rhinolophidae; genus Rhinolophus; species Rhinolophus sinicus. The sequence goes on along the minus strand of NC_133760.1, from coordinate 27,344,419 downwards.
AAGGTTAGCTGCCGTGACCCTGATATGACAAAGGGATACACAATGATGTGGATGTCAGCAGTGCATGAGTACACATAACAGGAAAATGTGTGAGCTTTAAAGGTGGAAACACCAAGACAGTGTCAAAGAGTAAAATGTTTCCACTACCCTGTTTCCCCGAAAATAAGACCTAGCTGGACCATCAGCTCTAATGCGTCTTTTGGAGCAAAAATTAATATAAGACCCAGTGTTATATTATATTAGACCTTGTGTTATGTTATGTTATATTATACTCAGTCTTATGGTAAAATAAGACCGGGTCTTGTATTAATTTTTGCTCCAAAAGATGCATTAAAGCTGATGGTCTGGCTAGGTCTTATTTTCGGGGAAACACGGCTCGTTCAACTGAGAGAGAGTTTAATGGGTTGTTTTTCCAGACTAATGAAAGGAAGGATGTTTTCTTTATGTGTTTGGGGTGGTTATAAAATGAATATAATGGTTCCCTAAAGGAGCATCATTTTGAGCATCATGTATTCCATTCACACCAGGGGCACTGATTTATAATTACGCTAATGGGGTCCAGAAGTGGGACAAATGGATATTCACATCCCATTTTCTTCTTAGGCACTGAGTATATTGGGCACACGCCACCACATCAACTACAGGCTGCAAGTGAGGTTTGTTTATTTCGGCTTGCTTGCAATGGATATATATTTCTAGGTCACTGATTCCAGCACAGCGGTGTTCATGGCAAGCAGCGTATGAAGGGGGATTTATATGCAGGATGGTGGCATTACTGGATGGACTCTGGCTTGGTCTGCTTGGGTGGCTAACTCTAAATGAAACCTGGGCATCTCCAGGTCGTGTCCTAGCTAATGAAAAATGTACCTGAGTTTGGACTTATTGATATCCAAATGCATTAAACTAAAATACACAGAGCTGGCAACACAATAAAGAAACTGTTATAAACAGCAAGAGGAGTGACTGAAATGTTTCCTTTAGTTCTAAATTCTGTTTCCTATTTTATTGTAGGGAGTCTATTAGCAAAAAAGATAAGATTTAAGATTGAGATCTTCCAAATAATGTTAAGTACCTGTCTATTGGAGCATATCATCTATGAGATGCTGTTAGCTATTTTACTAAGTTCTAGGAGCATATACTTACTTATCTTTCTAAGTTGGCTACATTCAGCCATGATGTATTCAGGTTGTTGACACATGATTTGTAAGAGGATTTAGTTTTCCTTAAACTGTATTATGAATTCTGAAATGGAAATCTAATCTTAAAGCTGGTGCAGGACAAATTGCAAAAACATCTTAAAACACGAGTGTGGGGAATCTTGAAATATTAGGAAGAACACTTTTCCTGGTGTCAGGAGAAAACACTGTGGAAAGAGCAGGGTCATTAGTAGCTGATTTGCTGAGCCAAATGTAGGTGTTGTGACATGTTTAAGGTGATCCAAAGAGTAATATTTGCCTAAGGGCATAAGTGTCTGTATTGAACTCTGAAACATGTCCTGGAATATAAAATAGATAACTTGTTCTTTAGTCCTGGAAGGAAAATTAGGTATTTTTAGGTGTTATTGATTCTAGCCTCTATATCGAGTTTATAAAGAAATCGAGGACCTGAGAGGCTGCCGCCTGTTGTTGCAGGGTCACTTAGGGCCCAGTGGGTTCATAACACATTTAGAAACTAATGTACACACACTTGTACATACACACACGGATATATGTGTATACACATATATGTATGTGTATATGAATGTGTGTGTGTGGGCACGCGTGCGCACATGCAGTGCTTTGAATGAAGTGGAAAAGCTCTGGAGTCATGCATTTCAATGCAGTGTCTCTGCTTTAACCCACAGGTATCATGCTTTCTTGGACAAGTTATCTTGCTTTGAGATATCATCTAGTCACGAGGAACCTGTGCTCAGTCTCTGATATATTCTAGGCTACCATCTTCTGAGAAAGAGGATTCATATGAAATATCTTTTCTCTGTGTGCATAAACTTTTAAATATACAAGGGAAGTCTGCTGTGCGCTAGGCACTCTCCTGGGTACTGGGGACACCAGTGTGAAGAAAATAGACAAAAGAAGGTGACATTTGAGCAACAATTTGAAGGAGGCAAGAGAAAGAGGGAAGAGTATTATTTCAGATAAAGAGAAGGGAAGAGTTGATAATAAACAGTGAAGTCAGAACCTTTTAGGTCATTGAAAGGGCATGGACTATTCTCTGAGTCATTTGGGAATCATTTTAGAGGATTGAGCCTGGGAAAGTGACACAGCCCGACCTGCCTTTTAAAAGACTCTGCCTGTCTGCTATGTTGAGAATGGATTCTAGGTGGTCGGTAATGAGGGAAGTAGGGATAAAAGTTAGGAGGTTCTGGAAAGAGGAGATGGTACTAATCCTTAGGTGCTAATGGAAGAGCTACTAGAAGGGGTCAGATTCTTGATATATGTTCAAAAATAGAGCTAATTGGGCTGCTAATAGGTTGGATGTGGCTGTCACAGGAGAGGAGACAAGCAGGACACCAAGATTTATAGCATTGAAACTAGAAGGATGGGATATCCATTTACTAAAATGAGAAGCTTGTTAGAAGACCAGGTTTGGGAGATTAGATGTTTGTTTAGGGGGAGCATGCATTCGATTTTGGACACAGAAAGCTAAAGGTGTCTATTTGCAATCCAAGTAGAAACGTTAGATAGACAGCTTGAATTTGGGGCAGAAGTTGGGAATTATCAGTGCACCTGTGGCATTGGAAAGCTACAAGATCTCCAAGGAGTGAGTGTACATTTAGACATACTCGTAGAAGATGTCCTAGGACAAAGCCTGATGGCCCAATGGCCGGACAGTGTTTGGAGGTCAGGGAGATAGGGAAGAGCCATAAAGAAACCTGAAATGAATGATCAGTGAGAAAGGAGGAAAACAGGAAAGTGGGGGTGACCTAGAAGGGAAGAAAGTGTCAAATGTTGCTACGTCAGTGTGGGAGAAAACAAATTAAGAGAGGAAGGAGGGGAAAAAAAAGCTTTTACACTTTAATCTTTCACCAACTGGGATGAGGTGCTGTTGCCTCTTCTGACTTTGCAAATCCTAGAAGTTTTGGACACTCGATTCCCTCTTATTCCTTCTTACAAATGGAAACTCTTTTCTCTTTTCAATTACTTTGTCCAGGGCATCCAATAATAAGCAACTCATGCTATTAACGTTTTGTTTTCCAATTACTTCCCCTCAGAGCTACAATATGACTAGGTACACGGACTGTCTCAAGGTTATCAGATGTAATTGTTACTTTGCTCCTTCATAACGTGGCTTGCCATCTTTCCAGCTTGTAATATAATTTTCCTGACTGCTCATGCTCTAAGCCATTGCTACACTAAGATTTATATGTTAAGGTTTTTAGTGGTGACTCCTTGAGAACAGATCAAATGCTAGGCAACCCCCCAATTCTAATGGCCTAAAAGAGCAAGCATTTATTTTTCACTCATTCAAAATCCACTGCAGGTTTGGGAGGCTCCGGGGTGACTGTCTTCCATGTCATGGCTCAGACTGGCACCTTCGCAAACCCTGAGGGCAGTGAAGCCTGTGTTAGAAAGATTAGCAGCAGCAGTTAAATTCTTCCAATAAGAATTTACACACAACACTCCCAAAGCAAAAACGCACGACAGATTCTAATTTCTAAGGCTTGGATAAGAAGAATAAGGTATCAGAGAATAGATGTAAAGCTTGCCTCAGAAACAAACGTTTTGCTTTATTTTTATAATCACGAATCAGAGTAAAGCCATATAAATTTACTTTTTATGTTTTTGCATATTACCAATGTTATTTTCTTGAAGAAAATGTTTTGTCTCACTTCTCCATGGATCTGAGACTCTAAAGACAGAATAGCTAGCATGCAATGAACAGGTAAGATTTTCAGTATAACTCCAATAATCCTCTTAGAGGGGAAAAAATGTAATAGGTTTTTGTGGTTTGAACTCTGCCCTAAAGTAATTCATGCCAGTTGCCAGCAGAACCTAGAAGTAATACTCTCTCCGCCCTTCCCCAAACACCTTGTCTGTTGCTGCTGCAGTGTCGTTCTAAGGCCTCACCTTTGTTGTTCTTTATTTTTCACAAGCTTGCATTGAAGCAGCATCTATTTTTAGCTGTCAGCTATCTCACCTCTCTTGTATCTTCTCAATATTCTGTTGTCCTTTCTGTTATTCCGACAAAGACCAAGTTGTGGTTTCTAGAAGTACTTTAGGTACAAATGATGACACCATAAAGCAGCCATATCTCATTCAATGAAGGTATTCCCTGAGAATGAGTTATTTGTCATTAGTGAAATGTTTACATCCAGATGTTGGTGAAGGGAACTCTCTTTTTTGCCAGGAAAAGAAGTGGCAGGGGTGATCAGCCCCATTAAAAATCTCTGTATTCCATTTGATTCCTACTTGTACGGTTATAGCACCGATAAGGCAAAATCAACACAAATAAAAGTGACTTTGTTTTGGACAGGTCTTCAATTCTGTGAAAATAACTAACTTCTCATATATTAACATGTTATTTATGTGTAGTGATATGTAGCTCACAAGCTGTTTCAGATTTGCTCTCTTTTGCATGTCACAGTAAATAAAGAACATGTACATCATTCCTACTTTACAAATACATAGAGGCTAAAAAAAAAAAAAAATTCCAGTCTTACTAACAGTTAGCTATTGACAAAGCTGAAATTAAAACCTGTGCTATCTGGTTTTCTTTTGTGCTATTTCCACAGGCAATTTCCTAGATAATACAAAGTGAAAAGTATTATTTTTTTGTCATGACCTGAAATTTATTTTATCTCATTAAATAAATAGCTGTACTGAGTACAGCACTTGTGACTGTTCAAGTGGTGTCCTTGGTTACCTGTGTGTTTGCAGCCGTTTAAGGTTCCTTTTGTGTAGCTGCCCATGGGGCAGCTGACAGTGATTCATTTGTAGATGCTTCAGATATATTCCCAACATTAAAGAGGGGTGATTTCTTTTTATAAGTAACTCTTTATGAGTTAGTACATTTTTAATTGTTCTCAATTGGTGGGAAATGCTATCGCACATAATAGTGCTCTTGTTTCAAGGTTTTACTCTTCTGACTTTTTACATAGTTCAAGCATACACTTTTCTGTCGCCCTTTCCTTTTGTTGACCATACTTGGAGTTTTGGAATTAGCAATTTGGTGGGACCGGACCAAAACACATTACTTATCCACACTTCTTAGAAGGGTTGAATCGTTATGTTTTGGGGGTGGGTGGGTGGGTAGGGGTATTTATTATAGAGGTAGGAGCCAGTGCACTAAGAAGGACAATCCTGGAAATCTGGGTTATTTTAAAATTTTTCCACCAGGTAATTCTGTACTCTTGGACAATTTACTTTACCTCTCTGTACTTATAGTTCTTTATTAGATACATGGAGGAAATCACCACACAATATTTAATAATGCATAAGCAATATGTTTAATTTTCTTTTTATTTCTATGGAAAAAGTGTCGTATTATAGGCATACCTCATTTTGTTTTGTTTTACTTTATTGCACTTTGCAGATATTGTTATTATTATTATTATTTGTTTTTACAAATTGAAGGTTTGTGGCAACGCTGTGTGGAACAAGTCTATTGGCACCATTTTTTTCAACAGCATTTGCTCACTTCATGTCTCTGTCATATTTTGGTAATGTTCACAATATTTAAATTTTTTTCATCATTATATTTGTTATGGTGTTCTTTGATCTTTGATGTTACTATTGTAATTGTTTTGGGGTGCCATGAACCACACCCATGTATGACAGTGAACTTAATTGGTAAATATTGTGTGTCCTGACTGCTCCACTGAAGGGCCATTTCCCCATCTGTCTCCCTCTCCTCGGACCTCCCTATTTCCTGAGACACAACAATATTGAAATTAAGTCCATTAACAACCCTACAATGGCCTCTAAGTCTTCAATTGAAAAGAAGGGTTGCAAGTCTCTCACTTTAAATCAAAAGCTAGAAATGATTGAGCTTACTGAGGAAGGCATGTTAAAAGCCAAGATAGGTGGGAAGCGAGGCCTCTTGCTCCAAACGGTGAGCCAAGTCATGAATGCAAAGGAAAAGTTCTTGAAGGAGATTAAAAGTGCTACTCCAGTGAGCACATGAATAAGAAAACGAAACAGCCTTATTGCTGATATGGAGAGAGCTTTAAGTGGTCTGGATAGAAGATCAAACCAGCCACAACATTCCCTTAAACCAGAGCTTAATCCAGAGCAAGGCCCTAACTCTTCGATTTTATTAAGGCTCAGAGAGGCGAGGAAGCTGTAGAAGAGAAGTTTGAAGCTGGCAGACGTTGGTTCATGAGGTTTAAGGAAAGCAGTCGTCTCCATAACATAAAAGTACAAGATGAAGCAGCAAGTGTTGCTGTAGAAGCTGCAGAAAATAATCCAGAAGATCTAGGTAAGATAATTAATGAAGGTGGCTACACTAAACAACAGACTTTCAGTGTAGACGAAACAGGCTTATATTAGAAAAAGATTCCATCTAGGACTTTCATGGCTAGAGAGAAGTCAATGACTGGCTTCCAAGGTTCAAAGGACAAGAACTAGAGTTAGAAGTGGAGGCTGAAGATGGGACTGAACTGTTGCAATTTCATGATAAAACTTTAACGGATGAGAAGTTGCTTCTTCTTAATGGACAAAGAAGGTGGTTTCTTGGTATGGAATCTACTCCTGGTAAAGGTGCTGTGAGATTTTGAAATGACAACAAATGGTTTAGAATATCATTACATAAGCATAGTTGAGAAAGCAGCAGCAGGGTTTGAAAGGATTGACTCAATTTTGAAAGAAGTTCTACTGTGGGTAAAATGCCATCAATTAGCATTGCGTGATATAGAGAAATCATTTGTGAAAGAGTCAGCTGTTGTGGTAAACTTCTTTGTCTGTCTTTAAGAAATAAATGGCTACTCCAACCTTCAGCAGCCACTCCTGATCAGTCAGCAGCCATCAACATCGAGGCAAAGACCCTCCACCAGCAAATTGGTTATGACTCACTGAAGGCTTGGATGATGGTTAGCAGTTTTTAGCAATAAAGTTTATTTTTTAAAATTAAAGCATGTAAATTGTTTTATCAGACGTAATGCTATTGCACACTTACTAGAATAGAGTCGAGTGTAAACATAACTTTTATATGCACTGGAAAACCAAAAAATGTGTGTGGCTTGCTTTATTTATTGTGATTTTTCCTTTGTTGCGGCAGTCTAGAACTGAACTCGCCATCTCTCCAAGGTATGCCTGTAATCTTAGAATAATTCTATAATATATTTTATAAAGCAATGTCAGAAAAGGAACTTTCTGGTGATCTCTTGAGTGGCTATTCTATATGGTATAAGGAAAAAGCCCAACACTCTGGTATCTGCTAAAATAATAAAACTTTCTGAAAAACCATCAATTAGGATTAAGATTATACATACTATTCATTAGAGAATTGGACTCCAAAGTGTAAATAAAATCACAGTTTAATTTTAAAACTTTCTTAAAAGATGTGGGCAAAATATATTAGACCAGAATTAAAAAGAGGTTGATGTGACTCTCCCTCCCAGGAATGATGTAATCGGGCACAGCAGGCAAGTGTGCCCATTGCAAAAATTCTTATCTAATAAAATAAAAAAGATTTTTTTTTTTGAAGGTCTCAGAGAACTGTGGAGACCTAGGGATTAGGTGAACCAAACTTTCAGGGAGGAGAGACCATATCAGAGGGGCAGTAGTCATCTCTGGCTTTTTTTTTTAAATTTTTTTAAATTGTGCTCTATAAAATGAGTCTCAGTATGCATGTGTAATGAAATACTTTAAGATATTCTTGAGTAGAATCATCTTATAATGATTTGAGCCCTTTCTCTAGGAATCAGAATGCTGGGTGGAACTGATAAAGATCCACTGATGGCCTCATGGGTCTCTGTATGAGATCTAGCTCTGCCTACAGAGTTTCCAGCCCAGCTGTTACTCTAACCTCTCACCTCTAAGAGTTTCAAAATCTGCTCCTAAAATCTTGTTGGAAATACCAGCTTTGTGTTTTGTCCCAGATCGATCTTTGTTCCTTATGCACTTCAAGACTGCAGGATATTTCACGCTACCTCTCAAAATAGTTCGACCAAGATCCCTAGCTTCCATTACAAACCAGGGCCAGTGCAAAATTTCCGTGAAGCAAATACCTGCTGTTTCTATTATTATAGCAGCTCTGCATGACCAGGAAAAGCTTTTCTGGTTACTCTTTTCCCCAAGATAGAATTTTGCCTGTGCGAGCTTCCAAGTTAAGATCTTAAGTCATAATTAAAAAGGAATTATGTACAAAATTAAGACAATGATGTAATCAAACTCTTGTTGCTCCCCACTGTATGTTGCTAAGTTGAGAAACCATTTCAAAACCACAACAGTGTGCTCACACTTGAGAAGGCCCCTAAACCCACCCGTGCCCGAATTACCTGGCAGATCAGACCAAGATTAGAATTCCTGCGTTGCACATTGTTCAAGCTAATTTGAAATGTAATTGCATAATCACAGCAATATAGTCAAAGAAGTGTGGTTTTTACAGACAAGGTATAATCATTTTCTAATTACCAATTAAAAACTCTCCACAGTTTATTAGAAAATAAAAGCTTAGAATGTTTGGTGAATTACAGTTTGTGAATTAGCCCAATTGTCCCCTGGAAGTCTTCAGGTGACAGAAATATAAATAATTCACTGTGGAACCCTGGCTCTAATTAGTGTCCTGAAGCCAAAATTCATGCCCCCATGCTTTATACTTTCTCATCTTCTCTACCAGCTTGTTTAATCCAAGTTCCAGGGGAGAATGATATTAATTCCAGTGGCACTGAGCAGTTAGTTTGTTGTAACTGCCAGTGAAGGACCAACTTTTGTAAATACTGGTTATGCCAAAATGATCCATTTGCACAATGAAGTTTAAAGTACAACTAACAGTTCCCGAGTAGCAAGTTAAAATAGTTGCCTATACAGACAAGTCCCCAATTTACAATGATTCAACTTACGTTTTTTTTTCACTTTATGATGGTGCAAAAGCAATATACATTCAGTAGAAACCACACTTTGAATTTTGATCTTTTTCCGGTCTAGTGACCCGTGGTACGTGCTGTCTTATGCTGGGCAGCAGCAGTGAGCCTCAGCTCCCTGTCAGGCCATGATCACGAGGGTCAACAACTGGTACAGCTTTTTGGGTACTGTGTTCTGAGCACATTTAAGGTAGGCTAGGCTAAGCGATGATGTTCAGTAGGTTAGGTGTCCTAACTGCATTTCAACTTAACGGTGGTTTATAAGGAAGTAACCCCGTTGTAAGTGAGGAGCACCTGTATTTATACAGCGCTTGGGCACTGGATGAGCAGTTGGAACACTGCTTTCTAGCCTGGCTCTCATTTTTACCACTGTGGAGCAGTGTAGGGCAGCTACCATTAAGGCTGTGTTTGCCCAGCCTACTCAACTCTTTTCCTGCCTCAGTCTTTGACTCTAATAATATTTAAAACTGGTATAAACACCCCAAGCTGCTGCTTGAATTAGTTTATTTTTAGCATTGTATGGGCCTGTCAGGAAAATGCTTTTAGTTTTTAAAAGGACCGATATACTTTATCTGGACCAAACAATTACTGATTCGTTTAAAGCTGTTCACTATGGTAGCTACATGTGGCTATTTAAATTTTAAATTAGTTAAAATTAAATTAAAGTTCAGTCCCTGAGGTGCACTAGCCACATTTCAAGTGTTTGGGAGCTGAATGTGGCTAATGGATACACATTGCACAACACAATGTAGAATGTCTCCATCATCTTAGACATTTTATAGAATAGCACTGATTTAAACAAATCACACACCTGTAAATGCACAGAGTAATTTCCTTTCCCCTTTAATATCAGAATATTTAGACCACAGCACATTCTGCCAGAAGTTTATGAAATGCTTTCATTCACTCATTTATTCACTCAGCACATATCCATTAAGTACCTAATATGTGCCAGGCACAGGAGTGAATAAGATAAAGGACATGCATGCTATTCTTATTTGATTCAAACAATTTAAGTATTGCAGGTATTGAAAATATCTTCCTTTTATGTGATTGAGCCTTTTAATTGGGAGATAAATTAATTTATGTGGAGCTTCCTAACAAGGCAAAATTGGGAAATAACAAATGCAATATAAAATATGGATGAGGAAAGTAAAATACGAGAGTATAGTGATCGGTGATCTCAGAGCCACCTCTATCATTGTTATCACAGAGTTGCTTCTGGCATTTTCTTTTTTTCTTTCATTTTCCGAAAAACTAATTTTAGTGACATCAAAACTCAAGCAGATGGCCAGAGGTTATAAGAAGTGTAGCTGAGAGTAACTTTCAAATGAAGTAAATAGGCAGATCCAGAAAATTTCCAAGAAAAATATTTGAGCAATACAACAATTAACGGATTATAAACAATACAACATTTGCAAAGACATAGCAAGTTATGGTTTATGTGGGCTTTTGAAATTAGTGATAAAGAAATATGATGACATACAATTACCCTTTCAGACTCTTATTTCAACTTTTATATTCAATATACTAAAAAGGCAAACACCCCCCAAAACTTAACTATATTTGAAGAGATAGTTGGTTTGATCCTGCAGTAATAAGAGATTATGGTCCTAAAATAGCCTGCAGTATGGAGGATTTAACTAGGATTTAAGGGCATTAGTTCCCAAAGCTGGGGTTAAACAGTCGAATGTGTTACTTAGGGAAGGTTAACCTACTTCCTGTTTCTCAAGGGCATTTTGTCGAGAGTAAGAGTGGAATTGGACCGAGGGTTGTTTGTAAGACGGCATAAGAAGAGAACAGGTTTTGATATGCTAGCTGCTTTCCCCCAACCTTCATGTGAGATCAATATACCTTTGATTTAAAAACCATTGCCATCTCTACTCAAAGCCAAGTTATCCACATTATTGATTTCCCATGTATTCTCAAGTTGGTTTCCTGAGATTCTGTCTTCTGTGAGTAGTCTTAATGTTTCTCCCTCTCTGCAGAGGTTAGCAGGGAATTCCAAGTCATTAAATGCAATAAGACTTCTTTAGTCTACACCTGCCTCTATCTTCAGGGAACATCTGGCTCAATTTCTTTATCCTTATAGCCATCTCTCCTGCTGGCATCCATGGCACCACACCAATTGGACAGTATCCCATTTTCTTCTAACTCCACAACCATCATCCTGACTGCAGCCACCGACATTGCCTTCTTTCTGCTTCTCCCTGGTATCACTCTTGTTATAAATTATCGATTTATAATTTAAGTTAGATCATATCATTCCCCACTTAAAACCTTTGAGGACTTACTATTGTAGTTAGAACGAGATTTAAATCCCATAATCCGACCTATGAGCCCTGGATCATCTGGCCCCTCTCTAATTCTATAGCCTTGGCTCACTAGTTGTCATTCATTCATTTTTTTCTTTTATTTACTAATTCTTTCACTCATTTAGCATTTTTTTTTTTTAATGTGTTGAGCACTGTTCTGGCATCTGAGTGAACAACATGCAAAGCGTACTGACTTCTTGGAACTTATACTCTATTGGTACCCAAGAGTGACCTGGTGATGAGAGACAAATAATAAAAAAAGATTATAATACATTAAATGATGATAAAGGCAAAGGAGAAAAATAAGTCAGAGAAGGGAGTGTGCATGGAAGGTTGAAAATATAGAGAGGGCAATGAAGGACAGTTTCACTGAGAAGCTGACATTTGAGTAAAGACGTGATAGAAGAGAGGAAGAAAACTACAGGTATCTGGGTGAAGAGAGGTCCAAATCCTTTAGAAAACAGCAAATGCAACGTTCTAAGTGCACCTGGAATATTTTAGAAACAACAAGCAGGTCAGTATGAGTACCACAGATTACACTAATGAGGTGATCAAAATGAGAAGTGAGATGGGGGGCATTGTAGGTCATTGTAAGGACTTTGATTTTATTTGCAGTGAGATGAAAAGCTACATGAAAATAATTTATGATATTGACTTCTTCATGTAATTTAAAGACTTGAAATTTAAGTGCGCTTTGATTTCTGATAAGATAATACATATTCTTTTATTCTTGTGATAATTGTTCACACTGCCAACATCCCATGGGAAAGAAAAATTGTGTAAATGGAAGCCCAACTAATAAATGACATTTGATTTGTCCAAATGACTATGCAATGAAAATGTGACTTATCACAGGTTATGAATCATGTTAAAAGATTAATGTTCAAAGCCCCCTGCTATTGTTAAACACATGTTTAAAGAGAGGAGGGAATGTAGGTTAAAAATGGCCTCTAATGGTATCTTTATATTTGGGTACCTCAGAGACTTGGGGCTTCTGAAACATCTTTTGCCAATCCATTTTGCTAATATTTTCCTGTTAATGTTTGAAATGCATGATGAATTTTTTCTGTCTCTGTATATATTTTAATGAAAAATTTGTCTCACAAGGGACTTTGTTTAATGAAAAACCTGAAAAAGTTAAACGAATGCCTGATCAGACAGGTGACTATTCTCAATACCACCCTCCCTCCAGTTGGATACTTAATTTTACCATATTTTTGAAGTTTGACATGTTAAGACCTGTAGTCCTTTCGTATAAAATTTAATCTCTACTACTTTTATAGTTTTTAATCTATTGAGTCTACCATAAATTGAAATTATTTTAAAATATTTTGTGAGAATAATGCTAACCTTTTCTCTTAAAATATTATATAGATTTATTCTAAGGGTTCTTATGCACAAGTAATGTTCTAGAAAGTGGAAAGAGGTAAAAGAGAAATTATTAAAGCAAGAATTCAAAGTCCTCACTAAGAGCAAAAGGACCTAGGTCTTCCAATCATATTTGTGCATCAAGTTCCCAATAAAATGAATAGAAAAGACCCTCACTTAAACATTTCATGGATTAAATAGAAGACTCCACAAAAGTTTCTTGGGGAAAAATGATCACCTAAAAGAGAAGAAGGAATTACAATGGTATGACAAATCTGAACCACAAAACAAGATGTTACAGAACAATAAACTATTATGATTTGAAGGAATGTTTTTCAACCTTTAATTCTATACTCTAATAATCAAAATGTCTTATAGAATATAGACTATATTAAGACATGTAATTACTTACAAAAATGGATGTACATTGAGCTTATTCTCAGGAACTTAGTTGAGACTGTGATCTGACAAAAATAAAGGAATAAACACATGGTACAAGTGCTATGTGAACTATCTTGCCTTTTATTTCATATTTTGAGTATCTTAAGGTATATAGTTTATTTTTCATTATTTTCATATTAATTCTTTAGTATGTATTTTAAAAATTACTATAATTAAGAATAGTATCTTCAACTTCATTATAGTATACTCTCAATAGGCAGGACATACTGGTAAATGGGGAAATCTACCTGAGCTCAAAAAATATTCCAACTGTTGACGCAATCGTGACCCCCCAAAATATGTCAATCATTAAGGAAAGTGTGACTCATTACACTGACAGCAGAGGGACTCCTGTAGCAACTTTGCACATGAAATAACTAGTGAAAGTGAAAATGAGACCAGCTCTATTCAAAACTAATGAGAGAAGAAAACAAAAATTGAGAAACAACACATTTTACCTGATAAAAATTCCTAGCAAAAATCATCCCCAAAGAAGAATAAAGGTATACCATAAATCTCAAAATAATAACATATGGAGAATTTAAAAAGAAAACACCTAAAATCAGATATTCAAAAACCAAGAATGCAAATGGCCAAAAAACAGGAAGAAATGTTACCAGAGTTGGCTGTATTCAGGAAAAAAAAGTGAAACATCAGACTATGTCAGAAATGGCTAATAAATTAAAATGTTCCCAAGGGAGATTAGATTTGAATGAAAATTTAATGAAGGGATTAAAGAAATTCAGAAAAACAAACATGATAATTAAAGTTAGATAAAGGAAGAAGTAAACTGGGTCAGACAAATGAGTAGTTGAAATAAATTTCTTACATATTTTCTCTATTATTTATCCATGAACCAATTGCCTATCTACTTATCATTTATCTGTCTATATATCAGTAGCTTATGTACGTTATATTTTTTGAACCCTTTGAAAGCAGGTTATATGCACTAGGCCCTTTAACCCTTAACACTTCTGTATGTATTTCTGAGGAACAAGGATATTTACTTGCATAACCATAGTAGAATTATCAAATTCAGGAAATTTTAACATCAAATAATACCACTGCCTATTCTATAGGTAATATTCTGAGGACATCAGTTGCTCCAATAATATCCTTCTTACCATATTTCTACAGTAAAGGAGCCAGTACAGGATCACACACTGCATTTAGTTGTCATGTTTCTTTAGTCTCCTTTAATCAAGAACATTTCCTCAGCCTTCCTTGGTCTTTCATAAAAAAATATAGGCCAGATATTTATTATAATAGAATGTTCCTCAATTTGTGTTTGTTTGATGTTTCCCCATGAATGAATTGATATTATGCATTTTGGGTCTGGACACTGTATAAGTGATGTGTCCTTCTCAAGTAATTATATCTGGAAGCACATATGCCTCTTTTTATTGATGTTTTGCCTTTTTTTGTGGAGTTAATTTTGATTACTTTGTTGTTATCTGTTTTCTCCACTATAAGTTTGTTTCATTTTGTAATTAGCTAAAAGGTATGGGAAGATACTTGAAGGATGTATATATATCTTCCTTTTCTTCAAACATTTCCCCAATTTAAATTTAGCATCCATTCATGAAGCTTACCTTGTAATGCAAGATGCTCTAGGCTCATTTGCTGCCAACCCCATAATTTTTCCAAGGAGCCCTGCTTCTTTTGAGAGGGGAATGGCATTTAGAAACCAAGACCTGGCATCTTGTTCTACTGGGGTGTCACGGCTATGGACTCTTCTGTAGAAACTGCTGAAATCACCTTGTTCTCTTCTAATTCCAGTCCAATCTTTTAAGATCATTTTTTCACTTCCCTTGTTCATTGTTTCTCACTTCTACAGGGAGAAACATGACTCACAGTAATACCTATATATTTATTCATTTGTTCAGTCCTACAATACACACAAAATATTTTTAATTTATTCATAGTGTCAAAGAGTTTTCCAGTGTGCATGTGCCAATTAACACTCCCTCCAGCAATGCATGATATTTACAATTGTTTACATCCTCGCCTACACTTTAGGAATGTCAATATGTTTTAGATTGCTTATTTTTAGCTATTCCATTCTCTGTACAGTGATATATCATTGTGGTTTTAATTTTCATTTGTATGTTTTTGATGACTAATGAGGTTTTAACCTGTTTATTTGCCATTTGTATATCTTTTTTTTGGGTAAAATGTATGTTTATTTTTTCTGTTGCATCATCTGTCTTTTTGTATAGCTTATACACACACACACACACACACACACACACACACACACACACCATTCTAGGTAAGTGCCATTTATTTGGGGGTATATCTTCTCTCGTTTTCTTTGTTGCCCCAAGCTCATTAATATTTTCTTCTATGTTTTATTGTAAAAGTTTTTATTTAAAAAAGATTTTTATTAAAATATAGAACTAACATACAATATTATATTAGTTTTAGGTGTACAACATAGTTATTCAACATTTATATACTTAAAAAGGTGATCACCATGGTAAGTCCAGCAACCATGTGACACCATACCATACTATTACGATATTATTGACTATATTCCCCATGCTGTACATTACATCCCCATGACTTACTTGTTTAATACCTGGAAATTTGACCCTCTTGTTGCCCTTCAACTTTTTCCCCCATTTAAAAAATTTTCAATCACAGTTGATATTCAGTATTATTTTATATTAATTTCAGGTGCACAGCTTGGTAGTTAGGCATTTATATAATTTAATAGGTGATCCCCCGACCACTACCCACCTGGCACTATACATAGTATTACTATATTATTGACTATATTCCCTATACTTTACATTATATCCCCCTGACTACTGTGTAATAATCAATTTGTACTTCTTAATCCTTTCCTCTTTCCCCACCCTCCCAAACTCCCTCCTGTCTGGCAATCATCAAAATGTTCTCTGTGTCTATGAGTCTGTTTCTGTTTTATTTGTTCATTTATTTTTTCCTTTAGATTCCAAATATAAGTGAAATCATACGGCATTTGTCTTTCTCTGTCTGACTTACTCCACTCAGCAAAATGCCCTCTAGGTGTATCCATGTTGTTGCAGATTTCATTCATTTTTATGGCTGAGTAATATTCCATTTTATATATGTACCACCTCTTCTTTATCCATTCATCTATTGATGGACACCCAGGTTCCCATTAATGTATTCTTCATTTCAGTTATTGAATTCTTCCTTTCTGACTGGTTCTTTTTTTATGTTTTCTACCTCCATTTTTATGTTTCTTATCTCTTAGTTGGAGTTCTCCCTGAGATCACTGAGCATCTTTATAACCAGTGTTTTGAACTCTGCATCTTATAGATTGCTTATCTCCATTTTGCTTAGTTCTCTTTCTGGAATTTTGTTCTGCACTTTCATTTGGGACATGTTTCCTTGTCTCCCCATTTTGGGTGCCTCACTGTATTTGTTTTCATGTGTTAGGTATGTCCCCAGTCTTAGTAGAATGGCTTTCTGTAGTTGGTGTCCTGTGGGGCCCAGTGATACAGTTTCCATGGTCACCTGAGCTGTGTGCTGCAGGTGTGTCCCTTCTGTAAGTTATTTGTGCCCTTGTGTTGTAGTTGAAACTTGGTTGCTGTTTGCACGTCAGTAGGAGGGTTAACTCTCAGGTTGATTGGTTGTGAGGACTGGCAGTGACTACAGTGGAGGAGCTATTGTCAGGGGTTGACTGTATGGAGCAGCATTGATTTATCAGGGCTCTGGTGCCTGCCGAATCTGCCCCTTAGTCTGAAGCTGCCAATTAGACATGCTGGCCCTGAGGCCTCCTGGAAGGGGCCCTGCCACAGGCCACGTTCAACCACAGCCTGTGACCTGCCTGGGGCCACCTGACATGAGCCACAAAGTAATCCACAGATGGCCGCCATTCACACTGGATTTAGAGGTGACTGGGCGAGGACAAGCCTTGAACCAAGGCCAGCTGCCACAAATGTGAGAGTTGGGGTTGCTCAGCAAGAGGTACAGGGCATGCAAAGGCCAGATACTATTTGTTTAGGGTTTGTGAACCTTTGAAAGATTTTAGGAAAGTCCATAACATGAGCCAAGACAAGCTGTTTGTATGGAAACACCACTGGAAGTGACTTGGATGGGCCTGCGTATTGGGTGGGGCAGGGTCTTAGGGAATCACCAGGGTGGGGTGAGGGTGTTAGCTAGGTTGATATGGAAGCCACCTATGTCTGCACACTGGCTGTAAGGAGGGCTCAACAAAGAACCAATGGCTTTTGCCAGCATTTCTGTCTGGGAGAAAGCTGCCCCTCCAGCTCTCACCCTGAAGCTGGACAATTCAGTTCTTCCCCATATGTCCCTGGTGTCTTTCGAGCTGCTGCCCCAGCACTAGAACTCAGAGCTAGTTAGTCTGTCTGTGGGTAAGTCTGTGCGTGGATCCTTTAAGAAGGACATGTGGGACTCCAGCAACTCTTTGTCTCACTGCTGGTTTTCACAGCCAGAAATTGTGGGGACTTCTTATCCTAGCACTGGAACCCTCGGCTGAGAACCCCTGCTCTTCAGGGGTGACTCCACAGCCAGATAGCCCTCCCAGTTTTTAACTGCCACTCGTGGATGTGGGACCAGCCCATTCGGAGTCTCTACCCTTTCTACTCGTCTTGATGTGGCTTCTTCTGTATCCTTAGTTGTAGGACTTCTGTTGTAGGAATTAGACTTCAGACACTTCTCAGTGGTGGTTGTTCTGTAGTTTAGTTGTAATTTTGATGTGGTTGTGAAAGGAGGCAAGCACAACATTTACTTTCTCTGCCATCTTGATCAGAAGCCCTCTATTTTTGTGTCTTAATTAATGTCTTAATTATAATATGTCTTAATACCTAGTAGTGTGAATCCTTCAATTTTATTTATTTTCAAAATTGTCTTAGGTATTTGTGGACTTTTAAATTTACATATACATTTTAATATCTGCTTTTTAATTTTCACAATATAAAAAATACCGCTGGGATTTTCATTTAGATTATATTGAATGCATATATTAATTTAGAAGGAATTATTACCTCTGCAATATTTTGTCTTGATTTTGATAGACATTGTCCTCTGCTTGTTTAGATCTTTTATTTTTTCTCTCAATAATAGCTTTAATTTTCTGTGAAGAAGTACTGTACATATTCTGTTAGGGTAATCCTAAGTATTTTTTATGCTGTTGTAACTGTCATTTAAAAACTCATTTTCTACTTCTTGTAGAGAACAATGAAAGTTTTTCACCCTGACATTATTGGGCAATTTTACTAGATTCATTTTGATAATTTTTCTGTGCAATATTTTTGGATATGCCACATAAACAACTGTGTGTGGTCTGTGATTAATCACAGGTATATTTACTTTCCATTCCTTGTGTTTTGATAGTTCTTTTATTTATTTCAATGCACAGCCAAGGATCTTAACTACCATGTTGAACAGAAGTGATGCTGGAGGGTACTTTGTCATGTTTCTGACCTTAGGAGGTAAGGCATCAATATTTTACCATTAAGCATGATGTTTGCTGTAGGTATTTTGTAAACCCTCAATGTCAAACTAATGTCACACTATTCTATTTCTAGTTTGCTAAAGTTTTTACAATGAATTTTTTCAAATGCTTTTTGGGCACATATTGAGATTTTTTTCCTTCTAGTGTGGTGAATTGTTTGGTTTTTCTTTTTCTTCCCGTTTGTTTTTTCTAATGTGGAAACAATGTTGCAATCCTGAAATAAATTCAAATGATTGTGATGTATTATCTATTTACATATTTTTGTGTTATATTGCAATCAATTTTGCAACTATATTCATGATAGATATTAGTTTGTAATTCACTTTTCTCACAACGCCGTTTTCAGGTTTTCATATGAAATTTGGGCTGGCCTCATTAATTAAGTTGGGGGTATGCTTCCTGTTTATTTTGGAGTTTTAAAAATCCTTTGCACTGTATGTTATATGAATCATCAAATGTTTGAAGGGAAAGGGGCCCAGAATGTTGAGCTGAGCTCACTTTTCTGGGTTTCATGTTTCTCCATCAACTTGGTTCCTTGAATTCTGACTGCCTTGGTGGCTCTCTGATATTTGATATTCAGCCTGATGTTTCCTGTATTTTATTCATCTTTTAAAGATTTTTTTGGTGACAGGCTTATTTTGCTGCAAGCTGGCCCATCATAGTTGGAAGCGGAAGGCTCTCCTTCATTTTTAACCCCATCTCCAGATCTTGTTATTTTTCACAAAGGGCCGATAGATCAAGAATTTTTTGGCTTGTGTGTTACAAGTATTCATTAGAGACTTTTAGACTGCTGTCTGTGCTCACCTTCTCATGGTTGAACGGTTTAGGAATGAAGAAGAATACTTACTGAGACAAATGCTTCTGTCAGCTTGACAATGCTCTTTTCAAACTGGGTGCCTCTCAAAGCAAGTTCTGCATGGTTCATTACCCGTTTGCTGCCCTATCCTCATCTTTAAGATTTGCTTTAGATGATGCTAGTCTGCAGAGGTTTCTGTTTTCTGGTACATACAAGCTTTAGTTGTTTTACAAAAGTTAAGAAACATGTTCATATTGGTTTCATTCCTAAAGAACGCATATTTTAATTTTGATAGAATCGCTTATAAACATGCCCTGAAGGGATTTCTTTCAGAAAAATCTGGGTGGATGTTAAATCAGGCAGCCTGGCATACACACACAATAATTCTAAAAGGAGAAATCAAATATTTAACAAATGCTATTTTCATAGGGAATGATGTCAGCATGATGACAGAATAGTGAAGCCCCTGTTCATATCCCCACTCAGCAATGATAATTATATAGCCATCTTGGACAAAAGTGCCTTTGTGGGAGTTTTATGATCCAGGTAAGCGACTGTGAGACCCCAGTGAAGTCCAAGACCAAGGAGGGCTGTTTTGAGAAGGCAGGCCCATGCTCAGGTTACAAATTGCCAACAACGGTTCCAGCTACAGACCCAGAAGCAGTCCTTTCCCTCTGTGTGTGTGGCTATAGCCTTATTTGGCTTCAGTTCTACCACCAACACTGCATGCCAAGGAACCCTACAGGAATCATGCATGCCTAAGACTTGGATAACAAGCCTGCCCGCCTTGATCCCAGCTATGGACTCAATGGAGACATGATAGTCTCTTCAAGAACTGGTGTTGGGAAAACTAGATATTTACATGCAAAATAATTGAATTGGACCTCGTATCTTACCCTTTCACAAAAATTAACTTGAAATGAATTAAAGACTTAAATGTAGGACCTGAAACTGTAAAATTCCAGAAGAAAATGGGGAAAAATACCTCTTGACCTTGGCCTTGGCAATTATTTTTTGGATATGACACCAAAAGCACATCAACAAAAGCAAAAGTCAACAAGTGGGACTACATCAAACTAAAAAGCTTCTGTACAGAAAAAGAAACAAATGACAAAATGAAAAGACAACCCATGGAATGGAAGAAAATATTTCCAAACCATCTAACTGATAAGGGGTTAATAGCCAAAATATATAAGGAACCCATACAACTCAATAGCAAAAACCAAATTAAAAAGTGGGCAGAGGACCTGAATAGACATTTTTTCCCAAAGAAGACTTATAAATGGACATCAGTATATGAAAAAGTGCTCAACATCACTAATCATCAAGAAAATGCAAATCAAAACCTCAATGAGATATCACCTCACACCTGTTAGGATAACTATTCTCAAAAGATGAGATAATAAACATTGATGAGGGTTTGGAGAAAAGGAAATCCTTGTGCACTGTTGGTGGGAATGTAAATTGGAACAGCCACTGTGGAAAACAGTAAAGGAATAATGTGTTGGAAAAAAAGCATCATTTGTTAAAATGGGAAAAATTATAAGGTTAAGTTAAATGCATGGAAGCATTGAAGAGTTTCTTTGTGGTCCTGCATGTTGGAAATATGTTTCATATTAACTGTTGTTGATCGAATTAGTAACAATTAGAAAAAAATATATACTAACAATATGTTTCCATATTGGGAGGAATTTGGCCAGTGGATATAAAATTAAATTTTAAGGATAGACAGTGTGAGAGGGAGCTAAAAGGGATATAATGAACTGAAAGCTCAGTATCAGAAGAAATGTGTATGTTGTGCTTGCCATCAGTTCAGGTGCATCAAACTTCCTTGGTCCGGGGTGGTGACTACACCATGGGTGTGACCCCTTTCACTGCAGCTCTTGTCTGGACCTCTTGTTTTCCTTGGAAATTAGCTGAATTTTCAAGCAATGTCTTTTTATTTTAGGTTCTATATTGACACAATTTCTATAGTAATATGCTTTCTGTGATATCAAGGCCTTTTCAATTTTGTGTGCTTAGTAAACTTGGTAAATGTTTATTAATTGTGCCGTTAAGCTCCCTTCTGTATAGCTTGTCTTGACTAGAATTCACAGATGGGTGAGAGGCAAACTGTATACAGTTTGCCACAAACCCAACCTGTCCTTAATGCCTTCCAGCTTGACACTTCTTACATTACCTGGCTAGGTAATGAAAACATTTTGGTTTTCTTTCCCTTATTTTAGCCAGAGGTGCCAATGTAAAAATGAGGTGGGAATTGGCCTTATTCATTCATTCATTCATTCATTCATTCAACAATGTTTACTGAATGCCAGCATGTTCCAGGCTCAGAGCTCAGTGCTGATACCACAGTCTGAAGGAGACATATATTCAACATTTTTACTTAGACACAAAGGAAGTAACCTGTAAATGGGTTATGCCTGTAATAGTACCTAAACCTTTTATTTGCTATGACATAGATACAAGCTTACACTTTAAACACAGGTACACACTTTTTTAAGCTTCACCCCCCCTTCAGCTTTATTTAGATATAATTGACAGTGTGATGATTTGATACATGTATATATATTGGAAAATGATTGTCACAATAAGATTAGTTAACACCTCAACACAGGTTTACATTTGATAGTATTCACTGAGGTTCAAATTAGGAATGTAGGAAATTTAATATAATCCATAAAATTGTTTCTTATATTATTATAATTTATAAAATTATAGTTTCTCATTTCTGGTACTTGAGTTGAAATATTGGAATTGAGTTTCACTTATTGAATGATGACCACCCTTTTTCTTACTGTCAACTTTTACTTTCTTATAATTTTTCATGTATTACTTACCTTAAGGCCTTTACACCAAGTGTGAGTTATCCATCATAGGCAGAATTGCCAGATTTAGAAAATAAAAGTACAGTATAAGCATATTTTATGTAATATTTGAGAGCTACTTATATTAAAAATCTATTCGTTGTTTATCTAAGATTCAATTTAACTGGACAACGTGTATTTTACCTGGTAATCCAATTCTTAGGAGAAGGAAAAATCAAGTTGAAATTGAACTTTTTATAAGTAGTCAGAAAACAAGGAGATAGCTATCCTGGCTGAGAATTTTGTGTTTTCTATAGTTTTTCTTTGTCATATTCTGACTTACACTTCTGTGAACAGCTGGCTATGATAATATGTAGTGGCTACACTGTGTTAATCTGTGGAAGTGTTTTTTTCTTTTTTATTATTGGGGAATATTGGGGAACAGTGTGTTTTTTCCAGGATATCAAGTCGTTGTTTTTTCAGTCTGGCTGTGGAGGGCGCAGCTCAGCTCCAAGTGAAGTCAATATTCCCAATCTAGTTGTGGAGGGTGCAGCTCACTGACCCATGTGGGACTCGAACCAGCAACCTTGTTGTCAAGAGCTCTCGCTCTAACCAACTGAGCCATCTGGCTGCCCTGGAAGTGTTTTTTTCAATGTGAGAATTTAAACTTGTTTAGTTTTGTAAGACTTTTAAAGATTTATTTGAATACCCCAATTATAAGCCAAACACAAATTTTTACATACTATTTGGTGCATATTTTATGCAAATCAAACATAAAATTTATGTCAAAAGTTACATTCCGGCTTGAGGAGTCAGATTTCCTGAATGGATATCTGCACTGGCCGCTGTCCTAATCCAGAGACCAGTATTCATTAGGAAAAATTAGAAGAAAGGACACTGGTAATTAGGATATTTATGTCCTGGTCTTGGCACTATCCCTGGGAAAGTGGCATCAATCTTGTGTCTCTGTCTCCTAATATGGAAAATAAAACCATTGGACTATGTCTGAGTTTCTCAGGGTATGTCCTAAAAACCATCTTTGTAACAGTGCTTCTGGGGTCAAGAAAGTTATAAAAATCTTCAAAGTCCTCTAGTGTAGGTGAACTATGACCACATTTTAGTAACCATGAGGCTCTGGGAAGTCTGTTGGGACACAACAACAAACAGGCAATGCAAAGTTCGCATTCCACAAACTTTTGGATTATAAACTCTGTTCTGAGAAATCTATTGACATTGCTTGGACCACCTGAAGGATTTAATGAGTGTAAGGTCTCCTCCAGCTCTAACATGCTACAGCTATCCCTACAAAGACCTGGATTTAGTGAAATGCAATGATGGCTTATATTTCAAGAAGATGAACACCTTTGGATCAAACTGTGCAAACAGTGAAAAACCTGGAATGTTCAGAGTACACAGTGAATATAGGCAGGCTAATAAGCCGCCTCTTGTTTTATTCATAGGCAGCATCAACACCATCAGCAAGATCTTTGAATATTAGGAAAGTTGCATTGATTTATGCATAAACGCCCCTTTCCAATTTTATTTTGATTTTTGGATTTGATGGTGGTGGTGTCATGGGAAGTTTTGTGTTATAGTGTATTGTCACTTTATTTTAAGTTTTCTTAGGGCATAGTGACTCCTGTTTTCACTTTCCATCTGTTCTGTTCTTCTTTGAGCTCTCTCTAAATGCCTAGCTGAGGCCTCAGACATTAAAATTCACTCTTATTCCTATTATTCTGATTCAGTTTGGGGTATTTTCTCAATTCATATTTAGGTCACACAAATGTTTAAAAAACTTGAGATCCTAATTTATTTTGTAGTTGAAATCCTTCTCTCCTTAAGCCTGAATGGCTTTTGGCAGAAAAGCATCAGATTTTTAAATGCCTTGATGTGGCTTCTGAGATATGGGGCTGCTGTGATTGCGATCTTGGCCTCCAAATACCCAATATGTTCAGAACATGGCAGAGAGATGAGAGGAAACATAAGTGTCCACCCAGATACAGTGTTATGAGCTGAATTATGTTCCCCAAAATTTGTATGTTAAAGTCCTAAACCCCACACCTGAGAATGTGACTGTATTTGAAGATATGGCTTTTAAAGAGATAATGAACTCAAAATGAGGTAATTAAGGTGGGTCCTAATCCAATATAACTGGTGTCCTTTTAAGAAGAGAAAATTGGGAAACAGGCACACAGAAGGAAGACCATATGAAGAAATAGGAGAAGATGGTCATCTGTAAGCCAAGGAGAGAACCCCAGAAGAAACCAGCCCTGCCAATACCTAGATCTTGGACTTCCAGCCTACAGAATTGTGAGAAAATACAATTTCTGTTGCTTAAACCACCCAGTCTGTGGTATTTATTATGACAGCCCATGCAAACTAAAACACACAGTATCCCTGAAAACAGTCCCCCACCTTCCCACACACAGATGAGACAATGCCCTGTGAATGTGATCCTTTTGGCTGGAGAAATGTTCAACTGGCTTCTCAACTCCTATGTTGATATAATAATGTTGGCCATATCTTTAGCATGATTTCTAGAAGAATGATCAGTGAATAAGCATCTTTATAAAGAAATCGCATCCAAATAAACTGGTGTTTATTTTCACAGAAGCCATCATTACCCGTGAAAATAGTTCTTTTCATCACTTTTCTGACAAAGGAATATTATAGAGACAAAGTTTAAAAACACATTGTGTAACGTAGCTTTGGTTCAGCCATAGAGCTAAACTCTCACCTCAGTACTAAATTGAAATTGACTGAGAGTGATTACAAATGAAAATCTGTCATTGCTGCAACAAAAGATAAGAACAGTTTTTTGTTAGTATTACTGTGTTCTAGCAAGTGGTTTATGTACTTGGGCTTCTGAATGCTTTCCTGTGCCTTGTTAAATTTACTGCTTTTCTGGCCTCTATAGGAGAAAAAATGACTTTAAAAAGATAAACTCTGGGCTGTACAATGACAAACCCCTTTACATACTTTTGCTTTTTCTTCTAAACCCATTGAATTTGCTCAGCAGATTAAAAAAAAAATTACCATTCTCCTCCCTGTTGTCTAAACATATGTAGTCTCTTATTTAAATTAACTGGCTGGCACAAAGTAAGCACTATTTAATTGTTTTAAAAATAAAAAATGGAATAAATGCTAAGGCAATTTCTCGAGGAATGCAGTTTCGCCTAGTACCTAATTTGAAAGGATAGTTGTCATTGGAAGCTTCACCTTGCCAATAGGACAGTCAGAGGCAAGGTAAAAATGTTCACTTATGACTTCTCTATTGCAAACACACTTAGGGGATTCATGGAATGTTTCCTTGACTCATCCCTCAATGAGCACTGAGGACAGAACACTGAACTCAGGGAAAGCAATTTTGCAGCTGGCCAAGATAATACGTTCTGAATGTGCGGTGTTCTGAGGATCAGGCTTTAGTTCTAGATTATAACGAAATGGATGGGCTCATTTTCTTCAAATAACCCTTCATAAATATCACTTCTCTTATCTGGGCACTTTATAAATTGTACAGTGGGAGCATGGAGTTATAGTCTCTGCTAGGGCTTCACATGAAAATACTGCATCCTGCAGATAAAGCCAGGGATTCAGTGTAGCATTTGCTGGTCAATAGCAGACACAGCTGCTTTCCTATTACTGGCTGTGCCACTGGCTGGCTGTGACCTTGGGCAAGTTACTTCGCTTCTTTGCCTCCTCAGTGTCACCATCTGAACCTCTGCAATCTCAACATAGTGCTTTGGGAATGAAGGAGATGATGCAAGTGTAGCTGTAATGCCGTGAGTGATTCCATAGTCAGGGGTGATGACAAGTGGGGACTCGGACTTTTGCTACTGTGGTGACTGTGTTGATTCTCAGGCTTCTCATGGGCAATGGGGATGGTAATGGCTTCTTATAAAATTGTTGCAAGGATCAAATACAAGAGTTAAACACAGTAACTGACATGTTAAGTGTTTAAGAAAGCTTACCTAGTGTTATGCTTTATTCAGTCCTAACTACTGCAACAATGCATTTTAATTGATTAACACTTGGTAAAAATGGCATATTTTGGGGACAGATTTTTAGAAAAGATTTTCAGCACTGTTTTCACAAAGTGCAAGTTATTTATATAAAATTTTGTTATTATAGAAGAGTACTTGTGCATTGTACAAGATTAGAAAATATGCAAGCAAAAATACAAAATAAAAACATACATTCCCATGGTACAGAGATTACCACAGTAACACCCTACAGTTTTCTTATAAATATATGTGAGCAATCATATATATGTGTATGTATATATGTATGTATACATACATATATACATACACATATATATATGATAAAAAATATATGTGGAAAACTTGAGAGGAAGATACAGAGATTTCCTTTATACACCCTCTCCCAACACCTAACAAAACCTTGCCCCCACTATCCATATCTTGCACCAGTGTACGTTTGTTACAGTTGATAAACCTACACTGACACATCAATCCCGTATCAGAGTGTGAACATTTGTTATAATTGATGAGCCTACACTGGTACATCTTTATCACTCAAAAAGTCCATAATTTACATTAGGATTCACTCTTCGTGTTATACATTCTATGGGTTTAGACAAATGTATAATGACATGTATACTCCATGATAGTATTATACAGAGTATTTTCACTGTCCTAAAAATCACCAGTAATATTATACTTTTAACAATACAAGATCACATACTGTACATATTGTTTTATAAATACTTTTTCCAGCTGACTATCTTAGTCTTCATAGATCAATCAATTTTATCTCACCTAATACTTGAAACACAGTAAAATATTTCCGAATGTCCCAATTATGTTTTTTTTTATAGCTGGTTTGTCCATATCAGTATCCAGTCTAGAAGTCCATAAGGGCTTGTGTTTCAATAAGTTTTCATTTGTGTTTTGATCAATTCTATTTTGTTCTAATTTGTATACAGTAAAGTGCGGAGATCTTAGGTATACCCTTCAGTGAGTTTTGACACATCTATAAACATATGAAGATGAAGCTATAGAATGTGTTATCTCCAAAGTTTCTGTGTGCCCCATTTCAGTCCATTGCTGTCCCAGTGGCAACCACGCTTCTGATTTCTACCATTATAAATTAGTTTTGACTGTTCTTGAACTTTATATAAATGGAGTGAGTCAGTATTTACTGGATCTGTATTTACTGAATCAGTATTTACTGAATGTATGCGTCTGGCTTCTTTCACTAGCCTGCTGTTTTTGAAATACATCCATATTGTGCATATAAGCAGTCCATCCTTTGTATTGCTAAGTAGAAATACATTGTGTCAATGCACCATGTCTGTGTAGTCTCTTCTTGTGAGTTTAATAATGGTCCCTAAATTATGTGACACTCTTCCTACTGAGAAGTGAGTTCTGTATCTCCACCCCTGAATCTGGGTTTTGTGGCTGCTTTGACCGTAGAAACGGGCAGCTTCTGCTTCCTGTCTCTTGGGACATTTATTCTTGGAACACAGCCACCATACTGTGAGGAAGCCCATGCAACACTGTGGAGAGGCTTCCACGAAGAGGCCCAGGCAGAGAGGGACTGCAGCCGCTGGCAGGATTCAATTATTAAAACAATTATTTTTCCACTTTGATAATTCGAATTTTATTTATTTTTAAGTTTACAGATCCCTCATAAAACCCACCATCTCTTAACCCACTCAATTTCCCTTGTTCTTTCAATTATTTAACATAGTTAGAACAGTTGTTTTAAAGTCTATGTCTGCAGATTTCAGTATCAGAGTCATTAGTAAGTCTGCCTTCATTGAATTTCCTTCTATTGATTATGGATCAGTTTACTTGCTTCTTCACACATCTTATAAATTTTTACTGTATACCAGTCATTACAGAACAGTGGAAAGTGAACTATGATGCTTTTTCTTTCTTCTTTTCTTTTTTCCCCCGAGGGCACAAGAACTCTCTTCAACCAGGCAGCCAATGCAGGGTCTGTTCCTTTTTTTTGTTTTAAATTAAAGTTTATTGGGGTGACAATTGTTAGTAAAGTTACATAGATTTCAGGTGTACATTTCTGTAATACATCATCTGTATATCACATTGGTCTGTTCTTTTAGTCCACTTGCTTGGTTTGTGTCGGGGCTGGACTGTAGCTGCTGTCATTTGCGTCTATGTCTGACTTCAGTTAAGCTTTAGGAGCTCTCACTCTGTCCTTCAGCTCACCCCTCACCTTTCTTTACTAGTATCGCTACAAGTGAGGGACCAATAAATCCCTTTGATCTTCCTAGGATTTGAACTTAGAAGAGTTTGATTTTCAGCTTAGTCAGTTATGCTTATGGATTCAAATTTTGCAGGAGCCTGGCAGCTGAGCACCATGAAATGGCCCAAAGTTCCTTTAGCTTCTATTCTTATAACTATTTCTTCTATTTTCTCAGAAAAATTCCTAGAGGGTAGAGGGGTGGAGATCTGTGGGCTGCGCGATTGTTTTTGTATTTGAGTTATTACAGGTTCTACTTTCTGTGCTGTTAGAACCCAGTGGGTTTCTCCTCATCCCTCCCTCTTCATCTACGGCAAGTTTGCTCTTCCACATGTCCACAGTCAGATTGGGATTTGCTGCTAAACTGTGAGAAACATCTGGAGCTCTTTGCTTCGCTGTTTCTGGAATATAGCTCATTAAGGCCTCTTTGTGTCCACTGCTCTTTGACAGCTTTGTAGAAAAGTGTTTTCTCCCCCGTGTTGTTACCATGGGAATGATGGTCCTTTGCACCCTTCTACATCCTAATCAGAAATAGAACTCCCCCAACAACTTGAAAGCATTTATTCTTTTCTGATCATAAACTTTGGGATCAGTTCTGTGATTTACAAGTTTTGTATTATAGGATTCCTGTAAATACTAAGCAGACAGTAGAAGGGTATTGGCTATCCAGTTGGAGTTTCTGAACCACCAAATCTACCACTGACTAGTTTAGCGATTCTCTGCATGTTTTTCACAGGGAGAAAGTGATTGACAGTGAGATCTCAACAGACACAGGCCAAGGGCACAAATCCCTTTAATGTAAGTTGAGGATAAAGGATTTAACTGCATGGTGGTGGCTCTGCCAAGCTGGAGACTCGTGAGCATTCTTCTTTTTCGAGGGGCAATGTCCGTGGCCTTAAAGTACCTGGAGTGGCGCTTATCAGCCAATGACAGAGCCTGTATGTGGAGCAGCATTCCTCAGGCAGGTTTTGCAGGAAGCTCAGCCTGGGTCCAAGAGGAAGCCAATCTGCCCCTATGACCTTTATGTTCCTGTGACTCTACCTGTCACAGGCACCTGCCGTTCTAAATCTGTTATGTGCTCATCTGCTGCTCTGGGGAATCCAGGCAAAACAAACAAACAAACAAACAAACAAACAAACAAAAACCCATGAATTAATTAACGCTGTTGCCCTGGGGATGATATGTCCAATTTTTTTTTTCTTCTCCCTTCCTCCACCTCCCTGCCACTCCGGTTCAAGCCGTTGTTTCTCAGTCTAGTTGTGTAGGACACAGCTCCCTGGCCCATGCTGGTATTAGGAGCCTTGCGCTCCCCCCGGCTGAGGCAGTCTGTCGCTAGTTTTCAGTCGGCCTCTCACAGCAGCTCAGCTGGTCACCGGCTACTCACGGGAGCACAAGGCAACTCACTGCAGCTCACGCCAACCTCTGGCAGCCCAGCTCCAGGGAGAGCTGTTGTTCACAATCTTAGCTATAGAGGGCACAGCTCACTGGCCCATGTGGGAATTGAACCAGCGACCTCGGTGTTAAGAGCATGGTGCTCCAACCACCTGAGCCACTGGGCTGGCCCTGTTATGTCCAACTTTTATTGCTTTGGGTACAGTTTAGTCCTAGCACTCTTCTGGGAACATATAATGGGATAGAGGGAATCAAAGATTGCTTCTGTCACTCCTGGGATCTAATCATCCCACATAGAAATGGGCTTAAGGCCTTTCTTCAGTCGTGTCTTGACACACAAGTAAGACCATGACACTCAGCATCTAATGGCAAATATTAAATATGTAGGTTTTTGTATTAATCATACCTCATAAAGCTACAACAATAAACTCTATCAGCATGAAGTTTCTCACAAATAAAGTGGACTTAATAATAATAACATTACTTAACTCACTGCTAGTGATAGTAAAGATAATAGATGTGAACTTGCTCTGAAAAATGTACAGTACGAATCATTGAGCTGTAAGGAGATTTCAGAGGGCTTTTTGACTTGGATGTGATGCAACAATTGTATTACCCATTTGCAAACCCTATTATGTAAACAATGGTTTTAGGTAATTGTGTTAGTAGATTTGGCTAGTTCAGATTCTTAGATGTAGAGGGCAATTCTTCTATGTTCATGACAAGACACTGAGTATAAGGGATGTAGGAACAACTGCAAAGAGAGAAAGCGGAGGCATTTGGTCTGGTGCACATTTGGCCAAAGTGTGTGGTAAGGTGTTTTACTTTGTTTTAAGTAATTGGAAACTACTGGACAATTTTAAGAGAGTTTTATATTTTCTAGCTTTTTTCCCTAAGACACAAGTACTCTTTTCCTTTGTCTTGCTTCTGTGCCACATCTATGCTTTCTGCATCTTCCAGCAAAAACATTTTAGAGTTAAATTAACTATGTTTAAATTACATTCAGTATTGAAAAATGTTTGATATTGCTATTTGTTGATATTTTTACATTTGGCCGTGTATAATACATCTTTAAAAGCATTCATTTTGTAAAATTGCATTGAAATGCATTTATTTTGAAAGAAGATGTACAAATGGTCAACAGTTATATGAAAAGGGCTCAACATCACTAATCATTAGGCAATGAGAGGGATGGTGGTTGCCAGGGACTCGGGGGAAACAGGGCAGTGTTAGTCAGAACAAAGTTTCAGTTAAACAGGATGAGTAAGTCCTAGAGCTCTACTGTATAGCACAGTACCCATAATTGATAATTCCATATTGAATACTTACAAATTTGCTAAGAGGATAGATCTTAAGTATTCTTATCACACATATACAAATAATAAATAAGGAGTGTGCAAGAAAACTTTTGGAAGTGATGGATATGTTTATGGCATGGATGGTGGTGACGGTTTCATGGGTGTATACTTATCTTCAAACTTACCAAGTTGTATGCATTAAGTATGTACAACTTTTGTTATGTCTGTCAGCCCTTAATAAAGTGGTTTAAAAATGCATTTATTTTGCAATCTGCTTTGCAGCATCGCCATAACAACCACTTGTGGAAGTATTTCAAGTGCTCCCACTTCTAAGAAATTAAACTGACATATATACTGAGATAGATTCAGGTACTGAAAACTATAGTAATATCTGCATGTTGATTTGCATGTATGAATACATGCTCATATACTGAGACCATTGTTAGATGTGGTCTGTTTTTAGATTAGTCCCTCTCCTCCAGGAGGTTACAATCTCTTAAGAGACTCATGTGAGATATAACCAGGGTGAGTCACAATTGTATCCAGGGGCTGTTGAATTTTTCTGCGAACAGATCCTGGGATATCTTCATTCTTCATCTAAAACATAACATATTTATGTTTTAAAGCAAAAAATTGCACGGGGTGAAGTTTAATAGGCAACGAAGACTTTATTGAAGGTTGTTGTGACAAGGGAGAGAGGTCAGCACTAAAGTTGGACTTTAACTCTGTGGAAACAAAGGATGGGAGAGTTTTGAATAGCTGGGATATGGAGGAATCTGGGCCACCTGTGATTGCTAATGGGCCTTAGCCAAAGGAAAAGTAAACTTTCTCTCATCTCCCTGACAGAGGGTCGTTTTACAACTTGGAGCAAAAGTGCCCATGGACGTTAGTTTCCTACCTTCCCGGGGACCCTGGGAGATAGGGGTACTTTCTCCCTTGATGTTACCATTTCAAAGAGATGGCTCCCAGCTCCGTGATGAAGACCTTCCTGGATTATAAAATGAACAAGAGGCCTTTAAAAAGATTTACATATCAAATAGGCAGAGAAAGAATTTATAAGTTTTCTAAAGAAAATCCTCTGTGGAAAGGGAGGCCAGGACCTAGAGTCCAGAAGAAGCCTGTCTAAAAGTTTAGTCAAACTGAGATGAACCTGAAGACCCTCTTGGTCATCTGCATGCTGGAAAGTTTTATGTAAACCATATTATGGTCACATGTTATTATATAATTCAATAATAAGATGATAACGAAATAGCATTTGATAGAACTTTGCAGTTTGCAGAGAATTTCCTATATGTCATTTCTTTTTAACTTCACAGCCAGCCGAGGTATAATTGTTATCCCAGATCTATATATGAGACACTTGGTTCTCAGAAATGTTGAATGAATTACCACAATCATGTAGCTGGTGAATGGTAGAGGAGGAGCTTCAAGGCATCTGACTTCTGTGCCCTTTCCAACCTGTATTTCTTATTTAAGAGAAATCTGTGATGAATTCTTCAGAAAAACAAAGGAAAATAATTGCTCTAACATATATTTTTTAAAATCAAGATTCCTGTGTTTTGTTTCTTTAAGTTTTATTAATATAGTAGATGAGCAAAATAGATAACTTTGGAAAGAAAATAAATGGAAGGTCATGTCAATTCCCCACTAAAAATGAGTTTAATGAATCTATAAAAGCATTATGTAGAAAAGATAACTCATGAAATCCAATTTTTATTTGCTACAAATACCCAAAAGCTCGATTATTTCTTCTTATGCTCATAAACATATTTTGTGGTGTTTTTAAAGTTTCTTGCTTAAAAGTCTCCTATGGAATGTGCCCCCAAATTTTAGCACAAATAAAGGAAGATGAGGACTGTCAGTTCAGATGTGAGTTTTAATTTCATGAGCTGCTTTAACAGCTTCCAAATGGAATGTCTCTGCAGCCAGAATCGAATACAAAGGTTTTCTTTGCCATGGTTTCAACTTAATTTGAAAATGATTTGGATGACGCAGAGAAGAGCTCGTTTAAACACTACTGTCGAGACCTCTTGACATATTTGCACCAGTTTTCTCAGTGTCTCCTTGTTCACTCACAGCGTCAGGTCACTCCCTGGGCAGCACTGTCACGGTCTGATAGCCCTCCTCCCTTTTATGTGTTGAGCATGTTCTCACTTAAGATTTTCTACCTGTCCTTTAGGCCTCCTCCTCCTCCTCCTTCTCTTTTGAAATCTATTGCAGTTTTGATTTCCTGCCATGATAATGACTTATCTTTTATGACCGTGCAGATGAGTGCTTTCCTTTGGAGAAACTACAACATTCCTGTCGGTCTCCAGGTGATAGCTTAGAAGCTCTATTCATTGAAGTTCTTAACGATGGCAATAGTTCAGGACACCTTGTCATCTATTTCTCAGTGCCCGACAGTGCTTTCAATTCCTACAATACAGGTTTGGAAAGTTACTGAGGCAAATAGCTCAGCAAGTTTTACAGTTGGGTACAGAGGAAGATGGCATCTATAATCACAAAGGTTGGTGGAAAAAGGAGGGGGCTGGGTCAGGTCTACAGTGTTGTCAGCCTGATATCATTATGATGATAAAAATTTGGAGCTGAAAGTTATCATCTAGTGACTCTATTGCAGTGGTTCTCAACTGGGGTGATTTTTCTGTCTCCCCCGAAGGTGTTTGTCAATGTCTTGAGGCTTTTTGGTCGTTACAACTGGTGGGTAGAGACCAGGGGTGCTGAAAAACATCCTCCCATGTGCAGCCACATCCTCTGCCCCCAAAATGTCAGGTGCCAAGTTTGAGAAACCCTGGCTATCAACTGTACTTCATTAAAAAGAATTTTTTTTTTTTTGATCAACAGGTTTATTTATTTAGTTTTCAATTACAGTGGACATTCAATATTATTTTATATTAGTGTCAAGTGTACAGCATAGTGGTTAGACATTTATGTAATTTATGAAGTGATCCCCCGATTAGCCATCTGACATTATACATACTGATTACAATATTATTCACTATATTCTCTATGCTATACTTTACATCCCCATGACTATTTTATAACTACCAATTTATATTTCTTAATCCCTTTACCTTTTTCACCCAGTTCCCCAAGCCCTTCCCCTCTGGCAACTTATTAATTTATTTTCTGTATCTATGAGTCTGTTTCTATTTTGTTTGTTTATTTTGTTTTTAGATTCCACATATACAGGAGATCATATGATATTTGGTTTTCTCTGACTTATTTCACTTAGCATAGTGTCCTCTGGGTCAATCCATGTTGTTGCAAATGGTAAGATTTCATTCCTTTTTATGGCTGAGTAATATTCGACTGTACATACGTACCACAATTTCTTTATCTATTGTCCATTGGTGGGCACATAGGTTGCTTCCACATCATGGCTTTTTTTTCTCCTTGTGTGTTTCTTCATTTTGCCTCTGTTGGCCACCTCCGTTTCTTCATTACACTGATCAATGCTCAGTAAGATTTTCTTTACCAGATAAATTATTTATCTTTGTTTCATTAAGGTCTTTTCCAGAGGTTTTATCTTACTGTTTTGTTTGAAACATATTTCTTTGTTTCTTCATTTTGCTTGACTCTCTGTGTTGGTTTCTATGCATTAGATAACACATCCACCTCTCCCAGTCTTGAAGGAGTGGCCTCCTGCAGAAGATTGTTCAACCCTGCCCTAGCTCTTGTCTCTCAAACCTCTATGATTGTCCAAGCAGCCTATTTTATTTTTAACGGCTCCCAGTAGTTGAGGGTGTGCCAAGACCTGTCAGTGTCCCAAAGGTGGGCATCTCAGCCAGTAACTAGAATCAGGCTGGTTGGAAGTCAGACCCTCAGGTAGCAGCTTTTAAAGTATGCAAATATATGTAGTCCTGTGGTATTGCAAGTGCAAGCCCCACTGGCCACCAGAGCCAGGTAATATAGAGGTGTTCCTTGGCACCAGACTTAAAATGGAAAAACGGGGGCACCAACTGTAGAACCAGACACTAGACTTAAAACTGGGACACCAGACGTAAAACGAGACACTAAACATAAAGCTAGTGCACCAGACGTAAAACCAGTGATGAGGTGTAAAACCAGATGCCAGACATAAAACTGGGGCACCAGGCACATGTAAAAACTCCCCTCCAGGAGACATTGGTGCCTTAGAGGGAGAGTGTGAAGATTTCTGGGCCAGTTTCCCTCTGGGAGAGAACCCTAACATGCTCCCAAGTGTGTGTCAGACCCTCAAACCTACGCTGCAAGACAAGCAAATGAGCCTCCTCCACACAAAATCCCGTGTCCCTGGATCAGCACTTCCTCCCTGGCCCTGGGGCAGTGAGTCCGAGCTCGGGACACCTTTAAGAGCTGTTTCTCAGGTGGTTCCAGTTTTGTGGGTCTCGGGAAAGTGAGCCCTGTTGGTTTTCTAAGCTAGGGTCTTATCTCTCAGGTGCAGGTTAGGGGTGCCTGATGTGGGGTTCAAACTCTTCACTCCTTAGAGAGAAGCTCTGGGTTTTGAGTTCCCTCCTGTCTGTGAGTCGCCATGCCAGGGTGGGGTTTCTGGTGAGATTGTGCCTCAGCTTCTCCCACCCGCTTCCGTGTGGGACTTCTCTGCTTCACCTGAGACGTCAGAGTCTCTCAGCCAGTTTTGAGGGTTTTTTTCAGAGGAATTTGTTCCATCTGTAGCCTTAGGTTTGGTGTGTTCATGGGAGGAGGTGGTTTGTCGCTGTCTTGAACTGGAACCTCATCAATCAGATTTTCTTGAACATGACCTACGAGGTCTGACAATTAAGTTCGCGAACTTGTTGCAACACTGTTGCTTAACCTTTTTTTTGATATCAGAGGGATTATTCATTATGAATTTGTACCACCTGGACAAACAGTTAACCAAGTTTACTATTTGGAAGTGCTGAAAAAGCTGCATGGAAAAGTTAGATGACCTAAACTTTTCACCAACAATTCATGACTCTTGCATCACGACAATGCACCAGCTCACAGGGCACTGTCTGTGAGGGAGTTTTTAGCCAGTAAACAAATAACTATTGGAACACCCTCTCTACTCCCCTGATCTGTCCCCCAATAATGTCTTTCTTTACTTGAAGATAAAGGAAATATTGAAAGGAAGACATTTTGATGACATTCAAGAATCAATGGTAATATGATGACAGCTCAGATGGCAATTCCAGAAAAAGAGTTCCCAAATTGCTTTGAAGGGTGGGCTAGGCATGGGCATCAGTGCATAGCTTCCCAAGGGGAGTACTTCGAAGGTGACCGTGGTGATATTCGGCAGTGAGGTATGTAGCACATTTTCTAGGATGAGTTCACGAACTTAATTGTCTACCCTCATATGCCACTGCTGTTGTATCTTTTAACAAGAGAGGAAGCTGAGGCCTAAAGCAGGCCGAAAGATTAAAGTACAATATGGTGGAAGCTAGTATTGAGATATTGGTGTCTTTATTTACTAGTCAGTGTCCCATCCTGCTGGTGTCTTGAATCACTTTACGCAGGGTAATTTCATCCACTGGTTTGTTTTAAAATATTGAATTCAAGAGAAACAAGCATCTTCTTTTCTGAATTCCTGTTTCCAGAGATGCTCATATTCCTTAAAAGTATTTTCTTTATTAAAGTATAGTTGACATACAATATTATGTTAGTTTCAGATGTAGAAGATAATGATTCACCATTTATATATCTGACGTGATCACCGCGGTAAATCTAGTAACCATCTGTCACATACAGAGTTGTTATGATATTATTGACTGTAGTCCCTGTGCTGTGCATTACAGCCATGTGGCTTATTTATTTTATAACTGGAAGTTGGTACCTCTTAATCCCTTTCACCTTTTCCACCTATCCTTCCACGCTCTTCTTCTCTGGCAACCATCAGTTTGTTCTTTCGTTTGTTTTGTTTTTTAAGATTCCACATATAAATGGAATCATATGGTACCATGTTTCCCCGAAAAGAAGACCTAGCTGGACCATCAGCTCTAATGCATCTTTTGGAGCAAAAATTAATATAAGACCCGGTATTCTATTCTATTCTATTCTATTCTATTCTATTCTATTCTATTCTATTCTATTCTATTCTATTCTATTCTATTCTATTCAAGATCGGGTCTTATATTATATTAAAATAAGACCAGATCTTATCTTAATTTTTGCTCCAAAAGAAGCATTACAGCTGATGGTCCTGCTAGGTCTTATTTTCGGGGAAACATGGTATTTGCTTTCTCTGTCTGACTTATTTCACTTAGCGTAATACCCTGTACATCAAGAGACTCTCATATTTTTTTTAGCAATAGTTTTCTGATAGCATTAAATTAAATGCCTGGTGCAAAAGAATTATACCCACTTTCCCAGTTTATTTCTCTGGAACATGTCCTCTTAGTCACGATAGAAAAAAAATAACTTCAGGAAAATTAAGACTTCATAACAACCATAAAATATGTAAATATTTATTCTTATGAACTCTAGATAAATTGCTCTAAGAAATTTATAAAAATGGTTCACATTCTTATAATTCTTTTTGTTTCTTTTTGCTTTAATTAGGCATGATCTATGCTAATAAAACCTTTTCTTGACTTTGACTTTTGGTGACTAGACTTGATAAATTCATGGAATCTCACTAATGTTTATCTTGATTACAAATCCTGGAAAGCATTTTTTTTTCTTCCCATGCGATGTATGTAATCAGAAGGGGTTAGTGGTAGTCAGCAATGGGCTATCTCTTTTGGAGTCAGCCAGTAAGGTACAGCTTAGCATCTTTACTGTGGAATCAGCCAGTAAGGTCTAATTTAGCATTTTTAAAAAACGGAGCAGAAATACCATGGGATTCAACCACCATTTTGCATAAAACCTCTATTTTTTAGTTTGCACATGTATTTTATATTAAATTTGCTTAGGGTTTTGTGAGTTATAAAACATTTTCATTCTTAATCTTTATAGCACCCTTTTTAGGTATATAGGGAAATATATTCCTAATCCAGTATGCTTTCTTCTACATCATACTAATTTATCTCTGAATGGCCCCAACTAGACTGTAAGCTTTTGTAAAGATGGAAGCACATTTTTTACTTCTTTGTATCACATCAGTGCCCTTAATAGGAGAAAGTAAAGGTGTTTTTCTTGATTTAGCCATTGTAAAATTTAATATAGAAGAATTCAAAATACCTAGATGACATGCCAGATTTGGTGAACTCTGTTAGGATTAACAAATTCTACATTTTAAGGACCTTAATTAATCATTTCTCAATGTGTGTTTAAAGATGTGGAATCCAGGGAGTTGTTGTGAATATAAGTCTCTCCATGTCTGGTTAAAATTTAGCTTCATTTCATTTCCTGAAACCTGGTTGTTCCTTATAATGTTGAAGGTAAAACTACAGAGAAATCACCATGTTATTTACAAATACAAAGAAATGCAAGAATTGGCTGCCATCTAGACTCTCCAGGCATTGCTTTATTATTATTATTATTATTATTATTATTATTATTGTTATTATTTCATCAGAATATATAAATGTATAACTAGACAATCTATCTGGAAATATTGAGCAAAGGACCAATCTGTTAGTTTTTCATTATCATAGAGCATTTTTGAATAGATAAAAATTTTAGCTGCTTGAAATATTTTACCATATTTTAGAATTGGCACAGTGTGGAAAGTCATGGAAATAATGTGACATGGATCTGGGTCCTAATTGTGATATTAAGCATTTGTCCTAGTCTCTGAAACTTAGGATAATTATACCTGTCTCACAGCATATTTATAAAAATTAAATGAAATTATATGATTACATTTTGTCAACTGAAAGGCACTAACAAAATGTTAACTATTATTTGTTGGAAGTTTGGGGAATGGTCAGCAACATTTTGATAACAAATTACCCCAAAACTTAGTGGTGTGAAAAACCCACCATTTTACTTGTTCCTACTTTCATGGCTCAGGATTTGGAAATGGCTTGACTACGCAGCTGTTGTGTGGAGTCTTGTGCAGTTGTGATCAGATGTTGACTGTGGCTATAGTCATCTAAAGGCTTGCTGGCAGAACGTCCAAGATGGCTTATTCCTGTGACTGGGAGTTGAAGCTGGTGGTAACCTAGGACCATAACTGGGGCTGTAGGCAAGAGCTTCTTTACTCACCTGCTCCAGCATAGTGGTCTCAGGGTAGCCATTTATAAACAAAGGCTGAATTCCCTTAGCATGAGTGTTTCAAGAGAACCCGATAGATGCTTCATTGTTTTCCCTTGCCTAACTTTGGAAGTCATGCACCATCACTTTCTTTGCATCTCGTTGGTTACAAGTAAGTCACTAATACTTAAGGAGGGCGGATAGACTCCCATCTCTTTATGGCAGGAGTTTCAATGATGTCACAGACATGTTTTAAAAACTACCTCTTGCTAGTAGAAAATTCAGGGTAGAAAGAGAAATTAAAGGGGTATGTCTTGGAAAATGAGTTAGACAATATGTTTACAAATTCTTTTAAGAATATTTAGCTAATTACCTAATTATATTCTGTACCAACATCATTGTTTTGTTGGTTTGGTGATAGTGGCGGGGGGGGGGTGTTTCCAATTTTTATAGCACTCTGTCTTGGTCTCTATGAAAATTCTCTATGTTCTATTGTTTGAGTGGATGACCTGTCTCTGAATATCTTCTTTATCGCTTAACAGGATGCACAATTTCTTTCTGTAGAGTTTTGTTTGATCATTTATTTGAACTTCTGTGCCATCTTCAGGAATTCTCTAATCAATTGGCAAATATTCCTAACCTTTTGGCAGTTTAATAACCATATGACTTGATGCTATTATTAGCATGTATCCCTTTCAGAGGCCAATTATCCCAGCATATGATTAGGTTTTATCTCAGGCATCCCAGGTAGGGATTTTCCCAGCTTGCTTTGTGGCAACCCCCCAGGTACTTCACAATCATATCTTCTCTGTCTGGAGCTCCTGTAAGTTGACTGCCAGGTGCAGTTTACTCTTCCAGAGAAGGATTAGCTTATTTGCATCCATATGTGCTTTGTCATGTAGAAGGATTGGCAGGGAAAATTGCTGGTGGTACAGTTTCCTGCCCCTAGGTGAAGCCAAATCTCTCACAGTGAAGTCCAGTGGGCATATTTTGAATCGGCTGTCTGCCAAAGAGAGAGCTCAGCTGTTGTACTGTTCCCAGCAAAAAGCAAGTCTTTTCTGTAAGAGCCTCAGAATTTCCAGAATTGGGTTAAGGAAGTTGAAGGAAGTAATGGTTCTTGGGAGAAATATGTCAGTGTATGTGTTTCATAAAGACCCAGGAGAATGCAGCTAGCATGTCTTCTAGTGACATGACATCTGAAGAATAATGTTTTTGTGATTGTTGTTATTGTTTTTGTATTAAATCCATCTCCTTTAGTCAGTCCTTTTGTTAGAGCTTTTCATCCTCTTGAGAGCCCTTTCCACTGGGCCGCATGTGGTAGTTTGTTCTACTACCATGAGCTGGCTGGGAAATTTTCCATAATATCAGAAGGGAAAGATTTCAGAATGTAGATGCTGTCACAAAACAATGTACGGTGTTGGTTACCTTATATTGATTATCAAAAATGT
This sequence comes from Rhinolophus sinicus, assembly GCF_036562045.2. Taxonomy (NCBI): domain Eukaryota; kingdom Metazoa; phylum Chordata; class Mammalia; order Chiroptera; family Rhinolophidae; genus Rhinolophus; species Rhinolophus sinicus. The sequence continues at coordinate 27,303,740 of NC_133760.1, read as the reverse complement.
TCATAATGACCACTCTCTAACATTAGTTACTAATTATGTTCAGTTACCATGACAGAAAAGGTTCAGGCATAAGACAGTATCTGGTTTAATTTAAAATTCTTTTAATTCCTAGAGGTGGGACCTAGGACAAGTCATGCAACATCTCTAAGCCTTGGTGTCCTCAACTATAAATTGGAGATAATATGTTAATGATTTACAGGGTCTTTGTCAACATTCAGTGAAGTGCAGTGCTCAGTGGTCAAATGGATGCTAGTGAATCAACCAACTATATGATCACGTGATCCTAGATTGTCTCAGAGGATGAAGTATGGTTGGAAATAACCATTATTATCTGACTCAGTGGAAATGTTAATTTTAAATTAAATCGTGGTTGTTTGGACTAAATAAAATGAACAGTTTCACTTCTTAAACATCAGAGTAATCCATCTGAGAATAATTTATATTCCTTATTGGATTAGTCAGGAGTTGGTCAGAAGAAAGGAAATTAGATATTTCAAACTGGAAGGGAATTAATGTAGGGGATTAGAAGCTTTCAAAATGAATGGATGGTCTGGGGGAGAAAATGACTTTAGTAAGTTCAAAACTTTCAAGATACCTCTCCCAATGAATCCAATTGCCTACAACCCTGAAGTTGGTAATATGCAGGAGGACACTCTGAAAGGCTTGGCAAATTATCACATCTGCCATTTGCCAAAACTCTTAATCTGCCCACCATTGCTTCATGAATATTATTGGCCATTTCTTTTTTACTTTCCAAACCTGTGGGAATGCCCTTCACGTTGGTTCAAAGGGCAAAGAAGTTGATAAATACTCTTTGGAAAAGTTTTGTATGTGGATTAGTATCTGTTTGAAAATAACTTTGTAAACTTGAATATGCTGTGTAATGGATGTTTTTCTAAAAAACAGCCCTTTGCACCATGAGGCACAGCCTTTAGAAGAATTCAATAGGGATGTATAGTAAACTGATTTAAAAAAAACATATAGGTGGATACAAATTCAATTGTGATTACATACTCTCCAAATAACTGCTTTGTAGTTGACATTAAGCTGCTATCCAGAGCTCTTTTGCTCCTGGTGGGGTTGCTGAGGAAGCACAATGTCTTACAGGACCAAGCTGCGGGTCTCTTCTGAAAGGTGGGTTCTCTGGATCTATAGCTGCTGGGCTCCGCTTTTACAGAAAAATTGTTAGGTAATCCAGCAGGCATGTGAACCGCTGCTTCTCGGTCCTTGTTGATAGTTTGTTTGATTAATTGACAACATGGTGCATTTAATCTATAATAGAATTAGAACAATTAATAAAAAAAATTCTACCACTTCAGATCATTTTTCCACTTAGGAAATTCTCTCTGTATATGGGGAACCAGGGAGGCAAGGCATGGAATGGAGAGATATACTCTTTCCAACTTTGATGGAAAAGATTTCTCCTATATAACTTGTGCTAAGCTTTAAGGGATTAGGAAGATGCATGCGTTAAGGATAGGAGTCCTTTGTGGGAAAGTCCTGTACCCATGTTTAGATGAAGCTCCCTCCTTTTTAAGCAGCCCAGAGTGTTTATTAAGAGTACATTCCAGCTGTGCTCTTTCTTGCGCCTGCTCCCTTAAATATAATGACCAGATATAGACTCCATGATGATCCTCTGTGGACACTGTCTCTGTTTCCATTTCCTGATTTCCTTTCTGTAACTTTCCTTTCTGTATCCATAATATATTGACTATTTCTTTGGATTGCCCTTAAAGTGCCCCACAACTAAAGGAAATAGGCCTTTGTCATTGGGAAACTGTAGTCCCATATAATTTGGATAAAAGTAGAGATTGTAAATGAGATTTTGGACCACTAGGAAGATATGGAGCACTTTTGGATATTTATCTTGTTTTAAGACATCTGACCCAGTCTTTAAAGCTCTATTAATCAGCATCTCTTTCCATCCCAGCCCTGACTGCTGACCCTGAGCTGGCAGTAGAAGTTAAGTCCTTTTGTGAAAGTGATTTAATGTTACTTCTGCATGGATGAAGACTCAGAATCATGGCTAAAGACAAAGAAATGGAAATGTGAGGGCTCTCACAAAGCAGAAGCTAAAATTATTAAAAATTTTAGTGGTAGATAATATTTCATGTGTGTCTATTTCTAATCCTATATGGAATAGAGGCAACTGGAGTCTAGAAGGGTAGACAGTTTTTTCTCATATACTATATAGCTTTCATATATATTGTCCATAGACTTTCACATTATTACAGAAAATAAGTTTGAAATAATACTATAGCTCTGATATATTTTACTTTCCTTTGAGGGTTTATTGGGCAGTTACTGTATTTTTTTATCTAATCTATATTTTTAATATGACTGATTCAGATTTTGGGCTCATGTGAACTCCATAAGATCACATCTAGCAAAGAGTGTCCTCTTGCCTTTAGTGTCCATGAAATAAATGAATTAAAACATCAGCTACTAGGGTAGGTACCGCTCTCATAACCTCCTGCTTTTTGAATGCTCTGCTGGAACCTCACATCCATTGTTTTGGAATTTAATTCCTGTGAGGAGACAAGATATTCTTAGACAACAGAGATTGTTTCAAGATAACATCTGAACACATTTATGACAGTGCAGTAGAAAAGGAAACCACAGGGGAGGAAGTATTTGTATGTGGACAGATGCTTCTTGGAGAAAGGAAGTCTTGAGCTAGATTGAAAAAAAAAAATAGAGGGTTTGAAACAGTGGTGAGTGGAAAGGAATATATTTCAGGTGGCAGCATAGAAGCAACAATATGCAGAAGGGAGGAAAGCTAGTATTGTTTGAATGAAAGATCAGGAGAATCACGTTGAGTGCTAACTAGAGTGTTCACTTGCCATCAGAGAAATTTGGGTTTCTTAATCGAGGGATCCATTGCAGTTTGGTGAGCAAGGTAGGAGTCTGCAAGGCTTTAAGGCGTTATCGTTGGTAGGGGTGGGTGACGTTGTGAGTCCCCTACCATATCCAAGTCTCTTCCTTCAGCAAACCTTTCCTGACTTGTGTGCATAACTCCATCCCTGCTGTGAAGTATCTCTCTGTGTGGTTTAGATTCCTGGTAACTCCAAGACACTCCCAAGGGAAAAGTATTACAAGTGCCAGCACTGGGCCTGGCTCCCAGTAGATACGCCAGTGCCACTTCTCTGGAGCTCAACTGATTTTCAGGAATGACTCCTGAAGAAGATTAAAGACCCACACTCCAGCCCTAACAGTTGTTGTCTTTTTATAGCAGGCATCTGTACAAAAGGGTTTTAAAATAGTTTTCATGCTTGGGTAAACCATGACCATGGTGCCTAAGTCAGGAAAATACTCTTTCGCATTTTCAATCTCTGCACATGGCTCTCTTAAGTGCAAAGCATGTCTTCATTGAGTCAGTATAAGATTCAGAAGAAATGTGTGGCTAAAGGGCAGGGAATTGCCAATGTATGTTGAGGAACTGACCATGTATTGAACCCTGTATTTGATATCATATGCTAGAAAAGAGTTTTTCTGACTTGGATATTGCTGAACCTTAATTTTGTCTTTCTTCTAGGTGGGTAATGGGCTAGGGTGAAGGAAGCAAAGGAGGATGGGAGGAAGGAGGGAGGAAGGAAGGAAGGAAAGAAGGAAGGAAGGAAGGAAAGAAGGAAAGAGCCTTGGACCAAAGATTTACAAGAGGGGTTGGTGGGAAGACTGCCAATTGCTGTAATCTCTGGGAGACATGAGGTCATGTAGAAGTGGGTTGGGGAGGTGAGATGAGCATAACATAACGATTAGCCTGTGTGCTGTCTTTGCTTTGTGAGCTACTGGATATACTCGTAGATGCCTATAGAAGGCATTTGTTACAATGGATACGTAAAACATAGTTCCTTCCTTTAAGGTAGTGGTTGACAGACAGGAAATTCATTTACATATCTATACTCTAGGTTGTATTTCCTGGTTTTTATGTATCTTAGCAGTTTGTAGGTACCAGCCCCAAGCCTAGCATTTATATTTTCCTCTCTTACCATGGCTAGTTACCTCTTCATATTTATTACTAATTCAGACATATTGCCTAACAACAGATTCCAAAATATCTGGGCATATTAAGTCCTTTAGAAAAAACAGAACAGTTGAAAGCTGATAAAATTTGATGCCAGCAATTCCACATTTTGCCTATGTCACTGGGTGTTGATTGATATCTGAGCCTCTTTGCCTTCCTAATTGGAAACTTTCAGGGCATATAAATATTGATTTTAGGTTTCAGCTTAACCCATTTCTATATAGAATGATTTGAAGAGCAACCTGTCTGAACATATGAGAATTTGTGTCTTATTCTGAAAAATTCTGTAGTCATGATAGCGCTCTATTCTCTTCTCATGGGAGGTAATCCAGGCTTGATTTTCAATGTGATGAAGTGACTATATACTTTCTATCCATCACCTTTATCTTTTCTTGGAACTGGACTTAGAAGATCTTTAAAGTGTTTATATACCTTTTAAGGGATAAACAGGTTTTAGTTATATATATTACTGAATTACACATGCAGCATGGCCCAACAAAATAAAATATCCACACAAAATAGTTAGGAAGGAATATTTTGAATCTCATAAAATGGTTTCTTATTCAATGGGGAAGCCAAATAAGAGTGTATATATACATGGGAGTCCAGGAAATGATGGTATAATAAGATATTATATTTGTTGAATTTTGCTGGATTGTAGTCATAAATACATCAACATTTACACTTCTCTCTGTTTGCTATTAACATGAAGTGTATGATACAACTACCTGCTAAAGTGTATTTCCACTTTATATTGGAAAATAAAATATTTTATTCCCTAACACCATCAGTAAACTATCGTATAAGCTTTTTTAAAGAAATACAAGTAAATCTTGACATATTCACCATAATGTCCCACATGAAAAATACTAACAGTATTTAGCATTGGTGAGGATGTAGAGCAACTGCAATTCTTATACACTGTGGATAAGAGCATAAGTTGGTACAAGCATTGTGAAAAATTGTTTGGCAATATCTGTTAAGCTAGATATATATACATACCCTTTAACCCAGTAATTTCATTGTTAGGTATATAGCCAACTGAAATGCCTGTGCATATTGACCAAAAGACACTTACAAGAATATAATATTCCAAACAAGCAACACGCAAATATCTTATCAATGTTTGAATAAATAAATGAGTAAAAAAATTCATAAAATCGAATATCCTACAATAATGAGAATGAATAAACTATAATTATAGGTGACAACTGGAATAAATCTAACAAACAGTATCGAGTTAAAGAAGCCAGGGGAAAACATACCTTGAATAAAGTTAAAAAATAGGCAAACTAATCTATGATTTTAGAAGCCAGGAAGTGCTTAACTTAGGGCTTGGTAACTAGGCAAGGACACAGTGACCAGGAGAGGGGTCTCTGAGGTGCTGGAGGTGTTCTCCATCTTGAGCTGAGTGCTGATTACATGGGGTGTTCAATTGTGAAAATTCATCAACTAGTAACTTTTGTTTTTCTGTTATTTTTTCCTTGATATATATATATATATATATATATATATATATATATATATATATCCAGTACACTTTTTATGTGTTGACATTTGTATATATATTGTCCTTCAATAGAACATTTTACTTAATAAAAATGAATATGAACCTAATGCTATGCCTATTCTGGTGCTAGTGATCTCAAAATAATTGGACAAAATATTTTACATTTACCTATATTAAGTTACTTATAGTAATTGGATGAGAAAAAAATATTTGAAAGAAATTAGAGGGCAAAAAAACCAATTTAATTTGATTAAATTAGCTTTTAATCAAAGTAATTGATTAAGAATATTCCCAGATCAGGAAAGAGACCTTTTCATGCTAAGATTCATTAATTACAAAAAATGAAATTCCAAAAATTTTTTTTAATTAAAATTTTTAAAAAATATTAGTTTCAGGTATACAGCATAGTGGATAGACATTTATATAACTTAGAGCATGATCTCACTCTCTTCCCATAAGTCTAGTACTCTCTTGGGTCCTACTCTGTAAGGATCCTATGAAGTGTTAAGAATAGGTTGAATTTGAACCCAGGGAGTGACTATTATGCTCTCATTGAAACATACAAACCCAACCCCACTTTTGGTGAAGTAATAGTTTCACAGGGGAAGAGAGAAGTAGAAATGTCAGATGTAGGAAAACAGGAAAATAACAATTACTTACTCATCTTTCCTAGTATTGATCCTGGGTAGCTAGAAAGCAATGGCTAATATCCCAAATCCAGGAGAAATTCAAACATATCTTGCGGAAGAATCAAATAGGAGATTTCCATATGGTCAGATTTGTTGATTTAAAACAAAAACTTTTTCTTTGAATTAGCAATTTGGAAGATAAGGTAGCAGAAAGCACCCAATCAGAAAGCAAAAAGAAAAAAAATGCCCCCAAATGAGGATGTTTAAGGGGCCTCTGGGACAGCATCATACTTACCAAAATTCACATCGCAAGGGTACTGCAAGGAGAAGAGAGCCAGCAAGGAATAGAAGACCCATTTGAAGAAATAATGACAGAAAACTTCCCTAACCTGGTGAATGAAATAGACATACAAGCCCAGGAAGCACATAGAGTCCCAAACAAGATGAACCCAAAGAGGCCCACACCAAGATGCATTGTAATTAAAATGCCAAAAGTTAAAGACAAAGAGGGAATCTTAAAAGCAGCAAGAGAAAAGCAGTTAGTTACCTCAAGGAAATCCCCATAAGACTGTCAGCTGATATTTCAACAGGCATTTTGCAGGCCAGAAGGGATTGGCATGAAATGTTCAAAGTGATGAAAAACAAGGATCTACAAGCAAGATTACCCAGCAAAGCTATTGTTTAAAATTGAAGGATAAAGAACTTCCAGACAAGAGAAAGCTAAAGCGGTTTATCACCACCAAACCAGTATTACAAGAAGTGTTAAAGGGACTTCTTTAAGAAGAAGGAAAAAAGATAAAAAATGTGAATAATAAAATGGCAGTAGCTACACATTTATCAACAGTTACTTTCAATGTAAATGGATTAACTGCTCCAATAAAAAAAAATAGGATGACTGAATGGGTAAGAAAACAAAACCCTTACATTAATTGCAAGAGACTCACTTCAGATTGAAAGACACACACAGACTGAAACTAAAAGCGTGGAAAAAGATATTACATGAAAACAGAAACAAACTAAAAAACTGGGATAGCGATACTTAGACAAAACAGGCTTTACAACAAAGGCTATAACAAGAGACAAAGACGGACCCAGTAATCCCACTTCTGGGTATTTATCTGAAGAAACCCAAAACACTACTTCAAAGGGACATGTGCATCCATATGTTCATTGCAGCATATTTGCAATAGCCAAGATAAGATGACAATCTGGGTGTCCATCAGTGGATGAATGGATAGAGAATAGGTGATACATATATACAATGGAATGTTACTCAGTCATAAAAATGAATGAAATCTTGCCATCTGCAAAACATGGATGGACCTAGAGGGTATTGTGCTGAGTGGAGTAAATCAGACAGAGGAAGACAAATGCCATATGATTTCACTTATATGTGCAATCTAAAGAACAAGATAAATGAACAAACAAAACAGGATCAGACTCATAGATACAGAGAACATTTTGATGGTTGCCAGATGGGAAGGGTGTTGGGGAGATGGGTGAAAAAGGGGAAGGGATTAAGAAGTAAAAATTGGTAGTTACAAAACAGTCATGAGGATATAAAGTATAGCATAAGGAATATAGTAAAAAATACTGTAATAACTATGGATGGTGTCAAACGGGTGCTAGACTTATCAGGGTCATCACTTCGTAAGTTATATAAATGTCTAATTATTACATTGTACACCTGAAACTAATATAATATTGTATGTCAACTGTAATTGAAAAAATTATTGAAAAACAAAAACCTTTTCTGTTAAACTTTAATTAAAGTAAAACAAATTCATCTGAGAAAGGACCATCACAGAAACAACCACAAAGTAAATTTCATAAGGAAAGGTGATAATTTTGAAATCTTTTATTTATTTGTTCAAAAAGGAATTACATTTTATAGCCCAGCTCTATGAGGAATTCCAATATGATTCAAGTGTTTTAATATGCTTAAGTCAAAGAATTCTTAATGCTCTGACTAATTTTTAATTTGGACCTTATTAAATACTCTTTAAACAGTGAATAATTTTAGTTTAAGAGTGTTTTGGTTTCCGTAAAGAGATAACAAAAGGATTAATAGAAATTTTTGTACTTCAAGTAATTTTGGGACTCCACACCTTTGTGCAAAAAATGATAGGTTCTAGTCTTGTGCAGTATTCTGTACCTTGCAGCATATGGCAAGGCCTCTGATTTAGAGTTGAAGAGCATTACATTTTAGATAAGGTAGCCAACTGTACAAACACATTGTTTCTGTAAATTTCACAGTGCCTTGTTATTCTGGCACCTGCTGTTCAAAGAAGGAGGAAATCTGAAGGAAATAGAACTCAGCACAAAATAGAGCGGCACTTGAAGTGGCAACCACTGGGATGTACAAAGAGGAGAAACAAAATGAAAAGACAAGGTGTGTGTGTGTGTGTGTGTGTGTGTTTAAAGATTTTTATAAAATATAGCCAACATACAATATCATACCGTGTTTCCCCGAACATAAGACCTAACCGGAAAAATAAACCCTGGCATGATTTTTCAGGACATCATCCCCTGAACATAAGCCCTAATGCATCTTTTGGAGCAAAAATTAATGTGAGACTACTAATACCGGGGAAACACGGTATTAGTTTCAGGGGTACACCATAGTTATTCAACATTTTTAGACCTAAAGAACTGATCACCATAAGTCCAGCAGCTATCTGACCAACCAATCTATGACAATATTATTGACTACATTCCCATGCTGTACGTACATTACATCCCCATGACTTATTTGTTTCATACCCGGAAATTTGTTTCATACCCCTTCACATTTCCCCCACCCCCTTTTTCAATTTTTCAATTACAGTTGACATTCAACAAGATGTGTTTCTTGAAGGTGGGGGGAAGAGCTTATTTTAAATAGAATATTATTATATTTAACTGAGAAAAAAATGAATAAGGTGAAGTGATGTTTGAGAGGAAAAACTAAAAGGTTTTAATTAATTTTAGTTCCCAGACCCTTAGAGCTGGAATGGATTTTATAGATTCCCAGTCTTGTCATTTTGCAACTTAGGAAAATAAGGCTCAGAGAGGTTAGTACATGAAATTCATATCATTCACATGCTTGCCGGTAGAATTCTCTCTAGAACTATCATTTCTTTGATAAACTAAATGCCCCCTTTATTAATAAAATGCCCACTTCATTTATGTATGTATGTACATATGTATGAATTTTTTTATTGCTGGAGGAAAGATGAAAGAATGGTATTCACAAAATGTTTGAGTGATTTTGGAAGCGTGACTTGATGGTCAGAGCTCTCCCTTGAATAGCACGAGGGTTCCATAGTGGATGCAGAGTCTCCACTCTTAGGCCCTGGAGGGAGAGGCCTGTCCTGTGGCTGCATCCCTGGTGGCAGAGGACAAATGGAACTGCTGGGCTCCCCAGAGACTTAGCTGTCTCATTCCTCCCTCAACTTACAGATATAGAACCTGAGAGCTTTCACTGGGATGCTGAAAATTCCTGCCACACAGACTGGTGGTGGAAACCCTTCTGAAAACGCTCTTGGGAGTCAGAGGTTGCAGTTTCTGACTAAGTGTCCAGCACCCACCTGTGAAACTCGTATTGAGTTCCTGGAGTCTTGGGGATTCTGCTCGCTGGTGGCCAGGTCACTGAAAAGAATACAGGCTCAGCATCAGAACATCCTGCGTTTGAATTTTGACTCTGCAAAGGAACCATCTTTGTGACCATGGACAGACACTGAATTCTCTGGGTCTCTCTTTATTGTGAGGAAAAAGGACATGTGGCACCTAAAATGCCCAGTAATGGTCTCCTCTGTCAAACATAGAGGAGTTAAATAGTAAATTTGCTTTAGTTTCCCTCTTAATCCCAAGATAGTTCTTTGATCCAGTGCAGAATCTGGTAGCATTAATGTTTTCTTAGTTATCTAATTTGCAGACTTGGAATTAAGACTGCTCAAATCCTCTTGGATCACTCACATAATGAGATGATGAGCAACTTCCTTAAAAACAAAGAACATTACTATTAGTCACTATATAAGTACGTTTTTAATATCAGCTCTGCTAATTTTCCCATCCTTCTATCTAAATACCATTCCTGGTCTGAATACTGTTTTTTAAAGATATGTAATGGACTACAGCAATTCACAATACTCAGACAAAGGAAGGAGTGGGTGGTGTGTGGGAAGAGCTGCAATACAGCCAGCGTGGAGGTCAAGGCTCTGTAGAGGAGTGGAGCTTACTGATTTTTTTAGACTTTATTGACATATACTTAATATACAAAAATTTGCATGTACTTAAGGTGTACATTTTGATGAGTTTGGGTGTATGCATACACCTCTGATAACCATGACCACAAACAAGATAATAAACACACTCATCAAAAACAACCCATATTCATCTTCTCCAAAAGCATTCTTGTGTTTCCTCACTTCATTATATTATTTGTTATAAGAACACTTAGCATGATATCTACCCTATTAACAAGTTTTTAAGTGCACAAAACTGTATTTATTGTTAACTATAGGCTCTAAAGTTGTAGCTATACAAGAGAAATAAGTGCTAGAGATATCTACTGTACAACATAGAGTTGTATGATTTTTTTTTTAAAGAGCGGTTATTCAAGTGCAGTATGCTTTGATTAGGTGGATTGACCCAAGTGTAATGTTCTAGGAGGAAAAAAATCGTTTAGAGTCATGGCCTCAAATTAAAAAAAAAAAAAATCACAAACAGAAAAGATTAGCAAGAACCTTAAATGAAAACAAACAAAGAAAAACACAACTAAAGCAACACAAAGAATGTTACATGGAATATAAATTACAGCAAAAAAGTACTACAATTTACAGTTTCATTTACATCATAAATATTTGAAAAGTGATACTGATGTTTGTTAATATTTCTACAGTTCCTTTCTAGCAAAGAATTTAAAAATATACTTTCACAATGTCCTTCATTCATTCAACTTCGTTCATTGAGCACCTATAATATGACAGAAAGTACCTGGCCACACAATGAATGAAACTAACTAGAATTTTAAACGTTTAAATAAAACATTTTGGTGGGGCCGGGAGAGACAGTAAATGAGCATATAACATGCTTCCAGGCATTTAAATTAAGTGAAGGAGGGAGCCATGTGGAGTTCTGGGGGACAGCATCCCAGGTACAAGGAACAGAGAAAAAATGAAAGCACTTTTTGTGTGTGTATGCAGATAGGAAGGAGATGTCATGTACCCAGAATAGCAAGAAGGCCAAGTGACCCAGAGAATGGAGAAGGTTAGAGTAGAAGGATAGAAAGAAACATACAGGCCATGGGTTTTGTTCTGAATAGAATGGGAAGCCATAATGGTTAATTTTATATGTCACCTTCTCCAGTCTACTGTGCCCATTTATTTGGTCAAACACCAGTCTAGATGTTGCTGTGATGGTATTTTTTTATTAGATGTGATTACTATTTAAATCAGTAGTACACTGAGTAAAGCAGATAGCTCTGTATAACGTGGGTGAGCCTTATCCAATCAGTTGAAAGCTTTAAGAGAAAAGATTGAGGTTCCCTGAAGAGGGAGGGATTTTTCCTATGGACTGAAACAAATTCTGCCTGAGCTTCTGGCCCTCAGACTCAGGAGTACGGCATCAACTCTTGCTGGAATTTCCAGCCTGCTGGTTTACACTGTAGATTTTGGACTTGTCAGCCCCCACAGTTAGTTACCTCAGTTAATTCCTTCAATTGAATCAATCTATCTATCCATCCATCCATCCATCCATCCATCCATCCATCCATCCACCCACCCACCCACCCACCCATCCATCCATCCATCCATCCATCCATCCATCCATCCATCCATCCACCCATCCATCCATCCACCCATCCATCCATCCATCTATCTATCTATCTGCATTCTATTGGTTCTGTTTCTCTGGAGAACCCTGTCTAAAATAGATGCTATTAGGCTGATTCGAGCAAGGGCATGATGTGATCTGATTTATATGTCAAAAGATCACTCCTGCGTCGAGGAGGGAGACTCTTGGCAGCAAAAGGGAAGCAGAGAGACGAGTTAGAAGGCTGTTCTGGTCCTGTAGGTGAGACCTGACAACAGTCTGGAAGTGATGGGAGGTCGCCGTATTTGAGAAATATTTTTCAAGATTTTCAGACAGTCAGATGAAGGATGTGAGAGAAACAGATAAATCAAGGCTTAAGTTTTGGGCCTGAGCTTCTGTGTGAATGGTGTGCTATTTATAAAGACAGTTCCAGAAGCCTGGGTGAGGAGCAGGTGTTCCGAGGTGGAAAAGGAGGGGAGGGAAGACGTATTAAGGATCCTAAGTTTTATTCTGAGCACGTCGATTTCATGTTGCTTTTTTTGCTGTCCAAACGGAGCTACCAGGGGGACTGGTAGATGCAGGTACATGTTGCTCTGCAGTGATAGCTAAGAGCACAGCCTCTGGAGCTGGAACCTCTAGATTCAAGTCCCAAATCCACTTTTCAGAGTGAACATCACTGGCTTGGTCTTCTCATCTGAAAAATGGAATAATAATAAACGTACCTTCTTGAAGTGACATGAGGATTCAATTAGTCAGCATACATAAGTTCTTAGAATGTGCCTGGATGATCATACAAAATGTTCTATAAATGTTAGCTATTATCATAGCCACAGTTTTATTTCTCTGGCCCATCAAATAAATTGCTAGAGTGAGACTGGGGCCCGGGGCATGTTTCCCAAGCCTGTCTGCTTTGTACAGTTTCTGATTGCCAGCTCAAAGAGGTCAAATTACAAACAAGAGTGGATGAAGCCAAGTGTCTGGCTTCCTGTTGCCTGGACAGTGAGCACTTTTGGAGTGATGGTGCCAGAAAAGTCTGCTTTAATAAAGCACACGTGTATAGCTGATTGTGACGTCAGGTTGTCTGATGCAGTCCCCCCATCCCCCACCCCAAATTACCTCCCTGCCTTCTCTGCTTTGTTTTTCTCCATTGTACTTACCACCTTTTCATATACGATATGTGAATGCTTGTTTATTTTCTGTCTCCTCTCAGTAGAATATGAGCTCTAGGAGGGCAGGGATGTTTGACTATTTTGTTTACTGTTCAAGCACTTGCAAGAGTGCCTGGCTTAGTCAGTACAGGAGGGATAAATGATACTTCCTCGTGCTTATTGCTCCTGTTCTCTCTTTCTTATTCTATTTCTTCAATGATTTTTCCATGAGAAAACCATATCCCAAATAAGGTTGGACTTTAATATGATTCTCTGGCCCTTTCTGACTTGTGCAGAACGTCAGTTTTCATTGAGATAAACCTCATCTATGAAATGGAATTTCAGAGGAAGCCTCTGGTGGCAGTTTCAATTTTGACTTTGGAAATCAATTCTGGAATTGACATATGGTCTCCTGAAAGTGAGGGTACATTTTTGCTGTTGGCTGTCCACTCCATTTCCCTGCCAGTCTATGTGTGGGCAGCATTCCACTCCAAATGCCGGTTCTGACCACAGATTTGTACTCAGCGGCGCTTGTCCATGAGAGGCACTGAGAGCTGTGCAGGGTGGAGGTTGATACATGGCCCAGTCAACCTATGACTTATGAGACCTATTGCAAGTCCAAGGCACTGTATTGATTCTGCAGAATGGACTGGAAACTGACCTTCATCTCACAGAACCCTCTAACTTGTTCCTCGTCTGTTTATTCCCAATGGAGCACTTGCCTCGTGCAGCTTTGTTCCAAAATCATTAACTTTTATTTCCCTTTACATTCCATCGTGATTTTACCATATGTATGAAGAGTGGACAAATTGATATCTTTATTTAGCCCAGAAGCATAGGTCCCGTTTCAATGCCAGCTTTTCAGAGGCAGTTAATTTTATCTTCTCTCACTCCATGGTTTTAATACATAGCTACTGTTTCCTTGGACATGCAAGCATTGTGTCAAAATGAATTACATTTGATCCTTACGCTACTTGTGCCAGTGCTTATTAATTATTACACTTAGCATATTTTATTGCAAGTAGTATTTTAAAAATATTTTTCAATCATTCTGATCAGATTAATCTTAATATTTGAGCTGTTGTCCATTTTCTCATTGTGGATGTACCAACTAGCACATTATGGCTCTTGGTTGGAATTCAACAAATAATGATTGAAGTGAGTTAAATATTCCTTCCTCATTCCTTCCTCAGGGATGGTGATTGACAGTCTGGTGCTCTCAGGTCTTTCTTTTATCTATAGAATGAATGATAGCCTGAAATCAGCCTTCCCTCATCAGCCATTCTCTTTGTTTGTAAAAATAGGTGTGGACTGGACCTCAAGATACCACCTGGAAAAAAAACCTGTTTCTGGATTAGGTTATGATCCAGGTTTGTGCCTTTGAATTCCACATATGCTTTATATCACTGGAGGATGGTCATTCCATTCTAATAACTAAAATTATAGGAAGGAAGCTTATAATTCTTCTCCTAGAGAACGTTCATTATACAGTGAAGTAGTAGGGACTGAGAATTTAGGGACTTCAACTCCAGACCCCAGAGCCATCAGCTTACGTGGGAAGGAAATTCCTGACTCCTAAGCTCCACCATGACATTAGAGCTTGGTTTGGAGGTAGTTACTTGATTTCCTGGGCCCTTACGTAAGGCAGAACATTCTAAACAAATCTGTGTTCTTTTGCAGAGATGACGTGATGCTCCCACTAAAGCCAGCCAGGCAGGGACGTTAGTCTGGGAGTTTGGTTTCTGCCAAATACCTGCTGACTCACTTTCTCGAGGCTGTTGATACTCAGAATTGTCCTGTCATCAGCCAGGTCTCTGCCGTTGCTGTGCTTAGTTCACCTGAGGAGAAGAAAATTGAACTGAGCAACAGAAGGTAGATAGGTGGCAAAAAAAAAAAAAAAAAAAAAAAAAAATCAAATAAACATTTTCCCCCTAAGGTGAAAAGCAAAGAGAAGGATTCAAATAAAGCCTTCTAAGAATGATGGTTCATTCACAATAAATGTCATATGTCTTGCCTGGACTCTATGATGTCATTAATGTTATTTATATAACTCTACAGATGGTGTAACCCTCACTGCTGATGCCTCATCAAAAGGCGGGGTGCCTCCTAGCCGTTAATGGATCAATATAACCGTTTTACTTATACACAAATAAATGAGCTTATTATGTAGTATGTAAAATGGGAAGTGCTGGAGAGAAAAATGAAGAAGGGGAGGAAGACAGGTAATCTTAATGACAGGTGGGCAACCTTAGACAGTCAAAGGAACATCTTATTTTAAATGCACTTCCCAGGTTTGCAGGTTATATCCTATAAAGCACCATATGGAGCAGAGTGGGCAAAGCCACTGGCACGAAGAAAATGGGTCACAATCTTGGAGTTGAGGCATTTGCCCCCTTTACATGCACTTAGTCTTATGCAGATTGCTCTAAAGTAAATGAATACATCCTGGACCCCATTGTCTTTAACTAAATTATAACATTTATTTTTATTTGTATCTGTCAAGAATTCAGACATAAGAAAGGATATCTATTAACTTTACTTTTCAATATAAAAGCCAAGTCTTTGCATATGATTCTGATAGTGATTCAAGTGGTAGGTCAATTAACAAATTGTTTAGTTAAAATCTATTTAAAGAGAACTCTTTCCCCTTGTTTTCATTTTTTAATGTTCATGCAGTCATTAATTTTTTGTTGTTGTTGGTTTTAATTGAAGTGATTTTTGAAGCAACTTTCCTGGAAGTAATCAACACCAAGTATTATTGCTATGTTCTCTCACCTCTTTCATTTTATGATGAAGTTAATGGTTCACAAAAGGGCTGTTTTATGCAGATATTGAGTATGAATATTGGAAAACAGAAATGGAGCATTAGACCCTTTGTGGATAATCTGTAGCTGGAGTGGTGACAAAGGCTGGTCTTTATTGAGAAACAGAATCTAAGTCACACTATTCAGTTGTCCACCCAAACTGAGAGGTTAAAATTTGGTGCACGTGGAAATAATAGCCCTTGTGCATTTTACGAGTACACTGACTTTCTCTGCATGATAATGGAGAAGAAGAGGAGAGAGCCTGAAAACTCTGCAGCAGCGAGATGCCCAACGTATAGACTCAAGGCCCTTCTTGCTGTGGTGTGGTAGGCAGAATAATGGCTTTCCCAAGGATGTCCATGTTCGAATCCCAGGAACCTGTGAATGTTACCTTCATGGCAGAAGGAACGTCAAAGAAGTGACTGTGGGTATGCACCTTGAGATGGGAGCTTCATGCTGGATTATCCAGGTGGACCCAGTCTGTCTGGCTTGGTCACAGGGAGATGCCATGGAAGAAGGGGGAAAGATTCCAAGTGTGAAAAGGACTCACCATTGCTGCCTTTAAAGATGCAATCAACCAAGGAATGTGGGCATCCTACAGAGGCTGCGAATGGCCCTCAGCTGATGGCCAGGAAAGAAACAGAGATCTCAGTTCTACAAGTCAGGCACTGAATTCTGCCAATAACCTGTGTGAGCAGCAGAAAGGATCCTTCCCAAGAGCCCCCTGGAAGGAACACAGTCCTTCTAATACATTTACTGCCGATGAGACCCACATCAGACATCTGACCTGAAAAGCTCTAAGCCACTATATCTGTGGTAATTTGTTAGAGCAGCGATAGGAAACGGGTACAAATGTTATGGAATGAATGAAAAAGATAAAGAGAGGAGCCTCATTTGGATAGGTCAGTTTTAGTGCTTGGAACGACCTGCTGTGTGGAATAAGGCAAAGCTGTATTTGCTTTTACATTTTGAAAACAGCCATTACTGACAACTCAGGCAAACATCCAGGTCAGTTACAATAATGAATAAAGGGCACATCTGTGCAGGAGTCAGACTTGTTGTATGTTATTGTAGAATATAGCTTTTCATTTTCAGACAGGCCTGGGAGATAGGAGGCATAGCCTTTTTGTTGGGGTGTTAAAAAAATAATTTCCAAATTATTTTAGTGAGCTATTTCTCTTTTTGTTTCTGGGTAAATGTCATCTGTAAATATATCAGTTGCAATCATTCAAACTTCTTATAGTAATCAATCATTTGTCACAGAAAAATGATGTGTCCATCAATTAGGTCAAGTTTTGTGCCAACTTCCTCTGCTGTTAATTGAATCTTCTATAAAATCAGTGTCGGCATGTAATCTTTTTAGCTCACTTACTCTTAGTTCACCATCTCTCCTTCTTCCTGTCCCTCTTCTTGGGGTGCCTGAGTACCACCTAGTTGTTCATTAGGACCCTATCTTGGGGATCCTCCTGAGTGTGCAGAGCTCTGTCCGGGTTCACTCAGGCTTGTACAGGGATGCGACGTGGAGGCACAGAGGCATGCTGCCTGGCTGGGATTAGATCATTGTTAGGCTTAAGTCGTATTGTAATTTTACTTGTTCAAAATAGGACTTCTTCCCCCCCACCCACCAGAATTTAAATTGCTCTGAAAGGCATGGTCTAAAAGTCCCTAACAGTTATACGTACACAAACAGGCCCATTGAGGTCCATCCTGCCTTGGTATAGACTCCTTAATAGGCATAAGCCTTTGTGTTTGTGTCTGTGTGTTGTATTGTGTTGTGTATAAGCCAGGTCTTTATCTCCTTAGGCCCAGGCAGAGTATTTCAGGACTGTTAGGGACTGAATTGTGTCTCCCCCCAACACCCAAATTCATTATGTTGAAGCTTTAACCACCAGTGTGACTATACTTGTGTTTGGAGATAGAGCCTGTATGGAGGCAAATAAGGTTAAATGAGTGCGTAGGAGTGGAGGAGGTCCTATATAATAGAGAACTAGTGTCCTTATAAGAAGAAGAAGGAAAAGAGACACCAGAGATCTCTCTTTCTCGCTGCGCTCACAGAGGAAAGACCATGTGAGGATACAGTAAGAAGGAGGTTGTCTACAAGTCAGGAAGAGGAATCTCACCAGAAACCGAGTTTACCAGCACTTTGATCATGGACTTCTAGCTTTTAGAATTCTGAGAATTAAGAAAATAATCTTTTTTTTAAAACTACCCAGTCTGTGATATTTTGTTACAGAAGCCCTAGCATATTAATACAAGACTACTTCTGGGAGCCTGCATTTCATCCTGGGAAGTCCTTGAAGCAAATTAAGCTTGGGACATGTGGCATTGTCCATTTTACATTTGAAAGCAAGCATCTATGGCTGTTGTGTAAACAGTGACATAACAAGGAGGGCAAGAATGGAATTAGAAAGACAGCTGGTGGGCTACTGTAGTGGTCTATGTGAAAGACTACGACATTTTTCAATAACGACAACTATAAATTGTGCAGCTTATAACATGTTCTGATTGTACAGTTTATACCCTGTGAAGGTAGAATATGCAGTGCAATAATAGCACAAAAAGTGGGGATTTGGGGTTAATGGATTATATTGTTGAAAATTCATACACTTCATGTAAGGTGGTACACTGTTAATATTCAATTGATAGTGATAATTTTATTATTTATAATGTAACTTCTGAGTTAACATGGAAAAGATGCAAAGATATATAGCTAAAAAGCCAATATAGAAACTTAAATACCAAGGATATTTCATTAACTGAAAATAAGGTAGAAAAGACAGGATAGAGAAAAGAAAACGGATGGGGCAATTAGAAATCAAATATGAAAATGTGAACCAAAATCAAGCTATATCTAATATTATATTCAATGTTAGGGGAATGAATATGCCATTTAAATGATGGAGCTTGTCAGAGAGGAGAGGAAAAAAAAGCAAGATCCAATTAAATCCTATCTACAGGAACATATTTTAATTATAAAAACAGATAAAGAGTGACAGCCAAAGGATGGGAAAAGATATGCCATGTAAACAATAAACATGAAAAAGATGAAATGTTTATATTAATAACAGACAAGATAGATCTCAAGACAAGAGTACTGATAGAGATAAAGAGTGACATTTTATAATGAAAAAATGCCAGCTCATCACAAAGACATAACAATTATTAATACGTATGTGCCTAATAATAAAGCTTCAAATTACATGAAGCGAAAAATAGAATTAAAGGGAAAATAGAGAATTGCACAATTATATTGGTGATATTAACATGTCCTCTCAATAATTAATACAAATAGACAAAAAAAAATCAATAAAGAAGATCTGAACAGGACTATCAACCTCCTTGATCTAATTGATGTTTATAAAACACAGCATTCTGTAACTATAATACACATTCTTTTCAAGTGGCATGGAACTTTCAGGATATATGCTGAGCCATAAAACAAATCTCAGGAAGTATAAATTGATACCACTATTTTGAAGTATCTATCAAAGTGAAATTTTTGCCTACCCTATGGACCAGCAAACCTATTCATAGGTATATATATCACAGAGAACTGAATCCACCAGAAGTAAATACACGATGGTCTACAGCAACTTTATTCATAATACCCCAATTCTAGAAACCTGTGAAATGCCCGTCATCAGGAGAATGGAGACATTGTGGTATAGTCATAAAAGAGAATATAACGCAGAAAGAAAAATGAACTTTTGCTACACAGGACATCACACAGGATATGAAAAGCTCAAGAATCCAGTCGTAAATCTAGTCATATTGTATTGTGCCATTTATGTGAAGTGCAAGAACAGGCAAAACTAATCAACTGTTACAGAAGGCAGAAGAGGTGGAATAGCTATTACCTCTTGTTGTGGGAGACATTGCCTGGGAAGCGTGCAAGGGAGCATTCTACACGCTGACAATTTATGTCTTATACAGGTGGAAGTTGTGTCCAAGTCAAAACAACTGACTAGTCTGGTTTAAGAGGTTCAGCCTTCACCCAGCAAAACCAACTTTATAAACAATACAAGTCATAAGGACCTCAGTTTTCCAGTCAACATTCCTAAGAGCTCCCAGGTGGTCCCCAAAGTTAGATCACCTCTCCCCTCCCCCAATGCATTATTTCCAAATCTAATGGCAAACTATGTGCTACTATGGATGGAAGCTTGCAAACAGGTGAACTTTATACCAATTATATAAAGAGATTTTCTTGAGAAAATTACTGACTGATTGAATCAATCCTGCAATGAGATCTTTTATTGACCTTAAAAATACAAATTGTTTAGAACCTTTTAGAAGCAATCACCACAAACTGATATACTGATTAATCTTTGATGTGTGCCCTTTGATGGGCAAAACTTTTCAGCCAGTTGAAGTTATTGTAAAGTGATGAAAAAATTTTTTTCTTGGAAAGCATATCCTACTTTTCATACATTTCCTTCTATTAGCTGCCCCTTCAGACTTCCCTCCCAGTTATTCCAAGTATGTGTAGCAAGAACCATCTGTTCATGCCAGCCTAGACAAGCTTGGGGAGCCTTGCATAAAAACTTTTGACAGAAAGTGATTATACATTGTGATTTTCCCAGGGTACTATAGCTTTAGGGACATCAGATAAGTCTCATGTGCGTAGACATATATTAGTTACATGTGTTAGCGTAACAAATGTTGGAATCAGACCTGAATTCAAATACTAGCTTTAGTACTCAGCAGCTGTGCAATGTTAGGCAAGTTACTAAAACTCTCTGAGCTTCAGTTTCCTTATCTGTAAAATCAATTAATTAATCATCGCCTCATAGGGTAACTGTGAGAGTAAACATCTAGAATGTTGTCTCAGGCATCTTGTAAGGTGATGTTGCTTTATGACGATGTTAATCTGCTGCTGCTGTCATTAAATTTAGTGGAGTTATGACTTTCTCCCTCGATAAATATAGGCAAAAACATCACTACACAGTTATGCACAACTAAATGAGTTCCGCTCCTTACTTTCTGGATAATGGGGCTTATCAATTCTTCATAAAGCACTTTGGATTCTGGAGCTAAAGCTCTCAAGAAGTCTAATGACTAAAATTTAAATGCCATTAGTACTTTACACAATTATCACAAAGTGCCAGAGGGATGTTTGGAAAATAAATAAATTGAGTCAGCTATTTTGTTCTCTATAAGATTTCTACCAAAATGTTAATAGACAAAAAACCAGTAAAAATACTGTATGAAATCTATTTTTGTTTTAATTTTTTAAAATGCCACATTGCTTAGCTCAGGAGGATGTGACTATAAGAGAGTTTCAGAATAGTTTATGAACTTTTAGAATAAGAGTTAGCTCTCTGCATTACCTAATTATGCTCAAACATGGTGCTATTAACTTTTTACACCATCACTATAGAACAGTTCATGTGTTGTGTGTGTACACTGTAGTTTAATCTGACAGTCATTCTTAATGTCTGGAGAATTTAGGGACCATTGTAAAAATAATTGGTATGGAAATGCAAAGTTTTTTTCTTCTTAAATAACAATATTGCTCTTATACAGTGTATATTGAGAAGGAGCTGGGAAGAAAGTACAGGGGACTACTGTCAAATAATAAAATGATTAATATATATTATTCTTGTTCATTATTATCAGTGAAAGAAAAGATGAGATGACAAAGAGAAAATGATAAATGCTTCATTCTCTTTGAAAGATTCAGACATTGGATTCAAGTGAAACAAGGGCTGCAGTTTATTATATTTAATCCGTGCAAGAAACTACTTGAAGCATTTTGCATATGTTATTGGATTTAATCCTTCAGTGCTGCTGTGAGGAGTGGCTCAATGGAAAATACCATAATTTTTCATCAACAAATATGTATTGACCACTTATAATGTGCCAGGCATTGTGCAGGACATTGGGAATTCAACAATGGCTAAGGCATGCTTTCTGCAATCTCACAAGAGTAAGGATCACCAACATATAAATAGAAAGAGTTTGTAATAAGGAGGGAGAATAAGAATAAAGAAGTGTCGGTATTGATTTCTAAGCATAATTGATTTGTTGTTAGTTATTCTTAAAACAGTCACTACATTGGAATTAGAAGATTTAGAATTGGAAGATTTCCCAGCATTCAAGGATTGTAGGGCAGGATGACTCAAACCTCATTTACTACCAAAGATTTAGTGAATATGCAGTCCTCACACCTGGGCAGGGCATTGTGCCTGCATGTGGCTCGAATACCCAGCCCAAGGGACAGGGATCTGAAGGATGACATCCTGGGTGCATATACCTGACTCCCTTTTCCTCATAGATCCCACTCAGGTTCTCTCCAGGATATACAGATGGAACCTGGAGGGGTGTGTTTCTGGTCATGAGATTTCCTGAGATGTCCCTCAAAGAGGACAGATGCATGGGATTTAGTTATCTGGAGTTATGGCTCAGGCCTGTGCTCTGCCAGCGGATGGGGCAGGTCTTCTCAGAAAAGAGTAGCTTGCTTCTGTGGCCTCTGCTGCTGCGGTGGCCTCTGGTCCCCAGGATAGGCTTCCTCATAATTTAAATCTGCACAGAGCTAGAGAGCAGCTGGCCTGCGGGGCTGAATGACAACATTTCCCCCTGTCTGGGGTGGGGGCACCTATGTTCTAATATCTCCAGAGAGTCTTTTTGTCATCCAACATAGGCCACAGCTTGCTGCTGTGACTCTATGGCAAGAGCTGCTGAGCTGTTTGTTCACTGTCTCCAGGTTTGCTAGTGGCGCAGAGACCCTTGCAGCCTATGTGGACAATACATTATAACCATGAACATGCAGGGGTCACTGTCTTCAGATGCACATTAGAATTTCTAAAAAGACCATTGCCTGGAAGTTATGCAGACCATAAAATCAGAATAGTTGGGGCTGTGGCCAGGTATTAGTATATCTTAATTTCTCATGTGCGTCTAATGTATGGCCAGGGTTGCAAATGACTAGTTTAATATGACTCAGGATGAACACACTCAATAGTTGAAACACATGACTAAATATGATGGAAAACCAATGGAGAAATAACATGGAGCATTAACACAGAAAAAAAGAATTAAACTTTTAAGTAGATAAAATAGAACAACAACAACAAAGAAGCCTACTTTCTGAAAGAACATTTTTCTATATTTCATAGTTCAGTAAAAGAATTTGCAAAATTGATCTTGGAAAATTATTCCAATTATTGTCTAGGAAAAACAAAGGGCATAAGTAGCTCTCAAGACAGAAAAATATGAAGAAATGGAAATCAGAAGTGAAGGATAGTTAAATGGTGACTAGGAGGGAAGAACACTAACTAGAGGATAGATAGTAATGAAAGAATAGAACCTTTACCTGAGTGGGAGAATGACTTAACTCTAAAATTTAAAAAGACTCAGTAGCTCCTAAATTGCAATGAAATTAAAGGTTCTAAATATCAAGTGGGAGATATAAGAACAACGTATAATTGATTATTAACTTAAAGGCCAAACTTTAAGGATCATATATGTAGCCAAGGGATCACCCTTATCTTAGGGAAAAAAAAATTTTTTTTTGAGAATACAGGATTCAGTTGGCATGAGACCAGTTATCCCATGTAAGAAATTATTCAGGTATAATAGAAAAGTTTTGAATCACCTAAAAGGGTGAGGATAATATAATATGAATATATGATGTGGGTAGTTGGTCAAGTGGAGACAGACTGAGAGTAAAAGCATTCTAGTATTTTTATTTGGTGCCAAGGAAATACAATAGGCAAGTAAATGGTCTTGGTTGGCAGCACAACTACTTAATATAGAGTCATCAATAGAGAAAAATAGGTTTCATTCTAACTGTTAGGAATGGAGTGAGAACCAGTAATACTGAGAAGTATGGTTATCTTTCCAAAGTAAGGGTGGGGGAATAACATAAACAACAACAACAACAACAACAAAACGCTAAGTAGACTTTCCAGAAAGAGTAAAAATGAGAAGAAAAACAAACACAACAAAAACTGATAAATAGATCAAATGAGATTAAAGTATAAGAATAAAACCAAGTACATAAATTATCACAATACATAAAAAATTTTGACTGAATTTTCATAATACAAGTCAGAGACTCTCATAGGAAGTTAAATTGCAGAGCACACAAAGAAGATAGAATAATTAGTGGTACCATCAAGACAGCATTACTTAAATGCACCAAACATATGACAAAGCTCTAAAAAATAATGACTTGGACTAAGTAAAATTATACTAGTAGGTTTTAATATAACTTGTTAGAAAACGATTAGTGATCAATTAAATACAAAAGGTAGGCTACCTTGCATTTAACTTGTGTAATTAAAAGCTCAAAGCAATATGTATTAAACATTTTAGCCTATGTGCAAAGAGCAAGCATTATTTTTTTGGCTCACAGACATGTACAATGATCAAAAAATAAATAAGACCATACCATATTAAAAATTTAGAGATTTTGCAGGTTACATTTCTAATTATGGCTAATAAAACTAGAATCCAACAGCACAATTACTGTAACATCTTAACTGTTTGTAATTACAAATGCAAGTCCTTAATTAAAGAAGAAATTTAAAATATAAAATTATCTAGGTAAGCAAGTACCAAGAGATCAACCTACATTATAGCTTATGTGACAGCCATTGCTTAATTCAAATAAAATTACTAAAATGAAGCTACATAATAAATATAATGACTAAGTTAAGAAACTAGAAAAGGCATGACACAACATACTGAAAGAATGAAGATAGTAATAATTAATGCCGTAAAAGGTAAAATGAAAGAAATAGAAAAAGTGTATTGTCAAAAGAATAAATATACGCCAAAACATGGGCCTTTAGAAAAAGTGAAACACCTGGCATGTTTGATTATCAAAAATATAAAAGATAAATATACTATGTTTCCCCGAAAATAGACCTAGTTGGACCATCAGCTCTAATGTGTCTTTTGGAGCAAAAATTAATATAAGACCCAGTCTTATATTAAAATATAATATTAAATGTCATATTAAAATAAAACCAGGTCTTATATTAATTTTTGCTCCAAAAGATGCACTAGAGTTGATGGTCTGGCTAGGTCTTATTTTCAGGGAAACACGGTATGTAACAATTAGAAAAGCATAGTTGACAATACCACAGACATTGAAAAAAACAATTTATAAGAGGATATATTTTTTCTGAGGATCATATTTTATTGATAACAAGTTTCTTGCTTCTTTCAGTATTCTGAGTATATATTTGTTTCACCAACAGTCTTTCCCGTTTTGCAAGCACTTAACTCCCATCACTGTTAGTAGTTCCATTGAGGTCTGACAACTTGCTTCATAGTACATAAGGTACTAACATTGTATTCATACCACCTCCATCTTTCAAACAGTGCTACCTTTTAGCAACAGAAGAGGATTGTTTATTGTGAACGTCTACAGTCAGTGTCTAGCTTGATATTTCAAGGAGGAATTCACCTATTTGTATGTTTGTTTATTCGTTGGTTTGTTTTCCTGAACCAACACTGCATGCACCAGAAGTCTCCCTTGTGACTTCTACTGCACCAGCTAGACACAAGAAGGGCTCTCTCTTCTTTAATGACAACTTTGTTTCTAATACTCATCATCAAAATTATCTGAATATATGTTCAATATCAAGTTTTCAGACCATTGCCATCATTGAACTGGTTTTATCGAGCTGGTTAAAATGTGTCCTATTATAATAGGAATAAATTTCATTACACTATTATTGTATTATCCATGAAAATGCATTAAGATCTTCAGTTTAGTCCTTGAAACTATAACAATGACCACACAGAAATGTACTACTTCTTGAGTGTAAAAACCAGTGTCTCAACATTGAGGTCCCTGAGGAATGATTGTAAATGGTGATGGTAACTCCTGGTGAGACATGCCTTTAAAATCGATATAGAAAGTCTCTAGAGTCAAAGCACAGGGGCTTTGAATTAAACTGGGCAAAACATCTGCTGATAAAATGCCCAACATTGGCTATCATTTAAAAATTGCCATTTTGGTATATTGGAAAATATTTTTTTCCATTTTTCCTCTATATTTTCCCCCTTACTACAACTATCTATGCCTACAATGCTGGAACCAGGTCTTTTGGTTTAAATGGGTACAAACCTCCTTTCCATTGGCTTGTTGTATACCCAAAGCAAGTTTTAATAAGTGCTTTGGCTTGTGTTGATAAACAAGAGAAAGAAAATATCTGGTAGTGTCAACACTTTCTACCTAAAGTGTGGTTTACTTCTATTCTCTACAGGTTGACTAACATATTATCTTAGTATTCTATTAAGATTATAATACTGAGTTTGCTTAAAAGAGTATTATAACTCAAACTGTTTCTGCTTCTCAAGCTAGAGCTCAAATTTTCTTTAAAACAGAGAAATAACTTATGATCAGGAATTTTAGTATTTTTGTTTTGCAAGACATACGAGTATGTCCATTGCGTCTTACTTTGTGATTTTGTTTTTCTATTCTGCCAAAGCAAGAAATTAAAACAGCTTAGCTAAAATGAGTAAGCAATAGGACATATGATTCTAGTTCATCTGTTGTAGTTGTAAGTTAAATTATGTGTTTAAATTTTGTATTGTCTGAGTATTTCTTCTTAAATAGTTATAGAGAGACAAGCTTTGTTCTCTTGAAAATTCTTGAATTTGTAACTTAAACCTTGAATTATAACAGATAGAATTATCTGAATTACTATAAAGCACTTCTCACAAAGCTCCATTTCCCTATACAGCAAGATGGAGATGTTACAAAAGATATTTATTATTTAAGAGGTGATGTATCACGCACAAACAATATATAAACCAATACATATATTTTCAGGTGCTTAAAGGAAAAATAAATACTAAGCTGAAATGTTTGATAGTCCAAGAAGCAATTTATAATGAGTATGTTATAATGTCGTAGAATTTACTCCTACTTTACATACATCACTAAAGTCTATTTAGCTTGATCTTAAATTCTGTGGAAAGGTTTATAATTCTTTAAGCTGTTCTTGTCTCATCTTGATACTTCCCTAGGAAAGGGAATTAGGTTGTTTAGTATCTTTGTAAAATTGTCATACATTTCTGTATTTTTCCTTCAAAGCAATAGCAATGGTAGTTTATAAAATACTTTCATGTACACATAATCCTGAGGATTATTGTTCTGATTTAATGACTTGATATGAACATACATCTATCCAATAACAGAGCTGGAAACTCTGAGGAACTGCTTTGGGAGTTAGGATACAAAGCATGTATAATTTCATATTTCATGGATAAAATAGATAAGCTGTCACAAGAGTGATTATGCGCATATGGAAATGTTTGTTATTTCTATCAGGTCCCTGTTGCTTCACTTCCTTTCATACCTCCAACTAGTTCTTCTTCAGTTCAACTTTAGTTCTTCTTAGAAATATTGTTTACTTTTTGATCCAGTTGTCCTTTCTTTGTGCTTGCCTGGCAAAATCCCAACTATGCTTCAATCTAATTGTCCTTCACTTATATTTATATTTATTTATATTTATATATTTAATTTATATTTATATATTTATATTTTAATTGTCCTTCATGTTTAAACGTACACCTAAGTTGCCCAACACTGCTAGTCACAGATGATAGTATCTATCAATTCATAATCTCTATCCTTACCAAAGGTGAATAACTGTATCATGTGAAGAACTATATCATGGAAATATCATGGCTGACATTTCTCTCTTCCCTGACTGTTCATATTCCCTCATAACTCCCTGTTTTTCAGCATTTGATATTAGTATGACATATGCATACATAGGAATATATTTTACTTTAAACTTATGATATATCTTTCACCTAATCTTAGAGCTAATAATTTGAAAAATACATGCTTTTTAAAAGAGGTACAAGATACAAGTAAAATATATTATTGTGTAAAGCTTCTATAATCAAATAATATAGAACACAAGTCAATTTACCTCTAAATTGACAAATGAAATAGTTCCAAAGAGTATGTCCCTGAGTATTATTGCCTAGGAAAATATTCTAAAGTGCCAGATGTTTCATTACTTGAGTATATTTTTGTAAAATGGAAATTCATTGATTGCCATCAGATGGAAGTTAGGAAATCAGCTATTTAAAATCATATCATCAATTTATTTTATCTGGTATTGTAAAGCATATATATGTTCACTTATTTAAATATAAATACATGTTTATAGGTGTGATTTTGCTAAACTTATTCTGCAATAAATTTTGCTAAAGTTATTGTAATATTTTCATAAATGTGTTTTCAGTTTCCTTGACAAAATCTGCCATAAGTATACATCCTGAATGTTGTAAAGGTAATTATTAATAAAAAAATGAAGGCAATATACATTGAATTTCTTTAAAAATAGTGTAAATATCTTTATCTCAACTGTGAAGTGTCAAAGGTCAGGTAACCGAACTCCTGTGTCGATTTAGAGTGTTACCTTTACCACTGCTCTTTATATTTTCATATGGATTTGTGTTACTGTTTAGTGTCCTTTCACTTAAGTCTGAAGAACTCCATTTAGTATTTCTTATAGGACAGGTCTGCTAGCAATGGACTCTCTCAGTTTTATTTACCAGGGAATGTCATAAGCGTACCTTCCACACCCAGCAGGCATTTATAATGCTGCTCAGCCTTCTCTTGCTTGTGCAGAGCCTCCAGGTTAGTCAGTGAGAACACTGAATATTCTCAGGTCTTTCTGAATATGTGCAGAACCCTGGATATGGGCACAGACCTTTGTATGTGTATGGCCTTCTAGATTTCCAAGAGTATGTTGGAAGTCTTAAACCCCCTCTATGGCTATCATTCCCCATCTATTCCTTTTAAATTTAATGATTAGCCTATTGTTTGTCTGAACTATTATCCACTTACTGCAGGCATCTGTGAAGTTAAATAATTGCCTCTAATTGTTTTTGACAAATCTCTTCACTCTCAGTCGCCCCTCCCAAAGAGTTTATTTGCATTGTGTGAGCTCTGAGTCAGTGCTATAGAATGAATGTCTGTGTCCTCCCCAAATTCATTTGTTGAAACCTAATCTCCAATAGTGTGGTGTTTGGAGGAAGGGCCTCTAAGAGGTGGTTAGGTCATAAGAGTGGAGCCCTCATGAATGGGATTAGTGCCCCTATGGAAGAGACACTAGAGAGTGCTCTCACTCCTTCCACGATGTGAAGACACAGCAAAAAGACTGTGGTGTGAGAACCAGGAGGTGGGATCTCACCAGTTACCGTGTTTCCCCCAAAATAAGACCTAGCTGGACAATCAGCTCTAATGCGTCTTTTGGAGCAAAAATTAATGTAAGACCCGGTTTTATTTTACTATAAGAGCGGGTCTTATGTAATATAATATTGTAATATAATATAATATGTAACATAACATAATATACTGGGTCTTATCTTTATTTTTGCTCCAAAAGATGCATTAGAGCTGATTGTCCGGCCGGGTCTCATTTTTGGGGAAACACGGTACCAATCTGCTTGTGCCTTGATCTTGGACTTCCCAGCCTGCAGAACCCTGAGAAATAAATGTTTCTTGTCTAAGCCACCCACTCTATGGTATTTTTGTTACAGAGCCTGGATGGACTAAGACAGTCAGTTAAAATAAAGATGGTTTTGCAAACTGAATCATCCAGGGAACTACCAGACTGGTTGAATAATGAAAATTGTCTTGAATTGGAGTTTGAAGGGCCTCCAATCCTGTTCTTCTTTCTCCAATGACTGCCAAGCTGTTGATTTTCACATGATTGTGAGGCTGTTGTTTTCAAGGCTATCATTGAGCTGGCATAGATGGAATGGGAATAAGGTAAGAGAAAAATGCCACAGAGCTCTCTGTTCTTCCTGAGATTTAGCAAGTTTTTCTTCAATACACACTCTCCAGATTGTTGCAAGCCATTGGTTAATTCCAGAGTTCTGAAATGTTGATTCTCATTTTTTTAAAAACAGTTTCTCATGTCTTTTATGGAGGAGAGGATTTTTATAGGTTTTTACTCTGTCATTTTCACATCACCTATGCAGTCCCTCTTTGATTTTTATTTTGATCAAAGTAAGATGGATATATTAAGTATATCCATATTTTATATAAATACAATATAAAAAATATACCAGTTGGAGGCAGTGAGGTGATTTTTCCCATCTTTTATTCCCTAATATATGTGCAGTCCACACAGCTTCTGCACTGAGGACATGCCCATGATAACTTTATACCATATTAATGGTGGTTATTGGTATTAAAAACAAATAAGAAAAGAAAAAGCCTTGAAAAACCCAAACAAGCAACAATAACAACAACCAAAAACAGGGAGAAGTTTGAATCAAGTATGACTATTCTGTTGACTTTTTAAATGGGATTACATAGTTGGTGCCATAGTTAATAAAGCACTGGTGTCAATATCCAACATCCCTGAGTGGTAATCGGAAGTCTGCAGATGTTTCATTTGCCTGATTCTGTGTTTCCTACTCTGTAAAATGATATCACAGACCTCCCAGGATTGCTCTCAGTATTAGCTACAGCATAAATCTGTGTGTGTCACATGACAGAGATTCAGTCCAAAGCAGCTACCATCAATAGAAAGGATATTAATTAATAATAGCTATTGTTAACGTGTCATTTACATGTCACGGGACGTACGTCCCATTTACAGGGACGTACCCAGCATACTTTCCCAAAATAAGTTTAAGAATTCAGAGATGCTTGCTTACGTGTTTTGTCCTTTAACATGTGTGTAGATTGTGTAGATTTTTGGGAGTTCATGTTGGAGGGTGGTAATTAAGTGGAAAACAACTGTTTCATGATTATACTCTTCTTGAATTTAAACACGTGAGTGTGAGGTGGATAGGGAGGGTGGGTGTGAGTTGTGAATGATATTGTAATGGGTCCTGTGCATCCCAACATATAGGAGATGGACAGTGGAGCCCAGGGTTAATTTGGTTAAGCTGAGCCATAAAGAGGAAAAGGCGGATATAGGCTAGGTGAATTGAGGACACAGAAGAGAGAAGAGTGAGGGAAGAGAGCTGACCATCTGTTGAAGGACAGAAGGAAGAATAGCTAAACTAAAGAAGTAAAGAGAATCTGATGGCTCATTAAGAAAATAAGTGAAATAGGGGGACTGTAAGATTCTTGGTGGAAGGGAGAAGGTAGAATTACTTGTATCTTGGCTTCAGTGTTGAATGTACTCTTATTTCTCTTCCCAATTTACATTGAACTTTTCCTCTCCCTTTAGAGATGGCAGAGTAACCATAGCAAAATGGTTGTAAACATATGGTGTGTGTTAATGTGATCGTTCGCGTCCTCATTATGGATTTAGTATGACCATTAACATCTAACTGCCTAATTTCCCAATAACCATTGAAAAATTAGAGCTGCATCATTGCCACCCTACTACTCACCATAATAATTTTGTCATTTCTAAAAGCATTTAATCTTTGCAAAGCGATGCAGATCATTTCCCTTTTGTATTATTTTGACTTTTGACCTATATTTGATATTTTTATG
Organism: Rhinolophus sinicus; assembly: GCF_036562045.2. Taxonomy (NCBI): domain Eukaryota; kingdom Metazoa; phylum Chordata; class Mammalia; order Chiroptera; family Rhinolophidae; genus Rhinolophus; species Rhinolophus sinicus. Next base: position 27,272,390 of record NC_133760.1, on the reverse strand, counting down.
CATTATGTTTCTGTATAACATAAAAATCACACACCATCTTTTACATAAAAATAAATTAGTGATATTATCTAATTTTTAGAGTTTTTTTCCCTTTATGAGATCAATGTTTATTTGTTTTATTTGTATATCTAAGTCCATATCAACGCTATTAAAAATTATCATCTACATGTATGTGGTAAAATACCCAAATCATTCCATGCTTTGTTTAAACTGCTTCCGTAAATCGCCAAGAATAAATTCTTACTTTGTGCACAGGCATAATTCATTATTCAGTGGGGAAACAATTCCTATGAAGCTAAAGACTTTTGTGTGCTTCTGGTTGTAGAAGGATATGTGGCCTTTGAGTGATTTCCACATTGAATAATAACACATTAGGAAGTACACATATGCACACACATTCGCATTCACATGCCTACACACAAGATCATATACTCATTCTCTCTGTCTCTCCATCTCTTTGTCTCTCACACATCAGTTCACAAACTCACAATCAACTGCACACGTCCACACACAATATTCACATACTCTCATATACTTGTGCAAGTATAGATACTTATTTAAGGTCTATTGTGAATTTTTTCTATTTGATTTGGAACATGGAGAACCCCCCACCCCTTTTTTTTTAATACTGTATTATTTTCTCTAATAATGAGGGGTAAACCTGCTGAGATTAAGCTGGCTTTCAGTTTGGATGTGAATCAACAGAACAATTTATGCATTTAATTTTGAAATATACTAAATGCTTCTATTAGATGCCAACCCTTAATTTTCTCTTTAGGTATTTGATTAATATTAAAAGTATTTGGGGCAGAAATGCACATGTAAAGTTATAACTTAATCTTTCCCTGAAAGACATGGTTATTTACAAATTTACAAAAAAGAGAGTGAACAGTCCTCAGTTAAATATAGTTCCCACTAGGATTATAGTTTAATGCACAATGATTCTATCTGATGCCTTTCTTGCTACTGGTTTTTCTTATGTAGTAGGTTTTTATTTCATGAACACTCAACAATCTAGACAAGCATATGGCATGTTCCAATCGTAGCTAGCCTAAGACAACCGAATACAGCTGCACAGGTTATCAACTGGACAACTGTATGTGGCCGCTATGTCTGTACAACCTTGTATTCCCCCCATCTTCAGTTTGAGTAAGCCAGTCCACACATGGGAAGCAATGTATAGGAATAACATCAGCCACATCTCTGCCTCTTTGGTAAGGAGGGTTCTGAATAGAGCCAGCAAACTGTAATGAGGAGTGGTGCTGTGATGTTGCGTCATGTTTTGCACCCAGGCTGCTGAAACTTTGGTTGAAGGAAAGAGCTCATGAAAACAACCTATTTTGTGTATCCGTCATTTGGAATTTCAGAACTTGAACTTCAAACACATCTAAACCTAATTCATCAGTCTTCCTTTCCCTGGATATCCCTTTAGAGATGAGAAAATAGAAGCCGAAGGAAAACAAACTGCCCAAGAGCATAAGAATAGTTTCTGTTAAGGTCAAGGTAATAATAATAATAATAGATCTTTAGTTCCTGATCTAGAGTGTCTTCCATTACCCCTTAAGGATTATTGATCACCCATTACTTGGGTGATTGACCTCCTTGCTTCTTTTTAAAAAGATTTTTATTAAACAATAGCTAACATACAATGTTATATCAGTTTTAGCTGTACACCATAGTTACTCAACATTTAATTTATATAACTAAGGAAGTGATCACCATAATAAGTCCAGCAACCATCTGACACTGTACCACGTTATCACAATATTATTGACTATATTCCCTATGCTGTACATTATATCCCCATGACTTATTTGTTTTATACCTGGAGATTTGGACTGCTTATTCCCCTTCACCTTTCCCCTCATTTTTAACTTTTCAATTACAGTTGACATTCAATGTTATTTTATATTAATTTCAGGGATACAACATAGTGGTTAGACATTTGTATAATGTAATAAATGATCCCCCTGACTAGTCTCGTACTCACCTGGCATCATACATAGTCATTACCATATTAGTGACTATATTCCCATGCCTGTTTGGTAACTATCAGTTAGTACTTTTTAATCCCTTCACTTTTTTCATCCTGCCCCCCACCCCCCATCTATCACCCCAACAAATCTAGTACCCATCTGCACCATACATAGTTATTACAATATTATTGACTGTATTCCTTATGCTAAACCCTATATCCCCATGACAACTTTGTAACAAATTTGTACTTCTTAATCCCTTCCATTTTTTTCACCCACACCCCCAACCCCCTCCCATTTGGCAACCATCAATATGTTCTCTGTATCTTTGAGTTTGTTTCTGTTTTGTTTGTTTATTTTGTTCTTTAGATTCCACATTTAAGTGAAATCACATTGCGGCTGTCTTTTTGTGACACTCCACTCAGCATACATAATACCCCTGAAGTCCATTCATGGCACCGTAGATGGCAAGAATCCATTCCCTTCCATGGCCAAGCAATATGCCATTGTATATATGTACCACCTCCTCTTTATCCATTCTTCCATAGACAGACACCCAAGCTGCCTCCACATCTTGGTCATTGTAAACAATGCTGCAGTGAACATATAGATACACATATCCCCTTGAAGTAGCGTTTGGGTTTCTTCAGATAAATACCCTGAACTGGGATTACTGGGTCCTTTGTCTCTTGTTATAGCTTTTGTTTTAAAGTCTATTTTGTCTGGTATAAGTATTGCTACTTCAGATTTTTTTTTTCCATTTTCATGAAATATCCTTTTCCATCCCTTTACTTTCCATCTGTATGTGTCTTTCAGTCTGAAGTGAGTCTCTTGTAGGCAGCATATGTAAAGGTCTTGTTTTCTTATCCATCTAGCAACCCTATCTTTTCAGTGGAGCATTTAATCCATTTACATTGAAAGTAATTGTTGATAGATATGTAGCTATTGACATTTTATTCATAATTTTGATCTTTTTTTTCATCTTAAAAAAGTCCCTCTAACATTCCTTGTAATACTGGTTTGGTGGTGATAAACTCCTTTAGCTTTTTCTAGTCTGGTAAGTTCTTTATCTGTCCTTCAATTCTAACTAATAGCTTTGCTGGGTACAGTAATCTTGATCCTTACTTTTTATCATGTTGAATATTTTGTGCCAATCAATCCCTTCTGACCTGCAAAGTGTCTATTGAGAAATCAGCTGACAATCTTATGGGGGTTCCCTTGTAACTTACTAGTTGCCTTTCTCTTGCTGCGTTTAGGATTCTCTCTTTGTCTTTAACCTTTTCCATTCTAATTATCTGTCTTGGTGTTGGCCTCTTTGGGTTCATCTTGTTTGGGACTTGCTGTGCTTTCTGGGCTTGTATGACTATTTCATTTGCCAGGTTAGGAAAGTTTTCAGTCATTACTTTTTCAAATAAGTTCTTAATCCCTTGCTTTCCCTCTTCTTCTGGTACCCCTGTGATGCAAATACTACACTTTATGTTGTCCCAAAGGTCTCTTAAACTAGTCTCATTTTTTTTTTTTTTTTTTGTATTCTGTTTTCTTTTTGCTGTTCCAATTGGGTGTTCTATGCTACCTTGTCATTTGAATAGCTGATTTGATCCTCTGTTTCATCTAGTCTGCTGGTGATTCCTTCTAGTGCATTCTTCATTTAATTATTGTATTCTTCACTTCTAACTGGTCCTTTTTAAGGTTTCTATGTCCTTTTTTATGCTTGCTATCTCTTTGTTGAAGTTCTTACTTAGTTCCTTGAGCATCCTTATAACCATCGTTTGAACTCTGTATCTGGTAGGTTGCTTGCCTCCGTTTTGTTTAGTTCTTTCTCTGGAGTTTTCTCCTATTCTTTCTTTTGGGATTATTTCTTTGTTCTCTCAGTTTTGGTGGCCTCTCTGTTTGTTTCTGTGTTTTACGTAGCTCTGTTACATCCCCAGTCTTGGCCAGGTGGCCTTATGTAATAGGTGCCCTATGGGTCCAGTGGCACAGTCTCCCTGGTCACCTGCACTGAGAGCTCCAGGACTGTCCCTTGTGTGGGTCGTGTGTGCCCTGCTGTTATAGTTGAGCCTTGGTTGCTATTGGCACATTAGTGGGTGGAATTGATCCTCAGGCTGATTGGCTGTGGGGTTTGGCCATGGCCACAGCTGACAGGCTACTGTGAGGGGGACTTACACCACAGAGTGTGATTTTCCCTGGTCGGCTCTGGTGCCTGTTGAGACTGCCTTTTGGGTGTGCCACTTGTAGGGCTAATTGGATGGTGCTCTGCTGTGGTCTGAAGCCAACCTCCAAGTATGTTGGTTCTGGGGCCTCTTGTGAGGAGCTTAGGTACAGATCCAGGTAAGCCACTGCCTGTGATCAGCTGGGGCTTCCTAGTAGGAGCTACAAAGTGATCTGTGGTTGTTTGCTGCCTGTGCTAACCCTGGTGTGTAGGAAATGCCACTCTGTGAACTGAGGATGTCTGCCACTGTACCAGGCCTGGGGTAACTCTGCAAAATGCCAGGATACCCTGAGGCCTGTTGCCACCTGCCAGCTCCCTTAAGGTTCAGTCACTGATAAAGCCTCATGCATATGCAAGTTAGGTGAGGCAGGGTCTCAGGGAGTCACTAGAGTGGGAAGAGTTGTGATCACCAGGTTAATGTAAATTCTGGTTTGGTGCCAGTGCTGAGCCTGAAGCTACTCAGCAAAACTCTCAGAGCACACCTACACCAGTCACTGCCTGTGTGGGGTCTGTGGGACTCAGATAGTTTTCCAAGAAAGAGTGCAATGTGGTCAGGGCTGGCTGCTCTTGGAGAAAGTGCCTCTGGTGTTGGGAGTGTTGGATGGGGCAGGATCCCAGTGAACCAGCAGGGCAGAGCTGCGGAGCTCACCAGACCGATCAGATTCAGATTCGACCGTAAGTGTAGGAGGCAAGCTCAACACACTAAAGATGGCAGCTGGCTACTGACTGCACAGGAGGAGGACCTCCTCACAGGGAAAGGACAGCAGCCTTCCAGCCCTCACCCTGAGGCAACACACCTCAGTCTGTCCCCCCGTATGTCTCTGACAACCCCTTGAGTTACTGTCCCTCCGCTGGAGCCCAAGTTGAGTGCCTGGGAGTGAAAGAGTCTGTGTGTGGGCTTTTTAAAAGGATGGCTAGGTTTCCTGCTGCCTTCTGTCCCACCCAGACAGTTGGAATCCCCACTGTTTTTCACAGCCAGGTGTTGTGGGGGTTCCTCTTCCTGGCACCAGTACTCCAGGTTGGGAAGGCCCATGTGGGGCTGCGTCCCTTGCTCTTCTGGGGGGAAACTCCATGACTGAGATATCCCTCTGGGTTCTCATCTGCCACATGGAGGCTTGGAGTTAGCCAGTTACGTGTCTCTCCGCCCCTCCTACCACTCTCAACATGGTTTCTTCTTTATATCCTTGGTTATAAAACTTCTGTTCAGTCAGACTTCAGATGGTTCTCCAGGTTGATTGTTCTGTAATTTAGCTGTAATTTTAATTGGTTCACGGAAGGAAGCAGCCACAGTGTTTATCTGTTCTGCCATCTCAGATCTCTCTAAATGCTTTTTTTCCACTGTCTAAATTGTGAGTGCCTGAAGAGGGTGAATTCTATCATGCACATTCTGTAGAACCTACAATTCCCTTTCCTCCAAGTTCTTGTCTCATGTTTATTAGCTTGTGCCTGAATGTGAGTGATTTTGTCAATACCCAGGCCTGAAAGACTACATATCAGATTCCTGTTATTTTTAATTACTAGTTAGAAGTAGCCTTTGAAATTGTGTCCAGGAGCTTTTCTGTTATCCTGTCTTAAATTGTGAAAAGTGGACATATGGAAAGGTCTCTCCCTGTTTCAAAAGTATGCAAATCATATTATTGACCTAAAATAAATGTGAGTTAAGAGCCTGGTTCACACAGTATATTTAATTCACTTCAAAGTTTTTAGAAGGGAGTATATGCTTAATATTTTTAAAAATTGGTATGGACTTTTAAAATTATTTTATTACATTGGTTTGAGGCTTTCAAGCAAAAGGATTATTTGAGCCGGTGACAACCTCTACAATAGGATGTTGTCAACCTGTTAGCTGACTGAAATTCAGCCAGTTTAGTGGTGGAGCAATCAAGTAGCCTTAATTAGATCTGTTGTTCTACTTGCAGAATCTGTTTGTAGGTACAGAGGATGTCTGGTGGTTTAGAAGATTTTTATAAAGATATGGGTAATGTGAACTAGACTAATTAATTAATAATTATCCATAGTAAGAGTTTGGTTTTAATTTAACTGTACAAGTAGTTATTTTATAACTGTTTGATTTTTCCTTCTATTTTTGTCTGGTAGGTTGTAGGATGTGGGAAGGAGCTAGAAAAATTCCTGAGATCAAATACAATTTCAAGGTAGTTGCTTTCTTTCCTGTGAATTTACTGTTAATCCTTCAGTCAATAATTCTTCAGTTGAATATATAGCCCAATTCTAGTTGAGAATGCCAAATAATCATTTCAAAGTGATTGAAAACCTGGTGATAAAAAAAAATTTCCAATAATGTTCTCATTTTATGATTATTTCCTTGGATGATTTCCTAAAGATGAAGAAGCAATAATCATGTGTGGACATTTAATATTAAGTATTTAGAGACTTTAATAACTTGAGATTAATATTTATAAAACTTTTATGGATAACATAGCTAACATTTAATGAAAATATCTCATTACATTAGTATTATTAGATTGACTGATATAATAGTAAAATATAAATTATGCATTTTCTCATTGATCCTTGACAAGTTTTTATGTGGAAACATGACTGATGAAATGGATACTTGTAGACTTTGGAATTGTTCCAGTGTGAGTTTTAAGAGGTTTTTGGACTTATTAGCAGTGAGAACTTCAGAAAGCTAATTGTACTCTGAAACTTTCCTTACCTAGTAAATTGACAATGGCAATTCCTGTCTTGCCTTATTTTTTTAAAGTTAGTGATATATTGTATAAGTGCCTAGCATAATGATTTGAGTGTAATGATGATAATAGTGAATCATAATAGTAACAAGACAATCATTATAAGGAATAAACTAAATACAGTATGAAACTACTAATACCTACCTTTTAAAAAATATGTCTTCTATTTCCAAAATATCCAAGTATTTCATTTGCCACCATCTCGGTAAAAACCAAGGTGTTCAAGTAAAAGTTTCTTTATATTCTAGGAATTAAGATGAGGCAGGAGATGAATTCAGTTCAGACAAAAAACCTAATGAGTGTTTCTCGAAACCTTTGTGAAAATCGCACAGTTAATAAGTTGGCTTAATTTCATTGCTAGAGGCGCTGCTGCATATTTCATTCATCTTAAGCCTTTCCTTTTTCAGAGCCAGAATGAAAATATAATAATTGCATAGTCCATGATTAGCCAGCTGCTTAGCAATTCTCTATCTTATTGAGTATTTTCTGCTATATCTTTTTGCCAGCAACGGATAGCAAGCAGACAATATTAGTTGCAGGTAGACAATGTATTTTTGTTTTGACATAATTGCTGCCCCTTTAATGGAGTATTAGGGCTACTGGCAGTGTTCATACCTGTGGATTTACAAAAACTGATGACAAAAAAGTCACTTCCACGATACACAGTTAGCCCTTTTCATGAAGATGCAGCTGGTTTCACCAAATCGATTTTGTAACTGGTTCTCTCTTGCTTTAAGTCTGAAATCTTTGTTGAAGTAGCACCAGTGGAGGTTCATTAGAAATCTCTGTTCATTAGAAATCTCTGCCTCTGTGCCCACTTCTTCTTCCCTACAGCAAATGTCTGTAAATAGAGTGTCAGTCACAGGACCTCACACCTGCCTTCTCTCCACCCCACTCCCAATAGGGCAGCAGCAACGATCACACAGAGGAATATTCCAGAAAGAGACTGAATCTATATTTAACAGTAGAGGCCAGGGCTGGTCATCATCACAGATTCCTGTAAAGAAACATCTCAGGCATCCAGGGTGCAGTCACTCCTTCTCATAACCATCTGGCTAGAAAATCGCCCGGGACATTATGCCTGTCACTGACAGCAAGGCAAACTTTTAAACTAGAGGACTGGGGAAGAAGGATTGTACTGGTTTGGTTTCCTGCTTTTCCATCTTGACAGATTAATCTTTCCTGATTGTTGAGAGTTTAGCTAAACTACTCTGTAGTATTGTTGCCTTGGCATCCATTTTGTGTGGCCAAGCGGCCTGCTGGGCATTGAACTGACAGTAGTCACCCTCCCACCTCCCCGGCCCAACACATGTCCTGGATAACAGCCTGCAGAGTCACATGTAAATGTAAGTTCTTTATATGACTCCGCAACGGCCCTTGAGATGAGCGTTTTCCTCCCTGACTCCCAGGGCCTTCCTTTTGTACTCCCATTAGATAAGACCCTTGAAAAGCTTGCAGGAATCCCACTCTTTTTGGTTCGAATTGACCAATTTGACCTTAGCCTGGGAACCCCAAAGCACTCCACCAATGGACCCTAATAAAGACACGTCCCCCAGGTCCTACAGCGCTCATTGCCTGCATCCTGCCTTGACCTTCCCATGAGGGCCCTCAAGACCTGCGTTGTACTTCCTCCAGGACCTGTGAATAATAAACACCTGTTTCAATTCCCTTGTGGTCTTTAGTTGAACCATGTGGCTCACCATCTGATATCCCAGGGCTCTACTGAGCAAATGTTAATTTAATAGTCACAACACTAATGAACTCTAAATGTCTGCGATAATTATCCAGTATACTCCCCACCAGTGAGAGCCCAGCCAAAGAGGTGTTTAAGATTCCTTTCCCGCGACAGGAATCCCTGTAGCCCAGATTGTCATCCCCAGGTAGCGGAACCCGAAATGTTCAGTGCTGTATCATCGGGCAGCAGCTTCTACCATGTTTTACAAGTCTCTCTACTATCCCCACTTCCATTGCTCTTTCTCTTATGAGCTGGTACACGTGCAGGTGTGTATACCACACCTACTCTCCCAACCCACACACACACATGTGAAGAGGCATTTTTCTGCGAAATAACCACCTCTGCCTCCTACGTTTTTCCTTCCTTCTGAGTCTTGAGCTGTCTCCAGTTCATGGATTGATGTGTACATTGCTGATCACTACCCTCTCACCACCCTTCTGGTTAGGGATGAAGCCTGCTTTTGATGCCTGCAACACCTTTGCTCCTGCTCTTAAAATATGTTGCAACAATGAACTGGGTAAACTTTCATTGGCTTACTCTAATCACACCATCTTCAGTGCTCATGTTTCTGGATTGGATTTGAGTTCTGTTGCAAACCCCAGGTTTAGTAGGATCATTAAAAAATATTTCCTGTCTTTTTCCTGTGGGTATTTTTTCTTTCCATATTTATAAGGTGGTGCTACATTCTACACAGTGGAGGCTTCTGGTTTTCTTATATAGTAAAACGTTTCCCTTGAAAGTTCCCACAAGTCACTCAAAATGTGTAATACATGGATGTGGAGAACGTCAAAAAGGCTAAGTCAGACAGCTTCTCCGGCAGCATTTATCCAATCATCATTTCTGTAATTGAGTATTAGACGAAGTTTTGGCTTGTGTTTTGGCATCATCCAATGTGCAAACTATGTCTATTTAACCCAGAATCATGCTTAGTGAGCTGAGATATTCACAATATTGGAAGCAGATGGGTTGATGAAGAAACAGCAGAGTCTCCTGCCGGAGCCTCACTTGACTGGATATCTGTACAAGAGGAATGGAGAGTGGATTGTCACTACTTGCTCTTTGTTCTTTTCCTCAAGCAGCTACACTTGAATTTGCGTAAGGTAAATGTACAAATGACAACATTCCACTGTTCTTTTGCACAGCTCAGGCCTTACCCTCAGCATCCATGGCTGTCCATGGCATTAGGAGCCAGTGGGGATAATACCACCATTTATTATTTACTACATGTGCAAGATACAGTGCTAAGTGTGTTATGTTGTGATCCCATTTGATCGGCACAACTCTGTAAATTCTGCATTATCAGTCCCATCTTCCAGATATATATGTATAGATGGATTTTTAAGGAATTTTTCAATCTTAAAAAAACACACAAAAAGCATAGTAAGCAACAGACAGTTCGCACCTATTTCCACCCCAGTGTGTGTGTGTGTGTGTGTGTGTGTGTGTGTCTTATATGCTAATTGGCTTACAGAGTGTAACATTTTAAAGAGATCAAAGTTGATAAGGTAATAAAAATGGTTTTTTTATTATATTTGTAGTGAAATAACTAAAGCTTGGAAAGTTAAATCTTTCCAAGTCATACAGCTAGTTCAGCTTAGTAGTTGAGCCACATTGCTTCTTACTATTTTTAAGAAGAGTATTTTTTGTTTCTAACTTGTTTCTATAATCTATTTTCTAGTTTCCCAGCTTTCTCAAGAGCTAGGACTTTGGTAATATTGCAAACTGTAAGGTATTGTTATACTACGTGCTGTCTTCACATAGCAGCTTGTTTTCTGAGTTGTTTTTTTAAAATGAGGTGGTCTGTACTACAGCCTTGGGACCTTCACATAGACAGTGTCTTGAAAATTCACCCGTTTTCTAATATAATACAATTTTCCCTCGCAAATAAGGTTTTTGGTTCTGCTGGGTCTAATGTGAGTTGTTCTTGAAACAACTTTAAGGTGTTTCTGTCAAAAAAAAAAAAAGATCTTAGTACTAAGCTGCCTGGGTGGGTGGAATCACTATGTTATCTATTTCTCAGTCAGAGGTTTAATAGGGAATTTATCTTATTTCCATTTATTGTGATATATGATTTATTCTGCTTTTTAATTTTATAAAACTCGGTATAATTTGTTTTTCTATTTCTTTTGTTTGATATCTTATGCTATATAGCTTTTGTTTTCTTTGTTATTAGGTTGGTGCAAAAATAATTGCGGTTTTTGCAATTCTTTTTTAACCCTTCAAACTGCAATTACTTTTGCACCAACCTAATATATCCATTCATTTTCATCATACTTTTTAAGATTTAGAAATATGGTTTTAATTGTTTCAGTGTTAACTGTTGTAATGTTAAATTATGATCACACACACCTATATACCTATCTCTATATCTTTGCTTATTGGTATTTGTTTTAATTTTAAATGAGAAGAAGTTATATGGCAGAAATTACATGGTGGCCTCCAATTTACCAGTTTGATAGGTAGATATGCTTCTGTAAGTAAAACTGAAGACGAATAGCTTACTCTCCACCTGCACCAACAGAATTATTAATAATTTTCAGAATGACTTCTTAAAACACACTTTACAAAATCTCAGTATTTTAATTTCTGTTAGCCTTAAAAGTAGGCAGATTTTAAGTGAATTGATTTCCAAATCATAGATACTTTTCTAAATATGGTTAATAACCTCTAAGCCAACAGCAGAACTTTATAATAAAACTCTCACTGTTTTGTGCTTTTAGTAATTGATTTACATTCTGATTCTCTAAGTACTTAAAAGTGCACATTCACCTTTAAAAAAATAACCATCAGGGGGGCCATTTAGCACAGTGCAACATTAACGTATTAAATATCATAAATGAGAATATGTCAGGAAGACATTTATAATAAAATAGTATCACAATCAGCTTTGCAGACATGGAATGTGTATTACAGTGAACTTCATGAATGTTAGCAGTTAAGTATAGGAAATTGAAATTGGCTGTAAATTCAAGGTTACAGATATACATAGGTGTGTGTATGTGTTTATATGCTCGTGTATACACTCACGCATATATGCATACACATGTATTAACATATTTAGAGCAAAAGTCTATGTCGACATTCCTAGAACAATATAATAATAGTAGCCAGTTGCTTAAAAGACTATATTATTTGCATAATAAAGGGACAGACAACCTGCTCAATAAAGTGAGTATCAAAGTCAGAGGAATAACCTCAGTTTTGAAGGACAGAGTTACTATCAAATCTTGAAGGAAGATTCTCGTACTCTTTTCAATTATGCAACTTATGCCAATCACTTTCCTGGGAACAGATAGTGATTAAGTGTGGAGTGTATTTCTCTCTGTAACATAGAAAGTCCGTGTGTGTGTGTGTGTGTGTGTGTGTGTGAGAGAGAGAGAGAGAGAGAGAGAGAGAGAGAGAGAGAGATCCTTGCATTTTTATTAAAAACACAAATCTGCAAAGAACAGTTGACTAACAATTCTTTGATATTTTCTCCTGATATTTAACTCCTTGCCATGCTGCTGCTCTTTATGAGCACGCGTTGTTTATGTCAGGCAGGGGTGGAAAGCTGACATTTTGTATCAGAAGATGCTTGCACTTTCTCCTATCTTTCCATGATTCTACAGCTCTACTTAGATCTTTTCCCTCAGCAGCATGATGGTCTGCCTTATGAACTTAGCATCTGTTCTGCAAAAGACACAATGATCTTTTTTTGTGGACAAAAGTGCAGCTTTCAAGGAACTCATAGGAGAGGTAAAAAAACAACAACACAAAAATAGTTGTAAAGCTAAATTAAGTGTATTAAGTGCAACACTATCCAGGAAGCCCAAAAGGGGGAAAATTACTAGGGCAGTAAAAGAAATCTTCATGGGGTATTTTTGATTAATCTTAAAGACTGGGTAAGATTTCATCCAAAGAGATGGATATGCATGGAAGTGGGAATGCTAGTTGTAGACAGAAATGGCTATTGGTTACTGCTTAGAATCTAATTTGTATAATGCCAAGAGACTGTGAAGAGGAGTTGTGGGAGAATAGAACAGAAAAGTAAGGCAGGTCCACATTGTGTTTCTGGAATTAGTCTTTCCCAACTGGAGTCCCACAAGAGAAATAAGTCTTACATAAAATAATTTGAGTAATTATTTTCTCAGTCCTCCAGAAATTACTACATAGCTATCACCCATCTAGATGCATGGGAGAGAAATTAATTTATTACATACAGTGGGTGTCAGGGTATTTGGGTAATTCTCTTTGGGAACTCTGATTGAGGAAGGCTGGTCTGGACTCTAGATAATGAAGAACCATGGAAAACATGTGTGTTTTGGGAAAACTTAACTGACAACAACAGTGTTCAGGACAGTTTGAGAAATGTGAAACTAAAGATTATTGGAGCTTTTGTAACATGAAAAATAATATAGAAAGTAAAAAGTAATTAAAAGCAGGTGATGGATGCACAAGATTTATTCATTCATTCATTCACGTAAAGCAAATATATGTTAAGTACCTATTGGATGTCAGGTGTTTCACTAGTAAGATGAGCAAAAATAGACCTAGCCATTACCACCTAATGGGAAGTCAAGCATTAAGCAAATAAACACAAATTTACATAAATTCTTAACAGAGATCAGTGCGATAAAGGGAAGTTTCTCAGTGCATGTAACAGTGACATGAAGTCTAGTATATAGTAAAGTTCATGTACTTGGAAGAGTGAATAACAGTATGATAGAATGAGGCTTATTTGTATATGGTGAGCTTGGAATTAATTTTATCATTTGTGAGAGATAGTAGATATTTTAAATCAGGAACTAAAATTATGATAGCAATCTCCCATCGCCTCTTCCTGATAATGGGATCTTTATTTTACTGATTGTAGGGTTATATTATATTCACTATAAATGATAATCTCATAGCGTATGTCTGTGATCATTAAAAGCCGCTGCTTTAGTCTTCCATTCCAACCCTTACTAAAGATCACTTTTGTGAAAATTGTAATGATTCTTGCATAAGGGTATAAACACAAATGCACACAGGATTTTCCTTCTTTGTAGGTGGTGCCTGCATGACCAGTGCATTTTATCTACTCTATCGACATTCTAAAGTTCACAGGCTCTCCTCAGGAATACCTGAGTGAATTTTCCCAGGTTGACAAGCAAAGCTACTGCTAGAACTCAAATGAAATAAAAATAAATGAATAGAAGCAAAAATGAAAGAAACATAATTTTTAAAAAGTTTAAAGGGTTATTACAAATCTGCTATTGAAGATGTTGTCAGAAATGTTACTCTTTCTCCAATACATTTAGGTCCTGTGTGTACATTTCCATTAAAATTCAGTACCCAGATAAAAGTCTCATTAAGGAATTTTTGTGGTTTCTGTTTTAAAATGGAGATTTCTATCCTGACTTCAAAGACATTAAGGAACAATTTTGACGATGAAGCATAATTAGTTATGCTTGCTTCCTTGAATTAGAGGTCCTAATTTTCTTCTGTTTTATTGATCATATTGTATTCATGTCCCATTCAGTTTGCTACTTCAAATAGAGAACTTGTAAGTTAACAAGTCATTATGATTAATCAGGAATTTCCCATGTCTTAGTTTCCAGTTGCTTGATGATACTCTAATCTGGCACTGTGTGGGTTAAGCAAAGATGATAACCTTCCTTACCTTGTCTTTGCTGAGCCAACCAGAGCATGAACTATCTTTATGGGAATGAAATTCCTGATGAAGAACAATGAGCATTCCAATCTCATTCTTGCACTTCATATTTTCTATTAAAGCACAAGTGTCTTCCAGGAAGAATCAGCAAAGCAGACTTGGAGTTCTTGAAAATGTGAAAGTCAAGCTAAAAATGTGTAGGTAAATATGTATCTCAAGATGGCAAATAAGCTGTAATTTCAGCTTTTATACTGTAAGTGTTGTGAAATAAGTGTCCATAAAAGTCTAGACTAACCTGGAGGGATTTAGAAAAACAAATGGCTGAGCTGCTTTTAGTAAATCGCATTTAAAGGGATAAAACTGCTGAAGAAAGTGTAAGAAAACCCTCAAGTTCTAGAATCACTTACTCCATCCTTAGGCAAATGTAAAGTTTTCCTTTTATAACGTTAGAATCAGATTGGTAGGTCTCAACAGTGTTCCTAATTTTACTTTCTAGAACCATCATGGGACATGTTTAATCTTTGTTCTGTTCAACATTTCTTTAAATAGATAATACAAATACCATACAACCAGGTAGAATATTGTCAATTTTTAGTCCTTGATGGGGAGATATTATCAGACACCGCTCCTATGCATGACCAGTCATTGCCTCAACAGTAATAATAGTAACTACCATGTATTGAACCAATCAACAATCACAAGATGGTAGCCTAGGGGTTTTGCTTCCATTATTTCTAATGCACATACGTAACCAACACGATTAATGCATATGTGCAACCAGCAAGATAATTACTAGTATTTTCGAAGTTTGGCAGTTGACAGGGGAGCTGTGACCTTAAGTGTCCCAAACTGATCCAGATTCAGATCTGACTATAAATCCTGTGTTCTTTTACTATCCTACACTCCATTATATAAATTGCAAGCACATGTCTTATTATAAACTGTATTATTATGAGTAAATTGCACTATTTTTCAAACTCCATGTTTGTCCTTTTAAAACAGTTATCTTTGGGCTGTGGAAATAACCAATATGATTCTCCCTTGCAGAATGTAGTTTTGAGGAAACTTTTATTTTATTATTTTTTAAAAATTTATTTTTCAATTACAGTTGACATATGATATTGTATTAGTTTCAGGCATACAACATAGTGATTAGACATTTCTATACTTTACTAAGTGATCACCCTGATAGGCCTAGTAACCATCTGACACCATACATAGTTATTATAATATTATTGACTGTATTCCCTATGCTGTTCTTTACATCCCTGTGACTATTTTTATAATTGGCAATTTGTACTTCTTAATCCCTTTCACTTTTTTCACCCACTCCCCCAAATCCCCTCCCATTTCGTGACCATCAATTTGTTTTCTGTATCTATGAGTTTATTTTTGTTTGGTTTGTTTGTTTTGTTTTTTTGATCCCACATGTTAAGTAAAGTCATATGGTATTTGTCTTTCTTTGACTTATTTCACTTAGTATAATATCCTCTAGGTCCACCCATATTGCTGCAAATAGCAAGCTTTCATTCTTTTTTATGGCCAATATTTCATTGTATGTATGTACCACATCTCCTTTATTCATTCATCTATGGATAGACACTTAAGTTGCTTCCATATCTTGACTATTGTAAATAATGTTGCAATGAATTAGTGTTTTGGACTTTGAATAAATACCCAGAAGTGGAATTGCTGGCTCATAGTTTTGAGGAATCTCCATACTGTTTTCCACAGTGGTTGCATCAATTTACAATCCCATCAACAGTGCGCACTGGTTCTTGGGGAAACTGTTTTAAATGGAGATTAAGGGCAGATTGCTAGAAGAGGCAGGCTCCTCTAATAATTAGCATGGGGCAGAGTGAGAAGTTGCCTTGTTAACAACTGAAGAAAGGATGCACTAAAGCATTTCCATATTCCCCAAATCTTCAGTTAAGTCCAAGGAACACTTAATTATAAGACTCTTTATGACTATATAGTTCTGTGATTGAAGAGCTGTAAACCATTGAACTACTGATAGAAATTTAGAGCATATCAAATATATACTATATATGCATGATACATGCAATATATATGTATGATATACATGATATATATGATCTATACAAGATATATATAAAAGTATGTGATATTTATATAAAAATATATACATATATAATATTTTTACTAGAAAGAATTACAAATTTATAGTTATAAATAAAAAATATAGAAATGTTTAAAAATAAATTTAATATCCCATTATATACCCATGCAATCGCCTACCCTTCACACATGCACACAGCTGTTTGGGGCTTATTCATCTAAATCTTTCTCTGTGCTCACATATTCTTTTCTTTTGTTCCCCCTTTTATTTTTCAACAAAAGGTTAAAAATCTGTAATGTCTAGAATTGATTTCTAAAGTGTACAGCTTGTTCAAATAATAGGTGTCTTTTAAATTTATAGATATTGCATGCTTATTTTGCAAAACATTTTTGTAATCTACACTTTCAAAACAATGGTGGATATGTCTTTTCTCCCCAAATTCTTTTTGTCACAGGATTACCATACATTTTTAGAATTTAGGCTAATCTGATGAGTGAAAAGTGTATCTCATTCATGATGCAATTTGAATGCCTCGTGATGGTGCAAATCTTTTTGTGTTTAATGACCATTTGTATGTCCTTCTTTGCAGCTTGTCTGCTAATATCCATTGCTATATTCTCTATTGCTTTTTTCAGTTTTATTAATTCAAAGAACTTTGTGTATGTTAGAAATATTCTTATTTGTCATATTCATTCTAAATGGTTTTCCCAGTTTATTGTTTATCTTTTGCTTTTGTTTACAGAGGTTTTGGCAAACACTTATTTTATATCATATGTTAGGGTTATCTTAAGAAAATCCCCTTGGTATGTGTGATGGTTAATTTTATTTGTCAACTTGACAGGGCTAAGGGATGCCTAGATAGCTGGTCAAACACTTTTTTCTGGGTGTGTCTGTGAGGGTGTCTGCAGAAAATGTTAGCATTTGGGTTGGTAGACTGAATAAAGATTACCCTCTCCATTGTGGATGGGCATTATCCAGTCTGTTGATGGGCTGAATTAGAAGGCAGAAGACAAAAAGGTAGAAGAAGGGTTATATCGCTCTCTCTGCTTGAGCTGAGACATCAGTCTTCTGCTCTTGGACTTTCTTGGGTGTTTAGACTCAGACTGGGGCATACACCATCAGCACCCTGATTTTCAGACTTTTAGACTTGGACTGAGTTGACACCAATGGCTCTCCTAGTTCTCCAGCTTGTAGACAGCAAATCGTGGGACTTCTCAGCCTTCATAACTGCCTGAACAAATTCCTATAATAAACAAATACAAATATATAAATATAAATATATATCTATCTCCTATTGGTTCTGTTTTTCTGGAGAATGCTGACTAATGCAGCATGTTATAAAATTTTTCTCCAGAGAAAGTTTTGTAATTTTTACCATGAAGTTTATTTTAATACTTTGTGTGAGATTGGGGTTAAGTTTTCTTTAATATCATTAGCAAAAATATGCTAGCTTTATATGATGAATTGAAATTCTTTCCATATTTTCCTGTGACCTGAAAAGAAATAATAAAATATTATTTAAAATTAGGTAGAACTCAAAATAAAATAAGGTAGAACTCAGCTATAAAACAATCTGGAGTGAGGTCATTTTAAAGGTTGAAGTTTAATTAATGGTTCATTCTATGATTATATGTCAGTTGAGATTATTTGACTCTTGGATCAAATTTCAGTTTTTCTTAATATTTTAATTGGTATCTCACAGTTCTTATATCTAAGTTCCTTTGCAGATTTTATATTTTTCAAAAATCGAACTTTATATATCTTCAATTTCTCTTTTTTGAAAAAGGCATATTACAAAAAGATTATCTATGCATTTCTTAAACCTTGCCATGGTTGTATATCTCTAACTATATACCTGGACGTATCACATTCTTTTCTACTGTGACAAATTAGCTGGTGATACAAGGCATGGAAGTTCTTGTATGGGCTCAGAGTGAATGAGCTGGGGGGACTGTAACCCTTCTTCTATGGTTTGAGGAGGATACCTGTCTGCTCTCTTTTTCCAAGGGGCTGGCTGCCATGGCCCAGATGCAGTTCTTGGCTGTAAGAGTTACTTCCTCCCACCAGGAACCATTAGTGTTCACATAATTGAGTAGCTGCTCTAAGCATCGCAAAAAGGAGACAGACATGTGCTGCCTACCCTCCAGAGATCTCAAGGCTTCAGCTAGTTGGGACCATTCATGAATAGCTCCCCAAGAGTAAGAAGAGAAATGTTATCTTTTACTCTAGGTCCCTTGGAGAAGGAACCCATGCCTTGATTTCCTTCCTTGGAAATCCCAGCAGGACTTGTATTTTCTGATATACTCTCCATGGTCCACCAGCAGCATGCTTACCTGGGTGTATCACCTTCTCTAGAGAGGAAATGGGAAGAGAGTAGTGATACGTGACCATCATGCCATTATCTCAGAAGACCACAGAAATGACTTCAATATTTAGGCATATCTTTTAGACATATTTAGATAAGTCTTTTGTGGTGGTCCTTTTTTTTTTTTTTCTTAACACACTTTGGAATCAAGTGTAACCAAGTTTTAAGTGTTTGTCTCTTAAAAGTGTAATATAATATGAATGGAAAAAAATGAATATTTCTTCTGCAAGGAATTTTAGAATTTCAAGGCCGACCCACTTGAATTTCAATTTCTTAATAAGCTAAATTATGTTTTGCTCTCCTGCTACATGTCTAAATATAATCATATGAGTATTTTTCTGCGCTTCTGGATGCAGATTGCCCTGTACG
The DNA here is from genome assembly GCF_036562045.2 of Rhinolophus sinicus. NCBI lineage: Eukaryota > Metazoa > Chordata > Mammalia > Chiroptera > Rhinolophidae > Rhinolophus > Rhinolophus sinicus. The sequence continues at coordinate 27,253,313 of NC_133760.1, read as the reverse complement.
TAACATCTCTCCATCTGAGGCTCCCCATGTGTTCTATCACCCTCTTGCAGAAATGCTTCTCGTTTTTCCTAAGCATTGTTGCTATGGTCTCAACTGTCATTTCCTCAGCACCATCTGTAGACTGATATTTTGTGGGAATTTGTATGGATTCCAAGTAAGAATTCAGCTCAGCAGGCCAGCATATTTAGTTTTTAGGAGAAAAGAAAGTAATCGATCAATTCCTATTCTAGTCCACTCTCTTTCCCCCCTCACTTCTTCCCATTCTATCTTCACATGAAGATATTCTTATAGCTTTGAAATGGAATCAAATTTCCAGGCTGTACAATTAAATTTCAGTCAAAAATTCCACTTACCAGAATGCTTACAATACTAATAGTGTTGTTAGAAATAAGACACTTGATTAAAAGGCAGCACATTTGTCTATATCTTTAATGTGCATTCCTAATGAGTCTTAGCAGGAGGCTGATTCACATGAAAATGCACAATTAGCTCATCCAAGTTTAATATACCATTATCTGCACCCAGGCCCTCTCTTCATTACCATTTGAATGCACTGTTTTCTTTGGAGTTTTGTGCAGGAAACAAATCCCTATATATGGCACACAGCTCTAGACTCTAATTTGTCTGCATTTGCCCTTTAGACAAAAGGCCAAAACAACATGCTCTGTGGTGCATTAATTTTCAATCTCTGGCTATTTTTGAAATTGTAATGCAGCACATTTCCTTTTCCAAGGGACGTAGTATACAATGTGGAAGTGGATATAGCCAAGGGATTTCTTACTTTGAGTGGTGGCACACCATCTTTCCTATGTGGACAGATAAAAGGGGCTGCTTTAAATTGCTGTTGAAATGCAATGAAATAAAATAATACTTGAAAACTGATTTCACTACTACATTGAGTTTACCTTACTCTGTCTTTGAAGTCTCGGTCAGTTGCCTACAATAAAAACTGAAAAAACAAAAGTTTTATTTAATTCCTACGAAGGTTATCATTTGGCCTTTCATTAATTGTTGATGTTTCTGGCATGCCACACTTCCACAGTTCCACAAGCTTCCCTGGTATTCAGAATTCTATTTAATCTGGAGCAAATAAAATCAATAATAGATTAAATTTAATGGGAAAATAATAATCTTTTCACAAATGGTGCTGGGACACCTGATATTCATATGTAAAAGAATGGATTTGTACTCCTACTTCATACCATATGCAAATATTACCTCAAAATGGATCATAGATCTTCTATAGAATAAACTTAATTAAGGAGGTAAAATACTTATACACTGGAAATTAATTATAAAACACTAATGAACAAAATTAAGTGGACGTAAATAAGTTGAAACATGTTTCATGTTCATGGATTGGAAGACGGTATTATTAAAATGTCCACACTATTCAATGTGATCTATAGATTCAGTGCAATCCCTATCAAAGTCCCCAAGACATTTTTACAGAAATAGAGAACACAATCCTAAAATTCGTATGGATCCACAAAAGACTCAGAATACCCTAAGCAATCTTGAGATAGAAGAACAAAGCTGAAGGCATCATACTTCCTTATTGCAAAGCCACAGTAATTAATATAGTAGTAATGATATAAAAAAGACATCCATAACAATGGAATAGAATAGAGAGGCTTCATATAAACCCACAGCCAACTGATCTTTCACAGTGGTGCCAACATTACACAGTGGGAAAAAGATAGTCTCTTTAATAAACGGTCTTGGGAAAACTGGATATCCACATGTAGGAGAATGAAATTAGACCATTATCTTATACCACACAGCAATCAATTCAAAATGTATTAAGTTTTAAACATAAGATGTGAAACTCTAAAACTCCTAGAAGAAAACATAGGGGAAAAGCTTCATGACATTGGTATTGGCAATGGTTTCTTAGATATGACATCAAAAGCACAAGCAACAAAAGCATGAATAGACAAGTGGGACCACATCAAACAAAGAAACTTCTGTACAGCAAAGGAAACAGTCAGCAGAGAGAAAAGGTAACGTATGGAATGGTAGAAAATATTTGCAAATTATTTATCTGATGAGAGGTTAATCTCTAAAATATATAAGGAACTTCTAGAACTTAATAGCAAAAAATTAACAAATAGACATTTCTTCAAAGAAGACATACAGATGGCCAATAAGTACATGAAAAGATACTCAACATTTCTAATCATCAGGAAAATGCAAATCAAAACCACAATAACATACTACCTCATACCTGTTAGTTAGGGTGGCCATTATATGTATAAAGCAATAACAACAACAACAAAATACACAAACCAAAACCACAAAACAAAGAAGGTAGCAAATATTGGTAAAAATGTGGAGAAATTGGAACCCTTATACATCATTGGTAGGAATGCAAAATTGTGCCGCTACTATGAAAAACAGTATGGAGATTTCTCAAAAAGTTATAAATAGAACTGCTGTCGATCTAGCATTTCTACTTCTAGGTACATATCCAAAAGACTTGAAATCAGAATCTCAATGAGATATCTGAACTCCCATAATCACTGCAGCATTATTCACAATAGCCAATGGAAGCAACCTAAAAATATCCATTGACAGATGAATGAATAAGCAAAATGTGATACACCCACCCACACACACACACACACAACGGGGTATTATTCTGCCTTAAAAAAGAAAGAAATCCTACCATGTGAAGTAACATGAATGAACTTTGAGGACATTATACTAAGTGAAATAAGCCAGTCAGAGAAGCACAAGTACTGCATGTCCTTCATTTATATGAGGTGTCTACAATAGTCAAGCTTATAGAAACAGAATAGAATGGTGGTTGCCAGGGGCTAGAGGGAGGAGAAATGAGTTGCTGTTCAACAGGTTTAAAGTTTCAGTTGTGCAAGGCGAATAGGTTCTAGAGAACTGCTGTAAACATTGTGCCTATAATTAATACTGAATTGCACAATTACAAGTTTGTTAAGGTGGAACAGAATTGAGAACCCAGAAATAAACCTACACATATACAGACAATAATTTATGACAAAGGAGCCAAGAACATAGAATGGAGAAAGGACAGTCTCTTTAATAAATGGTGTTGGGAAAACTGGACAGCCACATGCAAAAAATGAAACTGGACTGCAATCTTATACCATAGACAAAAATTAACTCAAAATGGATTAAAGACTTGAATGTAAGATGTGAAACCATAAAATTCCTAGAAGAAAAAATAGACAGTAAGCTTCTTGACATAGGTCTTAGTAATATTTTTGTGGATTTGACTCCAAAGGCAAGGGAAACAAAAGCAAAGATAAACAAATGGGACTACATCAAGCTAAAAGCTTCTACATAGCAAAGGAAACTGTCATAAAAGTTAAAAGGCAACATACTGAATGGGAGAAAATATTTGCAAAACATGCATCCAATAAGGGGTTAATACATAGACAGCTCATACAACTCAACAACAAAAAGTTCGATAAAAAAATGGGCAGAGGATCTGAACAGACATTTTTCTAAAGAGGACATGCAGATGGCCAACGAGCACATGAAAAAATGTTCAATATCACTAATTATTAGAGAAATGAAAATCAAAACCACAATGAGTCATCATCTCACACCTGTTAGAATGGCTATTATTAAAAAGACAAGTAATAACAAGTGTTGGAGATATTGTAGAGAAAAAGGAACCCTCATGCACTGCTGGTGGGAATGTAAATTGATATAGCTACTATGGAAAACAGTATGGCGTTTTCTCAAAAAATGAAAAATAGGACTAATATATGATCTAGGTATTCTGCTTCTGGGTATTTATCTGAAGAAATCCAACACTAAATTGAAAAGATATATGCACCCCTATGTTCATTGTAACATTATTTACAATGGCCAAGATATGGAAGCAATCTATGTGTGCATCCATTGACAAATGGATAAAGAAGAGGTAGTGTGTGTGTGTGTGTGTGTGTGTGTGTGTGTATAGAGTATGTATATACATATGTGTATATGTATATATATGTGTATGTACGTATACACACACAATGGAATACTACACAGCCATAAAAAGAATTAAATCTTTTTTGAATGAAACAACATAAACCTTGAGGGTATTATGCTAAGTGAAATAAATCAGAAAAGGAAAGACAAATACCATATAATTTTACTCATATGTGAAATAATAAAAAACCAAACAAGTGAACAAACAAAATAAAACAAAAACAAACTCATAGATACAGAGAACAGATTGGTGGTTACCAAAGAGGAAGAAGGTTAGAGGTGGGTGAAAGGGGTGAAAGGGGTCAATTGTATAGTGATGGATAGTAATTAGACTTTTAGGGGTGATCACTTTGTAGTTTATAGAGCTGTTGAATTATAATGTACACCTGAAACTTATATAATAGTAAAAAAGGATGCCAGGATTGTTAAAATTAAAACAATTTTATAAAGAGGGTATATCTCATGTTAAGTGTTCTTACCACAATTAGGGACAAATCCTCCATGAGCAAGTTAATTAAATTACAAACCTGAGAATACTTCCAAAAATGTGAGAACATTCTGAAGGGAGTTATAAAATAAACTAATTGAAACTTATTAAAATAGTAAAAAATACAAACTTCATATATATGCATGTTTATATACACATGAGGGTACCTCCAAATAAGTGGAGAAATGCAGTGTAAAAGGACTTATTCTAATAAGAATTGTGTGTTTTTCTGTTTGCCTTAATGAGGCCAGCATGAATTGAGAGCTTGGAATGTGCCTTTACTTTGAATGTAAAATACTAAGAATCTCCAGCAAACACCAGCAAATGATTACTGTGGAAATAGTAAAATGAGACTGTTTAATTTAATCACCTAAAGGTTTCAGTGCCACTTCCATCCCTATCCCAAATCCTTTCCATCTCCCAAATTTTCACTCTCACTATTCAAACTGTCATCATTTATGAGTCATCTAAGTCCATGAAGAATAATTTTGAACATTAAAAACTGTATCTCATATATGTTGTGATGTAAGGAATGTACGATTATAAAAATACTTTGTATTTTTGACACAGTAACAACAACAGCCACAAAAAACAGGATCTTGACTGGCTGCCTGACTGTCAGGGAACAGCTAGGGGTTTATTGACCAAACCTCTAAATGATGATTTTCACAATTGTGGGGAAAAAGCCCCTTTGAAGAAGTGAGTGTGGTCTAGTGAATGTGACTTTAGGAAAGACTTCTTATTAGGTTTAATTAATTCCTCGAACAAAATATGAGGTGATTTTACTTTTATGATCAAACACTGTCAAAATTAACTCCATTTATTTTATAAGGGTTAATAATGATGCCAAATAATTTTTAATTTCCATTCTAATTCTACATCTTATCATCAGCAGACATAATAGTCAAGATATAATCTAGAATGATAATAGGGTAATATTTTGTCTATATTAATTTAAAAATAGCACTCTAGATGCAGTCAATTTCTTTGTTTAACATTTCCTCTCTCTATGACATTAGTAAAAATCTCACTTATGCCAGAATTAAATAAAAATCTGATTAGGTTAAAGAGACGAGGCAGGATGTGAGTAAAGTGGCAGGGGAAGCTCTTTCTAATAAAAGACACTTGTAGGTTGATATCACACCACGACTGAGCTATTAGTGGCAGAAGCTAGAAGCCAGAAGTGAACTTAGTGGAGGAGAGACAGTTGCCATGGCTGAAAATATAAAAGAAACAAGGGGATGTCTTGTCTGTCTAACTTATCTTGAAAAAACCATGTACCTAGAATGTGGATATGTCTGCTGCCTCCAATGCATCAATTAACTGCAGAAGTTGCTCAAGGGGGAGGCTTTATTGTACTACTTCTGTTCTTTGGTCTCTTAGAGGAACAATACCAGGCCCACCACTTTCTAGATGGGAGAGCTGGTTTCCAAGATCAAGGAACTGGGGCTCCAGATGAGAGATATTCTACAAATGAATTCAAGGACACTGAAGTTCCAAGTGGATATGACCTTAGATATTGATACAACCAATGAATTCCTCACCATTTCTGATGACCTGAAGAACATCCAATGTGGGAACATTAAACAGAAGCTATAAATGTGTGTTGAGTGATTCAGCTATTCAATTTGTGTCTTGGGCCCCCCTCAATTCACCTCTGGCTGCCATTACTGTGAGGTAAACGTGGGACCAAGAAAATAATTGGACCTGAGAGTTTGCTGAGAATCTGTTCACTGACAAAGAGATATCCAACTATCTAAGAGCTTGGATACTGGCCCTTAAATTTGAGACAAGAAAGCTACTTGAGTTTTGGTCAATATGGTGGAGTAGGCAAACACTATGCTTGCCTCCTTTCATGACCACATCAAAATTACAACTACAGAACAACCATCATTGAAAATCACGTGAAGTCTAGTTGAACAGAAGTCTTATACCTCAGGATATACAGAAGAAGCCACATTGAGACTGGTAGGAGATGCAGAGATGCAGAATGGGCTGGTCCCACACCATGTGTGTCAGTGAAAAATTGGGAGAGATATCTAGGCTTTCGAGGTCCCCCCTGAGGACTGAGGAGTCCCAGCCCCACAGCAGCTCCCCAAAGCAGAGCTCCAGTGCTGGCAAGAGAAGTCCTCACAACTTCTGGCTGTGAAAACCAGCAGAGATTGTGGCTGAGACAGAGGGCTGCTGGAGTCCCAGGCCTTCCTCTTACAGGGGCCCCTCACAGACTTACTTGCTGATGGACTCACTCGCTCTGAGCTCCTGCTTTGGGACAATAGCGTGAAAGGTGCCAGGGACATATGGAGAGGAACTAAATTGTCTGGCCGCAGGGCAAGGGCTGGAGGGGCAGCTTTCTCCCAGACAGAAGTGTGAACAGAAGCCACTGTTCCTCTGTTGGTCCCTCCCACACCCAGTGTGCAGACATAGGTGGCTGTCATATCTGAGTCTCCGTCAACCTGGCTAACACCTTTTACTCCACCTTGGTAATTCCCGGAGACCCTGCACCACCCAACTTGCAGGCCTACTCAAGCTGCTACCAGTGACCTTTCCATACAAATGGCCTGTCTTGGCTCATGCTACAGACTTTCCTAAAATCTCTCAAAGTTTCAAAAACTCCAAACAAGCAGAATTGGGCCTTGTCATGCCCCACACATCTTGCGAAGCAGCCCATGCCTGGCACTAGTGGCAGTCAGCTTCAGTTTGCAGCTTAGCCTCTCTCAGGCACCTCTAAGCCCAGCACAAATGGCAACCGTTTTCAGAATATTGTAACTCATACCAAGTGGCCCCAAGCAGGGCACAAGCAGTGGCTGACCTTGGCCGGCAGGAGCCCCCTGAAGAGGCCCCAGAACCCACACACCTGGTGGCCAGCTTCAGACTACACCACAGCACCATTCAGACAACTCCACAAAAGACATACCCAAATGGAAGACTGGGCAGAGCCCTGCTAAAGTGAATCCTGCTCCATAGGATCAGCTGCTGCACCACAGCTCCTCCACTGTAGTTATCGGCCAGTCCTCCCTCACAAGCAGTCAGCCTAAGGGTGAATTCTTATCACTGACATGTTTGCTGTAGCATCCAAGGCTCAACTACATCAGGAGGTAACACACACCCCAAACAAGGGACATACCTGTAGCACACAGTTCAGGTGACCAGGGAGATTGTACCCCTGGGCCCCACAGGACACCTACTACATAAGGCCACTCTGAGAATGGGAGACATAACAGCTCTACCTAATACATGAAAGCAAACACAGGGAGGCAGCCAAAATAGGGAAACAAACATGCTCCAAGTGAAAGAGCAGAACAAAGCTCCAGAAAGAGAGCTAAGCAAAATAGAGACAAGCAATCTACCGGACACAGAGTTCAAAACATTGGTTATTAGGATGCTCAATGATCTCAGGGAGAATTTCAACAATGAGATAGGAAACACAAATACAGGCACACAAAACTTAAAATAGAATGAGACAAAATTGAATAATTCAATAACTGAAATGAAGTTAGAGGGAATCAAGAGTAGGTTAGATGAAGCAGGGAATCAAATCAGTGACTTTGGAAGATAAGGTAGCAGAAAACACCCAATCAGAACAGCAAAAAGAAAAAAGAATTGAAAAAATGAGAATAATTTAAGGGGCCTCTGGGATGGCAAGCATACCAACATTTGCATCAGAGGGGGATCAGAAGGAGAAGAGACAGAGCGAGGATTTAAGAACCTATTTGAAGAAATAATGACAGACAACTTCCCTAACCTGGTGAAGGAAATAGTCATACAAGACCAGGAGGTGCAGATAGTCACAAACAAGATGAACCCACAGAGATCCACACCAAGACATTATAATTAAAATGCCAAAGGTTAAAGACAAAGAAATAATTTTACAAGCAGTAAGAGAAAGGCAGTTACTTACCTACAAAGGAGCTTCCATAAGACTGTTAGCTGATTTCTCAACAGAAATTTTGTAGGCCAGAAGGGATTGGCAGAAAATATTAAAAGTTATGAAAAGCAAGGACCCATAACCAATTTTACTCGATGCCTCAAAGCTATCATTTAGAATTGAAGTACAGACAAAGAGCTTCTCAGACTAGAAAAAGCTAAAGGAGCCACCAAACCAGTACTACAAGGAATCTTAGAGGAACTTAAGACCAAAAAATAAAATAAAATAAAATAAAGTAAAAAGTGTGAATAATAAAATGGCAATAACTACATACTTGTAAATTTCCTCTTTTCAGTGACAAAGGATAGCCTTTTCAAAAGATGGGGCTGGGTCAGTTGGATACCCAAATGGAAAAAAATTGATTCCTATGTCTATTATAATCCAAAAGTGATTTCAGATAGATCATGGATCTTAAAATGACAGTGAAAACAATAGTGTCCCTAGAATAGATTATATGAAAATATCTTTTGGAACTTGGATAGAAAAATTGTACTTATAATTATACAAAAGTGCTAACCTCAGAGGAAATGAATGATACATTGAAATACATTAAAAAAATAAAAAAAACTTTTGTTTAACCAAGGATATTAAAATAGTGAAAGCCAAGTCACAGAGTGTGGTAAGATATTTATAACACATTTAATTTTAAAAGTCTCACATCCAGAATATGTAAAGAACTTCTACAAATCAATGAAAAGACAGAAAATACAGTAAGAAAAAATGGTAAAGAAATTTGAGCAAGCACTTCCAGCGAAAATATATCTCAATGGCCATTAATATAAGGAAAGGTGCTCAGCTTCATTAGTCATCAGGGAAATGCAAATTTAACCACAAAGCAATGCCATTGCATACCTATTCAAATGGCTAAAATAAAAACATTTATAATACTAAATGCTTAAGAATATGTGGATCAATTTAAACTCTGCTTCTGATAGGGACATAAATGGTCACAGTCAAAAGCACTTATTCTTTTCTACAAAATTGGAGCATGTGCGATTCCCTAAAATAATCCAATTACCTAAAATTTTCATTAGTAGTTAGACATTCAACCAAAATGCATACATATGTCACACACACACACACACACACACACACACACACACACACACGTTAAAAGCACATTACCTTAATAGTCTAAACTAGAAACAACCCAAATGTACATCAACTTATGTCAACTATAAAATGAACAGAAAACACTGTGGTACTCTTCACAACTCCTAATACTCTAAATCAATGGAAAGGGAGGAACTACAGTTAAATACAACGAGATGCATAGATTTCATAAACAAAATGGTGAACAACTTTACCTTAGTATAACCTTCTTATTAATTGGCCTTGTTATTCCTCTTGGCATGTGGTTTAGAAAGTCTTCATTCCAAAGGCCATGAGCATTACCTGCCCAGAGGGGGCTGTGTTCTCTGTGTCCTTTCTACGTCATTGTGTAATTTGGCAGAATATTTTGCTTTGGAAATTTATTTGCTAGGTGCTAACTTCTGTACTTCTCATACTTCATTAGCAAATAATTAAAAAAGTGACATCAAAATACATTTGTGGGGCAGGTATTTGTACATTTTAGGCAAATGTTTATATTTTATAACCTAGTATTTGCACTTTTTTTCCTTAGCCGCCCGTTCTAAGATAAAAGATGAGAAGATGCCCCAAGATTTAGGAAAACAATTGTTTTCAAAATTATGTTTCATGGTGGTTTCACAGGTGTATACTTAACTTCAAACTCAGTAAGTTGTTTATAGCAAATATGTACATCTTTTTGTGTGTCAATTGTACCTCAGTAAAGTGGTATAAAAATTATGTTTCATGGAATGAGGATAAAGATTTCTTTAGTTTTTCAGATTATCTTTGGTGACTGAGCCAGGGTAATTGGCTGAAGGGATAGGTTATAGGCAGGATTTGAGAGAAAATATTGTTTGTCACCTACAAAAACCTTTATTATGCTTTCCTTACCAGTGATATGAAACAGTGGTAAACTCTTCAGTTTATTCTGAGAGGGGTTTTCTCCTGTGAAAGTATTTCTGCATCAGTGGAAAAGAGGTCCTGACCTCTGCTTGAGGGTAGCTTGCCCCAAAGAGGGGATTATGACATCTTTTCAATAAACGTTGAACAAAAAAACTATTTTTTTTTTTTTTGTCTATTAGAAAAATAACAGGTAGCTTAAGGGATCTTGATTTCATACTCTAAAGAATGTTATTTATGGTGGTTGCTTGGCTAAAATGACACACAAAATGTTTTCTCACCGTCCCACTCCTGCTGTCAGTGCATAAGGCAATCTCTAATTTGGCTCAAGATCTTATAACACATCATAAAACTACATAGACTTTTACAATTGTGTAAAATCAAAAAGTTTAATCAGTTGAGGGTACTAATGACCAGGAAGGTCTAGGACTCTACCTGACATACATAGATGGTGCCAAAAAAATGTATACACATTTTAAGAAAGTATTAAAATTATAATATTCAACATGTACTGATAACAAAAGATGAATACAAGTCACATTTGACTTATGCAATTACAAGAGGTGCTCAAAATTACCATCAGTGTAATTTTAATGCAGTTATTTCCTTTCTTAAAATGTGTATACATTTTTTTGGTACCCTCCATGTTCATACAGTAGACGGTCAATAAATACATTTTAAATGAGTGGAGGTTAAATCTCCTCACTAAAGGAAGCTAGTAGTTAACATCTGAACTAGAAGTAGATGCCAAACCTACTTTTCTGTTATAGTATACTGTTATGTATAAACTGACTTTAGAACTAAGGTAAATATTTAAGGACAAAGAAACATTTTCTTGATAGATTTGTTTTCAGGAACATTTGTTCTTTGATGAAATTGTTTAGAAGTGGTCATTGGGTCTTTATTGTTTTTCTGACATATTTTGTAGGTCAGATGAAAGACTACGCTGTGGTTACAGTGCTCTAACAGCACAGAGGATTGCCAAACGTAGCACTAGGTTAGAAGTCAGTTTTGGAGCTAGATCCAATTATGAGATTTCTCAGCACTGTGTCCTAAAACTAGACATGAGTCTGGGATCACTAGGTGGGCAGAGTACCTGATGGTAAATATGATGCTTTGTGTCCTACTCTGAAAATGAGGAAGACCCCGGGAAAGTGTGCATGTGTTTGCTCATTAGCTGGCGCGAGGACTATTACATATGCCATGATAGCTTTCCTGAGGAAGAACAAGCATGAGTTCTATATAGAAGAGAAATCTGTGATAGCCACCAACAGTCCTACGTTTAAGTAAGTCTATTCATCTGTGTTTTAATTTTGCAGGTGTTATATTATACAATATAGTTCAAGCAAATTAGGTGCAGTGGTAAATAAATTACTTTCAATATTCCTATTGCTGCTGCTGCTGCTGCTACTACTGCTAGCCGCGTTTCCCCGAAAATAAGACCTAGCCAGGCAATCAGCTCTAATGCGTCTTTTGGAGCAAAAATTAAGGTAAGACCCGGTCTTATTTTACTATAATATAAGACCGGGTCTATAATATAATATAATACAATGTAACACAATGTGATACAATGTGATACAATGTAATACAATGTAATACAATGTAATACAATGTAATACAGAGTCTTATTTTACTATAAGACTGGGTCTTATATAATATAACATAATATAGGACTGGTCTTATACTAATTTTTGCTCCAAAAGGCGCACTTGAGCTGATTGTCTGGCTAGGTCTTATTTTCAGGGAAACAGGGTACTACTACTACTACTGCTGCTGCTGCTACTACTACTACTACTACTACTACTACTACTACTACTACTGCTACATACTAATTTAGGAAAAGATTATTCTGCCTGAGTCAATCTTGTTTGAAGGGTGAATAGGTGCTGTGTATCAAAGTCCACAATAATCATCAGCAACTATATAAAGTTGCCCTTTATCCATTCTCTTTCCTAAAATATTTTTTGGCAGTGGAATATAGTGAATACAGCTGATTATTCTATAGGAAGCACATAAAAGAATAGAGAGTTAATGGGACAAGGAAGGCAGACACATGTTATTGGGAAATTGAATAATAAAAATAGACATTTGGATAATTGCAACAGATGGGCTTGACACAAAACAGAACAGTGCCAATGTAGAGAATGCTGCATTTTTGCAAACACTAGCTAGAACTGTATTTATTTATCCAAAGCATCCTATTTTTATGTAGACAGACACCAGTGCACCAAAGTTCATTTTTTGGAATACTGTACTTACCATGGCCTAATTTGTATGTGTACTTCAAGATAAGCATGGTTCTAAAAATACAATTAAATATAGAGAAATATATATGGTAATTATTACAAAAGGATACAGAAGATTGTATCCTTTCACAAAAGTCATATATATATATGTATATACATACATATATTCTTGTAACTTTATTGCAAATGACTTCTATGTCTCCATCCAAGATGCCCTGAGCTGGAGAACCAGTCAGTGAATTTAGTTTTGTTATCATTGCAAAGCTACCTTGTCTTGGGCACACTCTCTGTGTACGTCTTCCTGAATACCTGGTTGTGTCAGGGGCCTTGTATTTACCTTCATTTTCTATTTACTTCCTCTTAACTCCTCATCTGGCTCTGAGCCAATCTCTGTCTCATCTCTGCTGCATGAACCTGTACCGTGGTTCCGTCAGTCCTTCTTTGGAGGATCACATTGAGTGCTCAACTTGGTAACTAAGGAGTGAGAAGGTTTCGAATAACACTTGTCAGGTCGAAGCTGGAGCTTGGCTTCCTTAGGGCACTTACCTTTGGTTCTTCTCAACCCTAGTTGGTTATCTTATGTATGAGCAACAACCCGCAGCGAGAGGTGAGCAGCACGGACATCTGTGAAGAGCCCTGTGGTCAAGCTCCTCCTCCATACAACATAACGGCAGCCTTCACACCGTTTTTAAAAAATTGAGCCATTGGTAAGAAAGGGGATTCAGCAACCATGAAAACATCACCACTAGACCCATTTCCCTTCGAATGTGCCTTGGTTTCACATGGGGATTAAAGGTAAATACAGAAGCTACACTGATGAGCCCTTATTTGCGATGCTTTGGGGATAAAGCAGTAGACTGACTGCTTCCTTCTGGGCTGTTCTCTCCATATCAGAGCACGTGGCAGTGTTGGACTCTGGCGATCATGAGCCTGATGGTGGAGGTGAACAACTCTAGCACGAAGCTCGGGCTTCAGGAAGCGGGGGAGGGTTCTGATTAGTGGGACCCTCTCACATCATATACGTACAAATATTTCAGATCTTTCAATCATTAGTCCATGCAACAAAACAGTTTGAGCATCTATTATACAGAGGGTGCCAAAAAATATACACACATTTTGAGAAAGGGAAAAACTGTGTTAAAATTGTAATACTCAATATATACCGATAACAAAAGGTGAATACAAGTCGTGTATACATTTTTTGGCACCTCTGGTATATCATGCACCACGCTATCCCTGCTTTCGTAGAGCTTACATTCCAGTGGGGGAGACAAGTAAATAAAGTAATTGAGATCCCTGCGAGGTTCTGCAAAGGAAGCAAATGGCTGAAATAGAGAACAGATTTGCAAAATAAGCCTGAATTAGATCAGGTGATCATGAAAAACTTTACCTAGGCGATATTTGAAATAAAAGGTAAAGAATGAAAAGGGTGAAATCTGTCTGTGAGTCGATGGGAGAACATTTCAGAGCGAGAAAAAGACCATATACAGAGGGCCTGCTGTGAACCTTGTAGGGCGTTTAAGATACCAAGGACGACCAGTGTGTTAGGGCACAAACTGTAGTGAGAAGGAGGAATACGAGGGGCTGTTAGAGGCCAATAAGGGGCTAGATCACACAGATGCTGTTGGCCATAGTAGGAGTTTATATCTTTGCACAGTGGGAAGCAATTCAAGTGTCTTGAAGAAGAGGGGCAATTTTTAAGATTAATTTTGCTGAGATGTGGAGACTAGATTGGAGGGGACAAGAGCAGAAGCAGAAATATGACTTAGATGTCTATGACAGTGACTCAGACAGGTGCTGATGGTGGACAGAATGTAAGGTGGTGGCCATAAAAGTGCAGACTTAAGTAAAGGGGTTCACAATACGTTTTCGTAATAGAATTAACTTTACTTGCAGAAAGTTAGGCTTATTGGGGAGGTTCCTGGCTTGAGCAAATGTTTGGATGTCACGAGATTCACTCCCCTGGGGAAGAACAGAGAGGAAATAGATCTGGGAAGTGTTATATTAATAGAACTGCTAACAGTTCCCCAAAGTCTAGTGGCCCCAGGAGTAGAAAGTCCTAATCTTAGTTTGGTCTATGGCCACTCAAAATGGAGATTACATTTTCTGAATTTTTGGTCACTAGATCTGGCCAATGAAATGTGGAGGTGATACATGAACATTCCTGTTAAGTGTTCTTAAGGGGAAGAAGTTCATATTTCCTTTATTCTTGGTATTTCCTGAAATATGGGTGGAATGCCTGGAGCTGTCGCAGTCATAGTGGACCGTGAGGTGAAAGTTACCTGTTAAGTGTGCTGGAGCATCAAAGGTAAAGGGTGTTGGGACACCTTTTTTCCACTGATGCAGAAATACTTTCACAGGAGAAAACCCCTCTCAGAATAAATTGAAGAGTTTACCACTGGTTCATGTCACTGGTAATGAAAGCATAATAAAGGTTTTTGTAGGTGACAAGCAATATTTTCTCTCAAATCCTACTTATAACCTCTCCCTTCAGACAATTTTCCTGGCTCAGTCACCAAAGATAATCTGATAAGCTAAAGAAATCTTTATCCTCATTCCGTGAAACATAATTTTTAAACCACTTTATTGAGGTTTAGTTGACACACAAAAAGATGTACATATTTACTATAAACAACTTACTGAATTCGAAGTTAAGTATACACCTGTGAAACCACCATGAAACATAAGTTTGAAAACAATTGTTTCCTAAATCTTGGGGCATCTCCTCATCTCTTATCTTAGAACGGGGTAGCTAAGAAAAGAAAGTGCAAATACTAGGTTATAAAATATAAATATTTGCCTAAAAAGTACTAATACCTGCCCTACAAACGTATTTTGATGTCACTTTTTGAATTATTTGCTAATGAAGTATGAGAAGTACAGAAATAATGCTCTTCAAGTTAGCACCTAGCAAATAAATTTCCAAAGCAAAATATAAATTCTGCCAAATTACTCAATGATGTAGAAATGACACAGAGAACACAGCCCCCTCTGGGCAGGTAATGTTCATGGCCTTTGTAACTATACAGACCAACGAGTCCAGGAAATGCTCTTGGAACCTGATATATTATTATTTTTTTTTTTTTTGAGAGAGAATTGAAAAGTGAGCTTCTATATTCAGTGCATGTTCTACCACAAAGTTGAATCAGTAACTTTTTAATGAAGAGAATTTATAGTTGTAACACCATCCTATTGTAACGGGGACTCTGAGTTAATGCTGCTGCAAATGTGGGGAGAAAGAGTTTTATTGTTGCCTAAAGCTTAGGAAATAAATGTAGAGTAATCTCAAAAGAAGACCCTTCCATGAATGACCTGCTCTCTTTTGTACTCTTGTCTGTTTCTATTTCAAGATGCTGTTTTGTTATAGCTAAGAGCCAGTCCAAATCTGATCAACAGAGGTTTCCCAAGAGAATGTGGGTGTTTTTGTTTTTGTTTTTGTCTTTGGAGCTGTTCAGTTTATCTTTAACTTTAGCCTGTCTCAGAGTAATTAGTTTGATTTGATGCTTTAACAGAAAGAAATCCTCAAAACTCTTAATAGAGTAACACTGATAACAGAAAAAAGGAAAGATAATGAAAAATTGCTCTTAATTTTCTCATGTCAAAGAGTACAAAAGTTTATTTAACCATAAAATTGTTATCTGTATATAGAATACATAGAGGAATATGGAAATAAACAAAAAGATAAAAAACCCCAATAACCATCATGCTCTAGTATAGCATGGTTTCTTTTTGCTTATTTTTGCCACATCGACAATTGTGCAAATTGTATCTTGGACATATGTTTAATAAGAGGTAGAGATATTAATATATGAGTTACTATAATGAAGCTGATGGATTTTACATTAATAGAATTGTTTTTGACATCATATAAAACTAAATTTCTCTTTAATGTCCTTTTAAATAATGTATTATTCAAGCAAATGTCTTGTTGGAGAAGTCAGTAGCTTATAGGAGGAGACTCACCCCTGCCCCCAGCAGCTTTGGGGGGTTGACCTGTCTTTAAAGATGGAAACCACCTTATTCCGTGTTTTTCTAATGCTCTTGTGGGAGTTCTCGGAGAAGTGTGATTGCGTCAAGTCACTCTGGTGAGCTGAGGGCAGAGGGAAGTAACTAGACTTGCCTCATACCCTATCATCCACAACAACATTTAAGTATTTTATTTGCTTACAGTGTGGATCAGCTATTACTTGAAGAAAGTTTACACATAAAAATAGAGTTTTAAAAATGTTGACCTAGTCCAAAGCATTCAGCTTACACATACTGAAACTAGGACACGAATAACTGTACATACATCTTTCCGGTTACCAGCCAGTATGGCAGAATCAGGACCAGATACTTATTTGTGTACTTGTTTATCCATCTTCATCTCCCTTTCTTCTCCTCATCCCTGCTCTTTTTTCCCTCTCCCTCCCTCCCTCCTGCCCTTCCTTAACTTCATTCACCGAATGTTGGACAGGCTCATAGCTTGCCATAGAAGGCACTGAGATGTAGTTTTAAAAGACACACAATAAACAGACAGGATCACAAAGCTATATGGTGAGTGTTATAACAGAAACATGAAAAAGACCTTGAGCACACAATTGACTACATTTCTGTAAGATAAGCAGTTACCTTTCCTTAGTTGTCGTACAGTACTTAAGCGTTTGAACTCTGCAGTCAGATTTACTTTCAAGTCTTTTCAACCGCTGATTAGCTGTGTGACCTTTGGTATGTTCCTTAATGTGGAATCAGACAAGCTCCACTACTTCTTCCTACTTATAAATCCATGGGAATGTGTATCTAGCTAAAGGGAAAAAACATTGTCTTATACTCATAGCGCTCTGATACCAAATGTGTGTGGGTTTCTCCCACACCAACCAATTCTCCAACTCTTTGGACACCAATTGGGTATCCTACAATTCTGTTATGACACTAACCAGCTGTCACACGTTAAGGGCTCAATCCCACAAGACTACCTCCCCTTCAGATGCCAGTCTCAGGTGCTAGGTTGTCTCCTGTGCTCCTGACCAACCGGCTATAAATCCGGAGTTCCCACAACCCCTTCCTCAGGTTCCATAATTTGCTATAATGGCTCACAGAACTTAGGGACACATTTACTTACATTCACTGTTTTACTATAAAGGATATAAAAAAGCATACAGATGAGCAGCAAGATGAAGAGGTACAAGGGGTGAGGTCTGGAAGGGTCCCAAGCACGGGGGATTCTTTCCCCTTGAAGTTGGGGTGTGCCAGCATCCTGCCACGTGGATGTATTCATCAACCCAGAAGTCCTCTGCACCTCCTGGTTTAGGGGTGTCCATGGAGGCTTCCTCACAGAGGCATCATTGATTATTCACTTAATCTCCAGCCTATCTTCCCTCCTCAGAGGATGGGGTTGGGGCTGAAAGTTCCACGTTTCTAGTCATGCTTGGTCTTTCTGGTGACAGCCCCCACCCAGAAGCCCACCATCAGTTACCTCATTAGAGCAAAAGATTCTCCTATCACCCTGGAAAATACAAGGGTTTTGGGAACAGTGTGTCTACACAGAGTCAAATATATATTCCTTATTATGTCACAGTCCATCTCCTGCTCTCAGACCATGGCCTTATTACAGCAAAATGGTCATATAATTTTTTTAATCGTTGACATTCAATATTGTTTTATGTTAGTTTCAGGTGTACAGCATAGTTGTTAGATATTTATATAATTTATGAAGTGATCCCCCTGACTAGTCTAGTACTCACCTGGCACTATACATAGTTATTACCATGTTATCGACTATATTCCCTGTGCTGTACTTTTCATCTTCATGACTATTTTGTAACTACCAATTTGTTCTTCCCAGTCCCACCACCTTTTTCACCTTGCCCCCAACCCCTCTCTAATCTGGTAACCATCAGCAAGTGTTCTCTGTATCTATGAGTCTGTTTCTGTTTTTTTTTTTTCCTTCTAGTTTTTATTTCTTTAGATTACACATACAAGTATAAGTGATATCATATGGTATTTGTCTTTCTCTGTCTGACTTATTTCACTTAGCATAATACCCTCTAGGTCCATCCATGTTGTCGCAAATGGTAATATTTAAATTTTTATGGCTGAGTAATATTCCATTTTATATATGTACCACATCTTCTTTATCCAATTGTGTTGCTTCCATATCTTGGCTATTGTAAATAGCGCTGCAGTGAACATACGGATGCATATATCTTTTTGAATTAGTGTTTAGGATTTCTTTGGATGAATAGAAGTGTAATTGCTGGGTGATAAGATAGTTCTATTTTTAACTTTTCGGCAAACCTCCAAACCGTTTTCCATAGTGGCTATACCAATTTGTAATCCCACCAACAGTGCATGAGGGTTCCCTTTTCTTCACATCCTCACCAACACTTGTTGTTTTTTGATTTATTGATGATGGCCATTTTGACAAGTGTGAGGTAATATCTTATTGTGGTTTTAATTTGCATTTCTCTGATGATTAGTTACATTGAACATCTTTTCACATGTATGTTGGCCTTTTGTATGTTCTCTTTGGAGAAATGTCTGTTTAGGTCCTCTGTCCATTTTTTAATTGGATTGTTTGTTTTTTTGGTTTTGAGTTGTATGAGTTCTTTATAAATTTTGGATAGTAAGTCCTTATCAGATGTATCATTGGCAAATATCTCCTTTTATTCAGTGGGTTGTCTTTTCCTTTTGTTAATGATCTTTTTTTTGCTGTGCAAAATCTTTTTAGTTTGATGTAGTCCCATTTGTTTTTTTTTCTTTTGCTTCCCTTGCCTGAGGAGAGATATCAGAAAAAAAATATTACTAAGAGCGATATCCAAGAGTTTACTGCCTATATTTTCTTTTAGGAATTTTATGGTTTCGAGTCTTACATTTAAATCTTTAATCCATTTTGAATTTATTCTTGTATATGGAATAAAAAGGTGATCCAGTTTTGTTTTTTGCATGTATCTGTCCAGTTTTTCCAACAGAAATGGTCATATTTTTCAGAGCATTTTCATTTAGTGTAGTATTTATAGAACACTTATAGCAAGAGTACCAACAGAAATATGCCTCACATTAGGAGAAGCCAATGTGGGATAGATAGATTTAAAAATACTGCTACTTTGTCTTATAAAGCCATTGCATACATTTTCATATTCTTGCCCAATTTGATTATTTTCCCCGTTAATGTACTGCTATTTGTACCTCATAAGTTTGTGCAGAACTGTTTAGCACAAAAATCAGCTCATGCTGAGCTAGATCCAGGCCTTCTTCAAGCCAGATGGGTTCCATAGGTATTACATCCTGAGGAGGCTTTAGCTCATTCTACCAACACATTTGATCATCAATGTCAGTATTATCATAAAATTTATTTACATGAGGGAATTGAGTCTTAACATCAGTATTACACCATATCACAGTATGATCAATAGTGCCATTCAGTTTCCTTATAGAACAAATCAGTAAGAATTACTGAGCTATTTGCTTGTCTTCCTAACAGAATCTGCCTTTGCCCATATATACAAGATACTATTAAGGACAGGCATCATTACAACTGGCCGTGACTTGTTTATTTCTGGATTCCAAGTTACTTGAGGACAAAGCCACTCACTATGCCTCATCTCTCAGGTTTATGTTGAAACTGGTTTCTATTGTGTGTTGTTACATAGCAGGGCCCACCCCTTTCCAATGGAGAGGCGACGCGTGGTATTTAGAATAGTTCCTATACTTACTAACTGTATCACAGGATTTGTTTTATTTTGACCTACTCTGGCAGTGAGAGCAATTATAGTACATCAGTGTAAATTGCAAGTGCCACCAGAGAACTTTCATGTGTTTGGAGGGCCATAAGATTTCCATAGGTGCACCCTTGGGACTCAGAAGCTAGGACTGAGGGCAGTTGCTCCATAGCCACTTCAACTTCCATTTGTATTAAAATAGTCCAGAGGCCTTGTTAGGTCAGGGCACAGACCCATTTCCTGTGCCTGGTTTTAGCATTATCCAGCATTATTTATTGAACGATAGCATCCATTTCAGTATTCCTTTAACCCACATCTCTCTCTAGCTACTGCCCATTTCTCTGTTATTCCTCAGAGAAATATTCTTATAATCTTCATTTCCTCATTTCACATTTTTTTCTTAACTCTTAGTATACCAGGAAAAGGAGTTGTCATCATTTACCATTGGGGTCTAATGGGCTGACTATTAGCTATTTAAAATATTTACCAGTTATTTTTTGAAATAATTAGGAAAAGAAGAATAAAGGAATAGTGAAGAATATTTAAAATTAATAAGCATTAAACATCAAAATCTATATCAAATAATTTTTGGTATATGCACCTCATTAAAGATAAAAAATGTCATATGCTCTTGTAGCAAAATGGGATGGTCCAGGTTTTTGTCACAAAAAATTGTGTGATGACATCCTTCCTATTAAATGACAAACTGGAGGAGAATACTGTATTTCCTTTTGGTCCTTAGAAGAACATTGCTGACATACTGATCCTGGAGTTTGAGAAAATCATCTATAAGATGTCATCATCTGAAGGCTCATAGTCTGATATCTCACTTATATGATCAATTTAATCATTATCATTAGATCCAGAGTGCTGCTATCTCTTTGTAGTCATCTTCTCATTTTTCTAAAAATTGTGAAATGTCTTGTGTATTTTCTTTGCCATTATGTGCGGGAAAAATATCTGAATTCTCAACTGTGTTCACTGAAAAGTAAAAACAGGCTACAAAGATAGTTTTTCCAGTCTTTTTAAAATACTGTTTTGAATAATGATGTAATAGTTTAGGTACCAATAAGAAAATTGAAGAGTGATGATGTACTTCACTATTGTATTCTCCTTTTAGGTGAGTTTAATATTCTTCCATTTTTGTATTTTAGTCTTTTTTTTTAGTATGCATGGGAATAATTGATAAAAAGTGATTAAATAAAGTCTAGGATTATGAAATAGCAAAATGTTCAAAGAGATAGGAAACATTAGATCACTAAGATCCCAACATATACCTTAAATTTATAAAAGAATCCAATAGATTCATATTGTAATTTTGAAACATAATGGATTTTATTCTATTAAAAATAGTAAACTTTTTGTTTTTGTTTTATTTTTGGAAGATCTCAGAAAGACTGAAAAATGAAATATTAATCCTTACAAACAGACTTGTTCAAAAAAAAGAAACTCAAAAGTGAAAACTGGATCCATTGAACTCAGATTGTGTCTTGATTAGCCCGCTTTTATCAAGCTTTCTACCCTGCACAAAACAATGAAATCATCTTTCGAAGGCATTAGTAACTCAAGTCTTGGCAAAATGTGTATTTAATTTTGAGTTCTCATTGTAATAAATCTGCTGAAAGTTCTACATAGCTGACTTTACTTCCCTCTTGAAATCCTATCCTGAATGATTTCTGTAACATCAGTCACCTCACCTGCTGCTCTTTCTTAATTTCCTCCTCTTAACTCATCCAGTCTGAAATTGGAGGACCTATCATCTCTGTCTTCAGTGTTTCTCTTCATCTACTCCTTTTGTAAATTATCTCATCCAATCCCACTTGTTGGTTAATGAGTCTCCATTTAGATTAGCCATATTTCTTATGGCTCACAGTGAACTACTGCATACCCCCCTCCAAACTGACATTCTCATTCCCCATGTCTCCCCTGTCTCAGCAAACAGCACCACCATTCACCTCTGTTTCTTGGTACAAACACGAATCACTCTTGATTGTTCAATAGTAAACTTAAATATCTCAATATTCAAAATATGTTTGAGATGTGAAAACCTCTTCTCGTCTTCTGTATAATAACTAGTCTAAGCCACCATTGTCAGTTACCTGGACCACTATACCAGTCTTCTAAACACTCTCCAATCTTGCTCTCCTGCAACTGAGTTTCCAACCAGCAGTCTGAGAGAGTTTTCTAAGACATTCTTACCGTACAAGACTCTCCTTAAAACCATTTGAGATCTTCCCATTACAACTAGAATAAAATAAAACTTTAGATGATTTAGCTCATATCTAGACCTCTTATTTTCACTCTTCCCATTATTCTATTCTTTAGGCACATTGACCTTCTTTCTGTTCCTCAAATACTCAAGAGAAAATTTTAATTGTCTTCCTCCCACTCTGAAGGAAGAATATCTTGACAAGAAGCCACCTCTGTTTGGACCCTAAATTGTGATATTCCATTTTTCCAGAATGGTGAAAGCTCCCTATTATAGAGCTGTAGTAAAAATATCCTTGAACCTGACCAATCTTTAGCACTATTCCTCCTCCTCTGGGGGAAAGGGAGGTTTGGGAGGGGTATGTCCAGTGTGGGGTTCTGTGCTAATTATCTATGTTGTAAATTAAAACATATATCATGGTACACAAAGAGTCGGAACTCATTAGATGAGTTTGATAACCAACATATGTCATTTATTGTTGGTTATGGGAACCAGAGACCTACTTCTTCAAGAAGACTTACCAGTAGGGAAAAGTGAAACTTATTATACATCAGCGTTTCAAATTTTATTTTGATCATGATATATAGTAAGACATATTTTACCTGATAATACCTATCATACCGTGTTTCCCTGAAAATAAGACCTAGCCGGACAGTCAAGTCTAATGCATCTTTTGGAGCAAAATTTAATATAAGACCCGGTCTTACATTATTGAAGAGTAAAATAAGACCCGGCATTATATTATATTGTATTATATTTATTATGTTATGTTATATTACATTATATTATACTATGCCCGGTCTTATATTATAGTAAAATAAGACCGGGTCTTATATTAATTTTTGCTCCAAAAGACACATTAGAGCTGACTGTCTGGCTAGGTCTTATTTTTGGGGAAACATGGTACATACTTGTAATATATTGATATATAAGTATATGCAATTCAAACAAAAATTTCACACAAGTACACGTGTGATGTTCTCTGACATTTTTTTACACTATTCTATTTCCATTAAAACTGAATTGTTATAGTCCACTAAATTGATTTCATAATCCACTAATTAGTTCCAATCCACAGTTTGGAAAACACCAACATCGTTGTATCCACAAGAAACCATGAGAGCAACAAAGAAAAACATCTAAATCATCAGGAGTTTCAAAAAGGGTTTCTCAGAGGACTTCATATCCCTTGGGAAATAGAGGATGTCCACAATATTGAAAACAGAGTTTGGTGTACTTTCTGTGGTGTACTGAAAAACAAATTCCCAACAGAATTTGTAATGAGACAGAGTGTGAATGGGTGATGGAATTAATAAAAGAATAGGATAACTCAGAAATAGCTCTAAAGAATACATGCCGTGCTTACTTAATATCTATTAATTTAAAATTAATTCACAATTTGAGACAAAATCAAATGTCAATTTTCTGTTCACAGAGAGCATATCAAGTCTGTAAACATTTATTTACTAAACGTTTATGGAGTGCCTTTAAAATTCCAGAGCTATATTACTTTTCACTTGTAGTATGATTGTAATACTTATGTATTATTAATCTATAACCTTGTATGTCAAGCACTTCTACTACAGTATTAAATCTGGAATAAGAAGGCTAAGAACAACAAGAGTAATGCTAATAATTGTAATATCTAATATTTATTGAGTGCTTTCTATCCTTAACATCCATTTTGGAATTATCTCTAGTGAGCTTGAGTTACCACTGAACTGTGCACTATAACTTGCCTGTGATTAGTTGTTCCATTCACACATTGGATAGTCCTGCATTTAATAAGTTTTCTATAAATGATGCTTGAAGTAGTCTCGTGGGAAAAGCTGAAATACTGGCTGAAATACTTTAATGATAAAGCTTATCCTTGGTGAAATAAAGAACCCATTTTAATAGCCCTTTTGAGAAATGTTTAACTTTCTGACACACATGGGGTTTTGAGATGTTTTGTTTTATTTTTATGTCTTTATTATGGTCTAGAAGAATAGATTGGTTTCCAATAATTGCTATACGCCTCTTTCTTCACATTGAAGCCCCCCCCCACCCCCCGCCTCTCTTTTAAGGTCACAATATTTCTTATAAAATTACTCTTTAGAGAGCATAGAATTAAAGCAACCTAAGGAGACAGTTTTATTTTCTTGCCAGCTAGGAGGAGAGTTCCTTGGAGGAGAGCTTTTCCTATGTTCAAAGTGGCTTCAGCAAGGACCCTTGGTAGCAGAGACTGAGTTTCCAGGGCTGAGATCTACCCACACACAGGTCTCCCAGGTGGAGGAATGCCATTTTGCATGAATGATGGTAAATAAGTATGGTTTTCAGTGAAAAAAAAAACCTAGAGGAAGCCAGGTGGAGCTGATGAAACAGGGCTCATAAGGGAAAAAAGGAGAGGAAAGCTTGTAAATGCTTGGCCAAGGAGGGCCTTTAGAGAATTAACTAAGGGGGTTTCAATTATTTTTAGTGAATATTCTCATTGTTCTCCTTATCTAGATATATAATAATGTCACATTGCCCAATGGTGTTTTTGCGTGAGTTTGTCTTTCAGGGACTCTGTAAGAAGGTATAGCCAATACCTGATGTCCACAATCAGAGCTACCCTGTTTCCCCGAAAATAAGACCTAGCCAGACAGTCAGCTTTAATGAGTCTTTTGGAGCAAAAATTCATATAAGACCCAGTCTTATATTATATTATACTATATAAGACTCGGTCTTATAGTAAAATAAGACTGGGTCTTATATGAATTTTAGCTTATATTTAATTTTAGAAATTAAATACACATTTTGCCAAGACTTGAGTTACTAATGCCTTCGAAAGATGATTTCATTGTTTTGTGCAGGGTAGAAAGCTTGACAAAAGCGGGCTAATCAATACACAATCTGAGTCCAATGGATCCAGTTTTCACTTTTGAGTTTCTTTTTTTTGAACAAGTCTGTTTGTAAGGATTAATATTTCATTTTTCAGTCTTTCTGAAGTCTTCCAAAAATAAAACTAAAACAAAAAGTTTACTATTTTTAATAGAATAAAATCCATTATGTTTCAAAATTACAATATGAATCTATTGGATCCTTTTATAAATTTAAGGTATATGTTAAATTTGGAGCAAAAATTCATATAAGACCCAGTCTTATATTATATTATACTATATAAGACTCGGTCTTATAGTAAAATAAGACTGGGTCTTATATGAATTTTTGCTCCAAAAGACTCATTAAAGCTGACTGTCTGGCTAGGTCTTATTTTCGGGGAAACACTATAGTAATCTGCACTCACACAGCAAGTAAAATTACTGTAGTCTCTTCTCTCTCAACCTGCATCACAGTTTTTAAATTTCAGCTCTTCCCTTAACAAATCATGTGACCTTGGGCCAAATCTCTAAACTCAAGTTTCTCAATCTGTAATAATTTGGAGGGGGTATTAATATCTGCATAGAGTTTTTCAGACATTAAGTTTAAAAATATATGTTCAAATACTCAGGTACATAGGAGATGCTTAATAAGAGTGAGTTTCCCTCCCATTCTTCCATCATTCTGTTGGGCACCATTAGAAAAAACATGATGTAACTCTCCACTGAAAAGATCCCATCAGACTCAGGTCTCAGCTGTAGTGTAAGTGGTAGCTTCCCTCTGTTCTTACAGTTTTGAGAGGGCCTCTTGTTGCCAGTGTGTATTTTTGTTGTTTATACAGTCATGTCTTTCTTTTCTAATAGTACCCAGGCTTCCTAGGTGTCTGTAGTGGCCCCCAGTTTATCTGTTTCTTGAGGAGCTGATCTCATCCTCTGTTCTAGATCCTGGACTCAGAGCTTGATAAAGAAAGGAAAATACTGCTCAAGACAATCCAATCACAATGAATCTCTTCTTTAAAAACAATCTATTTTTATTTCGTTTTATGTACTGTGACAAAAAAAATGCTGTAACAGACACCTTGATACATTTATCTCAGATACATGTGTTTTTATTATAATAGGACAGAGTCCCAAAAGTAGTATTGCTTGTTAAAAATTATGCAAATTTAAAATTTTAATACACATTTCCAGATTATTTTCCCTAATTTGTAGCAACTCATACTCAAATAAATCAAGTCTGAGGATGAGTTAGCCTTCTTAGCTATGAGTATTTTTACCCTTTAAACTTTGTGTTGATCTAATGGGTAATAAATAAGATATTAGTCCTTTAATTTACAATCATTATTTCTTTAAAAATTGTAGTAAGAACACTTAAGAAAAATGTAAGTGCATAATACAGTATCGTTTAGTATAGGCGCAATGTCGGATAGCAGCAGATCTCCAGAACTCATTCAGATTATACAACTGAAACTCTACAGCTGTTGAACAGCAACCTCCCATATCCTCTTCACAGTCTGGGGCAACCGTAATTATACTCTGTTTCTGTGAGTATGACTTGGTATTTCAGGTATCTCATACAGGCGGAATCATGCAGTATTTGTCCTTCTGTGACTGGTTTATCTCACTTAGCATAATGTCCTTCAGGTTTATCCATTCATCATACATGGCAGGAGCTCCTTTTTTTTCTTTGGTAAGGCTGAATTTATTATTGCTTTTGATGTTGTTCATAAGGAGAATAAGATATCTTGAATTTTGTAGAGTGTTGCAAACTTAGAAAATAACACTAACTACCTCTTCTACTTTCCCTTTCTATTTTTTAAATTAACAACAATCTTCAATTTAACGCAAAAGCACATTTTACTTTATAACTTTACTTTATGTTTTGGTGATTTGGTTGTTTACATGATATTCCAAAACAAAAGTACACCGGGATATTTTAATTCAGGATACACTTCTCTACTATGGTGCAACCTGATGTTTTGTAGGATAATTATGATTCAAATATTCCATTTAATGCAATATATACAATAATGTAATTTAGTCTGTGATGGTTGCTTTTATTTTTTGAGCCTTCTGTTGTTTAAAAATGCACAAAATAAAGGGAAAATCTATATGCATAAATTATACCTAGAGTGTTTTTATAACACTATTTTTTATCATTTTGAATCTATAAAAATTATGTTAGCCTTATGTAGTGACTTCTTTAACAGAAAGATTCTCATTACTGCTTCATTTTTGAAATACTGTTTCCTATAAGCATCTTTCCCTATATTGGACCTGCTACAATAGACTATAACATCTTTCAAGTGGTAAGAACCAGCAAGTACAGTTTTCCTTTAGCTGTCTTCATACTTTATGAATGATCAGAAAATAATGCACCTATAAGTCATTTTGGGGCAAAATTGTGAAGCTAATGACCAAATTGTTTCTCTGTGTATCACTTCATGTCTATTTTTACTAGAAATGAGAATCATAGCTTCTTGAAGAAAAAAATATAATCATTCTTCACTTAGCTGTACTCATACACTGTGTTTTTTTTTGGGTATTGTACAAAGTCACATAAACATTGTTGTGATTAAAAAAAAATTGCTGAAGGATGTATAAACATGCCAAATAATGTAAAAATACGCCATTTTGCCTGGATGGAAGAGTCTTTTTTTTTTAAATTAAATTAAGTGTCTATAAATTAATGTATAATTTTCATGTGGTTCCAATAAAACATCTAATAGATATTAAATAGAATTTGACAGGCTGTTTATTTATGAGAACAAATTGGAAATTTGATTCTATTAAGATAAACAGTATATGAAAAACCAGTCCGACAGAGTTAAATGTAAGTGATAACAGGGGAAAAACAATTTTACTGTGTTGACAGGTAAGAGAGTTACATCTAGGATTGCTAAAAAGAAACATTTCAAATATTTAAGAAGATTATCAATAACCCAGTAAAAATGGACAAAGGATAGGAAAAGACAATTCACAAAAGATGAAACACCAAAGTTCAGCAGATGCATAGACTTCAATCATATATTTTATCATAAAAGTTTATTAAATTTTATCCCCACCAAATAGAATGACAGTTAGTTAAAAAATATTGCTAATATTAACGATGGGTAAAGGCATGTATCAGATATTTTGAGTCCTAGTGTGGTTATTAATCAGTATAGCTACTATTGAGGGACATTTGGTAGCATTAATATTGTTTTAAATGTGCTTGCTGTATAACATTGACATTCTTTATGATATTAACCTATATGTCCAGCAGTAGGGCATGAAAAAGTAACTAAAGACCAACCATATTATTATGACTAGGAAGAATTGCAAAGTATGACATTCTGTCACTGACTGATTTGCAAGGTATAATATGAAAAAATATACGAAGTATTGCATTAAAGTACAAAAATAAAGTCTGTATCAATATAGGGCAATATATGCATTCCTATTTGCTAGAGAATGTCTTGTAGGTCAGCATCACAGGGATAAACATGGTAAATGAGGCAGGGGATGAGGGTGTGGGTTTGTGGAAAAGAACTAATTTGGTTTACTTACCTTAATTTAAATATTGTCACAGAAATTTATTAAGATATTAGCTGTGTAATTAAGCATTTATTATTAAGGGAATTCTACTAAAGTGCCTAGTCCAGAATCAAAAATAGTCTTGAATACAGCTTGTAACTTAGGGTATATCTTTTTAGATAAATATAAAAACATTCTTTTGCTTCAGTGAAGCAGTTTGAGGAAGTAGAATGCCATTTGAAGTTTAGAAGACTGGATTGTAGATTTCTAAAGGTAAAGTTTCTAATTACAGACTTGATATATCTTGGGATAATTCTAGGCTTTCTATCAAATCAATAAGGAAACAACCCTCCTTTGTGCTATGAGTACTAAGGATTGATTTGCACAACCTCCTTCACACCCTGATCTAATCCTCATTGGAAGGATAATGACCCAAATATCTGGGATTAGACAAAGCTGCTATTAAGGGAGAGATTATAGAAAAAATGTCGTATGCGGAATAAAGTGTATACGTAAATGTACCTATCACATGCTCTAGAAAAGGGTTGTTTCCCTTCACAAATTTTAAGATTTTCCTGCTGCTCAAAGAAGAGGAAGAAGAAAGATAAGGATGAGGGAAAAGGGGTGAGAAAGGTGTTTACATATTTTGGGGAAAAGGAGAATATGTGGTTATTGGTTTTTATGGATGGAGGCTAAATACTTATTAGAATATACACTTTTACACATAGTCTTGTGAGTTTGTATACTGAGGAAAAGAATAAGACACACCTTTTACAAGTTTCCCTAAAATCACTCTTTAGATATATTTTGGGTGCCTGCACATACTGTCCTAGGTGATGTTGAGATAATTGGGCACACACAGGCAGAGCACCTGTCCTTGTGCAGGTTAACTTCCTGGAGCATAAGCAGACATAAAAGCACTATAAAATGATTATGAGACTTAAAAGCTATGCACAAGTGAATTAAGGGCCCAGATAGAGAATTCAAGTAGAGAAAAGTGCCAACCCCAGTGAAGAGTGGGGAGGGGAAGCACTCCGGGCAAGGGGAACAGCATGTACAAATGCCCTGAGGTGGGAGAAAAGCTTGATATCTGCAAGGAACTAAAACAAAACTAGTGTGGTAAAACCACTGTGAGCTGGAATGGGTGGGATGGAGTGGGACCCAGCAGAGGGACTTGGAGGAATAACCCGAACCCACATAATGCAGAAAATGTAGACCATGGTAGAAAGGTCAATTTTGTTCTAAGTGTAATAGAAACCATTGAAGAATTTGTAATAGAGCTCCAGTTTGTATTATAAGGATATCATGTTCCTGATTATTGGCAGTGAAAATAATATTTTTAAAAAAGTTATATTAAAATTTTTAAAAAAGATTTTAATTAAAATATAGCTAACATACAGTATTATATTAGTTTCAGGTGTACACCACGGTTACTCAACATTTAACTTATAGACCTAAAGAAGTGATCACCGTAAGTCCAGCTACCATCTGACAACGTACCATGCTATCACAATATTATTGACTATATTCCCCACGCTGTACATTATAACCCCATGATTTACTTGTTTTATACCTGGAAATTTGAACCTCTTATTCCACTTCACCTTCTCCCCCTTTTAATTTTTCAATTACAGTTGACATTCAATATTATTTTATATTAATTTCAGGTGTACATCATAGTGGTTACACATTTACCTGTATAATTTAAGAAGTGATCCTTGTGACTACTCTAGTACCCATTTGACCCCATACATAGTTATTACCATATTACTGACTATATTCTCTATGCTGTACTTTATATCCCATGACTATTGTGTAACAACCAATTTGTACTTCTTAATCCCTTCACCCTTTTTACCTGGCCCCCCAACACTCCTCCCATCTGGCAACCATCAAAATGTTCTCTTTATCTATGAATTTGTTTTGTTTGTTCTTTAGTCCTCATATAAGCAAAATCACATTGCATCTGTCTTTTGCTGTCTTACACTCCACTTAGCACAGTACCTTCTAGATCCATCCATGCTGCCACAGATGGCAAGAACCCATACCCTTCCCTGGCCAAGCAATTTTCCATTTTATATATGTACCACCTCCTCTTTATCCATTCTTCCATCAACAGACACCAAGGCTTCCTCCACAGGCCATTGTAAACAGTGCTGCAGTGGCCATATGGATGCACATATCCCCTCAAAGTAGAGTTCTTTGGTTTCTTCAGATAAATACTCAGAAATGGGAATACTGAGTCCTTCTTTGTTGCTTGTTATAGCCTTTATTTAAAGTCCAATTTTTAATGTCACACACAGATGTGGGACCAGCCAGTTCTGCATCTCTGCACCACCTACCAGTCTTGATGTGGCTTCTTCTGTATGTCTTTAGTTGTAGGGTTTTGGTTTGGCTAGACTTCAGGTGATTCTCAATGATGATTGTTCCGTAGGTTAGTTGCAATTTTGATGTGATCGTCAGAGGAGGCAAGCACAGTGTTTACTTACTCCAATGTCTTGACTGGAAATCTAAAAAAGCTATCTCAATTATACATATTGCTCCAAATGCTGTTATTCCATGCATTACAATGTGGTGAATACAGTCCTTTACTGAACTAAGGCTGTCCTTATTCGCATATACAATTAATATTTTTAGAAAGTTGTTTTAAAAGTAAAATTTTAAATTATATATTTTTTATTGAGGTAGAACACAACATGAAATCTATCCTCTTAACAAAATTTTAAGTACAGGCAACCCCCCTATAACACGGTTGTTAGGTTCCTAAAAATGCTGTGTTATGTGAATCCGTGTTATATGAAACAAAGGGCTAGTACAAACAAGAGGGTTAGGTTCCAAAAATTAAAAAAAAAACGTACTATTATATTTTTATAATTAAAAGAAATATCTTTATTAAAGCAATTTTCACCAAAAGTGTAACATATTAATATGTATTAAATAATGTTTTCTTCATCATCACTACTAAGCACCATTAACCGAGGGCATTTTCTTTTAACAAGATATCTTCATCCTCTGAACTTAATTCTCCAGAAACAAAATGGATTTAAAATTCTAATAAATTTTAAAATTATGTAGTCAAATCTGATATGACATCCATGCTCGAATTAAAAATTTCAAATGAGATATCTTTTGCTCTTTAAAAGCTTTTATTATGCTCCGTGTTGTTCGGGGATTTCCCTAATTTCAAATGAGATATTTTTTTGTTCTTAAAAGATCTTATTACATTCCAAGTTGTTCAGGGATTTCCCTAATTTCGAATGAGATCTCTTTTGCTTTTAAAAGCTCTTATTACGCTCTGTGTTGTTCGGGGATTTCTCTATTTCTCAAACCGTGTTAGAGTAAAACCGTGTTCTAGGATGCGGTGTTGTACGCGAGTTTTCCCCAATTCTCGAACCGCGTTAGAGCGAAACCGTGTTATAGAAGTGCCGTGTTACACTGGGGATACCTGTATATAGTAGAGTACTATTAACTATAAGCACAATGTTGTATACATCTCTAGAACTTTTTCATCTTACATAACTGAAAATTTATACCCATTGAATAGCACTCCCCAGTTCCCTTCCCCCCAGCATCTGCCAACCACCATTCTACTCTCTGCTTTTATGAATTTGGCTATTTTAAATACCTTATATAAGTGGAATCGTGCAGTCTTTATCTTTCTGTGACTGGCTGTTTTACTTATCATAATGTCTTCCATTTTCATCCAGATTGTCACAGATGGCATGATTTTTTTTTCTTTTTTAAGGCTGAATAGTATTATATGTACTGATCAGATTTTCTTTATCCATTCACCCAGTGATGGATATTTAGGTTGTTCCCAAATATTTTGAATATTGCTGCCATGAACATGGGAGTGAAGATATTTCTTCAAGATTCCTGATTTCAATTCTTTCAGAAGATTGCCAGATCATGTGGTAGTTATACTTTTAATTTTTGAGGACCCTCCATACCGTTTTTCCATAGTGGCTACACAATTTTACTTTCCTACCAACAATGCACAAGAGTTCCAATTTCTCCACATCCTTGCCAATGATTACCTTTTTCTATTTCTTGGTAATTGCAATCTTAACAGGTCTGAGG
The DNA here is from genome assembly GCF_036562045.2 of Rhinolophus sinicus. Classification (NCBI taxonomy): domain Eukaryota; kingdom Metazoa; phylum Chordata; class Mammalia; order Chiroptera; family Rhinolophidae; genus Rhinolophus; species Rhinolophus sinicus. The sequence continues at coordinate 27,220,379 of NC_133760.1, read as the reverse complement.
CGATATCTCATTGTGCTTTTGATTTGCATTGTCCTGATGATGAAAAAAGATGTTGAACATCTTTCCATATATTTGTTGGCCATTTGTATGTCTTCTTTGGAGAAATGTCTGTTTAAGTCCTTTGCCTATTTAAAACATTTTGTTGTTTTTAAATTTTTTTGCTGTATTTGCCATTTTGTTGTAGGACTTCCTTATATATTTAGGACATTAACCCCTTATCACATATACAGTTTGTAAATATTTTCTCCCATTCCACAGGTTACCTTTTTAGTCTGTGTGCTTTGTTGTGCAGAAGCTTTTTAGTTTGATGTAGTCCCACTTGTCTACTTTTGCTTTTAGAATGGTAGTTATATATGTGAATAAGGACTGTTTTAATTCAGTGAAAGAATATGTTCACCACAACATGGTGAATGGAATAAATGATATAAAGACATGTATAAAAGATGTTTCTAAGAATGCTAGTTGTATGTCTGAATAAGAACAGTTTTAGTTCAGTGAAAGAATATGTTCACCACAACGTGGTGCATGAAATACACTATGTAAAGATGCATGTGTAAAAGACGTTTCTAAGAATCTAGTTGTAAATGTGAATCAAGACAGTGTTAACCCCCCGCCCCCCAAAAAAACCCCAAATATCTTTTTTTTAAGGTATACACTATTGGTAATTAAGAGATTTTTGTCTATTTGTGTTTTTGATTGGTCAGTCCAAGAGAGTAATTGTTAAATAAACAGAAGTAAATAAACGTATTTGTTAGGTTTATGTATTTTGGGGTAGCTAAACCCTTAGGGCACACATCAAGTCTTCTAATAGTGATTTGGTCTCTATCTGTTAAACTTCACTCAGCCTGGAACATGTATCTTTAACTAGATTATCAAATACCGCATGAATTTCCCCTCAAGTATTAATTTCCACAATGGTGATTTCAATATTCAATAAGTATATAACAAGACAAGACACTCCATTAGAGAAAATAATTCTGTTCTCTACTGATAGATAAACAGTTTAGCCTGAGATCATTTGATAGTTTCTGCCTTAAACTATTTGGTGTCCCAAGGCAGAGGTATTTTTTAGAGCCACCATGTCATTGTAATGACACTATAAAACAGTTCTTTTTATACTTTCCATTAAAACAGTGTGACATCTTAAATCTGAGTTGCTTTACTTTTTAAAGGGTGAAGAATGCATGATTCCTTTCCGTCTGCCTCCCTCCAGCAAGGCAATCATCAGGTACAAAGAAGTAAGCTCAGGGGAAACACACTGTCACTCTATAAATACGTTCAAGATAACCATATAGATGGAGGGGGAATTGCTTACAGTCTGAGAAGATAAGAAGACAAGGTGACAATAACCTAGAATTATTCAAAAATAGAAGTCTAGGTTTTCCAGTGGGTAAAATAACATAATGGAGGACACTCCCACACAAAACACACACTCTACAGGGTCTGAAGTGGTTATTAGAATCATCATAGAACAGGAATGTTTGGGATTAGCCATTCCTTTATAATGAAATTGTTTTGAAAATTGGGCCAGGCCCTGTTACATGGATCGACTTGGGTTGGTGGGAGAGAAAGGGAGAACTGCAAAGGGAAATATGCAAGGGAATGGTTTCTGGAAGTTGTCTATGTTCAACTAGAACAGATCTCTAAAATAATAGTTACCCATTTCTCTTTAAAACCCCAATTTCAATAACGAACAAATGCAGGGAAGCAAAAAAGTTCCTCTATTTCCAGTTAACTCTCCCATTCCTAGAAAGAAAGCACAACCAAATAAACACAAACAAAACAACTCATATTCAGAAGAGAGTCTGAGTGTAAGATTGCTTGCACATGTTCTGGTAATAATTGTCATTTTAATTAACCATTATAGTGCAGTGTCAACTCTCTTTTGCCCTGAGTCAAAATAACCAAAATCGAACTTGTCAGAAGGATCTAAATCAATGGAAGCATTTGAAAATGTTAGTCAGAAAAAAATCATTTCTGGTACAAGGTCCTGTCTTCTTGAAGATGAGACTTGGGTTTGGGTAGATGGTGATGCTAAAGTTTATAATGGCTGTCTTAGTCCTTTTGGACTGCCATACCAAAAAGCTCCAGTCTGGGTGGCTTATAAACAACAGACATTTATTTCTTACAGTTAGGAGAAAATCCGAGATAAGGGTGCCAGCATAGTCAGGTGAGGGTCCCCTTCTTGGTGGCACACTTCTCATTGTGTCCTCACATGGCAAAAGAGGCTAGGGAGCTTTGTGGGGTTTATTTTATAACAGCATTAACACCACTCATAAGGCCTCCATTCTCTTGACCTAAACACCTCCGAAAGGCCTCACCTCCTAAAATGATCACATTGGGCATTAGGATTTCAGCAGATGAATTTTGGGGGACACACACATCCAGACCATAGCACTGGGTTTAGCCTGATGCCAGCCAGGTTTCCCCCTGTGACTTGCTCAAGCCCATGAAAACCAGACTATTGATCTTTGCAAATCTACTGGCACGCGTCGTCTTCTCTGAATTCACATTTAAACTGAAATCTCCAGGATTTTCTACTAGATAGGACATTTTGCAAATATTGGCTTAATGTCTTGATTTACCTCTTTCTTCAGAGTCCTATATACCTCTGTAAAACCTGCTCTCTCACTCACTTTAACATGCGTTTGCAAAATGTAAACTGAAGATGGATATCCTAATTGCATACTAATGGGAAACACTTTGGCTTCATAATACATGAAATTTAAAGCTGATAAATACTTGAAGACAAACTCTGTCTGCCTGGGTGTCCCCTTTGAAATTCTTGGTCACTGGGCTAAGCAGCATTCTCTTTCTCTCAATAGAAATTTTGACATATGGATAGTTGCTTAATAATAAATATGTTTTATTGCTATTTAGATTTTACAGTTATTTTTATCTGCATCACACAGTACAGCTGTGAAAAAGCTTTATGCTGCCCTGGAAAAGAAAACTTTCATTTAGATAGAAGAACTAAAGTGATAATGGAGAAAATACAATGGGTTAATGCAGGGGAGATGTGGTTTTGGATTCTTTATCAAAATATAGTGTGATAGGCAGAAAGCGTTCCATGTTTTATTTCCAAAGGGCCAAAACAAATGAAATCCTAGAAGAATATGGAGGTATACAACTAGCCAGTTGATCACTAAACAGGTAAAATGTAACCCTCCTTCCATCTATCCCATTGCCAATGGGTATCATTTGCTTTTGCCTAGGACCAGGGTCGTGTACACTGTGAAGCTCAGAAAGACAGCAAATAACCACTGTATTTTCACTTCAGCGTGAACTCTACAACATTTCATGGAAACTCTCAGGTTTAATTTCTCCTGAAAATATATCTCCGACTATTGTGGGGTGAAGGGAAGTAAGCACCAGGCTATGGTAGATGGGAGAGAAAATCTGAGGGTCCAGTTGCTCTGTGGACAAACTTTCAAACAAGTCTCTTTCTGGGAGGAGTTACCCCTGCCACATCTGGAACCTCTCTCTGCAGAGGTCTGCAGAGTTAACTCTTTCTGTGAGGCTCTGTAGGCCCAGAGACTTCAACTTTCCATTCTGTTCAACCTCCTTCCCTCCTTGCCTTTTGATGAAAAAAAAAAACACACCTTTAATTCCTTAAAGCAATACCTCTTGTTTCTCTCTCTGTCTTGCTCTGATTCTCTCTCTAATGTGCCTGCTCCCCCTCCTTCTCTGTCTTTGTCTTTCTCCTCTTTCTCTGCCTCTCTTTTAAGTAGACGCTTAATTATCCGTTTGAGAAGCCTGATTAATAAAGGAAAAAAGAATTGCGTTTGAGGTGGTATGATATTAAAGTAATCCTGTGAGTTTGGAAGGAGTGTATTTTTTAGAGAAGGAAGATGTATGTCGACATATTCAGAAGAAATATCATGAATCCAGCAGAGGTATAGCTTCACAGGAGCTAAAGGCATATTCTGTTATATTGAATGTATTTTACTTACTGTCGTGCCTCCAGACCTTTGTTATTGTTGTTTAAATGTGTTCATTTCTTTTCTCTGAAAGACAGATCTTTTTCAAGCAGTTATTTTACTGAAATATGCACTATCTTTCTCCACTGTTCCAAGTTTAATGGCATGCATTTTTCAAGACAGTCACTGGAGTCAAGTTGTAGAATTTCCGGAGTTGTTTCCTGTGTTCCTCATGATATCAACTAGCCCATCCATTGGGAATAAAGCTGGGCCTCATGAGCACCATGCTTCATCAGGCTGCGAAAAAATGGCCCCAGTTTTAAAGAGTGTCGCTAGCCTAGTAAAAGTACTTCAGTCAAATTTTATGACGCTTTAAGTAAATGGGTTTTCATGGTTATTCTTGCAAAACTTATGCTTTCTGATTTAACTTGCAACTAAAAAGGATGCTTTCTCTTTTTTGTCACCCCAAGTTCTCTTAGCACACAACTCCCTGGGGATAAGCAACTCAGATGGAAACATAAGCTAACTGTAACTTAATGGGACCCCAATGGCCTTTAAAAGTTAATGCTGCTAAAGCAATTAATGAAGCTTTTAAAGTAAGGGATGTAAGCCTGAGGATAATTTATGCGTTGGGATGATCTGGCTCATTATTGACATTATTTAACATTCCCCAGGCACTGAAGTAGATCATGGCTTCACATCCAAAAATAGGAAACAAAAAATATTTTTGACTCCTGTAGATAGGAAAATATTCTTCAAATTAGAAGAATGAAAAGAGATCTTAAAATGGGACACAACAACTAGCTGAGGAAAGGAAACTTCTTTATGAGGATTCTGCTAGTAAGTACATATATGAAAGACTGATGAACTCTAAAATAGCATTTTGCAATTCTGGATGAAATAATGGGTCTAGGCAATAATCACAGTGAATCCTAAAATCATTAAAGGAAAGCTCGAGTGGAAATTTTATGATAAGTATCAGGTTAACATTATCTGAATCCCCGATAAATGTTTTTTATTTTATTTTTTAATTAAAAAAGATTTTATTAAAAATATAGCTAACACACAACATTATATGAGTTTCAGGTATACACCATAGTTGTTCAATATTTATAGACTTATGGAAGTGATCACCATGGTAAGTCCAGCAACTACCTGACACTGTACCACGTTATCACAGTATTATTGACTGTATTCCCTATGCTGTACGTTACATCCCCATGACTTATTTGTTTTATACCTGGAAATTTGGACCTCTTATTGCCCTTTACCTTCTCCCCCGCACCCCCTGTTTTTTTCAATTACAGATGACATTGAGTATTACTTCATATTAATTTCAGGGGTATGGCATAGTGGTTAGACATTTACATAATTTAAGAAGTGATCCCCCTGACTAGTACCCACCTGGCACTATACGTAGTTATTACCATATCATTGACTATATTCCCTGTGCTTTATATCTAGTTTTGACTGTATCTATTTATAACTATTTTGTAGCTACCAATTTGTACTTCTAATCCTTCACCTTTTTCACCCATCCCCAACTACCCTACCATCTATTAACCCAACAAATCTAGTACCCATCTGACACCATCCATGGTTATTACAATAGTATCGACTATATTTCTTATGCTATACCCTACATCCCCATGACTACTTTGTAACAACCAATTTGTACTTCTTAATCCCTTCCCTTTTTTTTACCCACACCCTTAACCCCCTCCCAGCTGGCAACCTTCAAAATGTTCTCTGTGTCAATGAATTTGTTTCTGATTTATTTGCTTGTTTATATTATTCTTTATATTCCACATATATGGGAAATCACATTGCATCTGTCTTTCTCTCTCTGACATACTCCACTCACCACAATACTCTCCAGGTCCATCCATGCCATCAGAGATGACAAGATCCCACTCCCTTCCATGGGTGACCTATATTTCACTGCATATATGTACCACCTCCTCTTTATCAATTCTTCCATTGATGGACACCCAGGCTGCTTCCACATCTTGGCCATTGCAAAGAATGCTTCAATGAACATATGGATGCACACATTCTCTTGAAGTAGCATTTTGGATTTCTTCAGATAAATACCCGGAAGTAGCATTACTGGGTCCTTCTTTATCTCTTGTTATATAGCCTTTGTTTAAAGTCTATTTTGTCTGGTATAAGTATGGCTACTTCAGCTTTTTTTCGTTTGTTTCCATTTTCATGAAATATCTTTTTCCATCTCCTTTCCATCTGTGTGTATGTCTTTCAATCTGAAGTGATTCTCTTGTATACAGCATATATAAGGGTTTTGCTTTCTTATCCATTCAGCCCTCCTATGTCTTTTGATTGGAGCACTTAATTTATTTACATTGTTGATAGTAATTGTTGATAGATATGTAGCCATTGCCATTTTATTATTCATAATTTTGATCCTTACCCCCCCCCCCCCCCCATCTTAAAGAAGTCCCTGTAACTTTCCTTGTAATACTGTTTTGGTGGTGATGAACTCCTTTAGCTTTTTCTAGTCTGGGAAGCTCTTTATCTGTCATTTGATTCTAAATGATTGCCTTGCTGGGTAGAGTAGTCTAGCTTGTATATCCTGGCTTTTCATCACTTTGAATATTTCCTGCCCATCCCTTCTGGCCTGCAAAGTTTCTGTTGAGAAATCAGCTGACAATCTTATGGGAGCTCCCTCATAAGTTACTACTTTCCTTTCTCTTGATGCTTTTAGGGTCCTCTCTTTGTTTTTCACCTTTGCCATTTTAATTATAATGTGTCTTGGTGTGAGCCTGTTTGTGTTCATCTTCTTTGGGACTCTGCATTTCCTTCACCAGGCTAGGAAAGTTTTCAGTCATTATTTCTTCAAATACATTCTCAGTCCCTTGCTTTCTCTCTTCTCCTTCTGGTACCCCTATGATGCAAATGTTGTTACACTTGATGCTGTCTGAGAGGGCTCTTAAATTATCCTGATTTTTTTTTAAATTCTTTTTTCTTTTTGCTATTCTGGTGGGTGTTTTCTGCTGCTTTGTCTTTTAAATTGCTGATTTGATTCTCTGTTTCATCTAGTCTGCTGGTGATTCCTTCCAGTGCATTCTTCATTTCAGCTATTGTATACTTCACTTCTGATGTGTTCTTCGTTTTTTAATGGTTTCTATGTCCTTTTCAATGCTTTCTATGTCTTACTTGAAGTTCTCACTGAGTTCCTTGAGCATTCTTATAACTATTGTTTTGAATTCTGTCTCTGGTAGTTTGCTTGCTTCTATTTTGTTTAGTTCTTTTACTGGAGTTTTCTACTGTCGTTGACCCTAGGTACAATGTTGTATAGCAGATCTTTAGAACATATTTAAATCATCCTGGTCTGTACTGCTATAATTATATCCCCCTAATGATCTGGGAGCAGTCGTGTTGATTGCTCTCTCTGATTCCTGTTCTTGTCGTGCACACTTTTTTGTATAGCAGGTGTCCTATCAGGTACATCTCTAGAGGAACTCATCTCTTTCTGTTCTGCTGCTGCACCAAATACCAACCCAATTCAAGATACTGTGTCTTATATCACATTTGATTTTCTTTCCAACTTATTGTTGCTCTTGGTAAGATTTTTGTTTATATCCATTCCCTGTCGTAAGTTAGACACACTAAACTTCATATAAAAAGGCAGAATGCAAGTATCAATGTCTTGTGGATACTCTTGATTTTTTTTGGTAGTTTCATTTGCAATGTTTTCCTGCTTTAATGGGACTCAGTGTTCGTGGGAATAAGGAGCAACATAAAATGCAATGATGCGAACAGATTTGAAAGACCAAACACCGCAATAAAATGTACCTTCTGGGACTCTAGAACTTTGAAGGGGGATTGTGAGAACTATTATATTTAAGCTCTGCAGGTCCCTGAGCTGGCGTGATTTTGAGACACATGGAGGGTTTCTGGATAAGGGGTCAGTACTAACAATTGTTTTATGGAAAATATCCAATCAAGTGTTTGTTAGCTTTCATGTGGAAGAAATCTCATTCACATTAAACTAATTCAGTGATTCAGAATAGAAAAAAACAAAGAATTACACAGATACTGGAGATGAGGTAATTCCCAGGTGCGTCTAGTCATTTGTTTAAAGTGGTGGCTGTTTCAGTGTGTGGTCTTGGGACTGGCATCACCTGGAAATTTGTAGGAAATGCAAATTATCATGCCCCTCTCCAGACTTACTGATTCAAAAACTCCCAGGATGGGCCCAGAAATCTGTTTACACAAGTCTACCAGGGGATTCTGGTGAGTTTGCAAATTTAAGACTCACCCGGTTCAATGTATATTTTTCAAAGGGAAGATTTTGAAATTCTTAATCCAGCTTTTCATTTTCATAATACTGTGAAATCCTTTGAAATAATCCTTCAGGTCAGATAAATAGTTCTCTCTCTTTTTTTCTTTCATTATTAATAAAGGCAATGAGGTTTCATGCTAGCTTGATAATTCCAGGTCTGAACAGCAGTATTTCCTGCCAGTATATGAGACAGTACATGTAACATTCTTTACCATGCCTAGCACACCAAAGGAGCTTCATATTAGCTTTCATTATCGTGGTGCTTTTTAATACTATTCTAGAGAAGGCTCATGAAGTTCTCCTGTTTATGTCATTATGCAGCTTGACCACTGGACACAAACAAACAAACAAACAAAAGAAATAAAGAAAAATATAAAGAAAAATACTATTTAACAGCCTAATTGCTCATATGCCTATGTTATATATATTACAAATTCTAAAGAAAATAGAAATTAGCAATGTATTGAAAATAAATTTACTATAAGTTCAATTAAACTCTGTATTATGGCATTGCTATCCTTAAGAGATGTCTTTTTTATTATATTTAAGTTATATTTCTTAGAATTTTTGTTTGTCTGCTATTAATATATTTATACCAGCTTTATTTTAGTGATCGTATGGTATCTTTCCCCATCCCTTTATTTTAGACAGTTTTCAGTTCTTGAAAACATATCTTGTAAATAGCGTGTAGTAGAGTTTTGTTATTTCTATCCAATCTGAAAATCTTTGCCTTCTATAGAATGTTTATTTCATTAACATTTAATTGAATTACAGTTATTACTGTAATTACTTACTACTATGTCTGCCATCTGGCTTTTTATCTACTTTCCCCTTCACTTTCTTTATTTCTTTTCCTCCCCTTGCTGCTACATCTTTGGATTCATCAAATATTTTTGTTATCGCCATTCCTTTCTGAGTTTTAGATCTTATTCAGTTGATTACAATATTTATCCTTGACTTGTTAAAGCTTACTTTAAATTAGTATTTTTTATATCTCCAAAATAATGCAATTATTGTGTAACAGTTGTTTAACCCCTACTTGGGATTTTGTATTCTTATTCCTCTTTCATGTTAATGACCATTCTCCATTTTGAATTTATGTTACATTCTTGCCATGTGTTTCGTTAATACACATAAGATGTATTATTCACTTTTTGTATTTGTTACTGCGTTCATTGCCCTTTTCCCCCACTTTTATGGCTTGTGAGCTGCTCATATTCCCCTCACTTATTCGCCACCCTGTCTGGCAGGCAAAGCCAGGGACAGATACTGAGCTGTGCCTCTCCTGGTGTGTTTGGACGTAAAGGAAGAGACGAGCTGCATGCACCATGGAACTGTTGTCCTCGTGCTCTGAAAGGCTCTCTGCCCCTGCTGAACCTCCAAGTTAAGGAGTAGGAATCTCTCCAGGTTTGCAGTTGAGAGTTTTAGAGTAGGGAAGGAGGAATCAATGGGAGATGGCAACACAATAGCCCATCTGTCTGTTGTGAGCGGTGCAGCAGTGCTGTGTTCTGATAACCCTGGGATGCCTGGCAGCAGTGTTGGGCCAAGGCTGTCGCAAAGCACCGTGTGTGTGGGAGGGATGGAGGTGCATGGAGACTAAAACAGAGCTCTTATGTCTTCTTCCCAGGCTGCTTCTGTGAAAGCCCCCATACCCACGGTGCCACATGTACCTTCTTGTAGAGATAGAGCACAATCCACAGCGCCCTCTGCTCTCCTCAGGAGCTCCTCCAATTAGTACAGGTTTCCTCGTGTCCGTACTGTCTTCTCATTCTGTAGTTTCTCCACAGTAGCCTGTGCTACATCACCACAGAGTCAAGACTTAACATCTTTCACGGTCCCCTCCCTGCCCTTTTCTCCAGTTCTCTTCTTGAAACTCAGAGATTGGGCTCCTGTATTTTGATAGAAGAGAAGATTTGTGAATGAAAAAACCACAAGCCTGTGGATAAATATTTTATATAATCATTTGTTCTGAGGGGATTACATATTATGACAGGGGATGTCCCACTCCTCTCCCAATATTTTGTCCAGATTCCAAAACCAGAAATCAGATTGAAATGAAAGCGAGACCAATGGTTTTCTTTTTTCCTGTCCTCACTTCCTGCTGGCCAGCACAGGGGGAACTGAGACAATCTCTCGAGGGGTGTGGGACCTTCACACAGAAAACCTTGTACCTTGCTGCATGTTGGGAGTGTGGGATGGGCTGCCTGAAAGAGTTCCCCTTACCACAAGGCGCAAATATAACATTAAGTGGGGTGCCTAGGCTGAGAAGACTGGAGGGAGCCATCAAATTTCCTGGGGTCTTAGTGTCATCTGAGAGAGCAGTCAGTGTCCTCCTTTGATAAGGGGTACAGGAATAGCCTCTGGTTTCTCCCAGCACACTAACTGTGGAGAGAGCTGCCTTTTCTGTCGGAGGCAATTCGTATTCAGCTAGGGGAAGGCAGTGTTATAGGAACAGGTATCTTTCTCTCTTACCTCCTCCATTTCTCTCTCCTCTCTCCAGTTCTACATTTTGTGAAAACACAGAAAAGGACGTGGGAAGTTCACAGGTATTCTCGGAGATGTGGTTGCCAGGAGCACCTCATCTTCCTTATTGATACTTCACATTGAAGAATCTGAAAGACCTGCCACCCCCTTCCTGTGAGGAGCAGCAGGGACCCGCTGCTCCCTCTGCATCCCCAACCTTGGGGTCTAGGTCTCAACCCTGACTGGGTACAAGAAACATCTGAGCAGCTTTAAAAAATAAACATGGATGCCAGCCCCACGACCAGAAATCCTGACTTTGGTCTCGTGTGGGGCTAGGACACCAATATATTTTAAAGTTTCCCAGGTCACTTTTGAAGCTTTGCACCACTCTGCCAAGATGGAACTGAAAATCTTAGCTGGTGGGATGACAAAGGTTTAGAGGAGTTGTAGTAAAAGCAGGAGAGGGATAAGGCAGAAAATGACATGCCCAGAATTCCATTCAGAGTGGAGCAAAAGGTGACTTTATAGGAAAGATAAGTCTCTACCTGGGACCCTATCACTGATTATCAGAGTTCCGCATTGTGGTCATATCCTTATACATGTTTTGGGTTTAACTAACCCTCATTAATTGTCTCTTCCGGGTTTCCCTTCTCTCTTGTGACTACTGGTGATTCTCACATCTCTTCACGCCATTTAGCACTAGTCCACTTGATTTCTCTTCATTTCCATATCGATATCCTCAACTGGCAAGGCCGTTCAAAGTTCTTACAACTTCATTGTATAGAAGACTTCATGCTGGCCTGGTGACTACTTGCAGATTTGCATGTCCCAAATGTTCGTCTAGCCCAGCAAGCAGAACACCTTTCTAATACTAGTATCTACTCTTCTGAGAAGGCATGGGGGCTTCTAAAGTTATACATAAATTAAGAAGTCCTCTGCTTATTACAGAATTTGCCATTCTAACTGTTTCAGGATTTTAGATGAACTTTACTCTCTCAGCTTTTAGGGTTAACAACCAATAGACTGGTCATTTTGATTTAAAATAATTTTCTCTTGCTTTTAGTAACTTCCATGTTAAGTTACGTGGTAAAGGGGATTTAAGGTTGCAGATGGAATTAAGGTTGGTAGCCAACTAATCTTGAAGTAGATGGCTATTCCTGGATTATAATCACAAGGGCCTTTTAAAGTAGAAGAGAAAATCTGAAGAGAGAATCAAAGAGGTGGCAGCCTGAGAAGGACTCAACTAAATGTTGCTGGATTTGAAGATGGAGGAAGGGGACCACCAGCCAATGCAGGCTGCTGAATAAGTTAAGCAAATGGATTCTCCAGAAAGGAATGCAGCCCTGCTGACACCTTGATTTTAGCCCCATGAGATTCTTTTTACATTTATGACCTCCAGAACCATAAGATAATAAACTTGTATTGTTTTAAGCCACTAATTTGTGGTAATTCATTATAGCAACAATAGGAAACAGATACACTGTTGAAAAGGATGAAGTAAATTAGTAATGATGAAAAGCATGCAAGTTACTTGAAGAGCCTCATGATGGAGATGATTATAAATTTGCTAAATATTATTATTGTTTTTTTACACAATATCTTGTACAAATTTTAAATGACAATGAAATGGAAACATTCTTGAGAAAGAAGTTTAACTGAAGCACTAATTTCACGTCCTAGCAGGTCTTTTCTTTGATACTTAATTGCCTCATGGAAAATCAGTTCATAATCATTATTTTTGGAAATAAGTTTATTTAAGGGACTTGAAATGGAGCCCCTTTTATTTTTCTGAGCATAATATACTCAGATCCATTTTACTCCATGAAGGCGAGAATGCCTCTCTACTCAACCACAGGTTTTTTTTTTTTTTGGTGTGTTTTTTTTTTAGCATTTATTAATCTAAGTAAAAGATAGCAAAGTAAGCATGAAATCAATCTGGTTGTATGTGGGTTTAATTCATTTTCATGGGAAACCTTTTTTTTTTGGTATTTCTGATGAAAATTTTTTAAAAAATAAATAGGAAGAGAAAATCACAACACTTTTCTTCACTGACTAATGTGATAGTAACAAATGAAGCAACAAGAGGATGACACTGATAATTTAAAAAAAAAAATGCTGAAATGCTGCCAGAGGGTCAGACTATTGCCAGGAGCCTGGTTATTTTCTGCATAGTTTTCATATAACTGTCCAAGCTTATTTGGTAAAGTGGATGTTTCGTTTTTGCTGAAATTGTTTGCAAGACACTAAGAAAAATTCTTTAAAACACATTTGGGATTATAAAGAATTTGGATGAAAGAAAACTGTAATAGATGCTTTCTCTTTGAGGCCTATTATAGTCACTCTGGCAGCCTGGCCTAAATCTCACTATCTTGCTTTGGAGGTACTTGAAGAGAACATGTTTCATTTTTGTGAAGAGCTGTCTGACACAGGGAAACTTCACTTTCGGTAAGATTATTTCTGGGCGCAAGAACAATTGAAGCATTGTTTCTTTAAAGTCGCTGGAATATACTTCAGAAGCCCTCCTTGTAGAATACACTTTAATTTGTGTCCTATTACTGCTTGTCAGAGCTTTTATGTCCACCTCTCTTTTGTTTCCAAATGATGGGTAGAGTTGGCACTCCATAGACAATTCAGAGAGGTGTTCTGAACTGTCATTGTTTTGGAAGATTTTATTCTTTTAAAGACCATGCAAGAAAGATGCAGTAAAAGATGTTAGGTTAGACACTTAAAGGTTTTCTACACGTAATTCTATTGTGTATTTTCTCTGCCTGGTGGTATACAATTTCCTGTGGGGACATTTTCCTTGATGAGGTTCACAGGGAGAGTACAGGATGCTTTATTTTTGATCAGTTTGGAAGTAGCTGGGGGTGGCTATATGTGTAAGAAAGCTTTAATGGCTTTCTAAATTTCATATATTCTTTGCTCTGTAGTTTTCAGTTTTATCCAGACACAAGTTTTTATTTATGTGTCCTTAGTCCCAGTTTTTCTTCAGGAGAGAAGCCCTGTGTGCCTATAGGTCCTCCCATAGAAGCAAGCCAAATGTGATACACTTATTGTCAACACTTCACTAGATGACTTCACCCGAGTTCATTTGACATTGACTTTTAATTACAGAATATTGTTATGTTATAATTTACATCTTCTTTATCACCAAATAAAGCAAAGGTATGTCTTGACACACTGCAAATCAACTTTTTTTCGTGAATTTATTGCTTTGACATTTTAATTTTTCCTTTTTCAACATTTTGATTTCCCTCTTCTGGGATGTACTTTATCCCCCTGGGAGTATTTCTCATTTGTATGTTCCAGAGCATTCTTATTTCAGTTATACTTGAAAATCTTTATTTTTTGGTTCTATTTATAAAATTAAAAATAGAACTACTGTATGACCCAGCAGCCCCACTTCTAGGTAGATATCCAAAAGAGTTGAAATCAGGATCTCAAAAAGATGTCTTCCTCCCTCCCCCCTTCACTGCAGTATTATTCACAAGAGCCAAGATAGGGAAACTACTCAAATGCCCATCGACAGATGAATAAAGAAAAGGTGGTATATACATACAATAGAATATTATTCAGCCTTTAAAAAGAAAGAAATTCTGCCTTATGAGACAACATGGATGAACCCAGAGGACTTTATGCTAAGTGAAATAAACCAGTTACAGAAGGACACGTACTGCGGGATTCCACTTATATGTGGTATCTAAAATAGTCAGACACATAGAAGCAGAGAATTGGATGGTGGTTGTCAGGGACAGGGAGGAAGAGATGTTGCTCAAGGAGTGTAAAGTTTCAGTTAGGCAAAGTGAGTACTTTCCAGAGATCTGCTGTATGACATAGTGCCTATAATTGGCAATGCAGTATTGCGCACTTTAATATAAAGAGGATAGATTTCATGTTGTTTTCTTACCACAAAAACAAAACAGAACGAACACCCCCCACCCCCACCCCTGCACGTGTGCGCCAAAAGAACAGAAAGAAATTTTTGGAGGTGATGGATATATTTAGTAGCTTGGTTGTGGTGATGGTATTATGGGTATATACATACATTAAAACTCATCAAGCTGTATACATGAAATATGTGCAATTTTAGTTTATCAATTACATGTCAATAAAGTTTAAAAGAACTAAATTAATCAACTTTTTCCTCTGTAACTATAGAGACTTGCCTACCTTCTTCCTTGAAATCCTTATTACCTCCAGATACATCTTTTTCAGAACTGTGTTGATCGCAAAAGTATTTTGCAGTAAAGTGGGGATTACATGTGCCTGTGTTTGCTTCTCTCTACACCTCTCTTCTGGAGAAATACAGTCTCTCTTTGGAATGTCCAATTGGAGTGTTCTACGCAAGTTCTCTGCTTTGCTTTGCTTCTATTTCCTGCAGTTTTTCTCTGGGAAATTTCAGCAATCTCATCCTTAGACAAGTGATATCTGTTTTATTTTTCAGAATCTTAAATGGGAATTTAGAATAATTGTGAAAATGTGTATTTCTAGACATGTGAAAAAGTGTATTTCCAACATTTCAGTAGTGAAAAGTTGGAGAGAAGTTAAGCATTCCCAATAGATTATAATGTAGATTATGATATATTCGTAAAGCATAATGCTATATTTTAAAGTGAAAATGCAGATTGTAAAATGCTATGAATTCAGTCATGTAAAGTATATGCAGATACTTTAGGAAAAAATTAATGGAAGGCTGTAGAACAAAATGGTGGCAGTGGTTATCTGTGGATGGTGGGATTATTCATTTTATATCTAATTTTTACTTCCATTTGTATGCTTTTCTTTGACTTATTATTATTTTTTTTAAAAGCAAAGTATATTCATTTCTTTTCTTGCAGTTACAACAACTTGTTTCCATTTGGGAAAAAATATCAGTTACAATACACAAATTTAGTAATTACCTTGTGTAACATTTTGCTTTCCTTTCATAGATTCTCATATAAAATCCTAAACCTCACCATATTTATTACCATGTTTTTAAAATTTTATTTATTTTTTTTATTAAACTTATCTTGTCTGCTTGAAAAGAAATACGTTTCTTCTGGGAAGTATTTCTTTCTCTTACTATTTTAATGTAGACAAATAGATTTTATTACTTAAAAAAGATGGTTTTTATTGGGGAACAGTGTGTTTTTCCAGGACCCATCAGCTCCAAGTCAAATCATTGTTTTCAATCTAGTTGTGGAGGGTGCAGCTCACAGTGGCCCATGTGGGAATTGAACTGGCGACCTTGGTGTTATGAGCACTGCACTCTAACCAACTGAGCCACCTGGCCACACCAACAAATAGATTTTAAATTTTCTATTGACTTACTGTGATTGTTTGCCTTAATAAAACTAGACTGAGTTCTGAAGTGGTGATTCCTAGGCCTACTTTTAGTGGCAGTTTTAAGGCTTGTTTTCCAAGTTTGTGGGTCTGAAATGGATGCCTGCTCAGTGAAATTATATACTTTACCAGTAGGAGGCATACATATAATGGTCATATTTTCTAGGTTGAATATTACAAGAAATCAAATACCTTATTGCTACTGTTACAAACATGGATGGACTTTTTGCGAATTCTAAGTCCCAGAAAATTCGAATCTAATATATTGGCATAGAAATGACATCCATTAACTGAAGATTTTTATACCTTAGTGGAATCTTTAAAATAATTTAGAAGAACCACTTTATTTGACAAGCAAGAGAACTCTGCTGCAGAGATGTAATCTATCTAATATCTCATGATAATTACTGGCATTTAACAAGTGATTATGAAATAGCTACTATGTGCCAGGCACTATGCTAGATATTAGGAATTTTTATTGTTTCTATTTAGTTTTAAATTATTTCTAATTTCTTTAGCGTTTTGACCTTAGGAAGTTATTTCTTCCACTGTAAGTGATCTCGTGATTTTCTGAAAACCAGTAATTTAATGTTAATACAGAGTAAGTGTTCACAGTCTCTTTTGTTTGATATTGTTACTCTTTATTATGTGCTGCTTTCTAGTAGTTTCTTGTGTATGTAAAGTATCTCTCATTTGAAACATATGACATTTTCTTTTCTTTTTATTTTTTATTATTTTTTTATATTTAGGAGAGTCAGCTTTATTATGCCGGCAGGCTCAGCGGGATCCTTCCCAAAAGACTGAGACTATTTTCAATTATGTAATATGAAAAGAATACATTCCCACTGAAACAAACAAACTACATGAAAAATACAGAATAAAGAATTGTCACACACGCACACGCATGCCCACACACGTACACACATATACACACATGCACAGAGGTGCTATCCCAGCTTACTTCCCAGGGTTAACCTCTAGCCTTCTTGACTTTGGTATACACTCTTCCTGACATTTGTCCTGTGCATTTAAATTGGCACACAAATGAATACTCAATGATATAGTTATTTTATATAACTGTATTACAGTGTACATATTTTACCACACAATTTGCTTTTCTTAAATATCTTCTTACACATTTTTCAGTGTCAGGCACATGAGCCTATTTTTCTCAGTGACTGCACAGTATTTCACAGAACAGTTTGTAGAATAATAATTTGTCTGCTTCCCAATTAATAGACATTTGGAATATCTCCAGTGGTTCACTGTGGTGAGCATATCTTCTATAAACATCCATATATCCATCTTTGTACACTATGTGTACTTTTGTATTAATAAATAGAAATGGAATCACAGGGCCAAATAGTCCAAGTTTTCAGTACTGGTTTTTAAGTTACTGCTAAATGGCCCTTTAAATGGTATTGCTGATTATGACAGAATCTTCCTCCTGTTCCTTCATCCACACTGCATGCTATGAACTTGACTGAACTACAACTTCCCTAAGAAGATTATAGGACCAAATACTCTATTGTAATTTAGCTTTGCTGATTGCAATGTGTGTGTAGAAAGACTAGAGTAAGTTCTTGCTATAAAATAGAACCACAATTACAAAATTTCAGTCATAAGAAATGCCGTAGTGCCATTAAAATATTTAATGTATGTGGCACATCTATAGAATGGTTTTCAAGGGAAGGAGTGGATGGTAGCAGTGGACGAGAAAAAGAGCGTTGACAAAAATTTTAAATAGGATAGCTTTATTTTTATTTTAAACCTAAGTGTTTGAATGACCAGTTCTAAGAAGAGGAACTGAATGAGACAGACTGCCTATACATTAGAAAATATTATTTTTCTTGTGTTACTATTTTATTACTTTCATTATTTTATTATTTTTACTTTTGTGAAAACTACCAGTAATTCATCTATTTGATGAACTTTCTTGAGTGTTTTAATAGTCAACACACAAATTTGTTTTTATCAAGTAAGACTTTGTAGGTGCTTTTTTCAAAGCTGCAATCACACATGATTAGCAACACTTTCTTCAGTGTTAATTTTGAACTCAAATAAAAACAAAATAATTTTTCCCCCTTAATTTCTTTCTGTGGGGAAATTGTGTACACACACATACACCTCTATTCCAAATTTCTTTCACGTTGGTGCAAAAGTAATTGAGGTTTTTGCAATTATTTTTAACCTTTTAAACTGCAATTACTTTTGCACCAACCTAATATTTACAACAATTTCAGCTTTATGGATAAGAATTGAACTTTTATTTTTCTCTCGTCACTTTGTCCTCACAGTTCCTATTGAGGGAGAGTGCACATGCCGGTGTACCAAAATCATTCCACAGACCTGTCATTTCACCCATATTGTTTTCATAAATTTGCTACCTCCCTTGGTGGAAACATATGATTTTCTTCTTCAGTTCACCTGAAAATTGCTTCTTCAAGCCTTCATTTGGAATGGTATGGATTTGAGTGTTGTCAGCAGTCCAGGGATGTATTTGAGTAGAGTCACACTTCCTTGATCTAGGTCAATGTCATCAATCACACACGTCTCAGGGATTTGTTTTGTGGCCTCACAAATCTTTGGCTCCAGAATGAGCCTCACTTAGAACCAGAGCCCACTGCTGCCCTTGATGGAGACTTTCTATCAATTTCTAGAACACTGGAGCCTGGTTTTTCCCAAGTGAAGTTTGTACATATGGACATGTTCATGGAATATAAACTTTTTTTCTAGAAGCTTTAGGTATTCCAGCAAAAGAGAATTTTATCTAAGAGAGTCACTTTTATAGGAAACTAAAGTTAAAGTATAAGAACATAGGAAACATTTTTGTTCTTTTCCAAATTAGGTGTTTGAAAGGACACTGAAGAAAAAGTTCCAAATATTGACAATAGTTCCAGATTGAGCAGATTTGTCCTAAGCAGAAAATTTTCAACTATGAAGCAAAACCACATTATCCAGTATAATCACTTTTTCATAAGTGATAAGAGTAACACAGTAATCCACTATGAAAAAATTGGAAAATGCAAAAAAGGAAGAAATTCCAATGTCAGCAAAAAACATATGTATGTTTGTTAGCTTGTTTCCCTCCAGTGTCATTTATATCTGTATTTTTGTCCATTTAGAATTCATTTGCATATTATATGATAATACTAACAAGTAATATTTATTGAGCACTCAGTTAATGTACTCCAGTTATTTTCTCATTCAGTTCTAGAGAAAAATCTATGATGTGTGTATCATTACATTTATTTGATAGATATGAAGACTGAAGTGTAGGGCGGTAAATTTTCTAGGACACAAATTTAGTAAGTTTGGTCCTTTGCCTATGCTCAATTTTGTAACATTGTCTCTTTTAATCTTCACTTTACAATTAACATAATCATATTACATTCATTGTTCATGTTGCTCTGTAATCTTTACAACAATGATTTCTAATGACTATATCATGTCCATTAAGTGGAGGTACCATAAAAATTGAATTGTTCTAAGTTAAAAATTGTAGTTAAATTAAAAAAAATTGAGCAGAGTACTTTAAAAAATATATTTGCACACATAATTGTTTCTATATTTTGGATTATGCCAAAAAAAGAGAGAGAAATGGACATTTTCAGTACCCGTGATGTGTATTACCAAATGTTTTCCAAAAAGGTTATATTGACCTAACAATTTACCAGTAATTCTTGAGAGGCGTAGCTTTTCCACACTTCTACCAACAGTAATATAATAATTTTAGCTTTTATGAAATACTTGATCTAGAACTTTACTAAAATAATAATGCAAATATTGTAGTGATGAATGAAATAATGAGTTAGAGCTTCTTACCCATCTCTTCCCAAAAGTCACTCTGTATAGTATTGACTATACTGCTTGTATTTGTTTTTAAGATATTGTCTATGATACAAATTATCTATCATCTATCTATCTGTCTGTCTGTCTGTCTGTCTGTCTGTCTATCATCTATCTCTGTCCTTCTGTGTATCTGAAATAGTGTGACATGCATTATTCTTATTTTGTCGTCTAATTAGTTATCTAAATAGTATCACACCACTTCAAAGTGTGATATAGATATATCAGATAACCTCAGAGAGGGTCTATGTCCATGTTTTTGCTTTTCTCTAAGTGGCAAATTGCTTTTGATTGTTTCTTGTGCATGTTAACCTGTTTTGAGAGACAAGGGAGTCTCTGTTTTCCTGGTCCAGCCTTAGTTTTAGGCAGAGCCTGTGTCCCTGGTTTTCAGGGGTGGGGTTCTCTCAATGATCCTGCCTCTGCCCCCTGTATCAGGAAACATCTAATGGACTCAGTCCAGATGGTTTCCTGCCCCTTTCTCAAGGGAATGGGATGTTTTTCCTTTCCCTTCCTCCACTTTCCCCAGCCACAGTGGGTCTTCTACTCTGTCCTCAGGCTGAGGATTTCCTGCCCTTTTTCTAGTGACTTAACCCTTTCTTTGCTTAGAGGAGAAGGCACCAGGTGGTACTTTGTGTTTTTCTCCAGAGGCTGCTGCTCCCCTCCTAGTGGCTTTCAACAATGAGGGAGGCTCTCTCCAGTCTTCCTCCTGCGGCCACTTTTTATCCTCTAGATTTCTTATGCACCTGGAGAGTCCATGGAGAAGAGTCTGTAGTGAGTGCAAAGTGCCCAGTGTCTGCGACTATTAGGGTTTCTATTCTGTTACACTCGCTCACACTGGGAGTTTCACAATGCACCACAAATTTAGCCGAATTCTTTTTATCCTCTTGTGTGAAGATCTCGTTCTCCTCCTGCTGCAGCTATTATGACAGTGCTCCCCCTGTCTTTCCTTTGATATCAGAATAGTTGGTTGTTGTATTATCTCAGCTTTTTGATGTGTCCAAAGAACATTATAATTTTGTACGTTACCCTGCTTTTCCTTGTCATTAGGGTGGGAGTGACACTCTTACCAGTTTTCTACATCTTAAGCAGAAACTGGAGGCCTACATTCATGAAAAAAATTTTGTGAGATATAGAATTCTTTGTTGATAGTTTTTTTGTTATTGTTTGGTTTGTTTCAGCACCTTAAAGATATTCTAACTTTTCTTTACCTTCACTTGTTCCTGATGAGAAGTCAGTGGTATTCAGATCGCTGTTTCCTGTATGTAAAATATGTTTTGCTTTTGCATGTTTGCTTTTTTTCTGACTGCTTTCAATATTTTCTCTGCTATTTTTATACGTTGATTGTTTTCCTATGGTATTTTTGGAACTCTGCCCTTCCCTTCTTCTAAATGTTGCCTCTTCTCCAGAATCTGCTCCGTTTTCTTCACTGTACTGCTTTTACGATTTATTTTGTAGTAATTTCTCTAGTGTTTATAAATGTTATATATAGGTTAGTCAGTTTGGTAAGAGCTTTCACCATCATCAGAAATGGACTGCAGAAAGTTTGCTTTTATTTCAGTCTTCATGCTATAATTATGGTTGTCTCTCTATGTAGGAAGTCAGATATGCTGTAACCTTAGTTGTCTGCTTAGCCCTGCCATCCTCTGTGCCCACAGATTTTAGTCCATTAGGTCCCTCAAAACTAATATGGACTGATGTTGAGCTGGTGGCCACAGCAACACTAGAAAGGCTTTCTTTTAAGATTCATAGACTTTAGTAACTCTAGCTGTGCTCTATTAGAGTCTGCAGATGTGACCCCAGTATTGGTTAATTTTAAAAGCTCCTCAGGTGATTCTAAAAACCTGATGAATTTTAAAAACCACTTAAGTTCTTACTGTAGAGTTTTCATGACCTCACTCGGTAGCAAAACCCTTCATGACAAATTGAGTTTTAAAGGTTATGGAGGATTTAGAATTTAGAAAAATTGAAAAAAAAATCATTCTCGACAATGAGAGTAGTACAATCAAAGAAACAGGCAGAAAAGTGAGTGAATGTCATTACTGCTACATTACTGGAATATAGCATGCTTGTTGGAAATCATTTTGAGGCTAGAATTTGGATGGCCTTGGAAGTCAAACTAAGATACTGGGGTTTATTCTGTAGATAACAGGAACTCAGTGGAGGTTTTTGAAATGAAGAATAGCATGATTAGTGCTGTCACAAAAAAGACTATTATGCAAGACTACTAGTTTGCATAGCGCTGACTGACATCAAGAGGCTAGAAGTGAAAAGACTACTTGCAATATTTTCAGAGAGAGTAATTGTGGACTTGGATGAGAGGTTGGTCACTGGAATGTAAAGGTTGTGATAGATGTGAAAGTTAATAAGGCTAAAGGATCAATAGAAGAAAGAAGGCAGTGTCAAGGATAGTACTGAGGTTTTAAATGTAAATGATTAAGAGACTAGGCTGTCATTTATAGCAACTAGAAACAGAGAAGCATAAGCAGCTTTGGGGAAAAGATAAGACATTTAATTGGGGTTAAAATTATTTGAGGAGTTGCTGGTACTTCCAATTGGTGATAAGCCAAACCAGTCTTAAGTTCATTAATGCAAATACACAGTCCATCAAGCATGCAAACTTTCCATTTTTCGTAGTAAAATTCTATAATTGAGATTTTCTCATTTAATCCAGAATACCCTGTGGATATACTGAATTAATACCCCAATTTATTCCTTTTGCATTTAATATATAACATTTCATTTTATGGTAATAATTTGATCTTCCAAAGAATTTTCTAAACTTTATTTAAATAATGAGTCAAGAAACTAGATTTACTTTCTAGTACAAAGTCCTAACACTAATTATTGTCTGTTTTCTTTTGCGATTCATTTTGACATTGTATCTTACCTTTAACGTTATAATTCCCATTTATTTTAATCTGTTTCTTTAAAGTCATTTTTATCAAATTATAAAGTACATACAGAAAAGTGCACAAATAATAAGTATGGAGCTTGAAATTTTCACAAATGTTCTTCTGTGTCTCCTCCACCTACTGTCTACCTCCTCCAAAGAAAGCCAGATTAGTTTTGCCTGAATGGAAGAATGGAGTATGTATTATTTTGTGTCTGATTTCTTCCATCCAAAGTTATGTGTGTGCTGTTTTTCCACTTGGTTGCATTAGAAATACCGTATTTTGCTATGTATAATGCACACTTTTTATTGCCCAAAGTAGTGAGGGAAAAATAAGGATGTACATTATACATGGGTAGTATTAATTCCGTACCTATATAAATGTTTTAAATTCTTTTATTTATGCTTATGAGTTAAAAGTGTAACTCTAGAAATCAAGAATGATATCCATATGCAAAATAATTCCCTGGAATACTGATAATTGGTTTTGTTGAACTTACAACGATGGAGTTCTTGGCCTTTATGATGCGTAGGTATCGTAAATTTGTTACCAGTACATAAAATTTCTTGTACGTTTTATCTGTTCTTGTGTTTTGTAATTATTTGTTACATATATTTCTTGTACCATAATATGTTACAAAATAAATGCTAAAATTCCTTTATAATACAAAAAAACAAGTACCTAAATATAAACAAATGAAAATTTAAATTAAAAAATTAAAATGAAGTAGGTGGCAATTCCTTAACCTTATGCATATTGTTAGGCTTGAGGGCCTTTTCCATCCTTGTCAAGGGGAATGCTAATCTCTCCTTTCACATATATGGTGATGGAAGGAGGACTGACTCTGAGTGGTGAACACACAATGTGATATATAGATGATGTATTACAGAATTGTACACTTGAAACCCATGTAACTTTACTAACCATTGTCACCCCCATAAACTTTTAAATAAATAAATAACTTTGGGCTGGGGAGGAAGTCTTCCTACTGTGTTTCCCCGAAAATAAGACCTAGCCAGACAATCAGCTCTAGTGCGTCTTTTGGAGCAAAAATGAAGACCCAGTAAGATCGGGTATAATATGATATAATAAATATAATATAATGTAATATAATATAATATGTAATATAATATAATATAATATAATATAATATAATATAATATAATATAATATAATACTGGGTCTTATATAATATAGTAAAAGACTAGGTCTTGTATTAATTTTTGCTCCAAAAGATGCATTAGAGCTGATTGTCCAGCTAGGTCTTATTTTCGGGGAAACACAGTATTATTAAACTATTATTTTTCAAGCTCATTAGTTAAAAATTTTTTTCTAATATGTGCTTTTCTTTGTATTTCATTAGTTGTTTTATCTTGTTTTTACTATTCCTTTTACTTTCACTGGATAACTTACTCGGATACTTAGATCATGGAGTATCAGCATTAATTTTTTTTCTAAATATGCTTTCAAGGTTATAAATTTCCATCCTAGAATCTTTAAATGTTTCCCTGCAGACTAGATATGATTTATGTTTAACCTATTTACACTCAACTGATTAAAAAATTACATTGCAATATTAACTTTAACTTAAATATTGGGGGATTTTCTAGTTATATTTTTGCTGTTGGCTTCTAATTTAATTCCACTTGGTTAGAAATACACATGAAGTGATTTCAGTCCTTGTAAATTTGTTGAGCCTTGCTTAATGGCTTAGTATATTATCAATTTTTAAAATGCTCCACATCATCTTAGGAAGTATGTGTATTCTCCAGTTGTTGAGGATGGTGTTATATACAGAGGGTGCCAAAAATGTGTATACACATTTTAAGAAAGGAAAACTGTATTAAAATTGTAATGTTCAATATATACTGATAACAAAAGATGAATACAAGTCATGCTTGACTTCTGCAATTACAACAGGTGCTCAAAGTGGCTACCATCAGCATAAAGACACTTCTGATTATGGCGAACTTCTGCTTGAGCAACGTTGACCAAAATGTCCACTTCATACATTTTTTGGCTTCCCAGGTATGTTGATGTGATAAAAAATTTAAAATTTTATTCTTCAAAAGTTCTCTGTCCTTACTCATACTATTGACTTATTAGTGACTGAGAACAACATGTTAAAATCTACTTTGCATCTGTATTTCATGTACTATTTTATATTTTGCATAAATTTTTCTGGTGGATGGATTATTTAACCACAATGAAATATTTTATTTTTTTCCTCTAATAATCTTCTTGCCTTGGAATCTACTTTTCCCCCTATTGATATAGCTATAGATACAGTTTGGGGCAATGTTTGTATTATATATCATTTTTTATTCTTTTACTGTGAACCTTTCTTTATCCTTATATTGAAGGCATATATTATTGTTGGGCTTTGTTATATTTTAGCCAGTCTCATAAGCTTTCTTTTAAGAAATATTTAGTACTTTTATATTCAATTAAATACCTGTATATTTTAGATTATATTTAACATCTTACTAATATTTTGTGAACATGTAGTACTGTTAGCACTTAAAAATATTTTATCCGCTGGTGACAAATTCTCTGTTTTGTTTATCTGGAACTCTTTTCATTTCACTTCAGTTTTGAAGGATGTTTGCTCCTAGGTATAGGTATCTAGGTTGAAATACTTTTCTTTCAGCACTTTGATGATGCCATTCCATTGATTTCTGGCTTTCATAGTTTCTGTTCAAGTGTTAACTATAAGTGTTGTTGTTCCTTTAAGGGTGATGTGTCTCTTTTCTCTAGCTGATTTTAAGATTTATGGCTTGGCGTGTATTGAATTTTCCATTTCCCAGAAAATGTGGAAATCTCTGCAAGTTTCCTCAGATTTTGGAGCCGTGTTGTAGAGCTTTTACTAGATCTGCATGTATGTGCCCCGTGGATTTTTCTGGAAGGCTGCTCTAGCTGTGCATGTGGTAGTGCTAAAAATGCTCAGGAATTTAAAATCCGTCAAAGCAGTCTTTAACTAATGACTGGCAGTTATAGGTGTCTAATTCTTAACGGTTCCCCACCCTTTGGTGGGATAATTCTGGAACATGTGCTTTATACCATATTTGCACCCTAAGTTTCCCCTATGGAATTAGCTACTTTAATAGTGTATCTTTTAATAAAAGTAGTGTATCTTTTAATAAAAATGTCTTCCCTTGCCTGCACCACTTCCTCCACGTTGGTGTTTCTTTCACTCCCACATAAACCACTTGCTCAAGTCCTCATCTGAGGGTCTGAGATTACCGTAATCCCAGGAGACTAAAAAATGCCCTGTGGCACTCCTGCTAGGGAGAGAAATATGGAGGTCAGGTGATACATGGAGCCCTGGCCCAAGTCTGCCTCACTGGGAATCCAGTGGTACATCAGTGTACTCTTGTAAATTCCCCAGTGCCTCTGTACATAATAAGGATACATATACTTATAATTTGGCAGAATTCTCACATTGGTTACTTGACTTATGGAGAAAGAACCAAAATGTTTGGGAAAAACAAGTGGAAATCCGTAAAATTCCTCCCTGAAGTAAAAGCTAAAATAAATGAATGGGACTACATCAAACTAAAAAGCTTCTGCACAGCAAAATAAACCACCTACAAAATAAAGAGGCAACCAGTTGAATAGGAAAAGATTTTTGCAAACAATGCCTCCGATAAGGGGCTAATATCCAAAATATATACGGAACTCATACAACTCAACAACAAAAAACCAAATAATCTAATTACAAAATGGGCAGAGGACCTGAATAGACAGTTCTCCAAAGAAGACATACAAATGGCCAATAGACATACCAAGAAATGTTCAACATCACTAATCATCAGAGAAATGCAAATCAAAACCACAATGAGATATCACCCCACACCAGCTGGAATGGCTATCATCAACAAGACAATAACAAGTGTTGGAGAGGCTGTGGAGAAAAAGGAACCCTCATAACTATTAGTGGGAATGCAGATTGGGAATGCAGAATGGGAAGTCAGGCAGAAAAAGTCGAGAACCATACGGTTTCACTGATATGTGGGATATAAAACTGAAAACAGCAAAAGAACAAGCCAAACAAATGAAGAAACAAAAACTCATCGACACAGACAATAGTTTAGTGGTTACCAGAGGGTAAAGGGGGAGGTGGATGGTAGATCAGGGTAAAGGGGATCCAATATATGTTCATGGAAAGAGAACTGACTCTGGGTGGTGAACACACAATGTGATATATAGATCATGTATTACAGAATTGTACACCTGAAATCTATGTAACTTTACTAATAATTGTCACCCCAATAAACTTTAATTAAAAAAAAAATTCCCCCCTGGTCAAGAGACTAAATGAGAAGCCATAACGCATTTTGAGAGAAATGGTAGATTTAGTGTCACCCTATAGACTTAAAGGTGCAAGGTCGGTGGTCCCTATCATATTTCCATTCAATTAACTAGTCTAGGTCCTGAAAATATCATATGGATTATGGACAATTATTGGGAACTAATGCATCTGTGCAACTGCCAACAGTGATAAACACAAAGTGATAAAGGCAAATAGCATCTTATAGTATGAAAATATCGGAGACTCCACAGACTCCCTGAAAGTGAGATGAGCACCCCTAGGACCTAAAGACCAAGAGTGGATCTAGCAGTGGTCCCTTTCACTGTATTCCCAATGACTCCCTTGAGGAATCTGTGCTTCGATTCCCAGGAGAGGGATTTCAGGCTACAAAGCAGGAGTTCCACAAAAGCTAAACATAAAACTATACCCTAGTCATTCTGGGCTCTCACATAGGAGCACAGAAAGCATTTGAGAAGTCATTACATTGTCACTGGTAATGAATCATTACTATTACAAGGATATAGAGTTGCTGTTACATGATGAAGGCAGGGAGGTTCATTGTGTTTCCTATCTAGTATTTTACCAGAAATGGGTAATAGCAGAACGCATGAGCTAACAAGAGTGTGGTACCCAGGGGCCCAGATGTCCCTCAAGAAGAAAGATCTAGTTTATCTCAGATCATTAGAAGCACTGGCCAGTCATGAGGGGAATCTTGATTGAACGTTAGAAGAGATAGATAGTGAATATTAGTTGCAACTTTTGGATGAACTGCAATGAAGCATGTCTCTTGTTCACTAAAACTCCTGTGCATGTTAATTTTTTCAAACATTTGACCTCAAAGAAATGACAGGATAGAGCAACCTTAACTTGGGTGTGGGTTTTCTGAACATTACAAAGGGTGGAATGTAGCAGATACTGTCAATACCTTCTCAGGTACCTCAAAATTTACCATATGTGTGTGTTCTAGATAATTGACAGCTGCCAGTACCTGTATCTTCATGCTTCATGACTTGTTGTAGAAGGCTACTCTGCCATACCCATGGAAGGCTAGAAGTGCTCTGTAATTAATTAACTCTCGCAGGAATATCCCTCAACCAATGCCTGATGAAAAAGGTTATACAAAACCCCCAGACCCATCAAGCCTTGGGTGGGATGTGTCTGAAGTATTTGCTTTCAATTTCCCAGAGTTACTCCAGAGTTAAGTTACAGCTATTCTCTGTATACTGCTTACTGGGATACCCCTTATTTGTTGCTTCCCTTCCCTACATAATTTCCCACGTCCCTCTTGACGTTTATTGCATCTCCCAAATGAACTACTTCTACTAAGATCTGTATCTCAGGGTCTGCTTCTGGAAAAACCCAAACTAAGACAGATTTGCAGCCACCACTTTATGCTAGGTTTTTCTGCCACTACTCGGGACTTAGAAAAGACCTTAAGAGTAAAAGTACTTCTAAATATCAAGCTCACTTCTTTGCTCTGCTTTTCTCCCTGGGTTCTTGACCGCTCAAGTCCTTACTGATCTGATAGCTCTCTGATGCCTTCAAACAGTCTTTAAAAAAATGTATCTAGCTATTACAGTTGTTCTCAGTGGGAAAGTTGGTCCAACATAACTGACTGCAGAAATCGATTTCTTTCATAAACCCACATGTGAATTAAAGAAACTTTAACGAGAACTAAAAGCAGTTACTGCCTTCTTCCATGACGTTTTGAAAACTCAAGGAACATTTGAAAAAATGTAACATCCAATTTTCTAGAAGTGAAAAGTAACCAAGCCAAGCTCAAGGCAGTCTTACATTATAACTCTTTCAATCACCTTTGATTCTTTGTTTTCTGCCAATCTCTACATCTTCTGGGTAGTTTTTTTTGCTCTTATTGTATGAGAAAGAATTAGACTTTTAGATTTACTATTGTTTTCATGACATGTTCAGGGAGTAATTATCTGGCTTTTAAGGATCATACACTCATTCCTTTGGGAGTAAGTAGAAAACATTCATATTTCTCTTCATTTTCTAACCAGCAAATATATTCAAGAGGGGTACAGTGTAGTATTTTGAATGGAAGGAGAGGTTAAGGGAATGAAAAAGTGTTTGTTTGAAGTTCATCATTAAAACTCACTCTGAAGATTAATAGAGAGATTCCAGTCTCCAGGGTCAGCAAGTCAACAATTTCATAAAAATTAAATTTACATGAAAATATGGAGAAAATG
This sequence comes from Rhinolophus sinicus, assembly GCF_036562045.2. Lineage (NCBI taxonomy): Eukaryota > Metazoa > Chordata > Mammalia > Chiroptera > Rhinolophidae > Rhinolophus > Rhinolophus sinicus. The sequence goes on along the minus strand of NC_133760.1, from coordinate 27,191,109 downwards.
AATAACATTTCAGTCTTTGTTTGTGGCAGGTCAAAAAGCCACATCCCCATGGCATCTGGAACTCTACTTTACTGTGACTTGACTGTGACCTCTTTTCTAGCTCTCATTTTATTTACTGGTTGAAGGCTTCTCCATGAACCAATTGGTTTGTTTGTAGTTTTCAGTTGCATGTATTCAGGAAGCTGTGCGGGTGAGCTGAGTTGTAAATATCACGCTCCATGTGACTTGTCATTTAGTGAATGCTGTGAAGTTTGATTGTTTCCTGAGTGGTGACAAATTTTGCCTAATTAATTGTTTCTATATTAAGAAGTTGGACACAGTGTCAGGCTTTTCTTGTTTGCTGATGTAAGGAGCGTCCCTTAACAACTACTTGCATTTTGGAGGAAAATAAGGGGGGGGGGGAGTAACTGTCTATCACAGGACAAGTTACAATCAGAATTTTTATCCCACAATATCAAGAAAATGGAAAAAAAAAAGAAAATGAAAGAAATAAATGCCTGAATTTTCTCATCATGCCAACGGAATGTAGGGAAAGAATTTTCTCTATTCTGTCTGAGAAAGAATATGAGTTGCTATATAATATTCATTTCCTTTCTCTGAGATGCCACTCTGAAGCCAAGGGGTATGCAAATATTGCCTTACTCCTTTGAGATTAAGCATCAGAAGTATCTTTAGATTAAGATCTAATGTGAACAAATAGAGTAAAGGAAGCTAGCCTATTATCTTAAATTATATGTTCCCCTTCTTACTTTTTAGTAAATATCCTACCTATTCCTGGTAGTCCTGCTCTTTCTCTTCCAAACATTACAATTCCTTGAAAAAAGACTAAATGGCTGTATAGTTCTTGCCCACCACTGAATTGTGTGTGCTTAATTGGCACACACAACTTGAAGCAACTCGAACTCTGAAGCAGAGTCCATATCAGATGCTTTGAGACGTGGCAATGGTCTTGTCTAAATTTTTTTCTTGGTGATGGTGATGGGGTGGCCGTCCAAATGTAGCTAACAGAGGCATCTAAGGAACTGTTTTGACGTGGGGAGCATAGATTAAAAAATTTTTTTTCTCATATAGGCAACATGAAAGTTAATATTATTTATATACTATGTATATTTATCAGATGTCTCTAAATATGTAACAGTTTAATATATTTATCTTTCATTCATTTATTTAAAATATATAGAAAACTTGTATGCTAAGACTATTGCTCAGTGGTTGGTTTAAAAAGATTCAGAAATAAATGATCTGCTCTCAAAGAATTGGCTGAGCACTGGTAATTTCAACTTCTAAGTCACACACATATTTCGTTAGAGTTTGTCTTTCTAACAATATGTGCCGGATTTAAGGTTTAGATATTAGTGATTGCTACATGTTTTTGACTATACTTAGGAACACCAAGCTACATAATTTATTGAAACTACTATTCAATATTTATTTCAAAATCATACCGGAAAAGAAAATTTAACATGCACTATACTGAGAGTAAGATGAATTTTTGTTATTTTTCTACAATGTGGACCTGGAAGCCAGAGTCAAGGTAGCATATGTTACTCTCATCCCAAATATATATTTTTTTTCTGCCCTAATATTCAGTATGTGCTTACAATGTACTGTAACCACATTATTGCCTTTACATTTCACGATCCCTTGAAGTGCTGCTGTTAATATTCCAGTTTTACAAATAAGGACACTGAGCCTGGGAGAGTCTCAGGTCACGTGACTAGTGTGTGTCAGAGCTTTCACTCAACCTGTTCACCTTGAATCCTGTTGTCTTATGATTAAGAGTATTTGGATTTTGTGTGAAGATTTTCAGTTAAGTTGACATATTATATAGGCTTATCATGAATTATCGTAAAAAAAAGTACCATTTGCCTCACAGGCCTGTCAAAATACTTCACTGCATTTTGGGTAGGAGATCATCCCAAACATTGATATTGCTCCTGTATTTAGTTCCTGCCTGATTCTTACGTGTCCAAAGGAAAATGAAATAAGGAAATGAGAAGTTTGGTAAAAGTAAGAGCTTTAGGGCATTTATGGGATCAGAGAAGTGTCTTTGAATACTCTAATTTACAGTTAGCCACCTATTTTTCCTGAATACCACACGCACGCCTCAGTAGGATGTGGGGATTTTTCTGAGTTTTCTCCATTGGTCTAAAACAATGAAGAGGAAAGGGGAAAGTGACACATAGAGCAAAGAAAAGGGAAGGAGTGAGGTGACATGACAGGGAGAATGATACTGGAGGGGAGGAGGAACAAAAGGACGCATGTGGAGAGGAGCAGCTCTGAAACACCAGCGTGCTGCTTGCTGGATCTCTGGCAGACACCTGTCCTGTCAATTATTTCTTCCTGCTCTGGTGAGGAGGGATACAATTCATCACCAGCTTCTTTTCTTCTACTTCCACATTTCTCTCTGGGGTTGGGAAAGGTGAGCAGTTTGTTGCAAATGCATGATGAATTTCATTAAGTATTCACAACTGCTGTTAAAAATCACTAGAGATCTGCAAAATAGAAACCCAACATACCCAGAACAGATTTGACACACAGAGCAAAGATGTGAAATTTGCCAGAAATTAAAAGCTGTGCTGGTAACTTCAGGTCCTTTATGATTCATTTTTCTTTTTCTGAGCAGAACATGATTTTATTGAAATAATGACAGTTACATGTTTTATTCATGTGCTTTTTAGACAGGCTTCATACCATGATCTCATCATAAAATCCTGGAAGGTAATGGATTTATCATTCAACGAGTTAATGCAGTAGAGAGTGCTTTGTAGCCTGGAAAGTGCTAAATAAATATTAGTTATTGCAATCATAATCCACATGGCATTTTGTCTTATAGATTTTTGTAAACTTTTTATTTTACAACAATTTTAGATGTACAGAAAAAAACTGCGAAACACTACAAAGTTTCCATATATTCCACATCTTGTTTCTGCTATTATTAACATCTTAAAATGGTACGGAATAATTATTATAATTAATTAACCAATATTAATACATTATTTAAAGCCCATATTTTATTTAGATTGTTCTTAGTTTTTACCTAATGTTCTTTTTCTGTTCCATGGTACTATCCAGGATGCCACTTTACCTTTAATTCCTAGGTTTTCTTCGGATCCTCTTGGCGATGACAGTTACTTAGATTTTCCTTGTCTTTGATGACCTTGACAGTTTTGAGGAGTACTGGTTATGTGTTTTGTAGGATATCCTTCATTTGGAATTGGTCTGGTGTTTTTTTTGTTGTTGTTTTTTAATGATTAGACTGGGGCTTTGAGTTTTTGAGAGCACGATCATAGATGTAAAGGGCTATTTTTGTCATAGCACATCAAGAGTACATACTATCAACATGACTTATCACTCTTACTGCTCACCTTGATCATCTGGATGAAGTGTGGTTGTCAGTTTGTCCACTGTAAAGCCACTCCGTTTTTCTGTACTGTATCTTTGGCAGGAAATCACTATGCTCAGCCCACATTTAAAAAGTGGGGAGTTACGCTCCACTTCCTTTAGAGGGGAGTATCTCCATGAGTTATTTGAAATTCTTCTGCTCAGATTCTCTCTCCCATTTATTTATTCAGTCATATACTTATATCCATATGGAATTGTAAATATTTACTTTGCATTATAATTCAATGCAACATTACTTTTTGCTCAAGTTATTCTAGCTTTGGCCATTAGGGCCTATTTCATGTTGGCTCTTATGTCCCTTTGACGTACCCCCATTATTGTGTGTATGGATATTTTTTTTGATTTGTTTTTATTGATTTGTTTAGCACTTCCTTACTTTCTGGAACTACAAGATGCCCCAGGCTCATCTTGTAGATATCCTGCCCAAGTACTGGGACCAACCATCTCTTCAAGGAGCCCTGGCTCCTGTTATTGAAGAATGACAATAGAAACCAAGGTCTGAGTGATAGATATGCTCATTGCTACTGAAGTGTTGTTTTTCTGGGCCTTCTCAGCTGACAAAGCAAGGAAATATATGTGTGTGTAAACTAACCCATGTATATATGCATATCTATAAATACTTTATATGTAACTATCTGCATGTACATTAAGATAAACATGAGCTCATATTGGTGTCTCCCACTGTATTCCATTACCACAAAGGCCACCCCCTGCTCTTGCTTATCTGATATGTCCCATCCAACAGTGAGAAACCTGATTACCAACATCACCAATCATTTACTTACTTATTAGTTAATGATTTCAGCCTTTACTATTAGTATGCTTACTGTGTCCAAGAAGTAGACATCAAGATAGAATTAGATGTGTATGAGGTTTGTTGGGGGAAATACCTAGAGGGGGAGAGAGATCAGGTATAAGCAGGGAGTTTTAGACCACGATGCAGGTCTTACAGGTGTGAGAAGAGAAAGGGAAGGAAAAGAGAGAGGGAGTGGAGAGGGAGGGAAGAAGGAGTAGAAGGGAACTCCCACCGTGGTGCAGCTCTGAGAAATTCTCACCCAGGACGTTGAAGTGACCCAGAGCAATGATCGCCCATTATAGGAGATCCACGTAGAGCAGAAATGGCTGGCTCTAGTTTCTCCACTGTGCCCAATCACTGGCAGGGAGCAATGCTGAGTGTGTGGCTTGGGTGCAAACACTACAACGCATCTCAAGGTGCAGCAGCTGGAGACTGCCATCAAATGATGTAGTTCACCGCAGGAGAGCTGTAAAGGAAGATTTGAGCCAAGAATTTCCATGGCCATCACAATTCTCTCTCATTGTATGGGTATATTATGTGCTAAATTGTGGCCTCCCAAAGTTCGTGTTGAAGTCCTAACCCCTAGTACATCAGAATGTGACTGTATTTGGAGATAGGGCCTTTAAAGAAGTAATTAGAGTAAAATGAGGTCATAAGGGTGAGCTTAATTCCAATATAACTCATGTCTTTGTAAGAAGAGGAAATTAGGGCACAGATGCACATAGAGGGAAGATCATGTGAAGCCACAGGGAGAAGATGGCCATCAAGTTGGCAAAGTAGAGAGACCTCAGAGGAAACCAACCATGGTACTTTGTTATGGCTGCTCTAGCAACCTAGTCTCCCCATTTGCTTGTCACCAGGATTGCTACTAATACAAGGTCCTAACAGTTAAAAGTCTTTAATTAAGACATATTTATTAAATATGTCATCTCAGGCATATTTAAGTATTTACAAGTAAAACGCTGTAATGTCTGGAATTTAATTTGACATATTCTAGCCAAAAAAAAAAAAAAAAAGAGGATAATGATAAAGAATGGCAAAAATGATTGATTACTGTGGAAGGTGTTTTGAGTACATGAAATTCATTATCTATTCTCTCTAGAGTATGATTGAAAATTGACATAATAGTTTTACAATATAACTAACTCATTCTTATTAATTATTGACGAGTCTACTGGACATAGCATGCCAGGATCTGTATGCATTTTACAATGTTAAATTTAGAAAACCATAACAATAGTAATGGCTACACACTGAAAGCCAGGAGTTCTACAATATACAGAGGGTGCCAAAAAAATGTATACACATTTTGAGAAAGGAAGAAACTGTATTAAAATTGTAATACTTAATATATATTGATATCAAAGGATGAATACAAGTCACGTTTGACTTCTGCAATTACAAGAGGTGCTCAGAGTAGTTACCATCAGTGTAATTTTAATACAGTTTTTTCCTTTCTTAAAATGTGTATACATGTTTTGGGCACAATATATAAGCTATTCCAATGACTAAAACAGGCCAGTAAGGTAACTATTATTGGCATTAATTTATACAGTTAGTAAATAACTTGAACAAGTGCCTACCTGTTTCAAAAGCCAGTGTTATTCCCATTATACTTTTCTGTTATGCCACTGTCTTCCATAATAATAACTACTTTTACTAAATATACTATGTGTCAAGAATTTTATTGAGTATCCTATATCATGAGGAAGTGTAAAATTTGAAAACAAAAAAGTTTTATGCATCCATTGTTATGGTCATATGGTTTTTCTAATTCTGTTAATGTGGCAAAATGTATTAATTGATTTTTAATAACTTTATTTGGCTATAATTGCCATATAAGTAACTGCACATATTTAAAATTCACAATTCATTAGATTTTGATATATATGCACCTGTGAAACAATCACCACAGTCAGGATAATTGCTATTTCTATCATCCCCCCAAATTTCCTCGTGCCCTTTCATAATCCCTCACTCCTGTCCCCATCCTACCCCCTTGACCAGTGACCTGTTTTATGTCATAGTGGGTTAGCTTACAGTTTTTAGAGCATTTATCAGCAAACAATGGCCTTTCAGGCAAATCTGGCCCAACCACCTATTTCTGTAAACAAAATTTGATTAGAATACAGACACACTCATTTGTTTACCTATTGGGGGGGCTGGCTGCATGAACAGAGCCAAAGTTTAGGCAGTTCATAAGTCGACCCTGGCTTTTTACTTTTGCTGGGTCCCCCTGTATTTTTCCTGAGAATACATGAGGCATCATGATCCAAATAGTGATATTTGGATAGCTAGGACCCTCTCCAGTCTATCCGGAGTGTCTGTGCAGTTTTGCACATGCAGACAGGCTTGCAGGTGGCTGGAGATATGCGAGAGCTTATCAGGGACAACTAACTTTGTCTCATTCCAAGATCCTTGTTAAATTTCTGGCTACTCTGGTAGTCTATTGCCTGTCTGAACTAGAATTGCAACCTCATGCTAGCTGTGATTTTAGTCTCTCCATTTGCTTGCAACTAGGATTGCTACTGTTTATGGATAATGTCCAGGAGTTTGGGATTTATCTACACTCTGATCCAAACTAAGTCAGTGTCCTCCACTAGGAAACTGTTGGTTCCTGCTTAGCGAGCTGGTGGGGTAAGGAGTGGGGCAGATGAAAACAGCCCCAAGCTAAAACTCCGTAAACTCCTGCTGTTCTCGCTTCAGTTTTGCTAGTTTTTCTTGAATGAACTCTTCTTCATTTTTTTTATATGCTTCATGTTAATCTCCAGAGTACTGAAATAATTGTTTTGGTCAATTTTGTCCAATTGGGAAGAGGTTTTGCTGAGCTCTTTACAGCACTGTTCCTGGAGTCCTGCCTCCTTGATGCCCTCTTTTAAGAGGTGTTGTTATTGGCCCCATAATTCCCTCATTCTCCTTATTAATTTCCACCTTCTGAGAACTGTCGGCTGTAACCTTAATTTTTCTTTGGCAAAGTTTTAAAAATCACATTGTTATGTGCCTTTCTTTAAATCTCCTGTACTATGTTTATAAATTATTTTATTTATTGAACAAATATTTCCTTTGTATTATTTGCCTGTCAGAATAAAGAGTTCTGAGTGAGAGGTATAACAAATCGACTGGGTCCTTGCTCTCCCGAAATTCACATTTTGTGTTGATAGTATGTATATTATATAATAAATAGATAAAATTATATGTGAAAATTATCGTGCTTTTAAGTAAATAAAACAGTGTACTAAAAGCAGAATAACTGGTGGTGGATGGGAACTGCTTTAGATGGAATGACATGCTTTTGAAAGGTGATAGTTAGGCTGCAATATGAGTGATGAGAAGGAACCTGATGTGGTAATATAGGGGAAGTGTCTTTCAGGCCCAGAAACCCAAGGACAAATATTTTAAATTTGCTTCATAGTGGCATGTAAAATGATAGCTGCAAGACTTAGGTGAGAAGAAGAATGGTAAGCAGTAGTGAAGGCAAAACAAATTAGGTCAGAAATTGTTACAAGTATTGGAATACTAATGAATATTATTTATATGAATTTGTATCTACAGGTAACATTTGTTATAAGACCAGTCATTATGATCAAATTACATTTGCCTCTTTGGAGTTTCAATAACACAATTGTATTTCCACTCAATGGTGAAAGTCCCTAATTTCAAATGGATACTCCCTTTTCCTATCCCATCAGTTTGTTAAAGGTTTTTATCTTAATTTCAAACTAGACATTTGAACTCTTGGATTGGGAGAAAAAGACTCAGATATGATTCTAACATTTTGGTTTGGATTGTCTAATGTTTCAGTTTCTTACACAGTCTAGATGTTTCATGAATAAGGAGATGGATTGACACAAACCCTGGGTTTTTGGTTTTCTCTCACCTACACTGATTGAGGTGAGGGAGCTTTAACATAATAAAAGAGGTTTCCTTACCATAAGTGTTTTAGGGCCCTGGGCACTGAAGCCTGGTTAAAAGGGATAGTGCAGTGTCCTTATTTTTCAAAACGAGGTTTTGTCACAGCTAAACATCAGTCAGGGGATTTACAATTTGTGTGGCTATGGCAGCATATGACAGCTGCAGCAAATTGCAGAACCCCATCCTGACCTTAGTGTTTAATAAACATTAAAAAAGAAAGCATCTTATTTTCAGATATGAAAAATAAATGTCTAAGCAAGAATTCAGACAATGAGTTATTATTTGGGGCTGGACATTAACAGAAGTAGACACAAACAATGGCATCTGCCAGGAGAACATTCCAGGACCTTGTGTGGTGTCCCTTATAGCTGAGGAAGAGAAGGAGAAATTGAACTCATTCAAACACATAAAGCAAAGAGATTTCTTTTACATTTGGTTTCTTAAGAGCAATTATACTTTTGACAATTATGACACTTCATAGGTATCATAATCTTTAGATATTTATGAAGATAATGGAAGCAGATTAACTTATTCTTCCTAGAATCTGGATACGTATTCTTCAAAGGAAGAACATACATTGTTTTATACCCATTTCAGCAGAGAACTGACATAAAACAAGTACTTTGTATTCCATGAAAAGGATGAAACTTGAAGTGTAAAAAGAATCTTCAGAAGAATAATACATATTTAAAAACAAATGAAGACAATTATTAACTGGTAAAACTGTGCTATTTACATCCATATTTTCTACCATTTTCACCTCATTTGTGTCAAGTACAATGAACAGTACCTTTTTCATCTTATTAAAAAATGAAGCACCCACCTCTGTCCAATACTGACATATATAGATATGCATATCCTTATATGCTCGTGCATAAATATGCTCTGGGAACTAAACAAGCAAATTACCAAATGTAAAATAATTAACATTAATTCTGTAGTATCATGAAAAATGCCACAAATATTCCAATATCCCCAAATATATCTTTTTTACCTTTTAAATAGACTTTATTTTTTAGAACAGTTTTAGGTTCATAGCCAAGTTGAGCAGAAAGTACAGCGAATTCCCGTATACCCACGTCCCCACACATGCACAGCCTCTCCCACTATCAACATCTTGAACCAGTGTTACATAAAATTTCCTAGGGCTGAGAGAGCAAAGAAAGAGGCTGACAACTACATCATTGCATTAAGAGTGTATTAAGGGAGTTTTACATATAAGGCTTGTCCTGGGCGACGGAAATATAACATGGATATCCTCCACGCCCTCTACCCCCAGATTCAGGATGGAGTCAGAGTGGTACTTTTGATGCAGTTGATGCACCTGCATTGATACATCATAACCCAGAGTCCATAGTTTATATTATGGTTCACTCTTGGTGTTGCACATTCTATGGATTTGGACAAATGTATGATGACATGTGTCAATGACTATAGTATCATACAGAGTAGTTTCACTCCCCCCCAGAAAAAATTCTCTAAGCTCTGCCTACTTATCCCTCCCCCCAAACCTCTGGCAACCACTGACATTTTTGCTCTCTCCATAGTTTTGCCTTTTCCCTAATATCATATACGTAGTTGGACTCATACAGGATGTAGCCTTTTCAAATTGGCTTCTATCAGTTAGTAATATGGGTTTACGTTTTCTCCATGTCTTTTCATGGCTTAATAGCTCATTTCTTTTTTATTGTCTTTTTACTGTTTGGTACATTGTCTGGATGTACCAGTTTATTTATATAGTCAGCTACTAAAAGACATCTTTATTGCTTCCAAATTTTGGCAATTATGAATAAAGCTGCTATAACCATCAACCATGTTTCCCTGAAAATAAGACAGTCAGCTCTAATAGCTGGACAGTTAGCTCTAATGCATCTTTTGGAGCAAAAAATTAATATAAGACCTGGTATAATATAATATAATATAATATAATATAATATAATATAATATAATATAATATAATATAATATAATATAGACTGGGTCTTACATTAATTTTTGCTCCAAAAGATGCATTAGAGCTGATTGTCTGACTAGGTCTTATTTTTGGGGAAATGGTATGTGTAGGACATAAGTTTTGTGTAGACATACACAATTCAGTTTTCAATTCATTTGAGTAAATGCCAAGAAACATAATTGTTGGATCATATGGTAAGATTATGTTTAGTTTTGTAAGAAACTGGCAGAGTGTCTTCAATAGTGCTGTATTCCCATCAGAAATGGGTGCGAGTTCCTGTTGCTCCATACCCTCACCGGCATTTGGTGATTTCAGTGTTCTGGATTTTGGCCATTCTAATAGTTGTATAATGGTACATCGTTGTTGTTTTAATTTACAATTCCCTAATGCCATATGATGTTGAAAATTTCTTATATGCTTACTTCCTGTCTATATATCTTGTTTGGTGAGGTATCTATTAAGGTGTTTGTCCCCGCTTTTTTTTAAACCAAGTTGTTTATTTTCTTATTGTTGTGTTTTAAGAGTTCTTTTTATATTTTGAGCAACCGTCCTGTATTAGATGTCTTTTGCAAATAGTTTATCCCAGCCTTTGGCTTGTCTTCTTATTCTCTTGACATTTTTTATTTTTTATTGTTATTTTTATTTTTTTTTGACATTTTTATTTTAATAAAGTCCAGCTTATCAATTATTTCTTTCACAGATTATGCTTTGGTATTGTATCTAAAAAGTCATCACCATACCCTAGGTCATCTAGATTTTCTTTTATGTTATCATCTAGGAGGTTTATACTTTCACATTTTACAAATATGTCTATGATTAATTTTGAGTTAATTTTTGGGATGGGTGTAAGGTCTGTGAATAGATTTTAGAGTTTGCTTTTTGTATGTGGATATCTAGTTGTTTCAGAACCATTTGTTGAAAAGACTGTCTTTTCTTCATTGTATTCCTTTGTTCCTTTGTCGAGGATTACTTGACTTTATTTATGTGGGTCTATTTCTGAGCTCTCTATTCTGTTTCATTGATGTATTTGCTTATTCTTGCTCCAATACCACACGATCTTGAATCCTATAGCTTTATAGTAAGTCTTCAAGTTGGGTAGTGTCAGTCCTCCAACTTTATTCTTCTCCTTCAATATTATGTTGGCTATTCTAGGTCTTTTGCTACGCCATAAAAACTTTAGAATAGAATCAGTTTGTCCATATCCATAAAATAGCTTGCTGGGATTTTGTACCAACTGTATAATTTCTAACTTTATGTATCAGGATCCAAATAAGATTCAAGTATTGCAGATTGTTTAAATATTTTCAAGTATCTTTTAATCTACAAATGCTAGCTCTTTCCATGTAACTTATTAATGGAAGGAACAAGTAATTACTCTGTAGAGTTTTCCGCAGTCTTGATTTTGAATAGTGCATATTTCTGTTGCTATTTAACATTGTTCCTCCCCTATCTGTGTTCCTATAAATTGGAGATGAGCTCTACAGGTGTGATCAAATTCAAGTTAGAAGTTTTGGGCAAAATTGCTTTATAGAAGGCCTTGTGTACTTCCATTACAAGGTAACAAATCTCTCTCTCTCTACTTCTTCCCTCTCTCACCCTCTCCCTGATGTTAGCAGCCACATGCAAAATAGTGATATTCTAATTCTGCTATTCCCTTTCCAAACATTAGTTGAAATACTTCTGAAGAGAGAAAATCTCCTTTGTTAACTATTTGGCTACTCAAGGGTATGGTTTATATAGAAAAAACTTCATATTTTTTCCTTTATTTATCATAATAGTTGGTTCCTTAGCATTCTTCCAAGTTTACTAAAGGAAAGTTCATAACTAATTATGGAAATGTCTTTAACTTCATTAAAGAATATTATGAATAACTTTATGGCAATAAATTTTAGAATTCAAGTAAAATAAATTTTCTAGAATTTTCCCTGGAAAAATACAATGTGCAAAACTAAAACCAAAAAGGAAATATGCATGTGCAGTAATGATTAGAAAAATTAAAACCCTAAGTAAAAAAGTCTTTAGTCCTGCATAGTTTCACCAGTTTTTAAAAACATGCAATGAAGAAATATTGCAATTTCTATGCCAATTATTCCATTAAAAAGGAAAGGAAGAAATGCTTTCTAAATCATATCTAGTGTATTCTTGGTACCAAATCCTGACAAAAATATTATGAGAAAGGAACAGTATAGACAAATACATTTCATGAATATAAATGCAAACTTCTAAATAAATTATATGTAAATCAAATCAAGTGGTTATAAATAGCACAATATGTCATGAACAAGAAAGGTGTATTCCAGGAATGTAAAGTTGATTTGACATTCTTAATGAGAAGAGTCATTCTCACCTCAATAGATGAATAAATCATTTAATATTTCCATACTTATTATGTTTTAGAACAGTTAGCATAGTATCAGTGGAAGGGAACTTCCTTAATATGATAGAATCTACAAAATCCTAAATAATCATTAATGTTCAAATAGTGAACATGCTGAGAAAGAGAATAAAACAAGGAGGCCTGCTATCATCCCTTCATTCAACATAGTAATGGAGAACTCAACCAATCAAGTAATGCAGACATTGAAGTCATTAGTCATTGTTAACATGAATGTATACATAAAAATTATTTCAACAATTTTAGCACAGAAAATTAGAATACACTGGTATCTAACTATATATAAAATTAATACAAAGTAATTTTATTTGATATTTTAAAACCTATAAAGAAGCTGAATATACACTTTCCCCAAGTTCTTAGCACTTATTGAATACAGTAGAAAATCTATGAGTTTTTGTTTCCAACTGAAAATCAGGCATCAGTATGTACACCGTGTATATCTCAAATGATTTTATAATATTTTATTTACCAGACACAGGAACAAAATTTACCCATTCTGTCTAAGGATTACAGTTAGATTTTATGTATTCTAGAAATGACCTGCCATGAAAAGAGCTGGAAGTGATGAAAATTAGTGCAACGTGGTGCATGGATAAAATAACAAATAACATTTTGTCTATCATCAGGAATGTTGCTTGCTTCTGAAATTAAACCCAGCAGGTAGGAAGATTCTAAACAGAGTTCAAATTGTTGAACATCTGCTTACCATAGCACAATCTAAAGCAAGGAATGCATAACGTTTTATCATGCTAAAATTCATACAGGCTAGTTAGAATCATTACACTATTAAGTTTTTTTTTTTGGGAAGCATATGTCAAGTAGAACCCAAAATGTTTTCACTTTCAAATCATAAAATACTGTTGAAGTAACCCAAACAGCTCTTTCGTTGTGTTAAAAATAGTTGAATATCTTTTGCTAATTTAGGTTTAAATCGTTTCCTAAAATTTCTCAAAGTATAGAATGAATAAATCCTAGGGACAATTATATTTAAATGAGATGGAAGTTTAGATTTCAGCTTTAAGATGAAAGTATTTGATTTTCTCCTTTCGTATCCATGTGGCACTCTAACATTTTCCGGTTTGCTGAGGATAAGACAGAGCTTAGTTCACTTTTGGGTGACAAAAATACCCCAGAGTTTATTCTACTTGTTAGTATAATAGTTGTTCTAAAGGAAAGGGACTGGTGTTTCTAGTCCTGATGTCATAACTCATAGCCATTCCAGAATTTGAATGTTCCTTCTTTGGAGAAAGGTTTCACCATTCTGATTTGCGTAGGTCCCAATATATCCTTCTGAGATGTACAAACTACTTGGCTTAGAGAGTTTTAAGGACATTGGGTGAGCAGCTGCCACAGATGGCTTGAGAATTTTGTATTTCACAGCTGATTTCATTGCCTCGGTTCATCTTCTGTGCAAAAAGAGTCCTAAGTCCCCCTTCAGCTCCTAAGATGGTCGTTTTCCTAGTTACAGACAAAATGTGTTGCAGACTGTCTGACATTCTCAAAAAGACAAAAGTGTAGTGATGAATGGATCCATGGTTTCCAGGGATTCAGGGGAAAGAGGAGGTGTGAGTATAAAGGGGTTAGCACAGCGATTTTTTCTTGGGTGATTGAATTATTCTTCATCCTGATCATGATTGTAGTTACATGAATCTATACATGTGTTAAAATTCATAAATGTGTACACCAAAAAAAAAATAAATCAATTTTACTGTGTGACCAAAAAAAAAAAAGCAAAACATTGTAACAAAATCTAAAGTGTTGTTATTTGTAGAGAAGTTTTGTGGCTGACCCCAGAACCGCACCCACACAAGCCAGTTAAGTAAAAAGTTTGCTAAGCACAAGCTTCCATGCTACTGTGTGTCTTAAACAGGATTATTTAAAAGCATGCTAAGGCAATTATCCCCTGTTGATGCCTAAGGAGAAGAAAAAAGCTGCTTTCTAAAAAGCTTTTAAACAACATTTAAAGCAATAAACAGCCTTTGAAAAAGCTATTTTCTTTTCTTAAAACAACCCCCCCCCCCACCACCACAAATGGTGCTTTTGTTGGTGGCTATATGAGATTGCAAGGGAAAGCAATACTTTCAAAATTTTTTGCTTTAATGTAGAATTGATTTGAGATTGCCCTTTCCTCTTCCCTTCGTGTAATTATTGTAATGTGAAGATCACATAGGTATCGTGTGATTCAACAAGTATTAGAACAAAGAAATATCCTGTCCTGCACGGCAATACAGAAAAAGAAATTTAAGATTCATGTGACTATTTTTTGTTGAATTGTGTCCTTTATATTTCTGTTATTTCAATTCTTTTTCAAGAATGGGGAATTATCAGATAATAGAAATGTAGAGATGAGCTGAGCAGAACCATGATTCTATAATTTGCCCCAAAGAAGCAAAAATCATAAGCTTATTAAGTTCTAAGGGTTATGTCTCTGATTAGTTTATTTACAGAAGGATAATTTGTATAAGAATTTGTATGATAAAATTGCATGCATGGCTATAAAACCTGAAGTCAATCAAAAAGCTAAATATCATGGAACTTGTATCAGGGACTTCAGCATGTTCTTTTGCACTCAACCTTTCATCTTCATGTAGTCAAAGGAAAGTCATTAACTTTCTTACTGAGAAAATAGCTAAATTGTAAAAAAAAAAAATTGTTTTTATGTAAATTTGTTTTCAGTGAAATGAATTCCCGAGTTTCCTTTAGTTAAAATATATTTCCTAGCTAGAAACATAGGTGCTCTCTCCTGAGTTTGCTGTGAACATGTTCATTCAAGATGATTTGTGTCATTCAGAACAAGAGCTGACCAAGTTGCAATGAACTGTGCTGAACCATACGTGGAACAAGCCCTTCCTGGTTTGCACCTTTCATGGGGTGTCAGGATGCTAGAACCCAAATTATCTTATGCTTTTCCTTATATGAATTCCTTTCATTCTGTAAGTCCAAGAATTGAATTCGTAATGCAGTGAAGACTTAGTTCTAAATCCAAATGAGAGTATCATCACTCTGTGCTTCCTTTTCTGAATTTCTCTGGGCAGTTCATTAAAATATTTCTCTGGGTATATTGCATCATCTGCCTCAGAATATTGCTTTCACATTTTTACATTTGCTTAAAGTCATATTTAAGTTGCTAGTTCTTCCAGACATCGTACTAAATGCTTTTCAGAAGTAGAAAGTTAATGATATATGGTATTACAAGAAAACATATTCATGTAAGTATATATTACTGTGTGATAATTTGTGACACAAACACATTCTTGACATCCATGAGACAAGGGACTGGCTAGGTAAAATCAAAACAAAAGGGATTTGAAAAGTAAGTGAGCTATTCCTCAGAACTGATGATGAGAAATCAGAATTGATTAGTGAAGAAAATTGATAAAATAAACTATATTTAGAAAGGGTTGGCACATAGAAGAGTTATAAAACTAAGTAGATCAGCATGGAAACTGGCTTGTTTGTCACATACCTGACATTTCTTATAAGCAACATGGTTTTGCCTGAATTAAAGTATTTAAGGCATGATTTTTCTCTCAGTAAAATTTGACAAAAATTCTCAAATTTGCTGTGAAAATGAAGCAAAACAATGTTTATGTTCAAAAAAGATCTAGCATAGTTCCTGGCACATAATAAGCACATGGTATTCCTTCTCGTTATCTTTTGCTATTTAGACTCACATTTCTCAAACTTTTTGTAAACCCACAGAACCTTTTATTTTCTAGTGAACTCTCACCTAGAACCTAATATGTAACAAATGAAATCATAGCTTTTTTGGCTGGAGAGGAATTGAAGTCCTGGATTTGGAGTCTTGGAGTTTTCTTTAGTTTGCTTCTCTCCCCACGCCCCCCAATTATACCTTCCCTGCACCTTCTTGACTCCCTCTCCATTCCCACTGCCACCGCCACCATGACAGCTCTAGAAGCTGAGCCCAGTACTCTAGGACTCCATTAAAGAAACACAATTGGAAAACTCCAACACCAAAGTTTAGAAAGACAGCATTTTCGGAATTAATAGCCCTAAGTTTCTTATGTACAATAACATTCACCACAAATTTATGGGACACAATCATATTGGTTAAAGAGGTTAAAGAGGAAAATCATAAAACAATTGCTCACATGAACCTAGTGTTTTATGTTTATTCAAAACCACATGCATGTGCATTATTTATTTGTAAATCTTTTCATGTAGAAAAATGTTTAAGGGCAGTTATCAATTAATTATGGTTTTCAGGAAAAATAGGCCTATAATTCTATTATATATGATATCTAGTTTGACATTTTAAAAAAATTTATTGGGGTGACAATTGTTAGTAAAATTACATAGATTTCAGGTGTACAGTTCTGTATTACATCATCTATAAATCCCATTGTATGTTCTCCACCCAGAAGTTCTCCTTCCATCACCATATATTTGATCCCCCTTACCCTCATCTCCCACCCCCCAACCCCCTTACCCTCTGGTAACCACTAAACTATTGTCTGTGTCTACGAGTTTTTGTTTCTCATTTGTTTGTCTTGTTCTTTTGTTGTTTTTGGTTTATATACCACGTATCAGTGAACTCATATGTTTCTCTGCTTTTTCTGTCTGACTTATTTTGCTCAGCATTACACTCTCAAGATCCATCCATGTTGTCACAAATGTTCCTATACTATCTTTTCTTACCGCCGAATAGTATTCCATTGTGTATATATACCACAACTTCTTTATCCATTCATCTATCGAAGGACATTTTGGTTGTTTCCATGTCTTGGCCACTGTAAACAAAGCTGCGGTGAACATTGGAGCACATGTGTCTTTATGTATAAATGCATTCAGATTTTTTTGGTAGGTACCCAGGAGAAGGATTGCTGGGTCCTATGGTAATTCTAGTAGTAATTTTTTGAGGAACCTCCAAACTGCCTTCCATAACGGCTGCACCAGTCTGCATTCCCACCATCAGTGTATGAGGGTTCCTTTTTCTCCACAGCCTGTCCAACACTTGCTACTATTTGTCTTGTTGATGATAGCCATTCTGACTGGGTTGAGGTGACATCTCATTGTGGTTTTGATTTGCATTTCTCTGATGATTAGTGATGTTGAGCATTTTTTCATATGTCTATTTGCCATTTGTATGTCCTCTTTGGAGAAATGTCTCTTCAGGTCCTCTGCCCATTTTTCAATTAGGTTGTTTGTTTTTCTGTTGTTGAGTTTCAGAGTTCCTTATATATTTTGGATATCAGCCCCTTATCAGAGGCACTATTTTCAAAAATCTTCTCCCATTCAGTTGGTTGCCTCTTTATTTTGTCGATGGTTTCTTTTGCTGTGCAGAAGCTTTTAAGTTTCATATAGTCCCATTCATTTATTTTTGCTTTTACTTCCATTGCCTTTGGAGTCAAATTCATAAAATGCTCTTTGAACCCAAGGTCCATAAGTTTAGTACCTATGTTTTCTTCTATGCAGTTTATTGTGTAGTCTGACTTTTTAAAGCGTACAGTTCAATACTGTTGAGTATGTTTGCATTGTTGTGAAACAGATATCCAGAACTTTTTCATCTTCAGATCTGAATCTCTGTTCCTATTGAACAACTCCCTTCTTCTCTCCTCCTTTCCCAATTGTTTTTTTTTTAAAGTAAGACATTAAAGAGACTTGTGTAGCCATCTAAGAGAAAAATTTCTATTTATGTTTCTAAACTTGTTCTGGACTGTCACCATATCTAATTCAAAAACATTTTTATATTATGTTCCATTATTGAGTCTTTCCAAAGCATCAAATTACTTTTCTTGGAAGAAATAGGTATCATCTCTCCCTCATATTTTATTGTTTTTTCATTATAACTTTATTATAATTTAATTAAATTGAATAGGTATATCAAGCTCAGTTAGCTTAACACATAAGAAACATCTCCACACACTCTTAGTAAGCACATACTCGTATCTGATTGGAGAAGCAGAGACAAGCACTCTAGCAAATGGTCTACAATCCACAAACTATAGCATGTTATAAAGATTGGCCAATATGATTAACAAAGAAAATGAAATATATTGATTAATGCAAAAGTCTGTCAAGTGCAGACCACTGACAATGAGAAAGTGCACATCTATCTATCTATCTATCTGTCTATCTATCTATCTATCTATCTATCTATCTATCTATCTATCTACCTACTCAACCTATAGGAATATCTGCGTCTGTATCAATTTGAAAATACAAAGTTGGTAGCTATGAAAATGATTGTTGCTGTTGTTTACACACTTTTAAAATGGTTATATATAGTGAGCAATATTATATAGATGAAATACTTTCAATTTAATGCTTTGTTACTATGCTGAAGACATCAACTAGTGAAGGCAAGTAAATAAATTCATAAATAGCGTGTAACTGTAAGCAATATAGCTTGCTTTCCTTAGCTAAGATATAAGTAGTGTCTCTCTCAATTTTCTTAAAATTTAAAATAAATTTTCTTTATTCTCAGCCTAAAGTATGGGGAGGATAAGTATGTTGAATTCTGGAATGGAAGAGTGAAGGAGAAAAAGTGTTTTTCAATTTAGGAGAGAGAATCTCACCAAAGATTACAGCTTCTCGGAGTATGTAGTATGTAGACTTTTAGACAAGTATGGGTGTTTCTAGTCTGAAGACCAAATTGGCAGTTATAATGTTTCAGAGTTCCACAGCAGTTGTGAAATGGATAGAGAAGTTATCAATGGAGTGCCGATAATCTCTTCCCTCTTGAAATGTTAGTGAGAAGTTCTCATCTCATTCTTTCATGCCTGTATTCTTTACTCACATTGGTTTGTAATTAGGTATAACTCAGTTGAAAATCTTCTTCACCTCCTGTTTTTTTTAATTTTTATTAAATTTATTGGGGTGACATTGGTTAGTAAAATTATATAGGTTTCAAGTGTACAGTTCTATAATACATCATCTATATGTTATATGTTCACACCCACAGTCATTTCTCCTTCCATCACCGTATATTTGACCTCTTCTTCCTTCTTCTACCAGCCTTCCTCCCCCCTTACCCTCTGGTAATCACTAAACTATTGTCTGTGTCTATGAATTTTTATTTCTTTGTTTGTTTTGTTCATTTGTTGCTTTTACTTTTATATCTCACGTATGAGTGAAGTCATATGACTCTTGACTTTTCTGTCTGACTTATTTCGCTTAGCAAGATAATCTCAAGATCCATCCATGTTGTTGCAAATAGCAGTATTTCACCTTTTCTTAGGGCCGAGTAATATTCCATTGTATATATGTACCACATCTTCTTTATCCAATCATCTTTTGAAGGACACTTTGCTTGTTTCCATGTCTTGGCCACTGTGAATAATGCTGCAATGGACATGGAGGTACATATATTTTTACAGATAAATGGTTTCAAATACAGAAGAGGGATTGCTGGGTTGTATGGTAATTTTATTCTTAATTTTTTGAGGAAACTCCATATTATTTTCCATCGTGGCTGTACCAATTACATTCCCACCAGCAGTGTATGAGGATTCCTTTTTCTCCACCACTGCTCCAACACTTGCTATTACTTGTCTTGTTGATAACAGCCATTCTGACAGGTGTAAGGTGGTATTTCACTGTGGTTTTGATTTACATTTCCCTAATAGCTAGTGCAGTTGAGCATTTTTTGACCATTTGTTTGTCTTCTTCGGAAAAGTGTCTGTTAAGGTCTTCTGCCCATTTTTAAATTGGACCTTTTAGTTTTGTTGTTATTGAGTTGTAGGAGTTCTATATATATTTTGGATATTATCCCCTTATCGGAGGTGTTGTTTGCAAATATCTTCCCACTTGGTTGGCTGCCTCTTTGTTTTGTTGATGGTTTCTTTTGCTGTGCAGAAGTGTTTTAGTTTGATGTAGTCCCATTCATTTATTTTAGCTTTTACTTCCCTTGCCTCTGAGGTCAAATTAATAAAAATCCTCTTTGAACCCAAGGTCTATAAGTTTAGTACCTACGATTTCATCTATGCAATTTATTGTTTCAGGTCTTATGTTTGGGTCTTTGATCCATTTTGAGTTAATTTTGGTACATGGTAACAGATAGCAGTCTAGTTTCATTATTTTTTCATGTGGCTTTTCAGTTTTCCCATCACCGTTTGTTGAAGAGGCTTTCTTTTCTTCATTGTATGTTTTTGTCTCCTTTGTGAAAAATTACCTGCATATATATATATATCTATATCTCCATCTCTTTCTCTCTTTCTCTCATTCTCTCTCTCTCTCTCTCTCTCTCCCCCTCCCTCCCTGCTTCCCTTCCTCCCTCTCTCTCTCTTTCTTTCTTTCTTCATTCTCAATTCTATTCCATTGGTCTGTGTGTCTGTTTTTCTGCCAATACCATGCTGTTTTTTTAAATTTCATTTTTTATATTAGTTTCAGGTGTACAATACAACATAATGATTAGACATTTACACCCCTCACAAAGTGATACCCCCCAAGTCTACTACCCCTCTGACCTCATATATATATTTAATTTTAGTTGACATTCAGTATTGCTCTACATCAGCTTCAGGTGTACAGCACAGTAGTCAGGCAACTACACAAGCTATGAAGTGATCCTCCTGATAAGTCCAGTACCCATCTGGCACCCTGCATAATCTTTACAACATGATTGACTATGTTCCCCATACTGTATTTCACATCCCTGTGAACTATTTTGTGACTACCAATTTGTACTTTCTAATCCCTTTACCTTCTCCCCATCCCCCTACCCCTCTTCCATCTAGCAACCATCAGTTTTTTCTCTGTATCTCGGAGCCATGCTGTTTTGATTATTGTTGCTTTGTAATATAAATTGAAGTCAGGAAGTGTGATACCTCCAGCCTTTTTCTTTTTTCTTAGGATTGCTTTGGCTATTTGGTATCTTTGTGGTTCCATACAAATCTGATTTTTTTGCTGTATTTCTTTAAAAAAATTACCATTAGGATTTTTGATGGGGATTGCATTTAATCTGTATATTGCTTTGGGTAATATGGTCATTTTAACTAGTTTGATTATTCCAATTCATGAACACAGAATATCTTTCCATTTCTTTGTGTCTTCTTCAATTTCTTTTAATAATGTTTTATCGTTTTCAGTGTATAAGTCCTTCACATCCTTCGTTAAGTTTATTCCTGGGTTCTTTCCAGGAGCACATTCCAGGATTCAACATACTCAAATCAATCAATGTGATTGATATGCCACATAAACAAAATACGGGATAAAAATCATATGATTATATCAATAGATGCAGAAAAAGCATTTGATAAGACACAACATCCATTTATGATTAAAACACTTAATAAAATGGGTATAAAAGGAAAGTACCTCAACATAATAAGGGCCATAATACGTCAGATCCTCAGCTAATATTCTTAATGGTGAAAAACTGAAAGCTTTCCCTCTGAGATCAGGAACAAGACAGGGATGCCTGTATCACCACTGTTATTCAACATAGTATTAGAAGTCTGAGTCAGAGAAGTCAGGCAAGAGGAAGAAGTAAAAGGCATCCACATTAGGAATGGAGAAGTTAAATTGTCACTTTTTGCAGATGACATGATTCTTTATATGAAAACTCTAAAGACCCCACCAAAAAACTATTAGAAACAATAAACAAATACAGCAAAGTTGCAGGATACAAAATCAATGTACACAAATCCATTTCATTCCTATATAATAACAATGAAATTTCAGAAAAAGAAATGAAAAAACAATTCCCTTTTGCAATTGCAACAAAAAGGATAAAATACCTAGGAATAAACTACACCTGCTGTTTTTGATGGGTTGGGAACTGATCCAAATCTTTGAATTATCGCCATTTTTCCACTTGCTTTCTAGCTTTTCTTTTTAATCTTTAGAATGCTGTCTATCATAATCTGTCAAGCTCCATCTTTAAAATATGGAAGTCCAGGATAGATATTACAAATTTGGGCTTATTTTCTGTCAATTTTAAGCATATCTTTGTTTTTTCATGATGATACATATTCTACAATGGGATCAATGGCTTTAACTCACTTTCTATGTAAGCAGCTCTCGCGTACTATTTAGTTCTAAGTTCTTTTTTCCTCTGAAATTCTGAAATCCTGTTTATTTTTTGAAGACTTCAATTGCAATATTCATTTGCATGTGTGAGAAAATAGAGAATGCCAACTTTTATATCATATTCCTTCAGAATAATCTTGAGGTGGCTTTGGACTGGCTCATGCAAGATTGTAGCACAGAAATAATGTCTATGAATTCTTGGAAGGAAGCAGGCAATCAAGTACTATTAATTACTCTGCCATGTCTAAGCATGTGTTTGGTGTTTCGGATAAAAAGGATGCTGTGTAACACAATTTTGGCATCTTATCAGTGATAGAAGAATATGTTCTGTAAGAACAGGATCTCCTTTGGGGTGTCTTGTTCAATAAACTGCAAAACAAGTGAAATTCACACTCTCACACTCTTTCAGGCTTGTCTTCTCAAATAGGTATATTTTGCTGATACGAAGTAGTTTCTGGTTTTCTACATCAATCATTTATTTAGCTCATGAGTCTGCAATTTGGTCAGGGCTCAGTGAAGAATGCTTGTCTCGCCTCCATGTGGTATCAGTTACGATGGCTTGAGTGGGAGAGGATTCCACTTTTAGGATGGCTCAATCACGTGGCTGACAAGTTAGTGACTTTGTTTCCCTTCATAAGTCTTTGCAAAGGTTCATCCAGCTTCCTTACACTATGGTGCCTGGACACCAAGAGTGAGTGTCCAAAGAAACAGAAAGTGGAACCAGTTTCCTAAGACAGAGGCCAGAAATTGGCAACTCTTCCACCTTATTCTATTGGTAAAATACAGTGCCCAGATTCAGGGAGGGGAAGGCACGTGGAGCTCACCTGTTGATGAGAGAAATGTCAAAGGAATTTGAGGCATGTTTTAAAAATTATTGTGTCAATTATTTTAAAATATTTTTGAATTTAAATTATGATTCCTGCTTGACCTATAGGTTAATTAAACAGGAATTTCTTACTTTACAATATAAGGGAATTTTCTAGTTATATTTTGTTACTAAAGTCAAGCCTAATTAATCTATAGTGTAAGATTATTTACTATATAATCATCAATTCTCAGAATGTTTAGAATTTGTTTTGTATTTTAGGATATGATTGTTTTCAATACCTCTTTGGGAAATGGGGAAAAATTAGATATATTCCAAATTGGGGAGTGGTGGTGATATTTTATATATGAATTAGGTCAACTAATTTATTATTGTTATCCAAATAGTCTAAGCCAATTTTTATTTGCTTCTTTAATCAGATACTAGGATCAATCAAAATATTGCACATTAATGATGGATTTTCTATTTTTCCTTTTGGTTCCATCAATTATTTTTCTGTTTTTTTAAGAATGCTTAAATTCTTTTTGTTATTATTAGTTTCAGGTGTACAAAACAACAGAGTGATTAGACACTTATATATCTCACAAAGTGATAACCCCCAAAAGTCTATTACCCATCTGATAACTGTCCATACTTACAATTACCATTTGTTTTTCTTTCCCCTATCTGTTCACTGTTTCTTCCCTTTTGTACCACAAGTTAAAATGTATATTTTCTTATGCCCTTCACCCTCTATGATTTTATAAGCCACACGTTCCTTGAAAATTATTTCAGTAAGTTCCCTAGAGATGCATAGATTTATACCAAACGTGTAGCTAACTTATCAAAGTTAACATATATTAAAAATTTTCCATACTTTTCAGAGAAAAAAAATTCTTAGACTCATTAACTTGATCTGTTATTGTTCTCAGGCATTTTAATTTTCTGTATTAAATATTTTAAACTTCACAATGCCTTATTACTGTGGTTTTATAGTCAACACAGTTAACATTGTGAGATATAGGTGTTCTGTGACCCAGGAAAGTTTTCATCATCCCATCTACCCACCATTGTTATTCAGACTTCTAACTTATGTCCACTTAATTTTATGACCGTTTAAAATTGAACGATTTATTAAAAAAAACAAAACCAAAACTTGGAGCTGAAGGAAACTTTCCACATCAGTAAGTCTCTCCATTTTACAGATATGGTAACTACAATTCAGGGCAGTGGCAGCAGCAAGAGCATCAGTTATGCTGAATGCACAATACGGGAGTACACCTGTCTGTATTCTGCATGGTGAATGTTTAGGTCAAGAACCATACTTACACTGTATATTTATATTATCTAGTATGAGTGTATGTCTCGAAGACACTTTAGTTCTGAGGCCAATAGGGCCATCTCAGGGTTTTATTACCTGTGTCTGTCAAATATCTCCAATAGATTTGTCCATGATTTATCTGCACACAAATTACAGATTCTTGCCATGCAGAAAGAAATGGTTCCCCTTGTTAAAACGAAATCTATTGGGTTAACCACGGCATGTAATCAGGAGACCAACAGTGAGAGATAGGGTCAAAATAATTTTACCGTTTGCCTGTGACAAGAACCAGATCAAATGGGGGTGAGAAGGTATTACACATAGCCTAGTATTTTATATACTTGTATAATACCTTGGCACATCTAATTCAGATTCACATGGAGAACTTTAAAATGAGGGTATCTGAAACTCAAGTCACTTCAGACATAGAAGATAAAGATAGGTGAACTCCTTGTTACAGATAATACAACATTTAGACACCATATCAAGAGAAATTATTATTATTATTATTTTAATTAAAGTTTATTGGGGTGACAATGGTTAGTAAAGTTACATAGGTTTCAAGGATACAATTCTGTATTACATCATCTATATATTACATTGTGTGTTCACCACCCAGAGTCAGTTCTCCTTCCATCACCATATATTTGACACTGTTTACCCTCATCTACCACCTCCCTCTCCCCTTACCCTCTGGTAACCACTAAATTATTTTTGAAACAAAGTCCTAGTTCTAGACTCCAGACTTTATATTGTCATCTTCCAAGGTAATAGGAATCTATTTTCTTCTTGTTTCCATTTTACTATCATATGCTCTCTGCTAAAGTTTTAAAAGTTCTGTGTCATATTTTATATCATTTATCAGTTTTTGGTATAAATGTACACTACTAAAATGTTTACCATTTTTATTTCAAAATAACCTTATTTTGAGATAGCAAACAAAATTTTCTCTATCTTTAACCAAGCTAATTTACATTTCAATTCTACTCTGAGTGAGATATAGAAATTCTAATTCAATTTAATGTTTCAATATCAAGTATTGTACATTATTTGTTGTTTATTTTATCTTGATTATGAAGCATGAGTTGATTTAAAGGAAAAATATTAAAATGAAAAGGCTGAAAAACACATACTCTATGAGAATTTTTATTTTTGAAAACCAGGTTTTCAGATAAACACAGGCAGTTGGTTTACAAGCATTAAGCTAATTTCATTACCCTTTGAACCAACAACAAAAAAATCATACTAGCTTCCGAAAATAAGAGAAATATATCTCATGTAACATGATTTCAATATCATATCTAACTTTTTTCTCCAATACTAATATGCCCTGTTTGTAATTCTCAAACCATTATATAATACCATATAAATTTAATATGCTTTGAAGGGACTTTCCTCTAGGAACACATTGAGAAGGTTAAAAATGATTTTGAAAGCTATAAACTATGCTTTCCAATTTAGTGTTATTCAGTCAGACCTAATTTATATTTTCTATATTTTCAGCATAAACTAAAAACAGAATAGTCAGAATTTGCCTGATGAATATCCAAGGCAAAGAGAAACTTCTAACAAATTCTCTCATGTATGTCTAATTGATATTTCTATTGATAAAAGATTGACAATGTTTATTAGTGTCCCTCAGGGAAAAGAAATGCTCCCAAAAGCCATAGTGTGTTTGCACAAATCATGTTGTATTTTGGATCATTGACCTTACATCAGCCCACTTCTTTCATTGGTAGCGTTTCTAGTGTAGGCTTATGTCTCTTAACAATAAAGTTTTCACTGTAAGTCTGATTCAGTGTCTAATGCTGCTCCCACTTCTGGCCATTAGCAAGAAATAAGTGTTTAAGAATGTGCACCATACCCCTAAGTACGCTATTAACACCGCTCCCAACAAGTGCAGTATACTTTCAGTGACATATCCCAGCTGTGTTGTTGTGACAGCCAGCAGAAATACAAAATGCTTCAGCTGAAGGAAAGCACTTCAGAGAACTCGAAGGCCAAAAATAAATCTAATGGACCTTAGTATATTTAGAGAAGCTACATAGTGTAGTGTTGGCTGTGAAGACAGAAATTCCTACATTTGTAAGTTACTATCTGTGTAACACCTACTACCTGGATGATTTTTTTTGAAATGGCATAACATACCATAAATTTTACCCATTTTATGTGTATAATAATTTTAAATAAATTTACATTTTTATTGTGACATAATAATTTTAAATAGATTTTGCAAATAGATACATAATCCCATGTTTCTATCTCCCCCAAAAGATTCCTAGTGCCCATTTGGAGTCAATCTCAGTTCCTACTCCCAGCCTCAGGCAAACAAGAATCTGCGTCTGTCTCCATAGACTTTCCTTTTCTAGACATTTCCTATGGAAACATTTCCTATAAAAGGAAACATATAATGTATGATCTTTTGTGTTCGGCTTTTTAACTTAGCATAATACTTTTGAGGTTCATCTATGTTTTGCATGTAGCAGTAGTTCATTCTTTTTTTTATTATTACTTTCAGGTGTACAAAACAACATAGTGATAAGACATTTTATATACTCACCAAGTGATAACCCCAATAAGTCTATTACCCATCTGACACTGTGCATAGGTACTATAATATTATTGACTATATTCCCTATGCTGTACTATATATCCCTGTGACTATTTTTTAATTACAGTTAACAATTTATAATTTTTAATTATAGTTGACTAATATTATTTTATATTAGTTTCAGATGTACAGCATAAGTAGTATTCCACTACTTATTTATCCATTCATTAGTAGATGGATATTTCGATTATTTCTACTTTTTGACTATTATTAATAGTGCTACTGTAAACATTCATTTACAAGTGTTTAAGTGGATATATGGTTTCATTTATCTTGAATAGATACCTAGAAGTAGAATTGATGAGATAGATATATGGGAAATTTAAGCTTAGATTTTTAAGAAACAACCAAACTGTTTTCCAAAGTGGCAACTACTTTAATTCCCACCAGAAATATGTGAGTGTTCCATTTCCTCCATAGCATTCCTAAAATTTGTTATTCTTTTTTTAAAAATATATTTTAATTATAGCCATTCTGGTGGGTGTGAAGTGATATCACATTGTGGTATTAATTTACCTTTCCCTAACGAAGAATGATATTGACTGTCATTTATGTGCTTATTAACTATTCACTTATCTTTTTTTGGTAAATGTCAGTCAACACTTTTTTAAACTATGAATTTTATCTTATTATTTTTAAAAAGATTTTTATTAACATATAACTGATATACAATGTTATATTAGTTTCAGGTGTACACCTTAGTGTTTAACATTTATATACCTAAAAAAGTGATCACCATGGAAGTCCAGAAACCATCTTGCACCATACCGCACTATCACAATGTCATTGACTATATTCCCGGTGCTGTACATTACATCAGGTGTACCGCATAGTGGTTGGACAATTATATAATTTAATAAGTGATTCCCCCTAACTAGTCTAGTAACCACCTGGCACTATACATAGTTATTACCATATTAGTGATTAGATTCCCTATGATTTACTTTACATCCCCATGACTATTTAGTAACTTCCAATTTGTGCTTCTTAATCCCTTCACTTTTTTCACCCTACCCTCAGACCCCTCCCATCTATCACCCCGATAGATCTAGTACCCATCTGATACCATACATAGTTATTATAATATTATTGACTATATTCCTTATGCTGTACCCTACATCCCCATGACTACTGTATAACAACCAATTTGTACTACTTAATCCCTTCCTCTTTTCATTTACCCCAAACCTGCTCCCATATGGCAATGATCAAAATGTTCTCTGTATCTATGAATTTGTTTCTGTTTCATTTATTTATTTGTTCTTTAGATTCCACTTATAAGTGAAATCATATGACAGTTATCTTTTGCTATCTGACTTACTACACTCAGCACAATACCCTCCAGGTCCATCCAAGTTGTTGCACATGGTCATTTACAGATTTAATTTACATACCTGGTGTGACACTGGGACCCTTCGCTCCTTCAGTAGGGGTAGAGGTGGGGACCTCCACAGCTGAGATATCCCTCCCAATTTTTAATGGTCACAGGCGGGTGTGGAACCAGACTATTCTGTGTCTCTGCCCCTCCTACCATACCAATCTCAAGGTGGCTTCTTCTGCATGTCCTTAGTTGTAGGGCTTCAGTTCAGCCAGACTTCAGGTGATTCTCAATGGTTGTTGTTCTGTAGTTTGGTTGTAATTTTGTTGTGGTCGTGAGAGGAGGTAAGCACAGCATTTACCTATTTCACCATCTTGACATCAACACTTTTGTTCATTTTTACTAGGTTGTTTTCCTTTTTTCAGTTTTGAGAATTCTGTATAGTTGTTTGATAGAAGTCTCTATGAGATATGTGATTTGCAAATAATTTCTGCTAGTTTGATGGTTGTTTTGCAATTTTCTTTCTTTTAAAATTAAAGTTTATTGGGATGACAATTGTTAGTAAAGTTACATAGTTCACGTGTACAATTCTGTATATAGATGATGTATTATAGAATTGTTTTTTAATTTTCTTAATGATGTCTTTTAAAACACAAATGTTTTAATTTTCATAAAGTCTAATTTATCCATTTTTTCATTTATGGATGGTGTTTTTGGTGTTGTCTCTAAGGTTTTTGCATAACCTAGATAATAGATTTTCTTTTCCCTGTGTTTTATTAAAAATGTTTGTAGTTCTAGCTTTTTCATTTAGGCTGTCATACATGTTGAGGTAATTTGTCATGTGACCCTCTCCATATTCAAAGCCAGCAACAGAGACTCTCTCTCTCTCAAGTTGCGTTCCCCCTGCATTTTGAATCTCTTTCTCCAGGAAGAACCTTGTCTATTTTCAGGACTCATCTGATTAGGTCAGGCCCAGGGAGGATCATCTCCCTTTTAAAAGTCAACTCTGCCATATAACACAACTTAATCATATTTTGTCATATTCTTCAGTACCTTCCACACAGCAGGAGAGAGCTATACAAAGGTGTGGGTAATAGGGAGTAATTGTAGAATTCTGCCTGCTACTCCTACTGATGTGTCTATTAAGGCATAATATATAGAGGGAAAACATACTGATTACAGTTTCATTGTCCATCCCCAAGGAGATTTTGAAAAGTTAAATCAAGAGTAACAACACACACACACACACCACCCCACTTTCAGTTTGTGCATTAAAATATTCTCAAACTATGGTTTTGTATTAAAATGTCTTGAGCGTATAAAATTTCAAACCTATATTCTAATATATGTTGCTCAAACTAAAATATTTACGATAACTATTTAATATTAGGCAATATAAGTTTCAAATCTTATAATTTAGTAAAGACGTTTTATTTATAATATTTACTGTCTCATTTTCTATTAGCTAACTCATAAAATAAAGGTGAATACAATGAAGTGACAGAAAAAATATGCTCATGATAAATAAGAGTCAGTGTGGTTGCCTTCAGAGTTAATGTGCAGTTTGAAGTGGTCTTTTTCAAATTCGAGTGCATGATAAATTACATTGATTGTATTTTCATGAAGATACCTGTGCTCAGAACGATGGCCTCACAGGAGCTATAAAGTGCTGTACTTGAATGACTTTGAAAAAAAATACAATTATTTGGAAACTGATATGTTGAGGGACTTAGAATATATTTAG
Source organism: Rhinolophus sinicus (assembly GCF_036562045.2). Classification (NCBI taxonomy): domain Eukaryota; kingdom Metazoa; phylum Chordata; class Mammalia; order Chiroptera; family Rhinolophidae; genus Rhinolophus; species Rhinolophus sinicus. The sequence goes on along the minus strand of NC_133760.1, from coordinate 27,160,853 downwards.
TTTTATAGGCCTTATCCCACTCTAATTCTTCATTAAGGAAAATCAATCACAGGATGAAAACATGAATTAGATATCTCTAAATGTCATAACATTTATATATTGGATTTTATTTTTACTTCATTAAGAAACCAAATAGGACTGTAATTAAAGAAAATGATAGCATATGGTAGAAACACTGTTCATGGTTTTCCCAACTTTAAACACCATTAGAAATTCTACGCTGTGAAGGACAAGCCAAGTGAACTATATGCATAATTGATTAGAAACTTATCCACTTTTAAATCACAGGGAAATCCACTTTTATTTAATTTGAAATCTGCTACACAATTCTGTTTGAAATTGAATGCCCTCAAATTTCCCATGAAATTTGAAAGGGGATGAGAATGAATGAGGAAGCAATGGCTAGAAAAGTCCCCTAACAATATTATTTAATTTTATAGACTTACTTAGAGTAGCTATGTCTTGAAATTATGTTTTTGTAACTTCTGTAATAACAAGTTAATCTCCGTCTTCAAACCCATGATTGAATAAAAGTTATTTGAGTGCCTACTGTGTGTCAGGTGCTGGGAAAAGCTCTGAGCAAACAGAAAAAAAAGATTTGATGTACTCATCAAGTAGTTTGGAAAACAAGACAAGCAAAGTAATATTTACAGTATACTGTGATAAATGCTAATTTGTCTGAGAAGTACAATTGGGGGACAAATTAATACATTATCTTAAAAGTCACTCTGATCACCTGCAAATTATCAGGATTCAACTTTATTTTTCCCTCTCCCATCCCAGTTTTCTGGTTTTACTTGCGTAACTCCAGTTTTCCTGATAAGTATTCATATTTTATAAGTATGGACATAAATATCTATCCTTGAAGTCCATGATAAGTTTTATTTAGGTCAATATTCTAATGCCATAAAACAATAGTAGAATGAAGTATCCTTGAATCTCAACACTTCCCTTTTTCACTCAGAATTGAGCCAATATCAAATGTACAGTATTCAAATAATTTATATTTGTATATTTGGTGTGGGAGGGGTTGGTATGGTGTGTTGTGATGGTAACTGTGGGATCATGTGTGCTGTGTATTGGAAGAGACAAGGTGTGTTGTGTGGTTGGTGTAATGTGGTCTGTTGGGATAGTAGATGTGGAGAGTGGAGTGTGTAGTGGAGTGTAGTATAGTGTATGTTGTGTTCTATCATATACTATGGTGTGTTAGGATGATAGATGTGGTGTGTGTGTGGGGTGTGTGTGTGTGTGTATGTGTGTGTGTGTGGTGTGTGTGTTTTGTGGGATGTGGTATTCAGGGTGGTGTGTACTACAATGGAAGTTGTAGATGTGGTATGTAGATGGTGTGTTCTGAGATGTGGCGTGTCATATACAACGTGGTGTACTGGAGCCGGTAGGTCTGGGAATGTGGTGTGTGGTATAATATGACACAGTAGTTATGTTACTTTTTTTGAAGGTCCATGTTCCTGAAGTTCTGGAAACACTGAAGGCAACATAAGTCCTACAAATTAACAAGGAACCCATGTTATACTCATATAGTATTTACTGTGTGAACCTGCTAAGTTTCAATAGGTCTTTCATGTGATCAGTGCAACAGCACATACATATGGAAGGCATAGTGGACACAAGGCTGGGGCCGGTGTCCCCAAGATGAGTAAGACAAATTACATAAGCACCTTCCAGGAACTCTGGTGTAGGAAGAGTATAAAAATGCTACCAATGTGTAACTTTTATTATCTTGACAGCAAGCATGAGGTTCCCATTTAGGGAAGGAAATATTTTAAGAGAAATACACTGATACACAACGTGAGCTGGGAGATAAAATCACCAGGCATGAGTGAGCACAACACCCAATCACCACTGAGTTACTCAGTATGAGGAAATCAGATGACTTTTTGATTCTTTTATCTGTTTCTTTCTCATTTGAAATGGGGGAAAGATATAAATGAGAGAAGAGACATGGGGTAAAGGGACCCAGTGAGACTATGTTGTGTGAGGGCTGGTGGGAGAGGGAGGTGAAATGAAGGGGAACCAGTAAACATTTTAAGAGGGTTTTCATGTTTAAAATCAAATTGTGTAAATTCCTGTCATGAAAACACACTCTTCATCTCCACCTTGAAAACTGTGTGTTTCTTTAGAAACCACCATTGAGTTTAGTAACCTCAGAATGATATGTGAAGAGAGCGTTTCAGAGGGTGAAAGGAGATCAAATCCAGAAAAACTAATGGAGACTTCAGGTAGAGAGAACCCCAAAATGAAGCACTTAATGTCTGCGCAGATACTGGAGAAGGTTCTCTACTACCCTGAGATGTAGTTTCAGGGATGTATTTGCACTAACCTCAAGGGACAGCAGAGATCCAGCTGTTCTCTGATTTGTACTTAGGAGGCCCATTCTTCAAATTATAAGGGAGGAAGAAGCAAGTTGATGTCAGAGACTGTAATTGCTCATTTCAGCCGAGGCATGAAGGATGAATAAGTGGTACCATGATGGCGCTGTTATTGGCAAGAAAAACTGGGTGCCTTATTGACCTAAAGGAAAAATAAAATTGAGAAAAACTTGTGTAAGTTTCTCACATAGCGAGACAAACTGGATAGGGGACAAGAGAGAACTAGAACTCATCTTTTCTTTCACAGAAAGTCATTGTCCAACATAATTCTTCTCATCACGGTGTGGATATGTCTCTTGTTCTCCACTTACCTCTCATTTCCTCTTGCTATACCTTTTCTGTTCTTCCTTCATGTTTCCTGGCTGTCCCTAAAACTTCACAGGGCAGATTGTCAAAAGTTAGTGGGAAAAAAAAACACACCCCAAAACATTGATTTTGGAGTTAAAGGAAAACACAAAGTACTTTGATGGACAGGATCTAGGACAGACTCTGGAGGCTAAAAATCCAGCATCAAGATTCTGGTCGATTTGTTCTCAGTGAGAGCTCTCTTCCTGGCTTGCAGAAAACTGCCTTCTCGCTGTGCCCTCACATGTCCTTTCCTTGATACGTGTGCAGAGTGAGTGAGTGAGGTCTCTGGTGGGCCTTCTTATAAGGACATTGATGGCATTGAATCAGGGCCCCACCCTTACGACCTCATTTAACCTTAATTACTTCTTTACGCCAAATGCAGTCACACTGGGAGTTAGGGCTTCAACACGTGAATTTTCTGGGGAAATATACACACATATCCAGTCCATAACAATATTTTTCTTCATAGGATTACATGTACTTCATAAATGATATACACTACATCAATCTATGGTACATAAAAACGCTCTAAAAAATAAAAAAAATGATGACCAGAATAATAGAAAATTTGGAAGAGGAATTCCTAACATTATCTGGAGAGAACATTTGATGTTCCTAATAATAAATGTAGATGAAAACCATGACATTGATTTTGCTTATCAAATTTGCAACGTTAAAGTAGTTAAAGATTCTCATTGATGACAAACTGGGGGGAAAATAATTTCATACATGTTGGTGATTTGATAATTTCTCAAAGTTTATAATGTACACACAATGTGAGCATATAGAAAGATATCTATTATAACATTGTTAGTGATAGCAATATATTGGACTAGTATAAATGTTCCATTAAGAGGATAGTAGTTAAATAAATTACTATATCATACTAGCAGTTTGAAATTGATTTTAAAATAAGGCCATTATATAGTATTAAGTGAAAAAAATAGTTGCAGGTGATTTCTTGTAGTGCATTAATTACTATGATAATCTTTTATACAAATGTACTCAGTATTGTGCATACATATCTCTGACAACAGTAATGGTATCTGAATACTGAGATTTTGGAATAATTTTTCTTTGAAATTTTCTGTTTTAATTTCTTTAAATAAAACTTTTTAACCATAAGGTTTTTAAAAAGGTAGACTGAATAATGTTTCATAAGAACTTCTATACAATTAAAAAGAAAATATCCTTTTTTATATACGATGCTAGGTTTTTGTTTTATTTGTAACTAAGTAAAAGGAAATTCATTATCCATATAACTGTGTTAAAGCTTGGCAGTATAACTATACTAGATGATGCAGCTTTTCTATTATTCACTTAGATGCAATGCTTTTTCATTTTTAACAATATCTGTGCAGTTTGTGATTCATTCCAATTGTTTTGGTGAGTTATGCTCCATTGCTCTACCTGTTTACGAAAGAAGAATACAAACTTTAAGAGTGGTTGTTTTGCTGAAATTAAACAAATCAGTCATTTTTTGCAACTGGCCAAAAATAAGTCAGAATATTATTTCGGTAATTTTGTACTTGATTCTGTTACAGAGGTGCAATTCTCTCATGTGTAGAGGTGTTCTATCTGTTTGATTATGCAGATAAGACCTAAATAACATCCCCTCTCTCATCTTATGCAATATTCTTGTATCCAAGCATTCATCTATTACTTCATTAAGAAACAAATTATGCCATGATTATATTTAATGAACATGTTCAAATCACTGTGAATTTTATACCCAATCAACCGTTTTTCCCCCATTCCTTTTTCTCTAAGGTCAGTGTCCCTTTATAGGCTATGAAAAGATATAAAACTGTGATCTAATACTCATCACTGCAAAATAATGTATTTATCTGGCTCAAAAGAGAAATCCTTAAAAGGCCATATGTTACTGGTCCTAAGTAAACATGATTTATGATAAAACAGCAGTCTCTAAATGATTAGGAAAATATGTTAAGACAGCATCCTTTAAATGACTGAGTTGGGGAAAACAGCTCAACCCAGCAATTATAAATATAAACCTCTATACTAAGTATGAAACAAACCCTTTGAGTCCTGCTCATTATAGCACTCTCTTATCTTCTTCCTTCTTGGTAATGAAATGTTCTCAGTTCTGTCTGGCTCCTGATTCCTGTTCAGATTCTGCAGTGAACTGGATACAAATGACCTGTAACTTCAATTTGAGATACACAAGCTTTGTTCAAATGTCTCAGCAAATAGAAATAGATATGATATTTGAGGCGATTGCCTCGATGATTAAGGCACCGACACATTTCTTTTTTTCGTTTAAAAATATCCACACTCTGATGCCTGCATTGACCAAAGTGGTCTTTTTCTTTGCTGCCTGAGAGAATAATTTATGTAGGACATAGCTAAGGAAAAAAAGGAAGATATCTGAAGGTGGAATTTAATCTTATGACTACAATCCATATTTATTTCATTGGATCTCTTTCACACTAATTATATTTTCAAGTGATAAAATATTTGAGGCTCCTTGAAAAATGAGCCCCAATAAAATTTTTAGTAAATCACCAATATCCTGTCCTGGTAATGAGCTCATTAATGAGGAAGACTGTTTATGCATCTCTCATTTTTTTTCAGTGTAATCCACATTGCTACATACTCATATCTTTATAAAGTAGCCTGAGACACAAACCCACTTACTAAAATTGTTGAGATAAATGGGATTACTTTCCCTAAGTTTCCATACTGGATTAAAAACAAAACAAAACATTTCATTTATTTTTCAACAGTAAAACTAAACTTTGCAAAAAACATTGCATTTTTTCCAACAGTAAAATTAAACCCTCTTCTTTTTCTAATGGCACCTAAATTGACATAACACAGTACATGTTGTTGAAATTTGTTACCTAGCTGAGTAGAAATTGATCTTGCCCTTAATTTGGATCCATCAATCCACCTCTAATGATGTTTTATATTATCTCTGTTCTGAGGGCACTAAATTTTATCAAACTCTCTCAGAGAAGGGATGTGCGTGCCACCTTGTTCACTGTATCTTTCTTTGAAACTCTGTAAACAAAATGGCATGTGTACAGTAAACCACTCCATAAGAATATCAGTGTGTAAAGTTGATTAATTAGTAATAGTAGTAAAAGCATAGAAGTATACATTAATAAGATTATGGCGGACAACTTTTGAGGTCCAAAAAATGTTTGCGTGTTTACTAAGCTTAATCTCATTAATGATGAGTTTTAGGGCAGTATCATCAGGCTCCTTAAATTCAATATTTGTTCATTCGTCCACCTATTTGTTGATTCAGATATTTACTGAATGTTTATTGTATGTCAGACATTATGCTCAGGCCAGTGGATAAAAAAGTAAATAGGAGACCATTATTGCCCTCAGGAGCTCATAGTCCTGGGGGAAACCAATATGGAATCTGAGGGTTTTAATGAAGTTTGGCAAGTACAGCCATATAAATGCATATGGGGCATTAATGTAGTGTTGAGAAGCATCATGAACCCACATGGAACTGGTCTAGCAAGTTCCCCAGAAGAAGCTGCAGATAATCTGAGACTTAAAGGCTCAGTAAGAGAGTCAGCAGAAGCGGTAGGGACTGCTGCCGAGGAGGCCACAGGAGAGAAATAGGCTGGGGCTGGGGCTGGACAGAAAGGGAAACAGGTAGGCAGTCAGGTCTGGAATATGAGGTGGGACGCGGAAGAAGATGACAGTGAGATCAAGAGCAGCATGAAGTCCTGTGCAGTAAGTCATTGTTTCCGTGTGTTATCAGTGTGTATGCAAATGAACTTGTTCCTGATGAAATGCATTACTCTTGAGAATTCCCCTGGGCTAAGAAAAAGACCAGTCTTTTTTACACTTCTATTCTAGTAACTTCCTTCTGAAAACATATTTTTCTGGAGAATACTCAGCCTGTTGAAGATAGAGGCTCAGTTGATCCAAACCTCAAATTCTTTATCAGTGTTGACCTACTATTACACTCGCCCTGGGTTATATGGTCCCAGAATAGGTCTAACAGTAGCTTCAGCAAGTGACCTACAAAGGATTATAAAGACTTCTCTCTGTGTGTAAGGGTAGTTGCAAGAAGGGAAACGAGTCAGCAGAGATTTGGGGAGCCCAGAAGTAGAGGGTGCCTAAGGGAGGAGTAGCATCTACAATGTTTTCCTGTCAAGAGGACAAATAGAATAAGGAGGGTATCGTGTGGGGCGGCCTGCGGGCTCTCAGCTCCCGCTCCCCACATAAGAACGCAGGACATGGTGAGGCCAAAAAGGAACACCCAGGGAGCCATAGGTAGGGGAGTCATACCACTATGGTCTCACTGGAGGCTGGATTGACACGACATGCGACCTGCTGTCCGCTTTTCTGCCTGCCAGCTGACCAACTCGCTAACTGCAATCCGCTCTTGCTAGCTCAGCCGCCATCTTCTTGCTAGCCCCCATTTTCTGCCAGTGCAGCCACAGTAGTTATATTAGTGGCCAATGGCTCACTGGTTCAGCTGACGGCCAACTAGCCACAGCTGATGGCCATCCAATCACAGTTGATGGCCATTTACTACCTGAGCCAGCACCTTTCCGCGTGAGGCCGAGAGCCTGGAAACTGCACTCCTGGCTCTGTCCCCACAGAAGGAGAGAGGAAAAAGACGTTGACTGGGGTGGGGAGGCACTGTTCTCCCTGTGTGTAGAACAATGAGACGCACACACACAGAGATAAAAATTCAGTTTGCAGTAATGCAGAGGGATGAATGGTGGTGTAGTAGAGACAGTGCATAATACTGAAGGCACGTGATGGCGCAGTGAAATGCTGAGATGGCTTGGTGAAGGGTGGTAGGTGCACACACACACATATGCAATCATATATATATATATATATATATATATATATATATATATATATATATATATATATATATATGTTATTATAGGGCAGCATATGTGATTCCCATGTTAATTTGAAGGGCTCTTCTTGGGTTTCATTTTGTTCTATTTAGGATCAGAGATGAATTCATGCTTCTAAAACATTGCTATTACTTTGTACCTAGATAACATATTTGTATTCAAGGTTCTTCAGAGTTGTTAAGTTCTCCATGTACCTTGGGTAAAGTTGTTCAGCATACAGCTCTTGTTTTTCAAGAGGAGCTATTTCATGACAGTTGAGTACTCAGTGTGGCAGCGTCCCAGCAAGGCAAAGTGTCTCCCTCTCACAGAGCTTCTAGATTTAGTTTAAAAAATAACCTTAGGAAAGTGTTCATACGGAGATGTTTATATAAGAATTCTGAAAATGTCCTCTTGAAGACATATTTAGGTAAGAATGTGACAAAATCTCCGATATTCAATATAAATACCCGTTTTTCTCCTCTTGTATAGGAGGGATAAAAGTGGATGAAATGGAAATAAAACATCTTACTCTGGTTCACTTTTTCATTTTACTGTATTAACTTTAATTCACTGTCTTTTCTGGTAAAATCAGAATTTTTTTTTAATTACCTTTCCAATACAAAAGTCACTAGGTAAATAATATCTGAAAATTCAAGTCGCAGAGGAAAGCACGAGAAAAATAAAATAATTGTATCTTCGTATTCTCCAAAGAGCCCACTGATTTAATAACCCTCAAAGTACATTTAGGATTATTGCATATCAAGCCAAATAATATTATCTGCCAATTATTATATTAAAGAGGAATCTCATATTAACTTAGAAATAAAGTAATTTTTTTTTTTTGAATGTGTAGAATTCAATTGGAGGTGATTTTGACGTTACTGAGTCGGCCTCACATACTGTCTATCTAAGCTGTTCCTCCAAATCTTTTCCTGAGAATGCCTAAGGGATGTTCCCCCAACCCCCATTACTATAAAACTGGGAAAATATTAGATCTTAATAGCAAGCCATACTGGTACACTTTCTAGTAGGATCTTTTTTTTCATCTGGAATTTAATTTAAGGATTTAATCTAATTGTCCTTTCAGTTGCTCATTTCTTTTCACAGTGCTCAAGTGTGGGCTGTCTCATTTAAGGAAACCTCCCAATTCTTCAGTACTGATTGAATACATAAAACCAACATTCAAATACAAATTAAAAGGGAGTTTCAGATAACTGAGGATTTCTCTTACTACATCATTTTTATTGAAGATAAAATTTAAGCTTGAACATAGAAGAAAACATATCCCATTTGCAAAGCTATTTAAAAAAGATAATAAGAGAAGATAATAATAATCCTTGGGATTTACTAATCTGCCAGGCATTACTCAAATTATTTGCATTTATTATGTTAGTTATTTCTCCCATGAACCATATAAGACAGATACTAGTATTATCACCCAAGGCACAGAGAGGTTAAGTAACTTAAATAAAGTCACCCAGCTGGTGAGAATGGAGTCCAGAATCCATACTCAGGCAGTCTGACTTCAGAGGTCCAGGTTATTCTCAAAACATACCCCCTGAGTAACGTATCTGATTGCTCAATAATTGTTATCAACAAGAACTGTTCTTTAAAAGTAATATAAAATTTTGGAAATCAACAAAAATTGAGAAATAACTGATTGCCTTCTAGCTATAATATTTTACATAAACTTATCTCAAAAATTTATTTTAGTAGTTTCAATTCATAATGTAAACTTTAAGGTATTTTTCTTGTGTTTTCTTGATGGTAAGCATTCTCTCTGTATCCTAATTCAAGTCATCGATGAAAATGCTGAATAGAACAGCTCTGGCCAGAGTCCCATCATAGAATGTAAATGTCACTCATCGTAGAAATCAATCCAGCAGCTTTGGAAAATGGTAGATAAAATGCAAAGTGTTTAAAGAGTGTTGAGTCCACATTTCACCATTTTGTCAGTTCAAATGAAAAGTTTTGTCAAATGTCTTGGTGATATTCAAATACTCACATTTCAGGAGTGAACTTTTAAAAGGGCCAAGGCGCCTTTTCTGCCAAGCTACTATAATTTCTGATACCCCACTTTAGCCTTGAGAAGATGTTTATAAATGTGGAAAAATGAATGTGCCATAGAAGGAAGGTTATTGTTTTCCTTTGAGAGAGGGGAAGTAGGGGAGACAGAGAGAAAGAGAGAGAGATAGAGGTGTGTGTGTGTGCGTGTGTGTGTGTGTGTGTGTGTGTGTGTGTGTTTGTGTGTACCCTACTCATGAGTTTCTGCTATAAACCATAAGATCCTGAAGAAAATGGTCTCTTCTCACTATGCAAAAAGGCTATTGATCAGGGACAAAGGGCAGATAATTGGGCTTTCAAGAAGTACACAGACTTTAATGTGAATGCTATGGGGCTGGGGGGTGGGGGACGGACAACGAGATGAGTTTTGTGTTGGGGAAACCTCAGCAAGGAAAACCAGTTGGTGTATGCGTGTCCCTTAAATGCATTATTCACAGTAGATTTCAGGAGCTGAGCAAAGAAGCGAAAGGAACAAAGTCCATGAGGCAGAATGCAGAAAATGTAGGAAAGAAGGGGCGCAGAAAAGAGACAGTTCCACATTAACGAAAGTAGAAGAACATGCTCTCGTGTAAATGGCATATGGATTCAACCAAGATTCCAGCAGAGTATGAGAATGCTGACCCAGCTAGCCTGAGTAAGGGATTCTTCTCTCTCTCAGATGAAATTCCCATCAGCATTATGTACCTGTACATGGTTGTACTTTTCATTTAATTATTTAGTGCATTTGTTTAGAAGTTCTCCTAGAAGATCATTAAGTAAGTCTTTAAAAACAACAAAGAAAAGATCTTTGTTTAGATTTCTGGTTGATTTGATGGAAGCAAATATACCTGCATGATGGAAAACTCTATGTATAGTATTTCTAGCCCCCAAACTGTTGTCCAACCTCAGATAATTGTCAAGATCTGACTCTGTCTGATCTCATACTTATGGTGAGATGAAATAACCACAGAGCATAAAATCTATGCTCCTAAAGGGAATTGTTAGTAGGATATGTGAGATTATTTAAATTTAAAGTAGAAAAGTTTCTCACAGACATATTTTTCTTATTCTTTAATCATCTTGGTGTCTCAATTTAAAAAGACCAATAGTAATGAGATTTTGCACACACACATGCACATACATTTATTTTTGGATTTTTACAGTAAATACAATTCAAAAGACATTGGAAATTTTTAACTGACTGATGAAATATGTTATTAATATTTTGAAAAAAATTTCCAAATGCCATTTAAAATATTCTTCAAATGATATGCTCTATTTCCTTTCAATATCAGGGTAAAGCTATAATTTCCATTAGGTGGGTCGCTGGGGGTCGTGGAGCTTTAGAATCTCATTTATTACTTGAGAAGTAAGCATCTGAATGTGAGTTGTTCATTTAGAGATATTTTAATGAATATAAATTTCGAAACAGGTTGAAGTCTGATAAATCTCAGGATCTGTCATGATAATAATGATCATCCTGCACTATCAATTTTTCTTTAACAATAATAATTGAATATAGAAACTCTGGTGTATTCCAGTAGCTAAACTCCAGAGTTTTTAACCATCTGCATTTCCAGTGCTGACTGCAGCTGCATTTTGCCACACCACTGTCTCTAAAGTTGGTCTGATTTGACAGTTTGAATCCCGAACATCAGATGGATGGACCAATGAGACACTGAGCAAATCATGAGTAGGTGGGTCTTGGAATTATGTTGGGTTTTATCTTTGGGAAGTTTAGGTTCAAGACCATCTTGAAATTATGTTTTAAATTCTTAGATTTATAATGATATCTAAGAGAAAGAAAATTGACGTTTTAGATCTTCCTTCCACAATTTTTGTATGTTATACCTAAAATTAACTGTTAGATCACATAAAAGATCACATTAGTTTTATCCATTTATTAATACACTGCTTCCATATTGTAACCTATTCTCATAGCCTACAATATTAACCAGAGTACAGTTCTTTCATCGCACCCATGGAGGAAGTGCTGTTTCTATAGCATATACTTCTGTGGACACCTAGGTTGGCTCTATGATCTCAGGAAGAAGTCCTGCTGAAGAGAATTGGGTTTAACTTTAGATCGCACAACCCTAAGTGGCTCAAATAAACTATTGAAATGGCCTGGCATGGAAGAACATCTAAATTGAGAAATATGACCAAAGTAGTATGCAATAAAATAAATCAAATCAATCAGGGAAACACAAAACATACATGCTGGGCTGTGAAACACAACATTTTCCTTCAGTTGTAGAGAAATTGTCAGTAAGTGGCCCAGACTAAGAATAAAATACGAGCCAGCAATTCACATATATGTTGTGAAAGGGTGGCTGGGAATGCCTTCTTCGTATTCAACCACTTTATAATGTATCCTAGAGATAATATACTGAAAAAGAAAGAAGGAAAGGCACATTTATTGAGAACTTATGAAGAGTAAGTTTTGTGCAAGACCCCTCACCTGATCCTCATGGTCACTCTCTGAATTACGATTATTCACATTTACAGTGAAAGTGAATGAAGCTCAGAGACATGGGCACTGTGACACATCAGAATCGGAGGCAGAATTCACAGCCATGGCTCTTTAATTTATGATCCTGTGCTCATCCCAGCACACCAGGCTCCCTGAGAAGCAAACACTCCCATACATCATGGTAGCTGAAGGCAGCTAAGGTAAGATATAAATTACAAATAATTTGGGAATTTAACTACATTAAGATATGAAAGATGCCCTTTTATTTCACAAGCAATTCTAGGTAAGTCTCCAATATTTCAGACCCTGTTTCCTTAGTCTTCTTTCTCAACTCCTCTTGATCCATCTCATATGCTGGCGTACCTTGTGGTTCTGTCCTAGACCCTTTCAATCCCATTCTACACACCCTTGCCAGGCACTTTCATCCCCTTCTATGGATGCACTTAAAGTACAATAATTCTTTTAACCAGCCTCTGCTTCACTGATGTGCTGGCTTCACTGGTACTCACCAGTCCTCAGTGAAATAATGTTCACTGATTCACATATGATGCTGAACCATTGTGCCTGCTAGGTTTCATTTTCTACTTTTCCTCTTACCAGTTGAGTTGTATGCTTATCTTGGTCAGTAGATTTTGTTCCCAAACCTATTAGGCAAATAGGACATATTATTTTGTGTGTTTTAGTTATATACTGTACCAAATGAAAATAAATTCATAGAAGAATAGAGTTGTTTCTATAAACACCACATTGAATGCATTGGAAAGACTTGATACAGGATATCGTTTAAAATTTCTTTCCTGTTGACTTAGAAGTAGAAAAGAGTAAGAAAGAATAATAAAGATCTAGCATTCTGTCTCAGATGTTTTCGTAAATGTGTTGATGTTCTTACTCCACTTCAAAAACTTGAAACCAGTAACAATTAAGTAATGCATTATAAGTATAGTTTATGCAAGAAGGATAGTGGAAAACAAAAAGTAAACCTATTCTAAACCATTGGAAAATCTTTTGTGTTTTTAAAGTTAAAATAATATATTTAAAGTATGTGACTATTTCATGCTTTTGCCTTTAGCTAACTTTTTCAATTAAACAAACAGGGAAGTGTCGCGTCCCTTGCGATGAGAGTTGTGGGGAGCGAGGAGGGCGGTGCAGGGTTAAGAAAAGACAGTAGCCATGAATAGAGTTTAATGAGACCAAGGGACCCCCAATCTCAAGGACTGGAAGCCCCGAATCGGTCCTCACATCAGCTTTTTTTAGTTTGGTGGGGAAGTAAAGGAGATAAAGCTTGTCAATCTCAAGATCTATGATTCCTATACATCATAATAGGAAACCAATTCAAGTCAATCGCCTTTGCCTGCAGGCAGCTGGGCCCGTAAGTCTCAACTTCCCCAAGGGACAAAACCTATATGCATATGAATAGATGGAGAGCACCTCATTGAAGCACTTCCCTTGCAGGTTTTGGGAAGGAATGCAGCCACAGAGGCTGAGGCCTTTCTTAGCCTGAGGAAGGTGGGGGGCTGTGCCCACCTCTGTGAACCCCGGGGGTTCTCCTGTTGGTCCCCTCTGACTGCACCTGACTTGAGTTGTTCCTTCCATGAGGAATCTTGCTTGTTGACTGTCAAGTCATCTTTCTGGGACCAAACAGGGAGGCATAAGGTGCAAACACAAAGGTTTAGCAAAGTCCCTGAAAGGATCTGTCTTACAGACTCTCCTTTCTTTAGGGGCAGTTTCAAGGAAACAAACGGTTAAGCTGCTGCTTGGTGACAGGGAAGTTCAGGACAGTTATTAAGATTACAAAGAGGGGCAGTGTTCAGGGAAATGAACAGAGAATAATTCAGTGCCACACACATAGCAACAGTGCAGGACCCTTTACTTCCCCTCTACTTGAGGAGACCGAGGGACAGTAGCCATTGGAAAGGAGCTTGACCTTGGGTGGAAGGCCAACTTAAAATGACCCAACAAGAAGGAAGCCATAGAATTAAAGCACCAAGCCCCTCTTCTCCTGCCTTTGGTCTCCAGCTAGTGCCCACTGTTGGCGAGATTAATAGAAAATATGTAGTGAATCTATCACTTTTATCCTTTACATTCACTCTTGATTTTTATATGAGTTGAAAATTTGTGCACTCAAGAGTGCATTCATATGTTTGATTAGATAATGTAACATATTGAGGAACTAGCGATGAGAACACGTTCCCATCTGTAATCCTAAAATGTCAGCTACACCACTGCTATTAATATACGGTACCCGTGATAAAACGGGGTCAGTTAACAGCAATGAAACAACAACAGATATTTTTGGCAAAGTCTCCATTTATGTTGCGCATCACAAAGACAAAAATCAGAACTTTATTTTTCTGCCACCCGTTCTGAGTTTTACTCATTTATCTCCACCTTGACTTAATGATATTTGTTTCCTTGAGGGATGAGTCAAACCTTCATTCTTAAAAAAACAAAACAAAACAAAAACCTCTGAATCTTTCATGTTTCTGTTCTTCATGGAGTTCCACAGTTTTTCACTGACTGGGAGTACTGGACAATGGTGTCCTAAGAGGCATCCTGTTGAATACTCTGGATTCCACATACAGTTTTACTAGTACATACTCTTCCCCATCATTGGGTAGCAGCAATTCAACTCCCCTTGGTAGTAAAATCAGTCTCCTTGACTCCCTTTTCATCTTGTTCTTCCAGAACATGAGGAACTCAAAATGGCCAGAGAATTGCCTCACTGTTCCACTCTATCAACCCCTGACTGTATTCTTTGTGGTACCACAAAGAATGTGGAAACATTGCTCCCCTAGACACTATGACTTTCAAACTCCATTCAGTCACAGTGTTTCCAGACAAACAAACAAAGAATTCATCAAGTGTATGTCTTGGAATGACCTTTTGGTTTCTGGACTCAGATTCCTGCACAATATATTGACTGCTGCCTTGAGGAATATGCCACATTCAGCTGTACTGCATTTGACCTTGAAAGGCATTGTCTTTCAACTGGCTTCAGAGACGGGAGCATGTGATAAGTTCAATGATTTATGTGAGCCTATTGTTGCACTTCCTTTGCAATAAGAGGTGTTCCCATGGTCTGAGGCAATGTTGTATGGGATGCATTGGGTGGTAGTGGAAAAGTCATTCTATAAGTCCAGGAATGATGGGAGGTGGATGTCACTCTTCTTCAATACTTAAAATTTTATCTTGCACTGGTCTGGTGTTCAGCCATATCCAACTCAAGACTGTAGGAAATGAAAGTGTTCCTTCAAAGCTGCCATCAAGACTTTCTGATTTTCCACTGGTTTTCTAAATTGAAAAGTCTTGGTTTTCTGTCTATTATTATTTTACTTTTTCAATGACTGTTGACATTCAATATTATTTTATATTAGTTTCATGTGTACACAATAGTAGTTAGACATTTATATAACTTATGAAGTGATCCCCCTAATTAGTCTAGTACCCCTCTGACACTATACGTAGTTGTTACTACAATATTATTGACTATGTTCTCTATGCTGTATTCTACATCCCTGTGTCTATAGGTAACTACCAATTTGTACTTCTTAATCCCTTCACATTTTTCACCCAATATTATCTCACCTGTATGTGGAATCAAAAGAACAAAATAAATGAACAAACAAAACAGAAACAGACTTGTAGATACAAAGAACAAAATGATGGTTACCAGTTGGGAAGGGGGTTAGGGGCCTGGGTGAAAAAGGTGAAGAGATTAAGAAGTCTTGGTTTTCAGTTTCTCTTTTAATCCTTGTAACCCCTACAGTTCTCAGAAGTAGCCAGCTCACTTTGTTTTTGTTTCTAATCCATTTGTTTATTTTTTTTAAATAATGAATTATTGGGATGACAATGATCAACAAAACTACATAGGTTTCAAGTGTACAATTCTATAATACATCATCTATATATTGTATTATGTGTTCACCACCCAGAGTCAGTTCTCCTTCCATCACCATATATTTGACTTTGCTTTCATTATCATTACTAATTCAATTACAACTGCTAGGTGTTATGGTCACATGATCTCTCTAACCTTGTCTTCTAGCTGCATCTATCACATCCTATGTTTTCACCAAGGAAAATTTGAATCATGATGCTACCTCATCCTGTGGCTTAACACTGTACTACTTTCGCATAGCAAAGTGGCTTTCTGTACACCCCTCAAAAATATGAATGACCATTTTCAAAATTCTACTTGAAAATTTGTTTCCTGGGACTATTTCAGGTACCACTTACTCTTAAGAGAACCAGAAGCCGTGGTTCTCTTAAGGAATAGAGGACACATGAATGGAGGAGAATTTGTTATAGAAGTGTGGACAGGATTTAATGACACAGAGAAAGTATAGCATATGATAGAAGGGCAAGCAGCAGTAGGAAGATTGACTCTTTCTAGCCTCTCTAGCCTTGACTCTTCTGAAGGAACAAGGGGAGGGAGCAACTTGCAACAGAGCATAGCTGTAGTGAAAAAGCTACTTCCTTTTTTAGCTCTCAGCCTTTCAAGTGACAGAGGTTTTTCTCTTTTAACTGGAAGGGAAATGGACAAGAAAACATGATCTTCCTTTTGTCCTTGCCTATAGAAACAAACTGGTTGTGTGTGTGTGTGTGTGTGTGTGTGTGTGTATGCATATTCATATGTATATGCATTTTCAAGAGCTAACATTTTCAGTAGTTTTTGAGCTCTCCCTAAAAATACTGAAATAAAAATAACGTGCTTTTTTCATGATACATTGAGACATGGTGAAGAGGTTAAAATCAATGAAATTTTCCTTAATATGTAGAAACTAATGTGGGTTGATTATGGATACATGCTAAGAAAATGTAAGAAAATATTTATTACGGTGGCCAAGACATGGAAACAACCAAAATGTCCTTCGATAGATGAATGGATAAAGAAGTTGTGGTATATATACACAATGGAATACTATTCGGCAGTAAGAAAAGATGATATAGGAACATTTGTGACAACATGGATGGATCTTGAGAGAGTAATGCTGAGCGAAACAAGTCAGACAGAAAAAGCAGAGGACCATGTGATTTCACTGAGATGTGGTATATAAACCAAAAACAACAAAAGAACAAGACAAACAAATGAGAAACAGAAACTTATGGACACAGATAATAGTTTAGTGGTTGCCAGAGGGTAAGGGGGGTGGGGGGTAGGGGGTGGGAGATGAGGGTAAGGGAGATCGAATATATGGTGATGGAAGGAGAACTGACTCTGGGTGATGAACACACAATGGGATTTATAGATGATGTAATACAGAATTGTACACCTGAAATCTATGTAATTTTACTAACAATTGTCACCCCAATAAATTTAATAAGATAAAACTAAAAAAAAAAAAAAAAAAGAAAATATTTAATAGAATAGCTGGAACACTATGAAGAACGTTATGATTTTCTCATGGATAATTACTTGTATAATCAATTCACAATTCTCTATATTTCTATATAAAGACTTGTCTTTGAGTTGTGTTCTACATGTACACATAAAAAAATACTCTCTATATATTTCACAGTTTATAATTGTTTAACCAGTGTTTTTAAGTAGAATAGCCTGAATAATTTGTCATCAGCCTGTATTTTTGTTAACTATGAAACCTATTTTATAATACAAATCATACTATGAGATTTTAAAAATGAGAATCACTCCTATAAAACTCTTTGTCAGAAACACACACACACACACACACACACACACACACGCACACACACACTTTTAAATGTATGGATTATTCAATTCAAGTTGACTTGAAAATTTAAACAGTGATTTTGCTAATGCAAGACAATCTTTGAAATAAGCAAACACACTAGTCATTGACTACAATTTGACCAAACTAGGTTGTCTCAAAGCTGTGAGATAAATCAGTTCCTTGAAAATCATTACTAAATCTGATGTATAGAATTGCATTTTTAATTTTACAGAATTTAATTTCTTGGTTTAATTACTCTGCATTGCTCAAGTTATAAAAGCAACCTGATGAGTTATTTTTATTTATAGTGCTCCCATTCAAGGTGCTCATAATTATATTTCAGTGCAATGGAAATATGCAATCATCTACAGAGGGTGCCAAAAAATGTATACACATTTTAAGAAAGGAAAAAACTGTATTAAAATTGTAATGTTCAATATATACTGGTAACAAAAGATGAATACAAGTCATGTGTATACATTTTTTGGCACCTCCGGTATTTCAGTGCCTTTAAGTTTTTTGGAAATTAAGCTTTTGCCAAAGGTTAAAGGTTTTAAAGATAAAAACATATTATTTGCTAAGTTGATGAATAAGGAAATTTGCACATATTACAAAATCATTACAAATGGATGAAGTTATAATTCCTATTTGGCAAAGGCATTCCGTTTCAGAATCATTAAATATTTATTGAGTACCTTCTGTGTGCCATGCAATTTCACAGGATACCTTCATTTAGTGCTCATAAATGTATACATTTGATGTTTTTAATAATACAAAAGAAAGTCTTCTCTTATTTAGTAGGCACCTTGTTAGCACTGTAACTATCAGCCTAATTAACAAATGTAACTAGCATAAAGATTCATTTCAGATTCTTTAACTTGGTTTGGAAGACCTTCCTTCCATGGCTTCCCCTCGAACCCCACTCTGATTACTCCCCTGGGCACATCCCCTGTGACAGCTGTTCTGACTGTGTTTCAATTCCTCAAAACGTCTTACTCTCTTTGGCTTTTGGTCTTCTCTCATGCTTGTCCCTCTGCCTTCTTGATCTCCATTCCTGCCCTTATGCTGTCACCTTTTTACTGAACCTAGTGCAAATTATCTTTCAGGCACCAGCCTAAATGTCATCTTACTCATTTAATGGTGCCCAACAGGTATTTATTAAATACATTATCTGGTCCCACTTGACTAGGTTAGGTGATCTTGCTACGTGTTCTTATAGCCCCTTCAAATTCTATCACAGTATTCATCAACCATACTGTAATTTCTTGTTTAATGTACCTGTCTCCCTTGTAGGATATTTAGCTCAGAAAAGGCCAGGAAATGACTGTGTTTTTTTTCCTTTGAATTCTACCACCTGTCACCAAACTTCTCTGTAATTGGTGCTCATAAACACATGGGTAAATGAATATTCGAACAAATCAGACTCATCGTGGATCACAAAATACTTTAACACGCAGTCTAGAAGAGGCAAGGAAGCAAAAGGGCAGAGACCCCAACTTGTTACAAATAACACAGCATATCAGCTGAGGATCAGCTGAGGGTGCGAGATTGTCAGAGCTTGTGCAGAAGCTGTGTCCTTATGTCATGTGAGCGTGGTGTGACCACTGGCTCTTCAGAGGGAAAGACCTTAGCCCTTTACTGAATATGCATATGCCACATCACTTCAAAGCTGAGGCATCAAATGGTTTTCATGTTGAAAGAAGTCCCAGCCAAGTATTAGCAGTCTGAACGGTCATTTTATTTTGTGTCCATGGCACAGCAGCTCAGGGGCTGCTGAAAATGCTCTGGTTGCTTTGCATAGTTGATCTTTCTGCCTGGAAGTTATGCCAGTCCATGTTCAGAGGGCGTATTTTTTACACTAATGAAATCAAGTATTGTAGAGAGTCCTCAGGCAAGAAACGACCTATGCAATGATGGAAACATAGCAATGAAAGATACATATGCAAAAGAAGTAATTGTCGATTTGGTAACTATAATTTCCCTCTTGGTTTAAATGAGATTTTCCTGGCTCATTCAATCAGCATGTGAACCAGCGCCCGGGTGATGGCATGACCAGGCTGCTCTGCGTTGACTGCACATGGTTCTCCTCATTCTTAAACATTCTTTTCATTCCTACCGTCCCCGCATTCCTCATGCCAAACACTTTCTTTAAATCCAGTTGTTTTTGTCAACATTTTTAAGAATAACAAATCATATCCTATAGATTGTCAAATTTATTTACAACAGACTTCATAAAAGGTATCTCAGGTTGGGGGAAGTATAGATGAAGGAGGAAACTGCTAACAACTTATCCGAAGGATAGTTAATCAAATTAAATTGGGTTTTGTGAGGAGCCGCATCAAGTGATGCTGAGCAAGGCATCACTTTCCATCAGTGGCTGCGGGCAGTGAGCACATCATAGAAAACGTACCTACTGGTGAGAGCTCAGGAAGAGAACCCCACCTATCATTTTCATTTCCTTATGAAAATCAGCTGTTGATGCTTTGAGGAACAGAATACCCATTAGAACATTTGGGGCATGAAGATAATTTATGGAGTGAAGAAACAAAAATATCATCATCAAGTCTGTTGCTTACAGCAAATTAGCAGGTGGCCCAGAGAAAGAGAGCTGACGAACATCGTGCATTCGTGAGCCTCATTCCCCAAGGTGCAACAAGAAAACATGTTCGTCACTGAAAGCAGGCACAGCTTCTGGACATTTTGGCACATATTTATTTTTTAAAAGTGTGGAAATAACCCTTGCTTTAAGATGAATCAGGGCTGAAGCTGGGTAATGATTTTTCTCTCTGATTTAGGTTACCTTTAACTCTCAATTCAAAACTGTATGATATTACTAGAAATATAACAGAAATTAAACAATGATTCCCATACGTTTTCTGATAGGTATAAATAAAACCACTTGACCTTTATGAATGACAATTCAAAGAGGTTTACAGGTGATTTGATCACCTTAGCAACTGACATAAATGAAATGCAAGGAGGGATTTATATTGCCAAATTGGACAAGGTAGACTTCTGACTTTGCATGAAGTGTTCTGTAAATTGTTGTTTTCTTACTCTGCTCTCCAGATTCCTCAACCCAGGATCTCTGTTGGATTAACCTTCTCTGGGTGGGAAAAGATTGATGAAATGGAGTGAATGATTTAGTGTAAAAGATGAGCATGGGTGAGCAGAAAGACTTCAAATTGACTTGCATTATCAGAAGCCAAAAATGATAAATCTACAATAATTAAAACAGTGTGATGCCGGCATAAACAGATCAATGAAACCATTTGCTTAGTTCTTAAAGAGACTGATGTGATGTATATAATAAAATGAACAGGAATAGGTTATTCAAAAAAATCGCTGAGGTAATTAGTTATATAGACAAGCACACACACACACACACACATAACCCTTTGACCTCAAATGAGAAAATATTTTGACCTACTTTAAAATTTATACTTATACTTAAACCACAGCTATCTCAAAAAATCTACAAATATTTTAGGCTAGTAAATAGATAAAGCAGGTATTTCTAATATTTAAAAAATCTCCAAGAGCAATAATAAATGTTAGTATACTTAGTCCCTCAAAATATGTCTTCTGTACATCAAAGGCACTGTGAAAATTAAAGATAAAATGATGAACTAAGAAAAACATCACATTTATGACAAAAAACATCACATAAGATGAAAAACATTACATTAATACTTAATGGAGAGATATTTAAGATATACATTTGTCATACAAATCTTCAGAAAAAAAACAGTAAAAGCAAAATAAAATAAAATAGGAAAATGATGTGAATGGATAATTTAAGGGAAAATGAAATACTAATAATTACTAAACTTAAGATAAATTAACCAGTCACAAAAATATATCACTTAGATACCAGGCTGTATATATAAAACGAACAGTCGAAATCTTTCTGCAGATTGAGGACATCGAGAGGCAGAGAAGGACGGAGTGTACTTACGAACCTGGCTCCGTCCTTGCCTACTCACCTGATTTGATTTTGCCCTTCCATTGGCTACAGCTCCTGCCGACTGTCACTCTCTATTTAGCCACTTCCTCAGGTTTCTGACAACAACTCCCCTGTAGAAGAGGTGGCACAGCTTTCCTATGTGGCTAGCCTCAGATACTGTACCAAGCTCTGTTGGTGGTTCTTACCATTTCCCTACATCTTTGTAAGGAGTGCCTCATTACCCTACTGAGTTTTAGTATCCGTTTCCTATTAGGATATATCAGGAGAAATAGGAAAACTTTTTGTTGTTGTTATTACAGGAGCTTGACATTACCCTCCGGAAATCATATTTTGGAATAGATTCCAATTTGAGCTTCTGCACAGACTCTATAAACTGACCTGTAAAATTTTAAATGAATATTAATTTAAAAATTGAATGAACAAAGAGTTTTATTTTCCATTACATCAATTTCTTTTTGATACAAACAATGGAAAAGGAGTTTTTATTATTAATTACTTAGAGTTTGTATTAATTTTCAATTATTAAAATTTTAATCAAAAAGCATTGCTAATTCAGAAAATATATTTTATCTTTAAATTGAAATAAAGTAACACTAAGCATTGTTTACGTGTATCGGGAAATTAACTTTTTATTTGCTTTCACTAACACACCAGAACAAAGATAAAATCCACTAAGTGACTGGACACTACGACTGTGACAGAGGAGAGGGCCATTAAACTGGGAATGTTGTAAAAACACTTCAGTACCGCAAAAATGAACAAGAAAAATATGAAGTCAGCATACATCAATTGACAGA
Organism: Rhinolophus sinicus; assembly: GCF_036562045.2. Classification (NCBI taxonomy): domain Eukaryota; kingdom Metazoa; phylum Chordata; class Mammalia; order Chiroptera; family Rhinolophidae; genus Rhinolophus; species Rhinolophus sinicus. The sequence continues at coordinate 27,138,298 of NC_133760.1, read as the reverse complement.
AGTTCCACCTGGAAAAATAATCATAAAACAGATGTAAACTGTATAATAACAGTTAAATGGAATTAAATATACTCATGAAAGCATTTAACAATATGAAAAACTACCTTGATTCATAAATTCAGAAGCTAAGAATAGAAATGCACAGCAACGTACACAACCCAGGAAGAGAGTTAATTGAACAGCTGAAAAAATTGGAAGCAAAAGACAAAATGATGTCAGAAATAGGTAACAAATTACAAGATGTCTGAGGAAGAATAGACTGAAATTAAATTTAAGTATGGACATTGAAGAAAGGCAGGAAAGCAACCAGAAGAATAAAAATGAAATTTGAAAAAAGAGTAAATATGGGTAAAATGGAAAGTAGTGGAAATGGAAGACAGGAAATGAAGGAAGAACATTCATATTATTTTAGCTCCTGAAGAATAAAACAAAACAATGGAACAGGAATAATATTTAAAATTCTAACCTAAGAAAACTTTCCACACTTCTACTCATACACGCAGCCTAATGTTTTGTATATATGCGTGTATGTATACACACACATACACACACATACACACACATACACACACACACACATGAATGCACACCACGTATCTTCTAAAGTCAGTATCATCTTGTTTAATGAGAAACAGTAGTAACATTTCCACTAAGAAAAGGCAGGTGTGCCCACAATCTCTGCTACTAATCAGCACTTTAATGTAAATATTAATTTATGTAACTGATGAAAAGAAATAAATTAGAGGCATAAGAATAGGTAAAGTAGGTAAAGAAGAAGTAAAACTATCTTTTTCCCCCCAGCTGATAAACGTATATCTGGAAAACTCTAAAGAATCAATGATGAAATTAACAAAAACCCAATACATATTAGGATATATAATTAACACACAAAAATTATTAGATCCAGTTACAGGACTAATTGAGGAAAAGTTTGAAATGTTTCTGAAGGACACAAAATTAGACTTGAACAAATGGAAAAACATCCCCTGCTCTTAGATAGGGTAACTGAACTTTATAAAGCTGTCAGTACTGTCCAAGTTATTTTCTAAATTGTAACTCAGTACCTGCCAAAAAGAAAAATAACAGTAATTATTTTTCATGGAGTTAGACTAATGAGCACTCAACTTCATATAAAAACGGAAACTGTAAGTATAGCAATGAAAATAATGAAAAACTATGAGGGGGATAAGCCCTACCAGATATTACTATAAGTTTTCTTTTCTTTTCTTTTTTTTTTTTTATAAGTTTTCTATAATTCAAATAGTTTGGCACTGGTGTTTAGATAGACAAATAGAGTTGTTCAATAGAATAGAAAGTCAAGAAATAGACCCAAATACATATGAAAATTCAGGATACAATAACGGCAGCAGATGAACTTTAAAATAAATTGTGCTTTAAAACTGAGGGACATTTATAAAAAGATAAAATTAATTCCATAATAAAGTGGAATGTATTATTTCCCTAGAGAATGAACCCAAATAGCAAACGAAATAAATTATAATTTCTCATAACATGTAATTTAGAAAATGTCACAAAAGAAAGAGAATGATGTAGCTTATTGATAAATGTTACAGAAGGTCAAGCAGTAAACATGGGTATGTAACATTATAAACACTATATCATAGACATACAAATGCATTCATAAATTCAAGCATAGGTAAATGAGAGGAGAGAAACGATTCTTACTATAGAATCTATGTAATAAATATAGAAGGAATAATTGTCTTAAAAAGTCATCAAGTTTCAACCATCGCAGTTATAATTTATTCAGGCAATAGAGATCAATTGAGGCTAAAACTAGAGAGTGAAAGTTAGATGAGAAACAGGATATATTTACATGGTTTCCAAATCTCTCCATCAGAAGTGCTCGGTAAATTACAGAAAGAAAAAGGCTAACTTTACAACAGGTGAGAAACCTGGTGGACATCACCCTAAGCAAATGGTCAAAGTTAACTGCACCAGTGTAGAGAAAAACCAACATCATTCAATTCATGATATTTTGCACTTAGTAGGACAGCATCACTTCTGTGGTATTTCTGTTATAAGTGCATAACTTTAATCTAATTATATGGAAACATCGGACAAACCCAGGTTGAGGGACCTTATACAAAATAACTGGCCTAACAGAGGACCTGAATAGACATTTCTCCAGAGAGGACATACAGATAGCTAATAGACATATGAAAAGATGCTCAGCATCACTAATCATCAGGGAAATGCAAATCAAAACCACAATGAGATACCACCTCACAACTGTTAGAATGGGTATTATCAACAAGACAAGTAATAACAAGTGTTGGAGTAATGGTAGAGAAAAAGGAACCCTTATACACTGCTGGTGGGAATGTAAACTGGTACAGCCACTACGGAAAACAGTATAGTGGTTCCACAAAAAGTGAAGAATAGAATTACCGTACGACCCAGCAATCCCTCTTCTGGGTATCTACCCCAAAATTGTGAAAACATTTATCTATAAAGATATATGTACCCCTATGTTCATTGCAGCATTATTCACAGTGACCAAGACTTGGAAACAACCTAAGTGTCCTTTAATAGATGATTGCATAAAGAAGATGTGGTACATATATACAATGGAATATTACTCAGCCATAAGAAAAGATGAAATACTGCCATTTTTGACAACATGGATGGATCTTGAGATTATCATACTTAGTGAAATAAGTCAGACAGAAAAACTTGAGAACCACATGACTTCACTCATATGTGAGATATAAAACTGAGAGCAACAAATGAACAAGACAAACAAAGAAACAAAAACTCATAGACACAGACAAGTTAGTGGTTACCAGAGGGAAAGGGGGAAGGAGGATTGTAGAAGAGGGAAAGGGGGGTCAGGTATATGGTGATGTAAGTAGAACTGACTCAGTGGTGAGCACACAATGCAATATATAGATGATGTATTATTGAAATATACACTTGAAACCTACATAATTTTACTAACCAATGATGTCACCCCAGTAAATTTAATAAAAAATAGGTGATTTGTTGTTCCTCTGCAACTCATGTTTAATTGAATGCCGTGTGTGTGTGTGTGTGTGTGTGTGTGTGTGTGTGTGTGTGTATGTGTGTATTAGGTTGGTGCAAAAGTAATTGTGGTTTAAAAGGTTAATAATTGCAAAAACTGCAATTTTGCACTAACCTAAAAATTATAAAATTATAAAAATTATATATATAATTTTTTTTTTGCTAATTCTGACAACTCCACCTACTACCATTAATTTGGATGGTTGTTTGCCTTTGCAAATATGAAATATTAGGTGATGTGATGAACAATCTGTAATATTCTTACATATTCTCTGGCATTTAAAATTATTTCAAAACAAAAAGTTATAAAAATCTATGTTCCTAAATTCCTAATTTCTGTGAGCTCATTAATATGTTTTATAGGAGGCAGAAATTAAGTAGGTAAAATTTTGAGGTTTCTCCATAAAAAGATATATTTACATATATTTTTATAATTCAAATAACCATATTAGTTAATAATTACTATACCTATCATATTGAGGGTGAATAAGGCTAATTAATTTCTCCAAGGTATTACAATTTAGCAAGATCCCTATAGTATATTGCCAAAGGTAATCTTATGAATACAATAAATCAAATATCAAAGATAGTTCCATGAGTTGATTTTCTTCACTCTTCCACTCATCAATATAACCCACAATTATTAAAATCTTATTAGGAACTGTGTCAATTAATAAATTAAATATTAAAGGTATAAACAGTGAGTTTATGAATCTATAATAATTATTAAGAGACTTTTCCACCTAAATTTACTGGATTAAGATTCATAAACTGCATATCAACAGAATAGAAATCAAGCAAAATTACCAAATAAAAACTTTTCAGAAGTACTTCTCACAGGCTAGTTAATACCAAATAAAATGGAATATGAAGAATTTATATAATCTAGATTTAAGTAGAAATTAATATGGGTATCTCATTCTTTATAAAATCATGTTAAATAATCATTTTGTTCTCAGAGAATATACTACATACTGCTTCAACTCTTAAATCCTCATTTGTAACTCTAAAAGTCAGATATTTGCCTGTGGTGAGAAATCCAGTCTGCTAATTACTACTATTAATTTGATGGTGACTTTGCCTTTGTAAATATGAAATATTAGCAGATGTGACAAACAATGCATTTTGAATCTAAAACAACAAACACATAAATGTTTTTTACAGTTTTATTTAAATATGCCTATAAACCCAAATGTCTTTATATAAATTTGTAAGCAAGTATAGTTTTTCTCCATGTCTCTTCTTTTTATGTAGATATTTATATATACACATTCTGTCTCCCACAGGGTAATGTAGTAACTTTCTTTCAAAACATTTTCAAAGGTTCAAAAAAAATTGATATATTTAACTTCCCTTTAAGAATGAAGTTACACTTTAAAATTAAGAATCAACTGATTTTTTAACTGAGGTACATCAGACTTCACTCAAAAGAAAATTTTTTTAGAGAGAGGCCTTGGCAGACATCCTTTAAGGTGGCTCCGCATAATCCCTCCCTCCCAGTGTTCATGTTTCTGTGTGATTCCCTCCCCTCACATGTGAGTATGACCTGTGACTTGCTTCTAAGCAACAGAATATGACAAAGGTGATGGATGTAATGTCATCCTTTCGTGATTATATTATATTCTCTAAGATGCCATCTTGCTAGTTCTAGAGGCTATCCTTGTTGGCTGATGAAATATACCAACACACTGGTAAAGTCAAAAAGTTGTGGGTAGCCTCTAGGAACCGTGGGCAGCTTCTAGGAGATGGGAGCAGCCTCCATCTTACAGCCAGTAAGAAATCCAGGTCTTCAGTTCTACAGACATAAGGAAATTAACTCTGTGTATGATCTGTGTGAGAATGGAAGTAGATTCTTTCCCATCCTAGCTGTCAGATGAGAATGCAGCCCACTTGATACCTTGAATTCAGCTTTGTGAAACACTGAGAGCAGAAAACACAGCTAAACTGACCTACAGAAACTATGAGATAATAAATGTGTGTGTGTTTAACTGCTGATTTTGTTGTGATGTGTTATCTAGCAATAGACAACTAATATAGATAACTTTTTTTCATTTTCTGTAATGTTCCCCAAAAAGTTTTGAAATTAGAGAATGTCAGTATGGCTAAAATGAAAATAAAACAGATTTTAGCTGTAAACTATCAATCTGAAAATTTTTTGGATTTTAAAAATATTTAGGACAATTAAAGAGATTTTGGTTAATTAGATTTCTGTTAAAAGATTAGGCAAAAGCTTTTTTTCTAAAAAGAGACAGCTCATTCTAAAATAATTCTAAAGAAGGCTTAACTTCTTAATAATAATATTGGGAAAACTGTGAAATTAATTTTCAAACACTAGAGAATTTTACAGCTTCTGATAAGGCTTTAGGCAGAAAGAACTCAAATGAATAAAGTTTAGTATCCATGAACTGCAGATAGGTCTATTGACAGATAATATTCAAAATATAATGGTTATACATCAACAAGACATGTATTTATATCTCACAATTTCTCACTAAAATAATGAGAAAACTTATCAGGAATATGACCTTAATTTTTTTTATTAAAGTTTATTGGGGTGACAATTGTTAGTAAAGTTACATAGATTTTAGGTGTACAATTCTGTATTACACCATCTATAAATCCCATTGTGTGTTCACCACCCAGAGTCAGTTCTCCTTCCATCACCATATATTTGATTCCCTTTACCCTCATCTCCCACCCCTTTCTCCCCTTACCCTCTGGTAACCACTAAACTATTGTCTGTGTCTTTACAATATTTTCTTAGCCTGATTCTATACAGAAGTAAATAATACTGGGGTGGGGGGCAAAAAATGTATACAAGTGGACACTTTGGTCAATGTTGCTCAAGCAGTAGTTCACCATAATCAGAGGTGTCTGGATGCTGATGGTAACCACTTTGAGCACCTCTTGTAATTGCAGAAGTCAGATGTGACTTGTATTCATCTTTTGTTATCGGTATATACTGAGTATTACAATTTTAATAGTTTTTCCCTTTCAACATGTGTATACTTTTTTTTGGCACCCTCTGTAGTTTAATTCAACTAGTCTTGAAAAAATTAGGAAGGGAAAGAGGGTGAAAATTTACAAAAGATTTATATGATGCATTTGTAATGATGCCTCTGTACAAATAATTTCAAGTTCCATTTTGGAAAACAGGAATTTTAACTGGGTCTATTTATGAGATTGTAGGCTTATCTGAAACAATACTGTTCTTAAATATTCTGTCCTACTATCCCTATAAAACAGCAAATATTCTAAAAAATTCAAAATTTTGGAAACTAGTAACTTACAAAATAACATCTATAAGTGTAATGAATTGTCCAAACGACTTGAAATGTAAATTGCATAGATTCATTCATTCATCATTTCATTTATTTAAAACTACATATTGAGTGCCTATGTATTCATCAGTCTGATGCACATTTAGGTATTGTATCATAATTCCCTTATTCAATACTGAGGTTAGGCCACTAAAATGGAGTTTTACCATTTTAAAACTCCCTCTGGTTAGACCATTGAAAACCTGGTTTGCAAGCGTACTTCATTAGCACAAGCCCAAATGCATTAAGTTTTACTAAGTTGTCTTCCCACTTTTCCCACTGGATTCTTGCCATTTTCTTTTGTTCTTCCCCTCTCCTCCCATCTGCTATACAATCTTGGTCATTTTCAAATTTCTAAAAGTATTCTATTTTAATTTTTTTAAATAAAGTATTTTGATATTTTATAATGAATGATGTAATCAACCACACACACCACACACACACCCACACACACACACACACACACACACACACACTGCAGAAAGCAGATGCTTCCAGATTATGGTTGATTCTGTGAAACCATTTGATCAGTGGCTATTTCGCTCAAATCAACAGGCAATTTTCATGGCTCAGAATGTCGTTCTAGTATTTTTCCCAGGCACCCTTTCCAAGTACAGAGCCCTTGAATGCTGTCCATTAAATTTATACCCCAAGGTAAATAGTGAGCTTGTCAAACACAAAACGGACACACCATACTTCTTGCCACCAGCAGGAGGTCAGAGAGGGGACCTTGTTTCTCGCACAAACACTGAGGTTGTACTGCTCAGCTCTGCAGGAGGGCAAAGGGTCAAGATAGCCACCAACCTCTCAACATCATGTTTTAGTTTTGTAAAATCTTCCTTTTCTTTAGGCTTGAGAAAGTCAAATGCAGCACTTAACCCCATTTCTAAACATTAAGTGCCCAAGTGTGCATGTATATAATGTGCTCTCCCTGCTGGTTCAGGTAAGGAACAGCCATTTAAGAAAAGCTCATTACCTCTTTATTGTTGGCAAAAGGCACTGTAGTGTTAGTGATGCTTGTGTTAATTTGCTCTCTGATTGTAACACAGGAAAAGCCTCTTCCTGCTGCTGGACAAGTTCATCCTTTCAAAGAATCAAATTTTATTTTGTATTTACCTTGCCAAAATGAGTGAAGAATGAGTAACCACCATCACTGTCATCATCTCTCTGTACATTTCCATTCTGATATCTTGAGTGGCAGTAAAGATGCACTTTGCTATCAGGATGGGTTTTTCATTTCCACCGCTCTGTAAACCCGACCATGGTTTAGAACCAGGGCAATGGAGATCTCATTCTTCAGAGAAGAAAAAGTGCACCCCAAATTTCAGGAAACTGTTCCTGGAGCAAAGATGGTTTTGAAGCCACGGGCTCCTTAGGTTTGGTATATTTAGTTAACACATAAACATTTAGCTCAGGCCACCTGTGCACACCAACTTTCTGCACACAGTAGGACAGTTCTTAATGAGAAGTCCTAGAACTCGGCTCCACATACAAAGGTCAAAACTTTTCTCATCTAGAAACATTTCTCCAAATCAATGGCTCTCCTCTGTTCTCACATGTGTGCAAAGTACACGCATTTCTTAGTAACTTTGCCCCATAAAGTTTTTATAAAAATACATTCATTACCAAAGGGAAAGAATTTTGAAACCCAAAACACTCTGAGAAACATAAGTTTCTCTTCCTGCCCTATTTAGTAGACTTTTACCCCTTTTATGTTTTCCATTAATAACCTATATTATGGTAGACAAACATTAGTGTGGATCAGAATTTCTAAGTTAACATACATTTTAAAGCCATTAGAAAAAGAACAGACTGTGGTTGCTCTTTTTATGAAAATGGAGATTGAAGGCAGCTGTTTTCAAAAGCACTAATGTACTTCAAACAATGATGTAATATCTAATGTACATAAACTTTTTAAGCCTGGTAATATAGAAGACATTTAGATTTATTGTGGAAATATGTCTCAGTTTTATTTCCTGAAAAATACAGACAGAGAGGCATGTGGATTTTTGTTTTCCATTTGGTATCCAAATGTCATGGCCCATAAATAAACTTACATACCCAATTTCTGCGAAAATAAGACCTAGCTGGACCATCAGCTCTAATGCGTATTTTGGAGCAAAAATTAATATAAGACCCGGTCTTATTTTACTGTAATATAAGACCCAGTCTTATCTAACATAATGTAATATAAGACTGGGTCTTATATTAATTTTTGCTCCAAAAGATGCATTAGAGCTTATGGTCCAGCTAGGGTTTTTTTTGGGGAAACATGGTACTACCCAGAACTGGGATAAATTCAGGAATTATCATCTCAGTCTAACAAAATACATAAAAATTATTAAGAATCATTTGAGATCATAAATGGTGTCTCTTTACACTAACTGAATTGAGGATAAATATTGTGCTCAAGTAGGGACTAATTAAACTGTTTTACTCTCAAAGAGCCATCCCTTCTATATTAATTGAGCATCTAATTAATTTTCCAAAGAAGTCGGTGGAAAACAAAGTAGATTAAGCCATAGTCAGTCATCTTGGAGCTTCCCATTTGGAGGGGAAGACTTTAATCATGTCAATATAAGATTTGTCAGTTTCCTGTTGCTGCTGTAACAAATTACTACAAATTTAGTCGCTTAAAGCCACACAAATTTATTAAAGTTCTGGAATTCAGAAGTATACAATTAGGTTGCTGGGCTGTGTTTCTTCCAGAGGCTCTGTTTCCTCCCATTTCTAGCTTCTAGAGTCCTCTTGCATTCCTTGGTTCATGGATCCTATCTCCATCTTCAAAATCAGCATCATAACGTCTTCAGATTTCTCTGTCTCTGCTTTTGCCATCACGTCTCATCCTCTGACAGTACTGCCTTCCTCATGCAATGACCCTTGATCACACTGGGGACACCCAGACAATCCTGGGTAATCTCTGTCTCGATGTCAATATCGTTAACGTAATCACATCTGGAAAGTCCCTTTTAGCTTTTGAACTTTAGCTTTTATTCATTGTTACATTAATTTTAATTTCAAATTAGGTTTGATGTATAGGTGTAAAAAGTTAAGAGTAGCAGAACAAGAATAACATTATAAATAGTTAATATACATACACTTACAGTGCATGGACATTCTTTTTCCTTCAGTTTACTTCTGAATGACTCAAGCCCACAGCAATGACAATAATGATGCCTGCCGTATTGAGGTTAGAGATGACTGGTTCAGGGGACACTTCAGATTGGGGAGAAATGGAGAAATATAGTGTACTGGGGAGAAATACAGTGTATATATAAACACAGAAACAAAGAATGTTGGCAGAAGTTCAAGAAATAATAGTATAAAACTGGTAGTGTCCTACAAGGCAATAGAACCTTAAGGTTTGGGGGCTATCTTTTCTACTAAACAGAAATCATTGGCAGCTCTAACAGACAAAAATCTATAAGTCAACATGAAACTTCCTAGAGTCAGGATTCTAATACCTGATAAATACTAAGTAAAACAAAGTCACATTTTCCTATTGAATTAACGGTCATCGTTACTTGAGCAGAATAACTTGCTCCTTGGATAGAAACATAATACTGTTGACAGAGCTAATTAAACGTGCTCTGTCCTTCAAACTACCGTGATAAAGAGACCAAAGAGAATATATGGATTATTTGCTTTTTGAGAGTCTTAATTTAGTGATTCACATTTTCCCCCTCGATTTCCTTCCATTTCTAAATTTTGTTTATTGATTCTATCATACCAATTTGATTCATGTCTAAACCTTGAAATCGCCTCAGGGTCTCCACCTTCTCTACCTGTTTAATTACATATAGTTATTGATCGTATCTTGTAGTTCTACTTCTTAAAAGTAATGGAAGCTGGAGATTAATAGTAGCATTTCTCTAACTCAACCTGATGCCATCTATTCTTTTCCAAGCCACCCTCTGTATCAGTTTTCTCTAATCTCGACTAAGACAAAGATAGGGTTATTTTTGGTACTGGTAGTGGTAATATTATTTTTAATGTCAGGTATGAGTTATTGGGGAGAAATTGAAGAGTCAAAGCAGGGTGTATGCACCATACAAACGCTTATAAATTTATAATTTTTGTGCCTGTTCTATAATACTGAAATAAGAGCACATTTGAAATGATAGAGATGTGGTAAAAATAAATCCACTCCAGTTGATTTCCTTGCATCCTACCCATCTCTGTCTAGAGTGTACACATTTCCCTTAGGCGATCATAACTCTAAACCGCTGACAACATTATCTTTCCAAAAGAGGTATCTGATGGTCCCGCTCTCCTATTCAGCATCTTCAAGCACACCCCAAGAATCAAAGTCTCCTGCTCCTAATTCTGCCTTATGTTTTATAATATGGTTCTCTCTGTTTGGAAAGGCCTTTTTCTTGCCCATCTTACTCCATAGCCATCTATCCACACTAAACTCTCCCAAGGTAATATATGTTTCTTTATAGCCTTTTTCCATCCTCTTGTTCTACCAAGCTCTGTCTTTCCTATTTCTATATCCAGTACTACCTTTGTTATAACAGTGTGACAGTTGATACTGTGGTGTCACTAGTATTACTTTGCAAACAGTGGATGCTCAGTAATGAGATGTCAAATAAATATCTTATTTGTAAACAGAAACAAACTCATAGATGCAGAGAACAAGCCGATGTTTGCTTGGGGAAAGGAGGTTTAGGGGGTTGGGTGAAAAAAGTGAAGGAATTAAGGAGTACAAATTGGCAGTTACAAAATAGTCACAGGATGTAAAGTACAGCATAGGGAATATAGTCAATAATAATGTAATAATTATATATGGTGTCAGGTGGGTACTAGACTTATCAGGGGATCACTTCGTAAGTTATATAAATGTCTAATCACTATGCTGTACACCTGAAACTAGTATAATATTGAATGCCAGCTGTAATTGAAAAATTAAAAAAATATATATCGTTTGAGAGCAAAAGAGGCTTGAATTAGTTTCCACTTGAACAAGTACTTTTATATTCACTTGTGATTAAATCCCAGAAATCAACTTTTATGTTTTTTTGGTGATCCTGATTGGGTTGTCATATTTTTGCTCAACTGAGATGGCAACTTGCAGAAATTCATACTATTGGTAGCAGGTGAGTTTCTATAAATGGATTGTGATATATTTAAAGGAAAAGTTCACACAACTCTCAATTCTTTTCTTCAGGAAATAGAAATAAAACATGGCCTCATACTGAATCTAAACTCTCTCTATTGCTGTATTCGAAAATATTATGTTTGAAGCAGTTTAGTAATTTTTAAAGAGCTTTCGTCTATCTCCACTTACATAAAAGAGCAGCCACAACCTTTTTGCTTTTTCTAATGGCTTTAAAATTTAACTTAGACATTCTCATACACTGTCATGCTTTCATATCATGATAAATATTTAATGTTAATGGAAAAGGCATGTACTTTGAACATAAATCTGGGAGAAATCTTTAAAAATAGAGAAAGGAAAAATTTAAGTTTCTATAGGTAATTTATTTCTCAAAATGCTTTCCTACTGCCAATAAATTTGCTTTTAAAAATCTTTATGATGCAAAATTACTAATAAATGTGTGTTTAGCAAAGGAAGTAAGAACAGAGTAAGCATACGCTTTTGAGAAATACCTTTTTACGACTAGAGAAGAACAGTTTTCAGTTCCATTTGTGTCTGGAGCTGATCTGCTACCTGAAAACGTCCCATGTGGGGCTGCCCTAGTGTACAGAGTGTTGGTGACTACAGGGGACATGGGTCATCCATTAGAGGGTTATACGGACTCTTATGATGTCAAGACAAAGTTTCCTCTGGCATCAGTTGCCAAAAAGAACGAGCACACAACTGTTCTTTGAATAATATAATTGACTCCATGATTCTTACGTAACTGAAACATGATGAGGAAGGCCAGCCTTTACCTGGTTTACATAACAGAGGGCATGATTAGACATCACTCAAGATGAAAGGATGGAAATAAACTGGAAAATTTTTATTTGATATAACTGTCGTCATTTGGGGAGGAAAAATTCAGAAGCAAAACAGTACACTTGAAAGTTTGAACTGGCTAACAGTAGGACATGGTGTCCTCATCCAAGAGAAGATGAGTACTGAGATGCCCTATTGTATTTGCCTGCATCAAGAAGATAACAAGCATTTCTTCAGTGCCTGTTGTGGCTTACTGACATCACCGAGGATACATACATGTGACCTTGGAAAAGTCATGACTAGAAACGGGGCCCCGTTCTGCTTGGTACTGATACTGAAATACATTGGAGTAATTAAATGCACGATGTTAGGGAGATTTGAGGGCCTTTCTTCCTCCTTCATTCTCATGCAGATCTGAACATCATTCTGTCAGTGTCAGCCTAAGCACCAAGGGCTGAATGGCCACCTCTTCTCTACCTCTGCTCCTGGGTACCAGGAGCTCATTTCATGAACTTCATAGTGCATTTGTTTTGGTCCTCACAAATTTATAGTGTGCCTTGGGATATAAATTCAATTGACTATCGTTTCAGGCTTTGTCATCAGAAAGGTCACTGGAGGAAAATACATAGGGAAATTCTGAAGTATGAAACTTGTCATTTAATCTGAGCTTTTCATTTAAGTGAGGTTTTATTCTTAGGTTCAGTTTCACTGTGCTGTGCCAAAGGCCACTGTAAAACTTGATGGAGAAATATATATTTTGAAAAAAACGATATAGCCTTGCAGTGTAATTCTAATTATATTCAATATAATGGTAATGTTAAGGTATATTTTGAAGGCAGGCCAAGAGTCCTTTTTGCTTTACTCCTTGGCAACTGGGATTGTGAAGCTACTGAAGTTGAATGACATTTAGAATTACGTACTGACTACTTACTATGCATTGGATGCTAAATTCACTGTCCTGGCTGGTATAAAAAAATGTTTTACATATGCACTTTAAAGATTACTTGCATTTCAGATCATAGGAAAGGAAGATCTATAATTGGAAATGTGTTTTTCTTCGACCACCTTTCATTTTTGTTTATATAATATGTATTTATATTTTATAAATTATTTCTGTTTAGTCTATGGGTGGCGTTTTCCTTCATGATCATTTTCTAAAATGTATGCAAAATTGTTGTCTGTATTTAGTCTCCCTCCTTTTCTTCTATAATTGCTTTACTTACATTGTTCAATAATCCTTCTTTCCATGGGTAACTCGTAGAAATAGAAGCAAATATTAGTTTGCTGTCTTCAAAGAAAAGTTAACACAACAGCTTCAAGTTATATTCACTGATTCATATGTTCATTGTTTTTATTTTTCAACAAATATTGAGTGCTTCTTGCATATGTATAATTTACGGGGTGCTAGGAAGAATTAAAATATGTGATACATACCAGCTTTTAAAAAACACCTGAGGAATGTAGACACACAGTCCAGGATTTGACTACAATTTGAATAACAGGGACCGAAAATAAGAGGTAAACAGTATTTTTTTTTTTTTTTTAAAGGAGAAGGTAGACTATGGAAAAGACTTTTTCACAGACTAATGGAAAAGATTCATAAAAGACAGGAAACTGATATAAGAGTTGAAGAATGAGGAGAATTTGGATGAGTCAGAAGTCAAGTGGAAGGAATTAAGGAAATGGGATCAGCAGGAGCCAAGACAGAATTAGTAGTAAAATGGGCAACAGCTCAGCAGGAGCCAAGAAGAGGGTTTGTGTGGGAGGAAGGAGGAGTTATACAAATGGAAAGAAGATTGGAGCTGATTTCTAGCTCTGTCACTCATTTTGGGAAAGCCATCGTCCTAAAGGATGGTGGTGCAGGACACTTCAGTTTTCTATTGTAACAAAGCCAGCAAAACCCTTGGTGCTTTTGTAGTAGATAATGGCCACTTGATAAATTCTGAGAAATCACATTATGTTTTCTTAAATAGATTTTTCAACACTGAAACTAATGGGGGTGGGGGGATGGGGAGCCTAGCGTTATGCTCAGATACTTTTCCTATCATTGCTTTAATCATTTTTAAAGAACTACTAATTGTTGCCTCAATCAAGATTTGCTAAAGCAAGAATGGGTTATGCGACACCTAATTGTTCTTCCCTCTCTTTTATATTATTCACATAACAATTATATTAAAACCTTAATTTTAATTGTAAAAATGAGTCATTTTATATTTCTCATATTCAAAAATGAAACTCAAAATGTTATTCTGACATGCTCTTTTCCTTTTATTTATCTTTAAAAAGTTACACTTAATTCTTGCTTTAAAAAAATGCAACAAAGTTGATACATATATGATGTATCATATATGTATCAACTTTGCTGCAATATATATGCAACTTTGCTGCATGTATCATATATGTATCAACTTTGCTGCATTTAATATATGTATGTATATATATATATATATATATATATATATGTATATTTATATTTATATTTGTTATTGAACGGTAGGAGTTCCTTGTATATTTTAGAAATGAACCCTTATCAGTATATGGTTTGCAAATATTTTCTCCCGTTCTGTAGGTTACATTTTCACTCCGTTGATTTTTCACTTTGCTGTGCAGAAGCTTTTTAGTTTGATGTAGTCTGGCTTGTCTAATTTCAGTTATTACGTTTAATCCATTTTGAGTTGATTTTTGTGTATAGTGTAAGATAAGATTTTTTGCACGTGGCTATCCAATTTTTCCAATATAATTTATTGAAGTCACTATCCTATCCTAATTGTGTGTTCCTGGCACCCTTGTCAAAGATAAGTTGATTGTATGTGTGGTTTTATTTCTGGGCTGTCCATTCTGTTCCATTGGTCTATATGTCTGCCTTTGTGCCAGTACCATACTGTTTTGATTACTGCAGCTTTACAATATGTTTTGAAACCAGAAGTGTGAAGCCTTCGGTTTTGTTCTTCTTTCTCAAGGTTTTTGGGGTAGTTGAGGTTTTCATGGTTCCACATGAATTTTAGATTCTTTTTTTTCTACTTCTGTAAAAAAATTCCACTGGGATTTTAATAGGAATTACATTGAATCTGTAGATTGCTTTGGCAGTATGGACATTTTAACAATATTGAGTTTTCCAGTCCATGAACATGGGATGCCTTTTCATTTATTTGTGTCTTCTTTAATTTCTTTCAGCAATGTTCTATAGTTTTCAGTGTTGAAGTCTTTTTTCCTCCTTGGTTAATTTTATTTCTAAGTGTTTTATTCTTTTTGATGCTATTGTAAATGGGATTATTTCCTTAACTTCCTTTTCAGATATGTCATTGTTAGTATATAAAAACACAACTGATTTTTCTATGGCTATATAATTTTTTACTTTAAAAAATGTTTTGAGGTATAGAATCAAAAGATGAAAATCCAAAAATTTCAAAGACTAGGTGGGAGAGGTGGTGGGGGAGATGAGTTATGGCAGAAAATCAGTGGAGATATGGGACTCTAACAGAGTAATGTAAACTGCAGTGTCATGGATAATCAGATTCAGGCTTCAGCTGTGAGTTCATCCATCTTCCTTGCGTACCTGCCATCTACTATGTGATGGGCACTGTGGTGAGCATTGGAAACACAATAGTGAAAGTCCGAGGGTGGGAAGTAAGACGAGTATCTGAATCTTTCAGGGACCAGAGAGAATTTTAGTACAGCTGCAATACAGAGTGTTAGGTCAAGGCAATAAATGATTTCAATAAGACAGGGGTTGACACTGCCACGTTCTGAAGAAATTTTAATTAAATTAAGGGAGAATGGTCACTCTATTAGTAATAAAGCAGGTATTGGTGATATTGACAAAGGAAGTTTCCGTGGATTTATTTTGGAGACAGGTTTTATTTCGGAGAAGCTATATTACAGGGATGTGGCCAGTAAATGAAAGGAGAGGAAATAAATGGAGAATTGAGCTCAGATCAAATTAAGACTTTAGTGCCCATAAGCATAAAGACAACACAGCCCACTCTCTTAAAGGTTATTCTAAATACAACTGTATTTTTCAAAAAAGACACAACATTTACATGGATTCTGGAGTTGAAACAGCTTTCTTATACATCGTCTAATTGTACAGTTCTGCATGAATACTCTGTAATGGACTCTTTGGTATCTGTGCTTTTGCTTAGCTGATGCCACACTAATCTCTGCTTAGCACGTGTGTGGTGGTGCGGCACTGATGGGGACTCATTTCAGGGAACTGGACATTCAAGGAGAGGAATTAGGTAGATTGAAAGTCACCCCAATAAATTGAATAAAAGAAAGGGAGTTGGGAAATCAAGACTCAAGGGCTTGCGGGGGAAGCAAGGTGTTATTTTGTTTTTCATTTGGGGATTGCTCAAGAATATCTAAATATTGAAGGAATGCAATCCGTAAAAAGAGAACATTTGCATATGCATAGGACACAATTGGTGAAGCAATGTTTGCTGAAAAGTTGGAAAGGATAAGAGTGGGAGAAGAAATAAAAGGATTAGCATTAGTCACCAAAGCAGTACACCCTCCATAGGAAGTACAACGGGAACCACCAGATGTCCACCTGCAATATAGTGCGTTCAAGGTAAATCAACATAATGCAAAAAGATAGTGTCCAGTGGTTTAACATGTACATGTTCCTACTTAATTCACAGAGGTGTACTTTGTGTAAACTGTGAAATACATACATGTGTATTCATTTATTTTTAGTGAAGCACATTATGTTTTGAGCATTAGATCGGAGAAATCAGTTGAATGAGAGCTTATGTAGTGTTTACTTGGAAAATTTAAAATAATAGCTAGCAATTTCTAATGCTCCCATGTACCAGATACTCTGCCAAGTACTTTACAAGCATCATCTTATTTAATTTTCATCACAAACTATGGGCTAGCGACTATCGATGTTGCCCAGGGTCATGTAGCCAGAATATAAACCAAGATTTGGTTGTAAAGCCCCTGCTCTTTTCTGTAGTGACTTACTGTTTTCTATCATTTGCCATGTTTAAAGTAAGATTGAATATGCAAAGATTATTCCTATAACCAGATCTGTTATCACTGTGGATCACCGACTGAGGTGCAGCTAGATTGGATCACAAAAGTAGATGATCAATCGGAATTCAAAAAAGGTTTGGTCACTCATTATCGAAACTCAGTAACTAAGCTGCAGCATTAGTTGAAGGGATGTTTTTTAAGCAACTGATATAGATCAGTTTAAAGTGAACTTTTCATGGTGAGTGACAGGTAAATAATAAAGTGATACCTACTACAAAAATATCTGCTGAAACTCGTGAAGAAGACTGTTTAAAAGCGGCTATGCAAAAACTCAAAGACATATCCATGGTGTCATGGACCCAAGACTCTGTGAGCCCTGAGGCTGTCACTGCAGGAGTGGTTCTCTAGCTTCCCTTTTGCCTCCTTCTGGTCCATCTCTCCACTCTCTTCCTGCTCTCTGCTCTCTTCCTGTCCACTCAACGCCCACTCTGGAGTTGTATTCCATTGTCCTCTCCACTTTGTCCACTGTAGGCTCTAAAATCTATACTCCTCTTGCACGGATATGCCTGCATCTCAGGAGTGATTTCAATTCAACTTCCATCTGGGAAGACTACTGTATGTGATTTTATTTAGGCACATAACATTTCTGGGAAAGACGACCTATTTCATTCAAAAGGACGACCATTTTCATTTTCCAGGTGAGAAAATTGAAACTGAGAGTGATTTTTCCCTGGTCCAACCCAGAATAACTAGTGTTGATGGGGCTTAAATTCCTACTTCCTAATGCCAAGTATCATAGTCTTCTACAGGATAGTACTATCTGGATCTAGAATTCTCCCAAGATAGTTTGGTAGCACAATGTAAATTGCTTTGTGGATCTCATTCAGATTATAATTCTTAGGTTTGATAGGTAAAGATGCTGCACTGTTAAGAATGATGAAAATAATGTGTGAATATAGGTAAAGGCACAGATGGTTGCTGAAAATTATAAAATCAAAGTGCCAGGGGTTATGAAGAATCATATTCTGAATGTACACGTTCCGGCTGTTCTCCAAACTACAGAAACTTATGATAAATATATGAATGCATGATGTCCTTGATGTTATTTTTTTATTATCATATTATTACCAAATGCTCTTAGTGTCTGATTTATCACCATAAAAGCTTACTAGATTGCAGTATTGTAAAATACATATAGCAAAATATTCTAATGCAAAACCACTGTGACACAATGAAAAATCATTAATACAATAGCAAATTTCTTTAAGGATGTAAAAGAGCCCTTTAGAAGCATTTTGACTGTGCTTTTTGTTGCTGTTTTCTATTTTTACTTTACTTTCTCTACAATTACAAAGAGAAGAAACTACTATTACCACCTACATGAGAGGCTAGAAATGAAAATGAGTGACAGAGAATTTGTTGTCTTTTTCACCCCACATGCAACAGCATACCAGTTTAATGTGACTTCTGTTATTTATTGAATTGTTGTTAAATTTTTTTCTAATAAACAATGCAAAAAAAATTAATTAAAAAGAAACTAATGCACTAATGTTATATAATCTATAAACTTCCAAGTGATCTTTTTCTACATCTTTAAACAAAATCAAATGCCTTTTTTCTTCTTATTAGTTATACTGTAAGTCAGTCACATAGCTCTGCAACAATTCGTAGAAAAAAACATCCCTTTATTTTGAACACGATGAACTAATTGTATGCACCACCTGCCTTCCATTTGAGGCAGCTATGTAGATAACAAGTTTAGAGTCTAAGGCTTCACTTTAAATATTCAACATTCAAAAAGTATATATTAAAGGAAGTTTAAAGTAAGAGAGTCCCTATTAATGCCTTTGTAAAAAGGAAAGGCAAATGTACCAGCTCAGCTATTAATATGTAAACCCTAAGGAAGTTAGTTAACTATAAGAGATTCATTTTTCCACAAACGTAGCATATAGTTTTTTTATTTTCATAAGGCC